>NC_134104.1:154678437-155299375 GCF_040939455.1 Microcebus murinus | reverse complement strand
CCGCCCTAGCATCCACATGGCCTCAGCACCCTGAGCTCTGGATGATCTGAGCCCAGGGAATCCCCAGGCTGGGCAACCCCACAGCCCATTTGCCCACCTCTTAGGCAGATGTAAGATGGAATCTGACACTTGCCAGGGCTAGAGGAAGCTGTGAACTCATTGGCTCCTCATAGATAATCCAGGGTGTGCCCAGCCCCACCTCTGGGCAGGATGAGGTGGTGGGAGAAGACAAAGGGAGGATACTTGTGAAGTATCAAGGAATGAGCTCTCAGTGGAGGCCTGGGTCCCCCACTTCTAGCTGAGGACTTTGGGAGGTAGAGACCCTGGGGGGCCCATCTGCCTCCAAATTTGGGGTGAGAGTTGAGTCCCCTTACCTCCCCCTTCC
Source organism: Microcebus murinus (assembly GCF_040939455.1). NCBI lineage: Eukaryota > Metazoa > Chordata > Mammalia > Primates > Cheirogaleidae > Microcebus > Microcebus murinus. The sequence goes on along the minus strand of NC_134104.1, from coordinate 155,298,990 downwards.
CACAGTGGTCGTTTGGTGTGCTGCTGTGGGAATTGCTGACACGGGGTGCCCCACCATACCCCAACATCGACCCTTTTGACCTCACCCACTTCCTCGCCCAGGGTCGGCGCCTGCCCCAGCCTGAGTATTGCCCCAATTCTCTGTGAGTATGTGGAATGGTGGTGGGGAGGGAGCTGTACCCCAGAGACAAGGAAGGGGCGGGAGGCAGAGTTCCTGCCTGGCTTTCTGACTGACCCTCTAGTTGACCAGGAAAGGGCCGCTCTGTGGGCCTTACTCAGTTTCCTCATCTGTGGTCTGGTCCCATCCCCATGCAGGGCAGGACACTGAGAGGACCTCACAGTTGCCATGGTAACAGCATTCTGAACTCAAGCGTCTGGGTTGAGGCCAGAGATTTGATTTCCTAGCACTCTTCCCCCAGTCCCGCTAAGGGGGGCTGTTTACCATTTTTCCACTCAACCTCAAGGAAAGATTCCATTAGCTCCCACAGTAGCCCCCTCTGTATCTGCAGATCAGATTTTTTTGTCACTGATATAGTTTCAGATTCCCCATTCCTGGAGGAATGATGGCAGCTGTGTTGCCCTCAGTGCCTGTGGGGTGGGTTTGGTGCCGAGGTTCAGCTTCATAAGTAGCAGACATGCCTCAGCTGAGTCCAGGTCTGTGTAGTTAGAACCAGAAGAACCAGATCATGGGTAAAAGTAGTTGATGCCTCCTGTCTCAGGCTGTGCTCCAAAAAGGATTCACGATGGAGGAAGGATGTAGACCTTCCTCACAGCCCTACCTGCCTTGAGTTTGATTTTTATTATTCACTTCACTAATACTTCTGGTTTGAAGGAATGGAAATTAACTTTACTGCTTACCTGCATCCAGTTTGGGCTCCCTGAAACAAACTCAGATGGAGATTTATCTTTGGGAGGTTTGTTGGTCGGTTGGGGGCAAGGGACGCAGGGGGCAGAGGGAGAAGTTGTGCTGTGATGCAAAGGCTTTAGCCCAAGCTCTTACCCCCTGAGGTAATTCAACCTCTGCCAGGATGGGAAGGCAGGTCTGGAACAGCAATCATAGTGATGAGAAGAGCTGCCCCTGATTGGGCAGTGCTGGACACAGCCCTGTCATCTGTCCTCATCCCTATGTGGCTTAACAGCAGAGAGGTGGCCTAGAATCCCTGGGTGGAGGTACACACTGCCCCTGACATCCCCCTCCTCCCCACAGGTACCAAGTGATGCAGCGATGCTGGGAGGCGGACCCAGCAACAAGGCCTACGTTTGGAGCACTAGTGCGGGAAGTGGAGCAGATAGTGTCTGCACTACTTGGGGATCATTATGTGAAGCTGCTGGCAATCTATGTTAACCTGGGCCCCAGCGCCTCAGATGAGGTGAATGTGCTCCAAGAACACCCATCGTCCCCACACATGCCCAGGAGCACATGGCAGCCACGGCCCCTCTCAGAGCCACCTCGGCCTACTTGACCTAATCCCTGGGCTGGACCTGCTTAGCAGCCTGAAGCTAACCCCAAGTTGCTTCTAAGCCATGCCAGGCTTAGAGCAGTGGGCCTCCACCTTGTCCCTGCCCTTTAACCTCCAGAGGCGATAGGTGAGCAGGACGTATTAGGTCCTTCACTCCACAGAGTGAGCCAGTTCAGGCAGTCCTTCTGCAACATGTATTTATGGAGTGCTTGCTAGGTACCTTGCCTGCTGGGCACAGGGGACTCAGCAGTGACCACACAGACAATGACTCTCGAACCAGTAAAGGAAAAAATGAATGTTTAAGTACAAATTGTGATGAGTGATGTGAAAGAATGACAGGAGGCTCCTTTGAGGAAATGGAGAACTGCTTTAAATAGAGAGGTAAATAGAAAGGTGAAAGATGCCTCCCAGGAGGTGACATTTTTGCTGAGGCCCTATCAGGTAGGGAAAAACCACCAGAATCAGAGTTTAGGAAACAGAGTTTTTGGCCAAATGAGCAGCACATGCAAAGGCCCTGAGGCTAGAATGGGGTTGAATCAGTAAGAAGACTCCTAAGAATAGGAAGGGTGGGCAAGGCCCATATCCAAGTAATAGGATCCTAGATACTGTTAGATAGAACCAAAGAGGTAAGTTGAATATCTAAGCATGAAGTGGCCAGGATGGTTTCTTCTATGACCCAGGCTCCCTGTCCCCCTGCCCCCCTGCCCCTGGCCCTAGCATTTCTCCAGGGCTTCCTGCTCCATCTGCAGTACACCACCCACAACACACCTTCAGGGGCATGGAGACCTGCCAGCCCCCCAACACTGCCAGCATTACACTTGCAGCCTTGAGAGAGATGAGCCAGTAGCAAGGTCTCAGCTCTACACTTTCAAGGAGCCAACTTTGAAGTGCCAAATGCCCAAGCTATTTATACTCATCAAGGCCACTGCACAATAGCTGCTAGAGGGGCATGCTCCTCTGGGGAGGAAGAACAGTTTCCATGTCTTCCTCCTCCTCCCCCATACCCTGACTGCTGAGGGGGCTGCTGGGCCATGCTGGTATGGGTACTGGGGCACCAGGGTGCCTGGGCCCAGGACAGGGATCAAGATGTTTCTTCTCCCTTACTCAGGACCCCTATGGCCTCTATCCCTTCAGTTAGGGGACCCCCCGCTCACCCTAAGAGTGGCAAGTTTCCTCCGCTCTGAGTCCCCAGCTTTGTGCCCTGTCACACATAGAACCCTGAGTTTGAGCAAGAGTTCACTGCTAAACAGAGTGGGAGTCTCCTTGGGACCAAAACTGCCAAGCTGTTCTCTACCCATACTGCTGCTCACTCTGTCACCTCAGGACAGAGAGAGGCCCAGTCCTGGAAACCCTAAGGACCCTGAGGACAGGTGGGTAAGGCTGAAAAGGGGATTCTTCTGCTCGAGTGCAGGGGTCCAAAGATCAGGAACCTGTGAGCTGAAGGGGGCAGAGACAGGCTGTCTGCCTGTTTATCACTATGCCTCTGATGCCTCTCAATGCAGGCACTGGGGAGGCTGTAGCCTTGCATGCTTGGCCACTCACCCCTTGTCTCTGTGCATGAGCAGGAGATAGTTGTGTTACCCCTGAGGCTGGTAGAGAGATAAGTTAACTATACTGGAGCCCCCTCCTCACACAGCTGTGGTCCCCATATGAGTTGGAAAGGACTGCCTCCATCCTTCCAATATGCTGTCCTCACCCCTTAACCACATCCTGGGGATCTAAGGGTCAATCAAAGCCTAGGAGTTCCTTTCCCACTGAGCCTCCGTGGCTCAGGAACTATTACTGGCTTATCTGTTCACAAGAGGGAGGCTCAGAGAGGAAAGGGTGGGGGTGGGAAGAGGACAGGAGGGGCTTAGCATGGAAAAAGGCCAGAGAAGGGAGATGGGAAAAAGCTCAGGGGGTGTCAGTTTTCCTGTGAAGCCAGAATATAGGGCTTTGGGCCTATTTCTGGGCCAAGGACCTCCAGAGCCAGAACTTTCCAGGGAGAGGCTCCAGGTAAGCAGGCATTTGGGGTCCTGCATTGTGGCACACCTGCCCCCGCCCCCAACTTCTGCAGTTCCCAAGCTCTGAGCTCCATTCTCAGAGATACCTGATAGTCCCAAGCCCATCTGGAGTGTCAGGAGCTGAAACTATTTTAGGACTTCAAATTGGTGACTAGGCTACCAGGGAGAACAGGTAGTTCTAAGTCCCTGGATAAGCTAGCAGAACCAGGAGGTTTCTGAGTGACCTCCAGGACTGGTGAAGGCTGGGCTGCCTCTCTCCTGGGGGAGGCTTGAGTAGTAGCTCAGATATGGTACTGAGGAGAGGGTTGCTAGTGGCCATGGTAGGCCTGGGCTTGCTGCCAGGGTGAAATGGGGTGAACAGAGGTTTCTCCCAGGGCTGTAGGAGACCAGCCTTCCCACTAAGAGTTATGGAGAGCAGGTACCAACTCCTCTGCCTCATCTCCCTCCATCTTAGCTCAGTGAGGCTGGGGGTAAACAGATGCCAGTAAAGGCTGGGGGGAGGCCAGGGTAGGAGCTGGGGCTGAGGAAGCAGCAGATGACTCATACCCTCCTGATGGCCCAGTATACAGTATCACTGTCATCTGGCACCTGGAGGGCATGCATGGTGTAGACTGACCTGCTTTGATGGGGTATCATGAGTCTGGCCTGAGAGTCTCTTTATACCTCAGCATAGCCTTTCAGGAAAGGCTCTCTCTTTCCCAGAGACCCAGAATCTCTCTGGAGGACACACCTGAGGGTTCCAGATACAGCCCTATTCTAAATGCAGTCTCACTGTTGCTCTCTGGGAGCTCAGGAGCCAGGCCCATGGTGGTTCCTATTTTGGGTTCAGGTGGTAGGAGCTGAGAGAAGTGGTTGACTCCTTGGTGTGCCTCAGCATGGGCAGAGGCAGAGGGACCAGAAAGAACCAGAAGCTCCCAATGCCAGGGGCATCCTCACCTTTTCTCCTCTCTAATCCCTTTCAGATATGGTACTGAGGAGAGGGTTGCTAGTGGCCATGGTAGGCCTGGGCTTGCTGCCAGGGTGAAATGGGGTGAGCAGAGGTTTCTCTCAGGGCTGTAGGAGACCAGCCTTCCCACTAAGAGTTATGGAGAGCAGGTACCAACTCCTCTGCCTCATCTCCCTCCATCTTAGCTCAGTGAGGCTGAGGGCAAACAGATGCCAGTAAAGGCTGAGGGGAGGCCAGGGTTTAATCATCTGTATACTCTTGTGGGTAGTCTTGGACTGAGAACTTGGTTTTGTTTTATTTTGTTTTGAGACAGACTCTCATTCTGTCACCCAGGCTAGAATGCCATGACATCAGCCTACCTCACTGCAACCTCAAACTCCTGGTCTCAAGTGATCCTCTTGCCTCAGCCTCCCAAGTAGCTGGGACTACAGGTGCTCACCACCATCCCTGGCTAGTTTTTCTATTTTCAGTAGAGATGGGGTCTTGCTGTTGCTCAGGCTGGTCTTGAACTCCTGACCTGAAGCGATCCTCCCGCCTTGGCCTGCCAGAGTGTTAGGATTACAGGCATGAGCCACCACACTCAGCAGGGACTAAGAACTTGGGATCTGGAGATGCATCAGGGAAGGCAGGGGACTTGAAGCATCTGGTGGCTGAGATCACAGGATTCAATCAACTCTGAAGCCATTGCTCCCTCCCTTGAAGCCTGCGCCACAAGTCCCTCCTGGTATATTGCATCCTGGACCATGGAGAATCAGAGGCCCCAAAGGAGTCAGCTCCACCCCCAGGGTACCATGGCATTGACAGTTTTAGCCAAGTGTCGGTCCTGCTGACATGTCCCTCTAAGCCAGGGAGCCCCCTCTTCAAAGGGGGAAAGGAATCTTTTGGACAGCTCCAGTCACCCTGCCCTCATGGGCTCCTGCCCTGGTCACTTTGACCCAGTTATCTGTTCTTTTTTTTTTTTTTTTTTTAAGACAAGAGTCTCACTCTGTTGCCCAGGATAGAGTGCTGTGGCATCAGCCTAGCTCACAGCAACCTCAAACTCCTGGGCTCAAGCGATCCTCCTGCCTCAGCCTCCCAAGGAGCTGGGACTACAGGCATGCGCCACCATGCCCAGCTAATTTTTTCTATATGTTTTTAGTTGTCCAGCTAATTTCTTTCTATTTTTAGCAGAGACAGTGTCTCTCTCTTGCTCAGGCTGGTCTCGAACTCTTGAGCTCAAACAATCCACTCACCTCGGCCTCCCAGAGTGCTAGAATTACAGGCGTGAGCCAGCGCGCCCTGCCCAGTCATCTGTTCTTTTTTTTTTTTTTTTTTATTTTCTCGGACGAGGTTCTGGGGCCCCAAGAGCGGGGCCCCGGAAGTCGCCCTTTTTTTTTTTTTCGGCATATTATGAGGGTACAGATTTTAAGGTTTCAATAAATGCCCTTTCCCCTCCTCACCCCCAACTGTTCTTAATGTCACTCCCACCCTCCACTGGGCCTAGGTTCCACAGGAACCCAGTAGGAGGGCAGTTCTTCTCACATTCCCTCTACATGCATGGTTGGAGGTCTCTTCTCAGCAATCATGAAGTTATGTGTGCTTTTGGCAGCACCTCCATTGCCCCCACTTATACTGGCTTCTGGATTGTCTGGGGCTGCTCCCAGGGAGGGTAAGGAGTTCTGCCAGCTCCTAAGCCAGCTGTGGACAGCAGTCAGGGTGGCTGTGCTGTTGTCCTCCCTCTGGGCTGGTGCGGCTGGCCATCTTTCACGCAGAGTTACGTAAGCTTGAGCCAACTGGGGCTCAGAGCAGTTCATTGTGGGCTATTTTTAAGCTGCAACACATCACAGCAGAGGGGTCACTGCACCGCGCTGGCTTGCAGGGAAGGTTGTTTAAACATCTGTTATTTAAATTTCCCTGTGCCTTAGAGCTTAGAAGCCATGTCTTCCTGGAATGAATGGGTTCTGCCTTCCACATCCAAGATTAGGAATGGATTATCTCCCCCTCGCCCTGCCATACGTTCCCCTACAGCTGGGCTTCTATAGTCTGGGTTGCCTTCCTCTGGGGTCAGGCAGGATGACCAGGGATCAGGAGGTGCCAGCTACTTTAGAACATGGTCCTGCCTCCATGGAATGAGTATATCCTGGCCAGGAGAAGCTACAGGGAAGCAGGAGGTCTAGGGCTCACAGGTCACTTAGATAACTCCAGGGAGAACAGTCAGGAGAACAAGGCACAGAGTGCCTGGCATAGAGCTAGGAGACTGAGAGTGCATCCCTTCCTCCTTGGGTTTCTCAGTTTCCCATCAGCACCTAGAGAGAGGGTTGAATCACAAGATCCTTTTTAGGTCTTTTCAGAAGACTGCCTTTGCCTGGGCTGTGCTCCTAGCTGGAATACCCTCCCTCTGCAGATCTAAATCCTACCATCTGTGGCCTCTGGGGCAAAAGGGCTGGTGTATGAGCCCCTGGGCAGTAGCCAAGGATGAACCCTTGGGGAAACAGGTCTCACTTCTCGCTCCATTACCAAGCTGTTGGCTGCACTGGGAGCCCTTTAAGGCTCATTCAGATCCTAGATTGGAGATATTCAGAGCCTTCACAGCGCACAGAGAGTGGAAGGCAGGTAGAGTGGAAGGCAGGTAGAGTGGAAGGCAGGTAGAGTGGAAGAATGTGGGGCCAGGGACTTGACAGAGCTGTCTGCCTCCTGAGAACACAAGGGAGCTGAAAAGAGGTGTGTGTTGAAGCAGGTCTGGGAGACTTGGTCAGCCATAGAGCTCCTGGTAGAGCGCAGCCTCTGTGCCTCTCCCCTTCATGCCCTTGCCACTTCTCCACCATCCTCAAGGTCTCCTAGGTGGGAGAGTTCCAGCCTAATCCACAGGGGAGAGAAGGGCTTCTCAGGGTGACTCAACCCTCTCCACAGGGATTGGAGCCTTCCCCCAAATCCTGCCTGGGGGGGCTCGGTAAAGTGTGAAGGGGAAGACAATGCCAGGTCTTGCCCCCATAGAGGAGACTCTGTCCAGCCTCACCCTCTGCCTGAGCTCCTTCCAGCTTCTCCTTGCCACTTACCTCCCACCTCACAGCCCTCAGCCTGGGGAATGGGCTCGGCCTGGGGGAGGGGCTCTCCAGATTGCCATGGCAACATGTTGGCCCTCCTCACTTCCCAGAATCAGAAATAGAATTGGACGCCCTTCTTCCTGGTGAGAGACTATTTAAAAACATGTGGGGGGAGGGGCTTAGGGGCGCATTTCCCTAGGGGGCTGGGCAGAAGGGGCCCAACCTGAGAGCCTATCTGCCTGCTGCCCCTCTCCCCAGCTGGATGAAATGAGAATGAGCTTTGGCCAGCCAAGAATTCTGATACAAAGGACTCAGTCTGGCCCATACTCAGCACCACCAGGTTCCTGGGAGGGCACTGGCTTAGTGGTGCCAACAGAGAAGATGCACCCTCCCTGACCTGGGCTACCTACTAAGCATCGAGACAAAAAGCAGGTCCATACAGGACATAGCTTGGGTGTGGGGCTTGAGGCTGCAGCACCGGGAAGGGAAGCACATTGATTCCCCTCTAGCAGGGCCCGTGCCTATGTAGCCCTGGGTATGGCACCCAGTGGTAGTACCACAGGTTCCTGAAGTATGAATCCAGAGCCTGGTGGTCTGGCTTTGGATTCTGGCTCTACTACACACTACCTGAAACAGACCTCTCTCCCCTTTCTGTGCTTTGAATTTCACATCTATAAAATAAGGTACAATAGTGCCCAGCTCATTGAATTGCTGAGAGTCTGGATTACATGTGTTTCCCATTGTGACAGCACAGAGGAAGGACTTAGTCAATATCAGTCATTACTGTTATTGCTGTAAGGGATGTTTGCTTCCCAGGTGGGAAGGGCCTTCTCTCTCATGGCTGCTTCCTTTGCGCCTTCTTTCATCAGCCACACTCTGCTCCCTTCCCCCAGCAGACCTCCGCCCAGTTGTTCACAAAGGACCCTGGTCTGGGAAAGGAGGGTTGCATCTCACTTCTGCAGGAGGTGGAGGATGGCTCAGTGGTCAAACAGGCCAGAGGCTCTCAGGGCTTCCCTCCATGACTTCCCAGTCCTCCTAGGTATAGGCCAGCTCAAATGCTGCACAGACACTAGAGACTATTACTAGCATCTTTGCTGTAAACAAAGAAAAACATTAGGCCGGGCACAGTGGCTCACGCCTGTAATCCTAGCACTCTGGGAGGCTGAGGCGGGCGGATTGCTCAAGGTCAAGAGTTCGAAACCAGCCTGAGCAAGAGCGAGACCCCGTCTCTACCATAAATAAAAAAAAGAAATTAATTGGCCAACTAATATATATAGAAAAAATTAGCCCGGCATGGTGGCGCATGCCTGTAGTCCCAGCTATTCGGGAGGTTGAGGCAGCAGGATTGCTTGAGCCCAGGAGTTTGAGGTTGCTGTAAGCTAGGCTGATGCCACGGCACTCACTGTAGCCTGGGCAACAGAGTGAGACTCTGTCTCAAAAAACAAAACAAAACAAAACAAAGATAAACATTAGCTTGCTCAAGCCAGAGATTAATGAAGTTAATAATGTTCAAGTATGTTTATACATGAGTGTGTGCACACACATGCACAAGCCACAGACCCTTGGGCTATCTATGGACCTTAGCAGGAGGGTGAGCAGCTTCCTGCACTATAACATGAGGGTGAGCAACTGCTTGGTGTCCAGAGCATCTGCCAGCATTCTTACCCAAAGGGAGCATCTAGGGAAGCAGGGAGAGGGCCCAAGGGGCCTGAGATGTGGCTGAGTCGGGCTTTGCCCAATGCAGAGTCAGAAAGGTGAGGATGCAGCACAATACTAGCCTGTCTTTGGTCACACAGCCTCACACCCCACGGCCAACTGTAAACACTATTTTTAACCTCTGTGAAAACACAGTTTCAGAGGACAAGCCTACAGCTGTATTCTCCATAAACCTGTGTCCTGGGTGGGAAGATTGAGACCTGATAGGACACAGCCCTGGAAGGCAGAGTGAGGAGGCCCAGAGCTCAGAGCTGGTGGGAGGGAAGAGGGCCTTGCAAAAGGGATAGAACCTTGACCTTGCAAAAGGGATAGAACCTCCAGACCTGGGCTAGTGGCAATGGACGCCTCTCCAAACTGCTACCTAGGCCTGTCCTTTGTGGCTGCAGGGCAGCTCTGGGCCTGGGCTGATAGTCCAGGCAGTCCCATTCCCTCCTGCCCCTCTGTTTCTCCATCTAAGAAATGGAGGCAGGAACTGCCCACCTGGTCTGATTGTTTACATTTCCTATGCATCTACCCCATGTCCAGTCCTTTGTCCAACTTGTCCTTACTGTATACATAGCCCACTGTGCGCTCAGTCCTGTGCCCACTATGTCTCCACTGTGCAGCCAGCCCTGTGATCACTGTGTCCCTGCCATGCCTCATCTTTTATCTTTCTCTAGGTTTGGAATGATCTGTTATTATTTCTTTGAGAGCTTGTTTGGAGGTTCTAACAGGGGAGTGCAGCTATTTGTATACCCTTGACCAAAGAACAGTCCTTCTCTATCAGGGAAGGTTGTCCTTTTTGACCAAGCACGCAGCTTCAGGAGGGACACACATGGAGCGGTGAGGGAGGAAGAGGACACCTGCCTAGCCAGCCAGATCAACTGAATCAACCCTGGCGATCAATGGGGTGACCGATGTTGCAGCCAGATTACCCTCACATCTAATTTCTTTGAATAAACTTTCTACCCCAATCTCTCTCTCTGCCTCCTCTTTAAGGCCAAATAACACTTAGATTTGCTCTTTTGAGGCTATTTTCTAGATCTTGTAGGTGTGCTTCATTCTTATTTATTCTTTTTTTTTTTCTCCTTCTATGCATTTTCTTTTTTTTTTTTTTTTTTTTTGAGACAGAGTCTCGCTTTGTTGCCCAGGCTAGAGTGAGTGCCGTGGCGTCAGCCTAGCTCACAGCAACCTCAAACTCCTGGGCTCAAGCAATCCTCCTGCCTCAGCCTCCCAAGTAGCTGGGACTACAGGCATTCGCCACCATGCCCGGCTAATTTTTTGTATATATTAGTTGGCCAATTAATTTCTTTCTATTTATAGTAGAGACGGGGTCTCGCTCTTGCTCAGGCTGGTTTCGAACTCCTGACCTTGAGCAATCCGCCCGCCTCGGCCTCCCAGAGAGCTAGGATTACAGGCGTGAGCCACTGCGCCCGGCCTATGCATTTTCTTTTTCTTTTTCTTTTTTTTTTTTTTGAGACACAGTTGCCTGGGCTAGAGTGAGTGCCGTGGCGTCAGCCTAGCTCACAGCAACCTCAAACTCCTGGGCTCAAGCAATCCTACTGCCTCAGCCTCCTGAGTAGCTGGGACTACAGGCATGTACTACAGGCATGTGCCACCATGCCCAGCTAATTTTTTCTATATATATTAGTTGACCAATTAATTTCCTTCTATTTATAGTAGAAATGGGGTCTCGCTCTTGCTCAGGTTGGTTTCGAACTCCTGAACTCAAATGATCCGCCCGCCTTGGCCTCCCAGAAAGCTAGGATTACAGGTGTGAGCCACCGCGCCTGGCCTTCTTCTATGTATTTTCAAATAGCCTGTCTTCAAGCTCACTAATTCTTTCTTCTGCTTGATTAATTCTGCAGTTGAGAGACTCTGATGCATTTCTCAGTTTGACAAATGAGAATTCTTGAATTCTTAAGTTCTAGAATTTCTGTTTTTTTATTATTTCAATCTCTTTGTTAAATTTCTCTGATAGGCTTCTGAATTCCTTCTCTGTGTTGTCTTGAAGTTCACTGAGCTTCTTCAGGACAGCTATCTTGAATATTTGTCTGAAAGGCCACCTATCTCCATCTCTCCAGGATTGGTCACTGGTACCTTATTTAGTTTGTGTGGTGAGGTCTTTTTTCCTGGATGTTCTTGATACTTGTGGATGTTTGTCAATGTCTGGGCATTGAACAGTTAGGTATGTATTTTAATCTTCACAGTCTGGGCTTGTTTGAACCCATCCTTCCTGAGAAGTCTTTCCAGGTACTGAAAGGGAATTGAGTATGTGGTCTAAGTCGCTGATCACTGCAGGCGTATCAGCACTGGGGGGGGCCCAAACCCAGTAATGCTATCACTCTTGCATACTCCTGGTGGTACCACGTGGTGAGCTTAGGTAAAATACAAGATAATTCCCTGGATTACTAGGCAAAGTCTCTCACTCTCTGTGCCCGCCTGCTGGAGTTGAGGGAGGAGTGATATGGGTACTCCCTCATGGCCACCAGCACCAGGTCATACCTCAAGCTAGCCCATTCTCACCCAAAGCCAGCGGTGACTGTTGCTTAGCTACCTCTGAGGTTTATTCAGGGCTCTTTCATCAGCAGGTGGTGAATCCTGCCAGGACTGGGTCCTTCCCTTCAAGGCAGCATGTTTCCTTCTGGCCAATGGTAGGTCCAGAAATGCCATCCAGGAACTAAGGCCTGGACTCAGGGGCCTCAGGAGTCTGCTTGGTACTATATTTTACTGTGGCTGAGCTGGTACCCAAGTTGCAAAACAAAGTCCTCTGAGCTCTTCCCTTTCCTTTCCTCAAGTGGAAGAAGATTCTCCCTGAGCAGTGCTGCCTGTAGTTGGGGGAGGGGTAACATAGGCATTGGCTTTGGTTGCAGCTGCTGGTGTCTCACTGGGTCATGTGCACCCCAAATCCCTGAACTCTGAGCCAGCATAGCCACAGGGATTGCCCAAAGACTGCAGCTCTTGTGGCCTGACTGCCTTATGAATTTAGTTCAGGCCCCAGGCTGCTCTTCATCTGCTGGTGGTGGGGCTTGTGGGAACTTGGCCTTCAGGGCAGAGGATTTCCCTCTGGCTGGGCTGGTCAAAATGTTCCCTCCATGGAATGCCCCATCCTTTGACACTTGGCTGGCCCTGTGCTCTGCCCCAGTTATGGCTAATATGAAGCTGATACAATGTGAAAAGAGCTAGAACATTCTGACTTGAGGATTCTGAACAGAAGCCCAACCCCCACCCCTGCCACCCCCATCCCTACCCCTGTGGGATACTGGTCCTGGGCTTCAGGGACATGTGGCTCTGGGGAGGGGGCTCTGTGAGGCACAGGCAGAGGAGAACCATCTGGAGCAGCAGAGTCTGCCAAGGAGCTGCTGTCCCTGGAGCGGGAGCTGGGGAACACAGGGGAGGGGAGCTTGGGACTGAGCCTAGGCCCCTCATCCCCTTCTGCCTCTCGGGACGGAGTGGTGAAGAGGCATTGCGCCTGCTGCCAAATGGCCTGTGCCAAGGGTTTCCTCAGAGTATCCCTACCTACCTTTCTCCCCTGTCCTTAGAGTGGCTGCCCTGGGGCACTGCCCTCATTCTGGGGCTAGCCTGGTTGGGAAGGGTAGAGGAAGCTGCCCTGCAGATGGCTGACTTTACTAGTGACCTTGGGTCTCTCTGACAAGGTCCCCTGATCAGGTACCCATTCTGCAGGGGGGTGGGGCCCCTGGCTTCTCACACTCTATTACTCCCCAGGTCACTAGGGGCTATGATGTGTAGGGTCACCATGACAACGAAGTGGGGGCAGGGCACCTAGGACATGGAGCAGGACTATGGAAGCCACCAAGAAGGTGGGGGGCCCTGATCCATCGGGCCCCCAGGGCCACCCCTCAGCTAGCAGCCAGAAGCTGGGGGGTGGCCTCAGAGGGCCCCAGGGACCATGGATAAGCTCAGAATCCCTATACTTAAAGCAAGGATTGTCATTGTCTACCAAGAACATCAATGATGGGACCTGTGGCCCAGCCTCCCAGGCCCATGTCTCTGAGCCCATTCACCAGCTACTCCAGGACCCTACTCAGGTTAGCTCCCAGTGCTGCTGTGAGCAGCCCTCCCAGGATGCCCCAAGACTCTTCTCCACCAGCCTGTTTCAGAGCCCCGTCGTGGGAGCCCAACAGCATCTCATCATGGAAGATGTGACCCTGACTTTACCAGTGTGCACACACAGTGACACCAGTGACATAGCCCAGTATGGACCCTACCGCCCTCGGCTTCAGGTGCAGATTGAGGGGGAGGGCAAGGCTCCAGCTAAGGTCCTGGTAGGCTGGGGCAAAGGCCCCTGCAGCCCTGACCAGATGGCTCCCTTGGGAACCAGGAAGAGTCGGTGGCTACCCTACTTCCTCTCAGGAGAGGATGGTGCTGCTGAAGCCCAAGGTCTTCATCTGGCTCCAGCCCAGGATCTAGCCCAAGAGCAGGGCCAGGGCAAGTGCCTATGTCCAGCTCAGGCTCCTGCCCTAGCTACAACTTCTTTTCTGTCACTGACTCATCCAACTCCAGCTCAGGCTAATACTCCAGCTCTGGATGCAACCTCAAAATCTACTGCAGTTGAAACTTATACCTGCACCCATGATCACCTGACTAATACCACAGCAGTAACCAACAGGTCTCAAGACCTCCTCCTCAGGAGGTGTGACAACCAATGGTCAATCCTCTTAGAATCTTCCAAAATGGTCACATCCTGCCAGGACAAAGAGAATTTCCACTCTAAAGAGGAACCTCCCACCCCAGTGCCTACTCCAGAAGAGTTCCCAGACCGTGCCCAGGAGCATGAGGTTGCCAGAAAGCAGGTGCCACCCAAGCAGGCTGAGAACCCAGCAGGGAAGCCTCTGGTCTGTATATCCAGGCCAGGCAGCCCACCAGGCCCAGAAGCCCCAGATACCACCAAGTCCCAGAAGAGTAGCCAGATTTGCGGCTCTCAACTAGAGAAGCAGCCCCCTAATGTCTGTGACAGCACCTGCTCCAATATGCCACCGTCTGCTTACCAAGTAACCCGCCACAAGGAGTCGCCATTCCCGTCTCCCAGGGAAGCCATGCAGATCCCCTCCTCCAGTGCCCCTACCTGCCAGCTTCGAGAAGCTGTGGAAGACCGTGTGCTAGTGTTTGATATGGCCACAGGCAACACCAGGATGGGGTTGCTGTGCCATGATCCTATGGGCTCACGGGCAGTGCTGGTGGGCCTCATGCCCAACCACCCATCCATTTATGTCCCTGAAAATATGCAGTCTCCCCAGCTGTTGACCAAGCCCATCCCCTCTCCTGACAGCAATAACTCTAGCTTATGGTCCACCACACCCATGGTGTCCAGCCCAGTACCCTCCAGTGTGTCATCTGGCAGCTATCGAGAAGTGGCCCTGGTTCCCAAAGAGGCCAGGCTCCACCTGGAGACACGAGACTCCCCTGGTACTGAGACGCCCATCAAGGTTGGGATGCTCAGTGGGCCTGTTCCACTGGGGATGCCCCTCCAACATGGTGAGAGGATAATGACCCATGTCCCTAGTCCTGGCTGGTCCAAACCTGATGCTGGAAAAAATGAATCTAGTCACACCATTTGGATGCTGGACTCCTCCAGGATGCCAGATGCCTCCATGGTCCAGACCAAGAAACTGCAGTGGATGGAGCCTGCTGGACTAGCCAGCACCCAGGAGGTGCCTAAATCACTGCTCCAGGAGGACGCAGGCAGCCACAACCGGAAAGAGGTCATTACTTCTCACCCTGATAACCCACAGGCCAAAGATGCTGAGCAGGCCCCCCTCACTGGGCAGATCCTCCTTGCTGGACTGTACCCCCTAAATGAGCAGTACCCCCTTACTGATCAACCTCCTCTCACTGGGCAGACCCCTCTTGCCAAGCAGCTTTCTTTGACCAGGAAGATACCCCTCACTGGAAAGCCCTGTTTTTCCAAAGAACCCCCCATCACCAAAGAGCCCACCCTTTCAAGAGGGCCCCCTACCACTGGAGAGCCTGGCCAGGCCTCCACCCTGGAATGTGAGCCCTCAGGCCTGCCTACCCATGTGGGGGTCCTTCAGGTGCCCCTGACCCCTGAGGAGACCTATATCTATATGAATAGA
This sequence comes from Microcebus murinus, assembly GCF_040939455.1. NCBI lineage: Eukaryota > Metazoa > Chordata > Mammalia > Primates > Cheirogaleidae > Microcebus > Microcebus murinus. Next base: position 155,283,769 of record NC_134104.1, on the reverse strand, counting down.
GACAAGGTTGGCATTGGTAATGCTCAAAGCTCCAGCATGCATCAGCTGACATCCTGGCAACCTGGCAGCTCCCCCAGGGCCCAGGAGGAGCAGCTTTCCCTGATCACATTTGCCACACCTGGCACTGGAGGCAAAGCCTTGCCCATGGCTATGGTGGGCACTGAGCCCCAGAGTGCCCAGTTCAAGCTGACAGCTGAGGACATTACACACCCTTCAGTGGTTGCACACCTTGGTCTGCTCCATGGGGCCTGCTATGAGCTAGTCTCCACTGTGGATGCCCTGCCAGTGCGGTCGCCAGTGCTCTGCCACCATTCTCTGCGTCCTTACAAGGACATGGCAGCTGTGGTGATCGATACAGGCACAGGATTCACCAAATGTGGACTGGCTGGAGAGGACCATGTCCTTAGTGTGGTACCTTCACGAGTCCAGCTGCTACAGCACCCAGCCCAAGGCCAGCCTCGGTATGCAGTGCCCGAAAACCTAGAGGGCTCCTACTCAGTGCTGAACCGAGGTGTGGTCTCTGACTGGGATGCATTAGAGGTGCTGTGGCAGCACTTGTTTTACTGCAGGCTGGGCGTGCAGCCTGAGGAGCTGGCTGTGCTCGTGGCCGACTCACCCATCTCACCACGCACCAACCGAGAAAAGGTGGCTGAAATACTCTTTGAGCGTTTCCATGTGCCAGCCATGCAGACAGTGCACCAGGCCCTGCTGGCACTTTATGCTTATGGACGTACCACTGGGCTGGTGCTGGGCAGTGGCCATGGCACCTCCTATGTGGCACCCATCCTCACTGGGGACCTGGCCCCACTGGACACATACCGGCTGGACGTGGCTGGTGCTGACCTCACTGAATACCTGACTCGGCTGCTGCAGGTAAGTGGCCAGTCACTGCCCAAAGCAGGGCTGGTCAACCAGATTAAAGAGGCCTGCTGCTACGTGGCCATGGATACGGAAGCTGAGATAGCCCGCACACAGGCCCAGGCCCGGGTGGACTTTGTGCTCCCAGATAAGCAGGTGATCACGCTGGGCTCTGAGCGCTTCTGCTGTCCTGAGGCCCTCTTCAAGCCAAATCTCTTAGGCATCAACCAGCCAGGCCTCCCACAGCTGGCCCTCCTAAGCATCAGCCGGTTGGAGGCCAAGCAGCAGGAGCAGCTGCTGGCCAATGTGGTGCTAGATGGTGGCAGCACCCTGTTGAGTGGCTTCCCTGAACGCCTGAGACAGGAGCTGGGCCCTGGTGCCACAGTGCTGGGCTCTCCCCACCGTGCGGTTGCTGCCTGGCTTGGGGGCTCCATCATGGCATCCCGGGACTCCTTTCAGAGCCTTTGGCTCAGCCGCCGTGAATATGAGGAAGAGGGCCCATGGGCTATTTACAAGTACCAGCTGTGAGCACATAAAAGTTCTGGTTCTGCTTGCTTTAAGCACTGTGGCATGTTTCAGGCACAAGGTGGTATGGGAAAAGTGGGAGTCCAGGGATGGGGGCCCCGATTCTGCACTCTGGAACTCCATGGCCCCTGGCAGTCTGCCCTTTCTGGAGAGCCCCAGACCCCCTTGGCTGGCATTGGCTCTGATCTGGCCTGACCTTTACTGCACCCCAAGGGCAACCACAGAGAGTGGCTGCTGTGGGTTTTGCCCCGTTGCCCTGACGACAAGCGCAATTACCCTTGATTGCCAGCTAGTTGCCATGGCAATTTCAAACATAATGTAATAACCCACACAGCCTGGAGTGAGTCACAAGGTGGGGGGGATGGGAAGGGCAGCCCCCTCCCCTAGCTCCAGAGGGAAAGACTGCTTTCCCCCTCCCCATCTTGGGCCCTCTTCTGGGGCTTGAATCTAGCAATGTGGACAACAGCCAAGTAGTTCCAAAGATGGCCTGGGGTGTTGACCCCAAGGGGAGGTCCCTATCAAAGTTAAGGCTTCTTGGGGGAGCTGGCCTGGTAATACAGGTACATCCTAGAGTCCAAACCTTAGCTGGAGCTCTATGCTGGGTTAGGAGGGGCTTCTCTTGGCCAGCCAGCGTATGAGGGTGTGGGAGTATTGGCCTTTGGTATCCTGGGACAGGGAGTAGAGAGGGGCAGGTAAGTACTGGATCATGAGTGGGAAGCCCAACCTGAGATGGGGGATGAGATTCTGTGAATACTGTGGCTCATATCTTTCCTGCCCCTTTGATTTTCTAGATTTGGTGGCAGCCAGAACTATAAACTTTGGGCTCCCTTCTCCTCCCCAGCTTTCCAACCTAGGTGGCCACCCTGCAGCCAGGCAGGGTACAGGTCCCCTTAGGAGAGGGTCCTCATAGAGGCAACTAGGCAATGCTAGCTGCCTCTGCTCTTGTCCCAAACTCTGCCCTATGCTGAAGGGCCTCCCCATCCCTGTAGCCAGTGGAGTGGCTAGAAGCCATGTTCCCTAACCCTGTCTGGCTTTGAATAGTGGGCATAAGAACAAAGCTCAGTGTTGGCCAGGCCCATGCTCTGGAAGAACTGAGGATGGCATCCAGCTGGCGTTATTATCCCCTGGAGGGCAGCGGGAGATTGAAGCCAAAATATTGAAGCCAGGCCTATCCTGCATGTGCCTCCCTGTCTGGGGACTAAGGGATAAGCCATGCCACAGTCCCAGCCCTGGGTTCTTGTCTTCAGGTTGTTCTGCACAGACAGCAAAGACCTGTCTGTCCTCACACACATCTGAGAGCAAAGGGCTGCCCTGGGCGGGGGAAGAGCCTGGAAACAGCCAATGATGTAGGGTTATCATAAGCCCTGCCTGTCCCTGGGCATGGTCCAGCCTCTTCTCATGTCCTGCTCTCACAGCTTGATTCAGCCTCCACAACCCTGAGACTTGTGTCTGGCATGAAAGGGACAGATGACTTGAAGGACCAGCTACAGCGTCCACACACACGTGCCAGCAAGCATGCCTGAGTGCACAAGGAATGCAGACACACGTGCCCCTGGGCGCCACTGCATACACTGTGCTGTTGCCATCTCCCTTGGCATAAGCGAGCATACACACACGCACACGTGTGCACACACAGCCTGCCACGTGCTCTCACCCACATGCACAGAGTATGCATAGAACCAAGAAGAGGTGGAGTACTGCCAGCAGCAGGCAGGGCTCTACGGAGCCACCCCTTCCCCTGCCTATAAATTCCCATTCCAGCATCTGTTTGGCTCCCATGCCTGGATAGCCATGACCCTCAGTAAAGACAGAAAATGTGTGTGACGTGTGGGGTCAGCTAGCTACACCATACAACTCAGAGACCCATTGTTTCAAGGATAGTGGGCAGATGGCAGGAAGGACTGGGTGCCAGGCCATTCATTCATTCTGCAGACATTAGCTGAGCAGAATGAGATGAGAAACAGGCTCTGGCCTGCAGACACCCAGCCTGCCAGGAGATTTCTACCCAGCATGGAGTCAGTGCCATGACCGAGACCACCCAGAGCCCAGGAAGCTCAGAGGCGGCACCAGCCTGGCCTGGAGGAGTTGACCCCTCCAAAAAAAGGCACGGAAGAATGTGAAGGACTCCTCAATAACCCCTCTGGAGGAAGATTTTGAGGGAGCTTGTTTGAAGCAGTCATTTCTCAGCCTAGCCTTCCAGCCCCAGTCCCAGCCCCAACTTCTTTACTTGGACAACCCCTTTTAGCAGCCATGGGTAGCCATGCAGGGGAGCCTCACTCAACATTGCTGAGAGTTTGGGGATGCTCGCCTAGCAAGATCACTGGGCTCACTGGGAAGGGTAGGGTGGGCTGGAGCCCAGCTCCAGACACTGAGAGGCCTAAGCTTGGCCACTGGATGGTCCTCAGGGCTTGTAAGGGGAGTGAGGCAGGCATTAGGTGGGTCCATGTGCCTGACTGACGGGACAGAGAAATGGCCAAGGACTTCCTTCAGTGTTTCTTCCTAGCAGTTCTGAGCCTCCTCCAGTTAGGGGCCAGGCCTGGGTGCTCGTATCCCAGCCAAGGCCACCTAGAGTGATGCTGCTCATTAAGTGCTTAAAGGTGATTTGATTGGGAAGAAAGCAGAGTTACACCATGTCATAGGTGACTTTTATAGTTTGGGAAATTTGGTGCCACACAGGAGGGGCTTGACTGGGCCAGCCACCCTTACTGGGACTTATGATTGAGAAAGACTGGCCTTGCAGGAGCTGGGGGTGCGTGGGGAGAGGAGGCTCTGCCGCCTACCTAGGGCCCTCACTGTGTTAACCACTGATGACCTGCACACATACTTCTGTGTGATTGCTGCTCCTACTTAGGGGATGCCAGTCTGCAGGGCAGCCTGCCCTAGCAAGTTCCCACGTTTCTTCTAAGTGGGTCCTGCCCTGTGGGTCAGGTTTTGGGAGCAGGGCAAATTCCGAGTCCCCTCCATACCTGCGGAGAGATTCATGTGCAGCTCTAGGGCTCAGTATTTCCCCTCATTGTCCATTCTTCATCCCTAACATCGGGCATAGGAAGGCCCCTCCGGCCCCTGCTGCGGAGTCAGGAATCCAAGGGTCTCACGGAGCAGTTGACAGCCGGATAGAGCGAAGCAGGCCAATGCTTACTAGCTCCACCGCCATCCTGCGCGCACCCACCCTCGAGTGGGATTCTGGCCTCAGACTCAGCCAGGGCCGGGGCGGGGCCGGCTGGGAAGTCCCGCCCCCAGCCCGCCCCCGGCCCGGGGTGCGAATCCGTTGCCGGAGAGCGGCTGGCGATGCTGGAGGTTCGCTAGCCGAAGCGGCTGCATCTGGCGCCGCGTCTGCCCCGCGTGCCCGGAGCGAATTCTGCCCGCCGTCCCCGGAGCCCTCGGCACCCCGCTGAGCCCGCGATCACTTCCTCCCTGTGACCAACAGGCGCTGCAGGTGCGGGGCGGGTCGGGCTCGGGGGGGTGCCTCCCGAACGCACGCTGGGGGGCCTTAGGGGATTGTTTCCTTGGCGTGAGGTTCGGGGTGCAGAGTGCGCGGGGGCGCTGCGAGGGCTAGAGGTCCTGGCGGGGGCAGACCGCGCGGGCTCTGCAGATCTGGGGTACGGCGTGCGGGGTCGGGCTAAAGTTCCCCATTACCTCGGACGGCTTGGGGGTCCCAAGGAGAAGCCTCTGCAGCTCCGAATTGTGAAAACATTAACCCTCGAAGATTCGTGGTCCCCCGTGAAGGTAGGGGCCGAGGGCTGAGCCGTCCCTCTGTGTTCCCAGAGCCGCCTCCAGCCCCTCCCAACTGCCCCCGGGCCCCCTCCCTCCGGTTTAGCAGTCACTAATTTCCATGACAACGGAGAGTTCTTTATGGGCGACAACCTGGAGGGGGCTGGGCGGGGCTGCCGCGAGATGGGGGAGGAGGCTCCTAGCCCCCGAGGACCAGCAGCCCCCCCAGCCAAAATCCAGCTTCCTAGCCTTCACGTGGGGGGGCCAACCAGGGGTCCAGAGCACGGACCCACGTGCACGGTGGGGGTAGGGGCTCACACGTTCCTGCTGGGAGATGCGGGGCTTGGTGCTCACACGTGTGCCTCCCGCATGTGTGTTGCTGTGCCAGCGGGGGCGAGCCAGCAGCACTGAGGAAGGGGGTCAGGGTGGCACCACAGTGGGGAGCAGGGCCTCTGGCTGGGGGTGGGGGAGATAGTGACAGCGCGATCTTCTGCCTTCCCCAGCTTGTATTGTCTGACAGAGACCCTGAGCTCTTGAAACCCAGCCCCCCAATAGCTCTGCCAAACTGCTTTTGTCCGCACCCCCCAGGCAGAGACTGCTCCACCTGCTTCCTTCCTTCCTAGGGATCAAGGCCCTCTTTCCCCCACCAAAAGCTCAGAGTCTGCAGTAGTCCAGCCTCTGTTCTGTCCCTCCCTGACCCCCAGGCCCAGGCTTTGAGCCTCCAGAACTACCCTCAGAGACCTGGTACCCTCCCCCAACCCTCAAGAGTTGATTCCTGCCAGCTCAAGTGACTTCTCAGCCTCAGTTTCCTCAACTGGGAAATTGGTGTCGCTACTCCCATCAGAGTCAGGCTGGTCCCCAGGGTGGGGCAGGGGTCTTCTTTTATTTTAAATTTGGTGTGGACCCCCAGGTGCCCTAGGCTGGCTGTACATATATCTTCTGATGGTGCTTCTCTTCAGCCCCATGCCCTGGCCACCACTCACAGGCAGGCAAACCGTTCTCCACCCTGGGAGAAGACCACAGAGTTCATGATCTCTATTCAGAGAAACAGAGGCATAGGGAGGAGAGATGCTGTACAGTTGTTATCCTGTTTCTGGGTTGCTTGTGGTGCTGTTTCTGTTCCTCCTGACACAATCTGCTGTGGGGGTGGTGGTGACAGGGGATTAAGCTGTGCTACAAGAGGGACCTTGGGGACCCAAGGCCTAGAGAGGACAGCAGATGAAGGAAGGGGGTGGGGGTGGCTTGGGATTCTAGGTACAGCTGGATCAGCTGAGAGGAGGGACTATAAAGGGAAGTAGCCAGGTCCCAGAGCCTCATTCCCCCCCCTTTCTGTCTTCCAACAGAAGCCTTACCTAAGGCTCTGTTGGATCTGTCTTACCTAAGCTGCCATGATGAGAGAGTGAGGGGCTGGGAAACTGTCCTGTCTGGGGGGCTGCAGTAGCTGGCTTCTTCCCTGCCAAGAAGCTGGCCTCTTTTTGGCTGTGCCTCCCACGCCAGGTTCAGTGTATGTCTGGGGGATACAGGACGGTGCAGTCTCAAAGGTCCAGGTACCATGGGTAGCTCCGGGCCTAGAGCACATGGCCATGGAGGCCTTAGGGCTCTGTTGGGCATCCATAGGTCCCTTCAGAACTCCTACCCGCCTCCCTTTTTCTCCCCTTTGTGCCTGTGTCCCTTTTACTTTGTTGCCTCCTTGCTCCTTTTCCATCACAGGTTCTGTATTTGTCTTTCTGTGTCTCTGCCCTTCTCTCTTTTTTCGTTTTTCTTTTTTATTGAGACAGGGTCTCTGTTGCCCAGCTGAGAGTGCAGTGGCATCATCATAGCTCACTGCAACTTCAAATTCCTGAGCTCAAGCTCTCCTGCCTCAACCTTCCAAAGTGCTAGGATTTACAGGCATGAGCCACCTTTCCCAGCCCTATCTCTTTTTTCTAAAGTCTCAGTACCCTCCCTCTTCTTCCTTGATGGGGACCAGGGTCACAGAGCCTTGGGAAAGGAACCAGGTCAAAGTCTCAGGGAATTCTGAAAGAAGGGACCTGAGCAACACCTCTTCCCTCCCCCTCACCTTGTTTAAAACTTTCATTACCATAGCAACCCTTTACTCTAATGCCTTTCTCTGCATTTCCCCTCCTCCACCCACGGGGAAGCAGGGCCTCCAGTGGATTCTCCTTCAGGAATTCAAAGACTGGGAGCCTAGGTGCCTTGGAGGGGCCAGTTGACTCTTGGCTCTACCTGCATGTTGAGGGCTGAAATTTCTGGATGTAGCACTGTACTGATGCTACTCCAAGACTGGAGAGACCCTTCCTCATTCTCTCTCATTAGATGGAAAGAAAGTCAGCCCCAGGAACTACTGACCCTGGTTTAGCTGGAGCCTGAGGCTTCTGACCAATTCCCTGAAGCAGTTATATGATGATCTAGAACCTTGGCTCTGTCTCCTGAATGAGGTCTCCACCTCCCCTAGTCCTGTGAGTGAGGCCTCAGCTGTGAGTTAGGCACGGCATGGTTCTGGGCATGTCCATTGCAGCAGAAAACTCACCCCTAGTCCCTGAGAGAGGAAAGCAGGGGAAAGGAGGGTGTGCCAGCAGGCTAGTGTTCACGGCTGCCACTAAATAAGGAGGTGTTGCCTACAATCATTGGGAGGCAGCTGGAGCCCTCTTGGGCCCCTGGCAATCTCCCTAGATTTACTGCAAGCCCTAGGGCCCCACATGGCAGGAGACTAGGGCAGTAGGAAACTCCTGTTTGTACCTGTGAAAGGTGGGGCCTGAACCAGGCTGACCCTGGTGGAGGAGTGGACAGGACCCCAATGTGGGGCCTCTGGACCCCTTGGCTTCTGTTCCTGATCCGTTTGGGCTTTCCCTGAGCCAGATTGCCTAAAGATAGAGTAGAGCCCCTAGGGAACCTTTTATTACCAGGGTACCAACAGACAGAGTCTCCTTTAGGGTTGCCTGAGGCTCGATTCCCTGAGCCCAGTAGTCAGGCCCCAGGACCAGGTAGTAACTGGGGAGTACTTGACCCTCAGGCTTCCTGAGAGCCAGCAGGAAGGCAGTGACAGCACCAGGCTCTGCACTTCCTCCAAGTTCCCTTTGGGCAGCCCCCAGAGCACACTGTTCGGTTCCTATGCAGAGAATGGAGGGAGCCATGTTTAGAGAGCTACTGTGGGCTCTTGTGTCCTCCCATGGCCCACATGGATCTGAGGTAGAGCCCATGTCCTGTTGCTGGGAGGCGAGTTCTCCACTGGTGGGTGTTAGGTTTGGGCCAGGGGGTCAGAAATGCAGACCCTGTACAGCCTGGCCTCCCCCTATTCTGAGAGCTATCCCTTGGCTGCTTCCAGTTTTGGGGCCAGGGTCCCCTTTGTTGCAGGCAGGTGCCAGAGGCTTGGTGCACACACTCATAGCCTCCCAGAGAGCAACAGGGTAGCAGATGGTGGAGTGGGTGGGGGTAGAGGGGACCAAGGTGCTAAGTGGAAACAGGGCCCCCTTTTGTTGTCCCTTCACCCTCAGGCCAGGTCTGGGGGTCTAAGAGAGTACAGTTAGACTGGTGAGGAGGAGGAGTAATGATTGTCTGCGATCTGGGCAGCCATGGTAGGCGGCAGGGGAGACAGATCTGTTCCTGTTCCAGGTTTGAGGCCTGCAGCACATGGCTCCAGGCTGAAGTTACTGTGAACAGAGGCCCAGCTTTCTGTGGTGGAGTCAGACCCTAAGACCAGACCCCGGCCCCCGTAGGCATGAATGCATATGCATAGTAGAAAGCTGGGGCCAGGATCAGGGCCAGGCATACATGAAACCTGCCACCCACGCCATGCTGGCTGAGCCAGGAGCTTTTGGAGTAGGCTTAGGGGTAGAGGTTGTGGAAGGTGTCTCAGAAAAGGGCCATTTTGAGTCTGGCCTTGGAGCATCAGGATTGTTTTAGACAATTTGCTGCATAACCTTATAATGTCAGAAATCACTATGAAAGAAGAGATTCAGCTATGGTCTCAGCACCTTGCTCACATGGAGGCTGCTCCACAGGGAATCCAAGGTAGGTAGTGCTCTGGCAGTGCCCACACTTCCTACCATTGAGTGGACACAGTCGAGCTGGTGAGTCACCTGTTGTTGGACATTTAGATAGTTGCTGATTTTTTTTTTTAACATAACATCAAGATTTTATTGTCTTCATAATAAATAAAAGACGGTTAGAACTGGATCACTTGGCCCTTTCTCTTCTTATCTCCTCCCAGTTCAAAATGCTTGCATCTCTTAATAGCCAGCATTCTCTTAGATCTGCAGTTGGGCTCGACACACTCAAGCCTCAGCACAATTTTCTTTGTAGTTTTAGCCTTTTTCCAGAAAATCGGCTTAGTCTGCCCACCATAGCCACTCTGCTTCCCATCATAGCGCCGCCTTCCCTGGGCATACAGAGAATCCTTGCCCTTCTTGTACTGTGTCACTTTGTGGGGTTGGTGCTTTCCACATTTCTTACAGAAAGTCTGGCGGGTTTTAGGAATGTTCACCATGTTTGCGTGCGCGCTATCGGCAATGAAAGCAGTTGCTGAATTTTTTTAATGTTATAAATAACCCTGCAGTAACAGATAATATTCCGACAGGAGGCTTTAGGGGAAGGGCGTTCCTGCCAGAGGGAAAGCAAAGCAACAGAGCTGGGACACAGGTCCCTCCCAACCCTCCTGGGAAACCAGCTGGTTGAGGTACTATCCTCCTGCTGAGTACATGGCCCTCAGCCTCCAGCCTGGGAGTGGGTGGCTGCCCATTGACTTCTATGACAGAACTGATGCTGGCCCCTTCCCCAGATGTTGTGGTGTGGAGATGTGTGGCTGGCAATGGTGGGTGGCTGTGCCTCTGCTCTCAGCTGCGAGAATGGGATTCCAGCAACATGCTCCTCCCCAGCGGATGCAGGAACAGAGCTGTGACCATGGTGGCAAAGACATGCAGTCAGAGGTGATCTTCAAAGCCCCTGTTTGCCTCTGGATGCCTCACAAGATGCCTTAAGCCCTGGCTTCAATAATGCTGATGAAATGCATTTGTATTCCCTGAGCCTAAGCAACTCAGATGAAAGAATAATGGAATTTGCTTCCTAATGCTGAGGGCAGATTTGAAAGAGAACTTCCAAGGCTGTGACTCTTGGGAAGTGGGTGGCTGACCTCTGCCTGAGAGAAAGCAAGTAGTAGCCAGGGTTGGCCATGAGACTTGTCTGGATCCTGGTCTTTGATTCCAGCTGGCAGAGTCCCTCTTGCTAAGCTGCCTCCTCTGGGTATACCTTCCTCCCTTCTCCACTACCCTGAGGCTGTGAGTGCCTTCAGATAGGGGAGCATCTAGGTACCCAAGGCCCTAGCTTAGGCCCTGCATATATGAAGTACTAATTGGTGTGGAGGGAGAGCATGCACAGTCAGTAGAGGCAGAGAAATTCAGTGCAGCCTCAGTGCAGAGTTTGCTGTAGCCCAAGTGTCACACTAGGAATTATAGAGGTAGACTCTAGGGTCAGGTCTGTGAAGGTCTAAAGGCAGTTGCCAACCCCCACCTCTGAGCAAGGGCGGTCAGTGCCTTTTTCTTTGGATGCTAGACCAGCCCACCCAGCGCTGCAGGTGAGGATTGGGCTGTAATTGGCAGGGTTGCACACCCATGAGATACTGTGTCCCAGGTGCAAAATGTACCCGGAATACACTGAACTAGTTGTATCTGGTTGGGGGCCTCATACTCGGACCTGACAGCCCAGGTGCCCTGTGGCCCCCAGCAGTGAAGCACCAGGCAGACTTGTCTTCATCTTCCTGACCATTACCCCTGCATGCCTCCTGGCAAACCCTTCCTCTCCAAGGCCCAGTACTAATGCTACCTCTTCTTCAAAACTTTTTTTTACCTATCCACCCAGATGGTGATTCTCCCTCTGAAGAATACCCCAAGCACTGTGTCTGAATGCGTTATTTACCAAATCCACCAAAGCAATCAGAATACAAATTCTAACAGAAAATTAATAAACAAAGGTTTAAATCTGTCCTTATGACACACAAGTCTTTGCTCCAAAGAGAACTCTTATTTCCTTCATTGTCCTTTCAGAAAAGAGTTGTGAGTACACACCAGTATATAAACTTTAAAAAATTTACCCAGGTTGGGCATGGTGACTCATACCTATAGTCAGAGACCAGCTTGGGCAACATAGCAAGAACCCATCTCTAAAACATTTAAAAAACAATAAGCTGGGCACAGTGGCATATGCCTGTAGTCCCAGCTACTGGAGGCTGAGGTAGGAAGATTGTTTGAGTCCAGGAGCTTGAGGCTGCAGTGAGCTATGATTGTGCCACAGCACTTCGGCCTAAACGACAAAGCGAGACCTGCTCTCTCTTTCTTTTTTCTTTTTTTTTTTTTTTTGAGACAGAGTCTCACTCTTTTGCCTGGGTTAGAGTGCTGTGCTATCATCATAGCTCACAGCAACCTCAAACTTGGGCTCAAGCAATCCTTTTGCCTCAGCCTCCCGAGTAGCTGGGACTACAGGCATGCGCCACCATGCCTGGCTAATTTTTCCTATATATTTTTAGTTGTCCAGCTCATTTCTTTCTATTTTTAGTAGAGGCAGGGTCTCACTCTTGCTCAGGCGGGTCTTCAACTTCTGACTTCAAGCAATCCTCTTGCCTTGGCCTCCCAGAGTGCTAGGATTATGGGCGTGAGCCACTCTGCCTGGCCAAGACTGTCTCTTAAGAAGAGTACCCAAACAGCAGCACCCTCTCCCCACCATTCTGTCTCTTTCTTTTTTATTTAACAATTGTCCTACAGCAGCATACTTTAATCTTTTTAATAGGTACCATGTATTCTTTAGTATGGATGACGCTAATTTTTATTAACATTTTGTATTGTGAAGTATAACAAAAATCTGGGAATGTGCCCCAAATTTGTACTGTACATTTTTATAAATTATTATAAAGCAAACATCTGTGTAACTACCACTCAGGTTCAGAAAAGGCCTTCTAGAATCCCCCCATGTGTCCTTCATGACTCAATCACAACCCCACCTTTTCTCTTAGAAGGAGCCAGTACCCATCTCCTGGTGCTTATTTCCTAGCTTTTCTTTATGGTTCTAGTGCTGTGTTTGTAACCCTAACCAGTATGGGTTGTTCTGCCTGTTTGAACTCTACATCAGTAGACTCATACTATATGTATTCTTTTGTGTTTTTTTCACTTAACACTGTAAGATTCACTGTGTGGTTGGGTATAGCTGTAGCTCCTTCGTTTCCATTGCTGTATGATATTCCATTGTGTGACTCTACCATAATACATCCTGCTGGTGGTAGATATTTGGGCTGTTTCCAGTTTTTGGCAATTATGAATATGCCCACCATGAGCATTCTTGTTTGAGTGTCCTGTTGCACAAGTGTATGCATTTCTGTAGGGCATATATTTAGGAGTGCAATTGCTGGTTCATAGCATATGTTTGACTTTCGTGGCTTTACTAAACTGCTTTCCAAAGGGGTGAGTTGCTCTCTGCCAGCAGCGCTCACGTTCTTCACTTCACGAACACTTGGTAGCTCCAGACCTTTAGAGATAAATATTTGGTGGGTGAGTAGGGCCAGGAGTTCATCTTTGAAATAGCTGGAATTTAAAGAATTTGTTTGATAAGTCTTTTTTTCAGTATATATAATACAAAATTATTCCCTGATATGTCAGTTTAATACATTTTTCATATGTGGGGGCCGTTGTAGTTCAGGTAGCCAAGTTGAGTGGCTAGATGTACAGCCAGAAATGCAGGGGTAGGATCTGAGCCTACCTAACCTCTAGCCCCTCCTGGTGTGGTCTCTGCCCCTGCCTTGGCCTGAGCCAGCTTAGGATGTCCCAAAGGCCGCCCCTGTATTGTGGGGAGAAGTGGAGAGTAGTGCAGCTGAGCCAGACCCCATCCTACCCACAGCTTAGAGCCCGGCAATGCCGTTTGGGTGTGTGACTCTGGGCGACAAGAAGAACTATAATCAGCCATCGGAGGTGACTGACAGATATGATTTGGGACAGGTCATCAAGACGTGAGTGCCGAGCCTGTCAGGCAAGGGTGGGAGGGCTGGTGGGCAAGGGCTGGGGAAGGGGGGTGGAAGGCAGCCTATGCTAAGGCTGGAGCTGAGTGATACCTGTTGGCTGCAGCGAGGAGTTCTGTGAAATCTACCGGGCCAAGGACAAGACGACAGGCAAGCTACATACCTGCAAGAAGTTCCAAAAGCGGGATGGCCGCAAGGTGCGGAAGGCAGCCAAGAATGAGATAGGCATACTCAAAATGTGAGTGTGAGGCCTGGGGTCAGGGTGGGGTAGGAGTAGCAGGGAAGGGCTTAGAGGGCAGGTAGCCTCAGGCAGTACCAGCCTCTGGCCAGGTAATCTCCTGTGGCCACTCTAGCTACCAGAGTCTCGCCCAGGGCTTCACCCAGCCCTGACTGCCCAGTCTTCTCCCTGTTGCCAGGGTGAAGCATCCCAATATCCTGCAACTGGTGGATGTGTTTGTGACCCGCAAGGAGTACTTCATCTTCCTGGAGCTGTGAGTGTGGGTCTGGGGTCCAAGGATTCCCCAGTCCTCCAGGGCCTTCACCTGTCCCACCCTCTGCAGCTAAGGAAAGCCCCCTTTCTGGACCCTTGTGGTCCCAGATCCCTGTGCCTTGCTCAGCCAGCTGCCTGGTGCAGGCAGCCTGCCCAAGTGTTCCTGCCCCACCCCCGATTCTGCCCACGCCGGGCTCAGGGGCTGGTGTCCCTCAGGGCCACGGGGAGGGAGGTGTTTGACTGGATCCTGGACCAGGGGTACTACTCGGAGCGAGACACGAGCAACGTGGTACGGCAGGTCCTGGAGGCCGTGGCCTACTTGCACTCACTCAAGATCGTGCACAGGAACCTCAAGGTAAGGCCAGAGCCAAAGGGTCAATTGGCAGCCGAGCTAAGGCTGGGCTGGGTAGCACCTTGGGGCCTTGGTCCAGCCTCTCAGGCTCTCATGATGTCTCTGCTTACCCACATGCTGTTCCTGGCCGGAGTAGCTGGAGAACCTGGTTTACTACAATCGGTTGAAGAACTCAAAGATCGTCATCAGCGACTTTCACCTGGCTAAGCTAGAGAATGGCCTCATCAAGGAGCCCTGTGGGACCCCTGAGTATCTGGGCAAGCAGGGGTGGGGCAGGGTGGGGGGCAGCCTTCAGGGAGTCTCTCTGGGCAGAGGGAAAAAGTCCCCATCCTGGGAATTGGGTGTGGATGGTTCCACATACTAACCAGCAGACGGACACTGTTTGTAGCCCCAGAGGTGGTAGGCCGGCAGCGGTATGGACGCCCTGTGGACTGCTGGGCCATTGGAGTCATCATGTATATCCTGTGAGTAGATGGGCAGATGAGTAGGCTTGTAGCCAGGTGGGGTGGGGAGCTGTGTCTGTGGCCCTCCTGTGTGACCCTGCCCCCATGCAGGCTTTCAGGCAACCCGCCCTTCTATGAGGAAGTGGAAGAAGATGATTATGAAAACCACGATAAGAATCTCTTCCGCAAGATCCTGGCTGGTGACTATGAGTTTGACTCTCCATACTGGGATGATATTTCACAAGCAGGTAAGGAGGTGCCCAGCATGTGGGTAGGATGCAGGGTGGTGGGGAGGCTGGCACTGCTCTCAGCTCTTTCTGCTGGATTCAGCTCCTGCCCCCAAGCCCATTCATCACCTCTAGACATTGAGATGGGGCAGCCATGCCTAGCTCCTCCCTGGCTTTGTCCCCAGCCAAAGACCTGGTCACAAGGCTGATGGAGGTGGAGCAAGACCAGCGGATTACTGCAGAAGAGGCCATCTCCCATGAATGGTGAATAGGGCCCAGGGGAGGGTGGGAGAGGCAAGGATTCTCTTGATCTCTTTCCCCTTCATACCTAGGAGCCCCCATCCTTAAGGCTTTGAGTGGGTAGGGGCACTCAGAACTCAGGCCAGCCCAGAAGCTCTGCCTGGTAGTCCCCTGGATCCCCTGGGATAGGGCGAGGCAGAGCCTCCACAAAGGCCCATATCCCCCCAATCCAGATGCACTTGCACCCTTTCCAGGATTTCTGGTAATGCTGCTTCTGATAAGAACATCAAGGATGGTGTCTGTGCCCAGATCGAAAAGAATTTTGCCAGGGCTAAGTGGAAGGTAAGATTTGGATAGCTCCTTTCTTGGCCTGATCCCAAAGGTTCTTTTCAACACTTATAGTTTCTTGCCCGCATCACATGCCTGCAGCCATACATGTGCTTTTCTCAGGCCATCAGGTGTGGCTATAGCCACTGTTCTTACCTTAAGCAGGAGTGCTGAGCTGCTGGGTTCTTGGCCTTGCGGTGGTCACAGGCAGCTAGGAGTACCATGGAAGGGGCTGGATTTGGCCATTTCCAAGCAATTGGTCCAGCAAGCCTCACGCTGAGCCTTTCTCCACTGTCCTCCTTTCAGAAGGCTGTCCGAGTGACCACCCTCATGAAACGGCTCCGGGCGCCAGAGCAATCTAGTACGGCTGCAGCCCAGTCTGCTTCAGCCACAGACACTGCCACCCCTGGGGCTGCAGGTGGGGCCGCTGCAGCTGTGAGTGGAGCTGCCCCAGCCACGGAGGGTGATGCTGCTTGTGCTGCAAAGAGTGATAATGTGGCCTCTGAAGACCGTAGTGCCACCCCAGCCACAGATGGCAGTGTCACCCCAGCCACCGATGGCAGTGTCACCCCAGCCACCGATGGGAGTATCACCCCAGCCACTGATGGGAGTGTCACACCAGCCACTGACAGGAGTGCTACTCCAGCCACTGATGGGAGAGCCACACCAGCCACAGAAGAGAGCACTGTGCCCACCACCCAAAGCAGTGCCATACCAGCCACTAAGGCAGCTGCCACCCCTGAGCTGGCTATGGCCCAGCCGGACAGCACAGCCCCAGAGGGTACCACAGGCCAGGCTCCACCCTCTAGTAAAGGGGAAGAGGCTGCTGGTTATGCCCAGGAGTCTCAGAAGGAGAAGACCAGCTGAGTGGGCAGCCTGGTGGGGGGGGTGGGGATGGGCAGGAGGGTGGGAGAATGGATGAGGGGCTTCTCACTGTACATAGAGTCACTGGCATGATACCCTCACTCCCCCATGCCCCCGCATCCCAGTGAGACACACCTGGGGGCCACGGGAGAGCAGTCTCGTCTCCTGTGTATATGTGTGTGAGCGGTGGGCAGGCCAGAAGCAGGGCCAGCCCCAGCCCCTGCATGGATTCCTTGTGACTTTTCTGTCTTTTGCTAGCTTCACCAGTTTCTGTTCTTGTGGGATGCTGCTCTAGGGATACTCAGGGGGCCTCTACTCTCCTTCCCCTTCCTCTTGTCTCACCATTCCCCCGGGCAGGCCCTGCAGGTCCCATAACCTCCCAGGCCCTAAACTTGGGCGGCCTTGCCCTGAGAGCTGGTCCTCCAGCGAGGCCCTGTCAGTGGTCTTAGGCTCCTGCACATGAAGGTGTGTGCCTATAGTGTGTGGGCTGCTCTAGGAGTGTATACAGGCTCGTATAGAGGATGCAGAAATCTCGGGTAGTATGTTTAAGTCAAGACTGGTCACATGGGGGCACTGCTTGCTAGTTGTGGGGGTCCTCAGAAGTGGAAGAGAATGAGTAGGAGGGTAGAAACTTCCATCTTTGTCCCTGGGAAGTCCCTCCTACAACCCTGCTCTCCTGTGTCCTGCAGTGGGCTGCCCTATACCCTGAACCTCATGAGCCTCTAAGGGAAAGGAGGAACAATTAAGATGTGGCAATGAGACCTGGCAGAGCAGAGTACAGGCCCAGTACCCAGAGCCACAACCTAGCTGGGTCCTTACCCTGGGCCAAATAGGAAGGGCTGATAGCCCCTTGCTCTTCCTTAATGCCCACCCCCCAAAGACTCAGCACACAAGAACTTTCTATTACAGGGGCCTGCCGCATGGCAATATCCCCATAGTCTGATTTGGGGGTTTGGTCTTTACAGGGGCAGATTTTCTGCTCTCAGTTCAATAGTGAAATGGAGAGGAATCCCCTCTATTTCTACAGCTTACTTCTACCAGAGGCCCAGGTGCATCTGACCTATGTTGAGTTGCTTTTGCTGGGATGAGGAAGTAGAATAAGACTCCCCAGTTCCCTGAGGGAGGCTCCTGACAGGTGCCCTTTGTCAGACCCTACCATAGCCTGGACAGGCAGCCACACTGGTCCTCGCCCTTGCTCGGCACTCCGTGGTGGTCCTGCTCTTCTCCCTGCATGCCTGTGGGTCTGCTCTGGTGTATGAAGGTTGGTGGGCTAACTGTGTGCCTGCTGAACCTGGTAAATAAACATCACCCTGCAAAGCTTCTGGCCACCCTCTTGCTTTTACTTCCTCTGTCCTACTGTGGAGGAGCCCCTGGAAGGCAGTGGGGAGGGAAATGGCTGGGAGTAGGTTCACAGGTAGTGCTCAGTGCCCTGTAGATTTCGTGCGCTGAGAATGTGAGAGTGAAAACCATCTACCACCCAGTGAATTCCTTGATGGTGGTGGTGGTGGTCCTTTGGACTCTAGAAATCCATGTAGGTTTTGTGTCCTGGGCTGGGCTGAGAGCTCAAGTAAGGGCTGCTGGTTTTACTCCTTTTGGTCAAGAAACCTTTGTCCTGACTTGGGCATAGAGCTGGAACCTACCCAGGGCCAACCACCTCAGGGAGAGATCTTGCTCATGGCCAAAGTAGGCTTCCCTGGGCTGGGGAGTGGGTGTAGGGTGGGCATTGCATAAAGGTTCTATGCTGCTCTGTGTTAATTCCTTCTTCCTGTGAACACCTGTGCTTTCCACACAGGCCCAGAGTGAATTCTCATTCTGGGTCTATTTCAGCAGGAGCAGATCAGCTTTGTATTATGGGGCTCCGCCTAAGGTTTCTTCTGGGGAGAGGGAGTAACACTGCTAGAAATACTAAGCGGGTAACCCCCCCTAAGGAGACTAAGGTGGGCCTGGGTGAACTCACCAGGGATACTGCTCTTTCTCAGGGAGGACCTCACAGATAACTTCTCTGATATGAGAATAATAAAAAGGGTTTGTTGGTCCCTGGTCTTTGAAGCATTTGAGCCTCCAAAATTCCAACCCCAGTACAGTCCCAGACATAACTGATCTTCATGGAAGATAAGAGCCAAAGTCAGGGTACTGGCCCTAGTGTCTCCAAACTTGAGGATCGTCGTGTCTTAGTTGGATAAAGCAAGGTTGGCCTGGGGTGCCAGGTACCCCAGAGTTGGGACCTACATGTCCATCTTTCCAGAATCACCCAAAGCTGAAGACTGAGAGGGTGGAGTATTCTTTTAGTCTGTGGGAACTATGCTGCCAGCGCATGGTTTTGCACTGTCCAGAGCCCAGGGAGACCCATTGTCCCATTCCCTTTCCACTGCGGTTTTCTTGACTGTCCCGAAGTGCAGAAAAAGAACAGCTGAGAGGCTCAAGTCAGGCCCGACTCGCACCAGCTCTGGGTTGGAAACAACGCTCTGCCTTGCCCTGGAAAAGAGCCCAGGCGGCAGCACCGCAGCTCCCGCCTCGACGCAACAGAGGTGCCAGCCAATTCCAGGAAACGCCTGAGAGCGACTGCGCTCCGCCCTAGGATTCTCTACGGTCGCTGGACCGCTAAGGCCAGCCCCTGGTCCCGCCTCGAGGGTTTGTCCAATCCACAGCAAGCATTCGGGCTCCTCTGCCGGTTTGATGAGGTCATTTCCGGTTCTTTCCCGGAAGTCGAGCAGTGGGGCCAAATTTGAAGCGAGAGTTGGACCTGTCGCAGTTTCCTTGGCTACCTGGGTTCCGGGAGCCCAGCCATCATGCCTATCCGTGCGTTGTGCACTATCTGCTCCGACTTCTTCGACCACTCCCGCGACGTGGCCGCCATCCACTGCGGCCACACTTTCCACCAGCAGTGGTGAGTGAACGCGGTGTCGGTACCCGGCGCTCGCCCCAGTACTACTTCGGGGATGTGGGGTGTTGGGCCTCCAGGCGATCGGTCGCTGGAACCCAGACAGGTGATGAGAACCTCCTTAGACGGAACCTCACGGTGCCGGGAGTTAGCTACTCTCCCAACAAAACGGGTTCTAGGCAGGATCTTCGCAAGAGATTTAGAAATGATAGAGATAGAGACAAAGTGTAGTTTAAAGTGATGGGGAAAGAACCTAAGACCTGAGAGAAAAAAATAAATAAATAAAGTGATGGGGAAGTCCAGCATTCCAATGAGCCAGGAGGCACTGAGTGAAGTCCTACAGTATTTTTTTTTTTTTTTTTTTTAGTCCCACAGTATTTATTGGTACAGCAAGCAGTTATTCTTGGTCATGGAATTATGTGTACAGATTATTTGTTTAGGTTTCAAGAAACCGTTACCTAATTCTATCTATGAGAGTAAACAGTTACAAAATTTTTGTAAGATAAACTTCTTAAGCCCTAAGTTAAGAATAGACTTGGCTGAGTATATAAGTTAAAGATAAAATTGTTAATTAAGCAGTAACACATTAAACAAGAACACTGAGCCTGCATACTTCTCTAATCTATTTCTCTATACAGTGAGACATGTGGCCAGGAGTGAAGCAGGAATAGCCTTGAAGTTTTTGATAGTTCCAGCTGCAGGTTGTCTGCTGAGCTGACATCCCTTGATCAGATCTCTTAACCTTGAGCCCCATGCTGAGCTCTGCCTTGCACAAGCTCCAGGCGTTGGCTTGCAGTTGCCCCTGATCGTCAAAAAGGTTTCCCTTGTTGCTAAGTAGCTGCTAGTCTGTGAACTAATATGCCCACAGAATCCTTCAAGGCAAAGGTCCTGCAAAACTCCTAAAACTTTCCATGTCTCTTAACTCTATTTCCCAACACCAGGGGAGCTTCTTCACCTGGGCAGCATTGGGTTAGGCCAAGCTTTCTGGCAGAGGTGATATCTCAGCTGAGCCCAGGAGACAAGGGGTGGTCCAATGAAAATAGCAAAGATGCTTCCTTGATCATCTATTCAAAAAGATGTGACTAGGCCGGGCCTGGTGGCTCATGCTTGTAATCCTAGCTCTCTGGGAGGCCGAGGCGGGTGGATTGCTCGAGGTCAGGAGTTCCAAACCAGCCTGAGCAAGAGCGAGACCCCGTCTCTACTATAAATAGAAAGAAATTAATTGGCCAACTAACATATATATAGAAAAAGTTAGCCAGGCATGGTGGCGCATGCCTGTAGTCCCAGCTACTCAGGAGCCTGAGGCAGGAGGATCACTTGAGCCTAGGAGTTTGAGGTTGCTGTGAGCTAGGCTGACGCCACAGCACTCACTCTAGCCTGGGCAACAAAGTGAGACTCTGTCTCAAAAAAAAAGATGTGACTTCAAAAAAATAAAAATAAAAAAAAAGATGTGACTTCAAAACTATTAGCCCACTTGGGGTGAGCTTTCACCACATTAACGAGCCCTTTTATTTATTGGAGATAGAAACCTGGTAGGCTTTCGTCTATGGGAGAGTGTTTGTTGTGCTTTGCTTGATGGTTTGGAATGGTTCTATCCAGAATCATCTCATTGGCCAGACACCCAAGTGTGTTCTCTGTGCCAACAAACCCAGCTTAACATTGAAGGGCAAGGAGGTGCTCCTGCATCCAGGGTTCTTGCTGACAGTGTAGGACCATATTGTTTTGTTTTGTTTTGTTTTGTTTTGTTTTTGAGACAGAGTCTTGCTTTGTCGCCCAGGCTAGAGTGAGTGCCATGGCGTCAGCCTAGCTCACAGCAACCTCAAACTCCTGGGCTCAAACAATCCTGCTGCCTAAGCCTCCCGAATAGCTGGGACTACAGGCATGCGCCACCATGCCCAGCTAATTTTTTCTATATATATTAGTTGGCCAATTAATTTCTTTCTATTTATAGTAGAGACGGTGTCTCACTCTTGCTCAGGCTGGTTTCGAACTCTTGACCTTGAGCAATCCGCCCGCCTCGGCCTCCCAGAGTGCTAGGATTACAGGCATGAGCCACCACACCCGGCAAGGACCATATTGTTGAGTGTACAGTTAGTGAGGAAATATTCCCCTAGCAGCTGTGAACAGGCTGGTTTGGAGCTCCCAGCAAAAAGAGATAAGGCAAAATGACCCATAGTAAGGAGTTGTGGGTGATAATAGTCAGAGGGGGCTTGTGGGGCAAAAGATCCCAGGAAGCAAAGAGCCAGGCACAGCCCTGATAGCTGCTGGGTGCCCCTTACTTGTAAAGCTTTGTTTAGACAGGTGTTGCTGATAGACTGAGCCTCATGCA
Source organism: Microcebus murinus (assembly GCF_040939455.1). Taxonomy (NCBI): domain Eukaryota; kingdom Metazoa; phylum Chordata; class Mammalia; order Primates; family Cheirogaleidae; genus Microcebus; species Microcebus murinus. The sequence continues at coordinate 155,262,526 of NC_134104.1, read as the reverse complement.
GAGGGAGCATCATTATTCTGTTAGGCTAGGAATCAAGCTCACCTTTAAGAGTACTATATTTTCTGTTTGCATGTTATTTTTCTAATATTCTTTTACTTTAAACTGTTCTGTGTACTTATGTTTTACATATATTTCTTTCTTTCTTTTTTTTTTTTTTCTGAGACAGAGTCTCACTTTGTTGCCCAGGCTAGAATGAATGCCGTGGCGTTAGCCTAGCTCACAGCAACCTCAACCTCCTGGGCTCAAGCGATCCTCCTGCCTCAGCCTCCCGAGTAGCTGGGACTACAGGCACGAGCCACCATGCCCGGCTGATTTTTATATTATATATATTAGTTGGCCAATTAATTTCTTTCTATTTTTATGGTAGAGATGGGGTCTCGCTCAGGCTGGTTTTGAACTCCTGACCTTGAGCAATCTGCCCGCCTCGGCCTCCCAGAGTGCTAGGATTACAGGGATGAGCCACCCCGCCCGGCCGAGATATTATTTCTTATTCTCTCTTTTCTTGCTTTTGTTAGGACTGGTTAAATATTCCATTTTTGCCTCAGTTAGTTTAGAAGTTATGTACCCCATTTCCATTCTTTCAGTGGTTATCCTAGAAACTAAAATATGTATCCTTAAATTACCAAATTTAAGGTTAATCAACATTTTTCTCATTTTCCCGGACAACTCAAAAAGCTTAAAATACTAACACCCTTTCCCCACTTCTATGTTATTATTATTGAATACTTAATTTTTTTATGGTAAACACATTTAGGATTTTTTTTCCCATAAATATATATATATATATTTTTTTCCACCCGTAAATATATATATTTTAAAATTTAAATAGATTTGGGGGTACAAGTGGTTTTTTGTTATGCGACTGAATTGCTTAGTGGAGAAGTCTAGGCTTTTTTTTTTTTTTTTTCTTTTTTGAGACAGAGTCTCTCTCTGCTTCCCAGGCTAGAGTGCCGTGACGTCGGCCTAGCTCACAGCAACCTCAAACTCCTGGGCTCAAGCAATCCTTCTGCCTCAGCCTCCCGAGTACAGGCATGCGCCACCATGCCTGACTAATTTTTTCTATTTTTGGTAGAGATGGGGTCTCTTGCTCACACTGGTCTCGAACTCCTGAGCTCAAACAATACTCCTGCCTTGGCTTCCCAGAGTGCTAGGATTACAGGCGTGAGCCACCGTGCCTGGCCCCCATCATTGTATTTTTAAATAAATTTTTTGTTTGGAATAATTTTTGATTCACAGCCAAGTTGCAAAGATGGTACAGAGAGTTATTATATATCCTTCACACAGCTTTTCCAATGTTAACATCTTACATAATCATGGTACCTTTGTCAAAACTAAGGACTTAACATTAGTACGATGCTATTAACTAAACTAGAGTTTATTTGGATTTCCCCTGTTTTTCCATTAATGTCCTTTTTTTCTATTCCAGGATCCAATCCAGGTTACCACCACACATTTAGTCATCATGTCTTCTTAGTCTCCCCTGGTCTGTGACATTCAGTGTCTTTCCTTGTTTGTTTGTTTTGTTTTGTTTTTTTATGGCCTTGATACTTTTGAAGAATATTGATCAGGTATTTTGTAAAATATCCCTCCATTTGGGTTTGTCTTATGTTTTCTCATGTTTAGACTGGGGTTATAGTTTTAGGGAAGAATATCCCAGACATGAGGTGCTCTTCTCATTGCATCTTATGGAGGTATATGACATCAATAACATGACTGGAAATATTAACCTAATCATTTGGTTAAGGTGGTATCTGCCAGATTTTTCCACTATAAAGTTGTTTTTCTCTTTCAATATTCTGTTCTTTGGAACCAAGTTACTAAGTCTAGTTCACACTCAAGTAGAAAGGACTTAAGCTCTACCTTCTGAAGGGGTTAATAGATACATTATTTGGAATTGTGTGAGGATGAATTGTCCCTTCTCCATTTGTTTATTTATTCAGTCATTTATTTAAATCAGTATGGATTCATAGATGTTTATTTTATTCCTTGGGTTATGATTCATCACCTTTTTACTACTCAGAATGGCCTATATTGTCCACCCACACCTTTTTTTCTTATTGTAGTAAAATGCACATAATATAAAAGTTACCATTTTAACCATTTTTAAGTGTAGAATTCAGTGGCACTAAGTACATTTACAATGTGTGTAACCATCAGCACTATCTATTTTTAAAATTTTTCCATCATCCCAAACAGAAACACTGTACCCATTAAACAATTATTCTCTTTTTTTTTTTTTTTTGAGACAGAGTCTCACTTTGTTGCCCAGGCTATAGTGAGTGCCGCGGCGTCAGCCTGGCTCACAGCAACCTCAAACTCCTGGGTTCAAGCAATCCTGCTGCCTCAGCCTCCCAAGTAGCTGGGACTACAGGCATGCGCCACTATGCCCGGCTAATTTTTTTTCTATATATATTAGTTGGCCAATTAATTTTCTTTCTATTTATAGTAGACACGGGGTCTCACTCTTGCTCAGGCTGGTTTCGAACTCCTGACCATGAGCAATCCGCCCGCCTTGGCCTCCCAGAGTGCTAGGATTATAGGCGTGAGCCACCGTGCCCGGCCAACAATCATTCTCAATTTCCCTCTCTCCCCAGCTCCTGGGAACCTCTATTTTACCTTCTGTTTCTATAAATTTTCTTATCAGAGTACCTCATATAAGTGGAATCATACAGTATTTGTCTTTTTGAGTCTTATTTCACTTAGTGTAATGTTTTCAAGGTTCATCCATGTTATAGCATAGGTCAGAATTTCTTTCCTTCTTATGGCTAATATTTAATTTTATGTATGGAGATACATTTTGTTTTTCTTCTCATTTGTTGATAGACCTTGGGTCTACTGTGAATAATGCTGCTATGAACATTGGTGAGACATTAGTATACAGGTATCTGTTTGAGTCCCTGCATTCAGTTCTTTTGGATATGTACCTAGGAGTGGAATTCCCGAAACATGATTCTGTATTTGACTTTTTGAGGCCCTGTCATATTGTTTTCCACAGCAACTGCACCATTTTAAATTCCCACTGAAATACATGAGGGTTCCAATTTTCCCATATTCTTGACAACGCTTGTCATTTTTCCATCTTTTTGATAATTGCCATCCTAGTGGATATGATGTGGTTTCTCACTGTGTTATTTAAAATTGTGCTAAAATAAACACCATAAAAATTACAGTTTTAATAATTTTGGATATACAATTCAGGGGCATTAAATACATTCACATTATTGTGCCACTATCACCACTAGTTTTAAAACATTTTCATCTTCCCAAACTGAAACTCTGTGCCCATAAAACAGTAACTATCAGTTGTTCACTATCCTAAACCCCTAGCAACCACCATTCTACTTTCTGTCTTTATGAATTTGACTACTCTAAGTAGAATCACACAGTATTTGTCCTTTTGTGACTAGCTTATTTCATTTAGCTTAATTTTCATCCTTATTGGTTGTAGCATGTGTCAGAATTTCATTTCTTTTTAAGGTTGAATAATATTCCATTGTATATATATACACCACATTTTGTTTATCCATTCATTCATTGGTGGACATTTAGGTTGTTTTTACCTTTTGGCTATTGTGAATACTGCTGCTGTGAGCATTGGTATACAAATAATCTGTTTGAGTCCCTGCTTTGAATTGTTTTGGGTATATATCTAGAAGTGGAACTGGTAGATCATATGTTACTTCTATGTTTAATTTTTTGAGGAGTTGGCATACTGTTTTCCTCAGTGGCTGTCCATTTTACATTCCCACCAGCAATATATGAGAATTCCAGTTTTTCCACATTCTCACCAGTACTTGTTATTTTCTAATGCATGTCTTCTTTTTTAATGTATGCATTTATAACTAGCAATTTCTTAGTACTGCTTTTGCTATATTTTATAAGTTTTGGTATGTTAGGTGTTCATTTTCATTAGTCTCAAGGTATTTTCTAATTTCACATTCATCTTTGACCCATTGGTTGTTTAAGAGTATGTTGATTAATTTCCATATATTTGTGAATTTTCCAGTTCTCCTTCTATGATTATTTTTTTTAAGAGACAGTCTCTCTCTCTCTCTCTGATGCCCAGGTTGGTGTACTGTTGCCCAATCACAGCTCACTGCAGCCTAGAACTCTTAGGCTCAAACTCCTGACGTGCTCCTCCTGTGTCAGCTTCCTGAGTAGCTGGGACTACTACTGGCACCACAATGCCTTGCTAATTTTTCTTGTTTTTTGTAGAGACAGGTCTTGCCATGTTGCCCAGGCTGGTCTTGAACTCCTGGCCTCAAGTGATCCTCCCATCTTGGCCTCCTAAAGTTCTGGGATTATAGGTGTGGGCCACCACCCCTAGCCTTCCCACCCCACCATAAAAGGGCAGGGTCTTGCTCTGTCACCTAGGCTGGAGTACAGTATGTGATCATAGCTCACTGCAGCCTCAAACTCCTGGGGTCAAGTGATCCTCTCACCTCAGCCTCTCAAGTACTAGAACTATAGGTGTGTGCCCCCATACCCAGCTAATTTTTAAATGTTTTTTCAGAGACAGAGGTCTCACTATGTTTCCCAGGCTGGTTTTGAACTCGTGGGCTCGTGATCCTCCTGCCTTGGTCTCCAAAACTGCTGGGATTACAGGCATGAGCCACTATGCCTGGCCTGTCTCACTCTTATGAGGATCCTTGTGATAATCTCCCTATCTCAATATTCTTAACTTAATCACAATTGCAAAATTCCTCATGCCATAAAATAATCACAGGTGTTAGGGATTAGTACATGGATTTTTGTTGTTGTAATATAGTGTAATAATGTAGTGGCATTATTCTACCTACATTTGTCTTTCTGGAACTTGCAATTACTAATATATGTGTGCTAGACCCCAGAGTATCTTCTGTGTGTCCTATCATCCTTTCTATATTTTCCCATCTTTTTAATTCTCAGTGTTTCCTCTGACCTACCTTTAAGTTTACTAATTCTTCACCTGTGTTTAAACTGCTCTTACACTCATTCACTGACTTCATAATTTTGGCCAGCTTTAGGATTACTGCTTGGTTCTTTCTAAATTCTGCTATGTCATCTTTTAGTTTCTAATTCTCTACTGATATTTTCAAGCTTGATTTTTATTTCTTTAGGATAATATGTTTGATCTGTCTGACAATTCTAATACTTGAAGTCTTTGTGGACATGTTCTTTTGGGTGGTGTGATCATAGTGCTTTCTTCCTTTTGTGTCTGCTTACTTTTAAAATTTTTTTAAATTGAAGTATAAGATAGTTACAGAAAAGTATACCTATAATAAGTATATAGCATGTAGAATTTTCACAAACTGACCATACCCATGCAGCCAGAATTCAGATCAAGAATAGAATATTATCAGCTCAAGAAACCTTATATGTTCTTCCAACCACCCCTACCAACTTGCTCTCCTTCCCCACATAAAGATAACCACTATATTGACTTTGAGAGCATAGACAAATTTTTGCCTATGTTTTTACTTTATGTAAATCATACAAAATTTACTTTTTTTTTTTTTTTTTTTTGAGACAGATTCTCACTCTGTCGCCCAGGCTAGAGTGTTGTGGCGTCAGCCTAGCTCACAGCAATCTCAAACTCCTGGGCTCAAGTGATCATCTGGCGTCAGCCTTCCAAGTAGCTGGGACTACAGGCGTGCACTACCATGCCTGGCTAATTTTTTGTTTCCATTTTTAGTTGCCTGGCTAAATTTTTTCTGATTTTGGTAGAGATGGGGGTCTCGCTCTTGTTCAGATTGGTCTCAAACTCCTGAGCTCAAGCAGTCCACCTACTTCAGCCTCCCAGAGTGCTAAGATTATAGGCGTGAGCCACTGTGCCTGGCCAAAATTTATTTTTTGTGTCTGGCTTCTCTTCCTCAATGTTATGTTTTTGTGATTCATCCATAATATTGTTCTTAGTTGTAGGCTCATTCATTCTCCTTGCTGTGTAGTATCCCATTGTGCCTGGTTAGCCTTGATTATATATTATACATGGCATTTAAAAAATTATTTATAGGAATATCTGAGGCCTAACATAATGGTATCATCTTCCAGAGAGGACTTTGTTACTCCCTGGTCCATGGGATTGGGGGAGTCCACTAGTAGGAGACTGCCTTAATTAAAGTTTAAGGCTTGAACTTTGCTGGACCACCCAGATGATGCAAAGCTGGGCTATGTTTTGCCTTTACCGCTACTTTCTTTTATTTCTAGTTGCCTCTTACCTTGAAAGTATAACCTTTAAGGTTCCAGCTTAAAGTGGGAATATTATCAGACTCCCCATCTCTGAGGGACCCTGGGCTTTGACTGTCACTCTCCTCCCCTCTGTCAAAGCCCAAAAGGTTGCCAGAAGAACAGCTTCTGGCTAAGCCAACAGGGCCAAAACATGGCCAGCTGGTCCGAGTGCTGAGTACCAGTCAGGCCTTGTAGGAAGTACTCTAACTGCCTGTGGTTCTGCCCTCCTGTGCAGGAAGGCATTAGATCAAGGAAGAGCAAGACAGACCCTGTTGTGGTCAGAGTGGCTGCCTGGCCTGTGTCTCCCAACCAAGCTAGGGCTCATTAGTCTGTTGTCCTGCTTTTCATTCCAGCCTAATTCAGTGGTTCGAGACAGCACCAAGTCGGACCTGCCCACAGTGCCGAATCCAGGTGAGGGTGCTGGGCTGGGACTACCTCAGCTGAAGACATCTTTTCTTTACCAGGGAGTAGGAATGTGGAAAGACCTCTGAAGTTTAGATATATCTCTGACCTTTTTGGACCCTCCTGATTTGAGGCCAGTTAGGCCTCACTTGTGCCCTTGAGTTACTTGGGAGGCCTACTTGTACCCAGGGAGAGCTGGAAGATGGACGTGTTGCCTAGGCTAGTTTTTACTTGGGTGGATTTAGCCTCCCTTACTGCCTTTTCCTCAGTGCCCCAGCGCCTAGGGTTGGGTGTCTTTTGAACACTCACCACATGGGTCTACAGTAACTCAACTTTAGCAACCACCAAACCAGAAGCCCCAGCTTAGGGTACTTACAGGGGTGAAGAGGTCATCTGACTCCAAAAGATGTGCTTTGAAAGGTTAGGCCTGAAAACAGGCCTTGCATGGATGTCAGGCAAGCAGTCTGACCCATGTACAACCCTGTCCTCCTTGCCTGTGACCCAGCTCCACAGTCATACTTTATCTTGTTCTCCCATCCAGGTTGGCAAAAGAACCATCATCAATAAGCTTTTCTTTGACCTTGCCCAGGAGGAGGAGAATGTCTTGGATGCAGAATTCTTAAAGGTACCCAGAATTTATCTGATTCTACTTAAACCCAAGTCCTCTGGGAGTTTACTTTCTACTCCTATACAAGCAGGGTGCTTAGAATGTGGAGATGGGGGTTTGGAAGGGAGACTTGGTAGAGATTTCAAGGCAGCGGTAAGCAGAGCAGAAGACAAGTGATGAGACACAGTCAGCAGAGAAATACTGTAAGGGAGAAAGGGGGCTGCTTGACAGTGAGCCCTCCCCTTGAGATTTCAAGGCAATTCCGACCAAAGTGCAGAGTGCCTCTCCAGAGATCCCCTCACCTTTTGAAGGACCTACAGCCATCCTGCCTATTCCACATTGCTGCTGGGACAGTTAGTGACAGATGAGAAAACTCTCTCACTCCCCAACCAGGGAAGATTTGTGGACCCACTGTTCCCTAACCTGGCTATGCCTCAAAATTGCATGAGGAGCTTGGTATAAAGTCAGATGCCTGGGCCTTCCCCAGACCAGGAATAGAGGGCAGAGCCTCTGGAATAAAGATTTGCAGCCCACGTGGAAACCCACATTGCAGGGGAGAGTGGGTAAGTTCCCTCTTATACTTCTACTGCTTCCCCTCCAAATCTAAAATTTAGCTTTTTTTTGTGCATGAGGAGGCTGGATTGGCAGAAAGCTCTTGAAGAAGTTGGATTGGGGTTCACAAATGATCCCTGGACTCTGAGAGTTAATTTGCTGGGCATCTGTCAGATCAGAGTTCATTTGGCCCTGGGCCTAGGGTGTCATGACGTCCTTGGAACCTCAGTGCTTCAAGAACAAGGAGCTTTTGTGCTTAGAGCTGGCATGTTCATCGTCATGGTAACTGCTCTCAGTTTTAAGAGGTGTCCTCCCTGTGATGAAAGCAACAAAGGCAGCTTCCTTTGTTGCTTTCCTCTTTTTTCTGTCTTTCAAAGCCAGATATGTGAGACAGGAAAGCAACATCTTGAGTAGTTTGGAGCAAGGGCTTGGAAGCCCCTGCTGGGTGTGAAAGGAACCAGGGGACTATGGGTAGTGATGTAGCAGCCTTGGCTGGTGTCTGTTCTCAGGCAGCCCTTGCATGCCCTTCCTTACCCACCACTTCCATTCCCAGCTATTCAGCCTACACTAACCAGCCACGCCACCAGAAGCTCCTGCCTCCAGAGTCCTGGTTACAGTTTGATAGCAGGGGCCACCTGCTGGGTCACCTGTGAAATTCTGAGTCATGTGTTCACCTTAGAAGGGAGATCTAGAGTAAGGTTTGCTTGGATTCCATCCAGATACCACTGTGGACCTTTGGTCAAGTGTTTTAGTTCTGCAAAACCTTTGTTTTCCTGGTTATGGAGTAGAAACCTCTTTTGCCCATAGGGATGTTGATTGAGTTCTCTAGGCTCTTGAACGGGAGCTGGGTTCAGTTCGGCCCCAGCCTCTCAATGATTCTGTGACTGACTGAATCACCACTGACTGACTCTCAGTGGCTCTGGAACATACACAAGGGCTTTGAGAGGCTCTCTTTACCCTCACAACAGTCTGGTTAAGAGCCTAGCCCATGCGAGGTTTCATCCAGGACTACAGAGCTGTCCTGGTTTACCTACCTCTATTGGATTCTGGGGCTGGAAGGTTTCTGGTACAGATACAGAGCCAGCTTAGAGCTTGGAAAGGAGGTAGACTGTGAAGCAGGCAGGATTCAGGGTGGAGAGAAGGAGTGGTGGGCCAAGGTCCTTGGCCATTCCTATTCTTTGTTCCTGGTAAGAGTAGCCAATGCCCATAGAGAATGAGGCCAGCATAGAGAATGAGGCCAAGGAAGTGATGGGAGCCTCTGCTGTTGAAACTGATCACATGGTCTCCCCTTTACTTCCCTTGCCACTATTCTGTCCCTATCCCTGTCCTGGGGTCTTGCTCCTGAGATGATTTTTTTTTTCCCTCCATCTTACCTACTTTTCAAAAAGCCACATAAAATAAATGCATATAAAGTAATGCTTATCTCTTCATTGTTGACTTAGCTTGGCCTTGAGGTACAGCAGGATCCATACTTCCCTGGACCTATAGGCCTCATTATCCAATCCTGGGGCTCCCCTCAGCCTTATGGGAGGCCATGTGGAGATCAGCTATGATACTTTCCTGCTGCTTATTGTGGTTATTGCCTTACAGAATGAACTGGACAATATCAGAGCCCAGCTTTCCCAGAAAGGTAAGTTAGCAAGACAAGGGACCCTGGGAAGCCCCTAACTTAGATACTAGAGGGAAGAGCACTAGGAGGATGGCCTCTAAATTTTTGGCAGAGCCAAGAGCTCTCCCTGCTTTTTATGTCCAAGAGTCATGCCAGCTCTTGTGACTGGCAGAAAAAGAAAGGAAAGGGAGGTGACTGAAGCTGTCCACCTAAAACAAGTGAGCCTCTTCTCTCTGTCTTTAGCTTCTTGCCCAGAACCCAGGCTGGGCCACCTAATGGGACAGAGTATCTTCAGGAGAGGGCTCAGCTGCTGACTTTGTCTAGAACCTACTTGAGTTCTGAGATGATGAACTAACTAGACCCATGGGAGGAGGAAACAGTAAAATCTTTTCCCAAGTAGTTCAAGCAGCAAAAATAGGGTTTGTACCTGAATGAAGGCTCTGGCTTAGCTTCGCTGGTTTGGTGCATGGCCTAAGCCTTGTTTCTTATTACCTGGCTCAGGATGAGGTGCTAGTACCCAAGGGACCAGGTTCTCATGTTGATAGATGGATAGACCTCTCTCTCCCCCACCCTTCACCCCTGTTCCAGAGAAGGAGAAAAGGGACAGCCAGGCCATCATCGACACTCTGCGGGACACAATGGAAGAACGCAACGCCACTGTGGAATCTCTGCAGCAAGCCTTAGGCAAGGCTGAGATGCTGTGCTCCACACTCAAAGTGGGTCCTCTGGTCTTGTGGGTATAGAATTGTGGGGGAGATATAGCTCTAGTCCTGGGCTCACCATTCTGGGCTTATCTTCTGGTTCTGCCTCAGTCAATGCCTTGGTTTGTGCAGTTGTGAAATGGAGGCAGATTACTTCTTCCCCAAGTCCTTCCACACTCTACCCATCCAACCTGTGTGTTTGTGGATTTTGTGCTTGGTAGTTTGGAGAGACAAGGCCTTTCCAGCACTTCACAGAGGGGATGCTCAACTAAGACCTCAGTAAGGCTGGGCCATGTTTCCAAAAGTGGTTCATACTCTACTGATGAGGCCAGCTTGAAGAACCTTCCATTAGCACTCCAGTCCTTGGCTGGGCTGCTCTCTGGAGCCAGATCAAACAGCATCCCAGGGTAGAGCAAGGGCCTTTGAAGTCAGCTGTGCTGAGCTGACCGGGCAGATCAAAGCCTGCAGTGCAAACAGCCCTAGACCCAGATGAATTTTGTATCAGCCTGAGTTGGTGAGCCTCTTGCTCTCCAAGGGGCATGAGGCGATTGATCTGAACCCATGATTGATATTCTGGCCTTGTAGGCAGGAGCAGTGCTTGCTGGATGCTGTTTGAAAGGGAAAGGGAGCCATCCTTGTGAACAGACAGGCCCCAGGATATTCATTGTCTCTGTTCCTGCTTGGGGGCTGGGCCACATCACATGGCCTAACTAGTGGGAGGGAGCAAACTAGCACCTGGCTTCAGAACAGGAGTCTCTGATGACATTTTCAGGTCAGAGATGGAGTGGTCTTTTGCTGAGGGCAGCCTGGCCAGCTGCCCCTGGCTCAGTTCTCCTATCTTGGTAACTGTTCATGGGTCTGGATGGTGGATGATGAAGCCTGGGTTTGTGCTCTGGACTTCTTTAGCTACCTGCACAACATGTACCACGAGGCCCAGATCACTGGACTTTGGCAGCTTACAACAAGCCTATAGATGCTGGCAGTGGGCTGTGCCTATGGTAAGACATATCTCAGGAGGAAGCAGGCAGGGAGGTGAGCAAGCAGCTGGCCTAGAGCCTCTTAGCAGAAAAAGTACAAGCCAGAATGGGGTCTAGGAACCTTACTTCCTGGGGTTTGGGAACACATGGTTATCAGCATTTTCAAAAGATAAGGTACAGACAGTTATAGAGTGAAGTTTTCCCACTGACTTTAGCTATGGCTCCCGGTATGTGTGTATTTGTTCTTCAGAAGCAGATGAAGTACTTGGAGCAGCAGCAGGATGAGACCAAACAAGCCCGGGAGGAGGCTCGCCGACTCAGGAACAAGATGAAGACCATGGAGCAGTGAGTTTAGAGCTAAGTCCTGCACTGCGTCTTTGTACCCAGGGCCCCCAGGTGGTAGAGCTCTTAAGACTGCAGCAGGGAGTGGGGTTGGATAGCCTATGTGGTTTAAATCTCTGTAAGCCATGGAGGACTCACGCCAGCCAGGTATGGATGGGCACAAGTCTCCTTGCTTAGCTTCTATGGACTCCCATTTTCTATGGGGGGGCTTGCTATAGTCCTCCCTATCTGTTGTGTGTAGCCAGATGACCTGGCAGGTCTTTGCTTCCAGGATTCTCTCTCTGGGAAATCCTTGACCTTGAGGCCCTCTGTCAGCACCTCTTCTTCACAGCATCCCTGGAGCTGTGCTTAGCTTTGCTATGGGGCTTTTCCTTGGGCACACCCACCTGCTAAAACATCTTAGCAGCTGAGGCTGTTACCATAGCAACAACAGCACAAGCAGGCAGAACTGTACTGGGTGCCTACCCATCAGCCTCCAGATTTCAAATGCTGTGGGCTGGTGTGTTTTTCAGGATTGAGCTCCTACTCCAGAGCCAGCGGCCTGAGGTGGAGGAGATGATCCGAAACATGGGTGTGGGACAGTCAGCGGTGGAACAGCTGGCTGTGTACTGCGTGTCCCTCAAGAAGTATGTACTCTGGCCCCTCTCAACAAGCCCAGGAGCTAGGCCATGGGGTCCTAGCCATGCCACTGCTGCCCATCTCTTGTAAAGCAGATGGACTTAAGGGGCAAGCTCTGGAGCTATGCTGCTGCAGTTTGAACCGTGACTCTACCTCTCATCAGCTGTATGGCCTGGGGCCAGTTTCTTGGCCTCTCTAACCCTCAGCTTCCTGAGTGGAGATAGAAATAGATGTGCCTCATAGGGTTATTAAGAGAATTGAGTGTGGATTTTAAGTGTTGTTTCTAAGGGAGTTGATACAGCCCTCTGAGCTATAAGCCCCATCATGGTATCAGCACTATTATTGACCCTGCCTGGCTTGAATCAAACTTTGCTTGCATTCTTCTCTATGGTGGGGGTGAGGTTGGCAGAAAGGGGGACTACTTGGCTGACTGGCCCAGAGGGTCCAAGATACCTCATGTAGGACCAGATGGTATAGGGGGCCCCCTAGTGAGGCTGGAGCTTCCTACACACCCTCTTAAGTTACCAGTGCCTGTAGGACAGGCAGGGAACAAAGTCACCTCTATGCATTCTGTGCAGTCCCTTCTACAGCACCACCTGGCCCCTGTTGGGCTCAGATATCAAAGTAGGAATGAGAATGAGCTGAGGGTTTGGGTGGTGCTTTGTGTTAGGTTGGTGCTATGGCTCAGTCTGACCTACAGGGTATTCTGTTCTGGCATCTCTTTTAATGGCCACTTTGCAGAGAGTATGAGAATCTGAAAGAGGCACGGAAGGCCTCAGGGGAGCTGGCTGACAAACTGAAGAAGGACTTGTTTTCCTCCAGAAGTAAGGTAACTTAGTGGGGAGCAAAAGGGTGAAGGGAGAGGTGGCTCACTTTTCCGGATGCTCACTCAAGTCTCCTGAGCAAGGCCATGGGACCTTGTGGCACAGCTGACTCCATGAGGCTGTTGGATGACTTACAGAGACTGGTTACTGGTCGTTACTGGGTATTGTCTATGTGGCTTGTCCACTTGAGGTAGCAGATCATGGAGGTATTCCCTGCAACACATGCATACTCATGATCCCCTCTGCTCTTCCTGGCTCCTGAGCAGGATAGAGAGCACAGGCCCTGAATGTGACAGCTTCAAAGGCCTGTTTTTGTACTAGGCCCAGAGTAGGAGAGCTCCTAGAACTTAATTTGGTCAGCACAGCTGTTTTACTTCTGCATGGTGCATCCATGGGCTGCAGGGTGTAGGAAGCAGCATTTGTTCCTGGGTAGCTCCAGATGCAGATGCACTTTGCCAGACTGAAGCCTATCCTCAGAGAGTTGAGATCTCTTCCTATACCCCCAGTCTCTTATGGACCCTAGGCTACCTGGACCATGCACTGGGTAGCCAGGTGGAGACAGGGTATGTGGTCACCACTTGGCTTTTCCTTTACTCCCTACACTTTCTTGCAGTTGCAGACAGTCTACTCTGAATTGGATCAGGCCAAGTTAGAGCTGAGGTCGGCCCTGAAGGACTTACAGAGTGCTGACAAGGAAATCACGGTGAGGGACATCCTTGGCCAGATTGGGAATGAAGGGTTTGTATGCTCTCTGAGCAGGGGCGGGCTGTCTCCGCGCAGAGGCTGTGCACCAGTTAGTGCTGGTGGTTCTGGGCTCCTTACATTCTCCTGCATCAGGGTATGTATGCCCTTTGGCCCTTGTCTGGTCTAGAGCCTGGGCCTCCTCGGCAGAAAGCAGACAACACCATGTGTCTTCCTCACAGTCTGTCTGTACCTGCATCCTTGAGGTGCTTAGTTACCAGAGGAGGAGCTCTACCAGAGAGAGGTTCTAAAGCCTGGTGGGCTTGGCCTTCTGAGCCTGATATTGGGGTTTCAGGCCTTGTTCTGTTCCCAATGGAACTGCCTTTCATGCATGCTGTTCATGTCCTCCACATTATCTCTGGACTCGATGCCTCAGCCTTTCTCTTACACTCTTCTCTTTCTTTCCCCAAGAGCCTGAAAAAGAAGCTAAAAATGTTGCAGGAAACCTTGATCCTGCCACCGGTGACCAGTGAGACTGTCAACCGTCTGGTTTTAGAGAGGTTTGTTGACACTCTGGCATGGTGCAGTGGTCACAAGCTGGGAGAGCTCCCTTGGAAGGGTCTTTACTCCTCCTGGCTTTAGTGGAGTTGGGGGCCTTGGTGGACTTGAAGTCTGTGGACCTCCTGCCCTGGGAGCCAGCCAAGGTTTAGTTGGAAAGCAGCTTTGAGGCAAATTCTGGGCTCTGACAAGGAGAGGCCAGAGAAGGCCAGAAAGGACCTAAGGGCAATCTGAGAATGGGGCAGGAACACTACCTATCTTGGGGCATCCTCTTTATGGAGTGGCTCACCACATGGGTCTGTCTGCCCCAAATTCTGAAACAAATATGAAACCACTGTAAAATACTAATAATAATACCCTTGGTCCCAGAAATGTGTACTTTAAAGCTGCCAGCAGAAGGAGCCAAGAGGAAGAGGGATTGGTGTACTGGTAGGAGTGGGCATCCATTTCTGCTCCTGCATGTTTCACAGAAACAGACTAGATGAGAGCATCCTCAAGGCTAACTCCTGCCTGCAAGGGACCCTGGCAAGGACCCAGGCAGAAAACACACAACTCTTGTCAATGACCCAGGCTTTTCTTTTTTGATCTTTTTCTTTTTTAAGAGACAGGTTCTCGCTCTGTTGCCCAGAGTAGGGTGCTTTGGCCCAATCACATCTCACTGCAGCCTAAACTCCTGGACTCAAACAATCCGCCCACCTCAGCCTCCTGAGTAGCTAGTATTACAGGCCCATGCCACCATGCCCAGCTAATTTTTAATTTTTTTGTAAAGTTGGCATCTTGTTATGTTGCTCAGGCTGGTCTCAGACTCCTGGCCTCAAGCAATCCTCCTGCCTCAGCCTCTCAAAGTGCTGAGATCACAGGCATGAGCCACCACACACAGCCAGCCCTTTTAACTAGGCACAGTCTGTTCTAAATTCAGGGCTGCAAGCACATTTTCTCAGAACCTCTTGAAAACATTTGCTTCCCGCTGTTGGTCACACACACTGATCTCAGAATAAGCCTCTTTAAATTATTAATATAATGAACAAACAAAAAAAATTGACTCCTCAGTGGCAGCTTTGCTATGTCTTCTTTGTACCCTGATGGCAAGGCCCTTAAAACTACAAATGACCTGAAAGACCCTGCCTCTAACTTTCTTCCATGACAGCTGATATGTTGCTGCATAGGTCTGAAAGAAGTCTTGTTTTCCTGATATATTGCAATTTTGGGGCACATTCCTTCAACCAACATTCAGATCTGAAGGAAGAGCAGTCCAGGTAGAGAGGATGGCAAGTATAAAGTCCCTGAGGCCTGACTGAGCTGCGTATCCTTGGAGGAGGGGCTGGCGGCAGGTGGGCCAAACTTCTGCAGGATTGTGTAGGCCAAGCCTGTAGTACAGATTTTATCCCCAGGACAGTGGAAACTATTGGGGATGCCTGAGGAATATCACTCTGGTAGGATGAGCACATGCCTCTGATTTTTGTCCCATCACCCACTGATGATTCCTCGAACCTGTACTCCAGCCCAGGGAGCACCAAATCACCAGCTTGATGTCTACCCTCTTAGACTTCTATTTCACTACAAAGGAAAACCCTATAAGACCACAGTGTTGAAATAATTTGGGGGGCGGGGGTAACTTTAGGTATTTCTTGATATTTTGGTCATTCCCTAATTTTTAAAATATAACTCCTTGGAATGTGTTGGAGATGGATATAGATCACTTCACAGAAATTCATGTAATTCCTCCTGGCATCCAGGAGGAACTTTTAAGAAATTTTTAAATTAAGAAATTTAACTACAGCTGGGTGCGGTGGCTCACGCCTGTAATCCTAGCACTCTGGGAGACCGAGGCGGGAGGATCGCTCAAGGTCAGAAGTTCAAAACCTGCCTGAGCAAGAGTGAGACCCCATCTCTACTATAAATAGAAATTAATTGACCAACTAAAAAATACATAGCAAAAATGATCTGGGCATGGTGGCACATGCCTGCCTGTAGTCCTAGCCACTTGGGAGGCTGAGGCAGAAGGATTGCTTGAGCCTAGGAGTTTGAGGTTGCTGTGAGCTAGGCTGATGCCACAGCACTCTAGCCGAGCAAAAGAAAATAGAAATAACTAGTCTGAGTAAGAGCAAGACCCAGTCTCTACTAAAAATAGAAAAAATTAGCTGGGCGTGGTGGTGCATGCCTGTGTTCCCAGTTACTCAGGAAGCTGAGACAGTAGGATTGCTTGAGCCAGGAGTTTGAGGTTGCAGTGAGCTATGATCATGGCACTGCACTCTAGCTCAGGTGATAGAGCAAGACCCTGTCTCAGAAAAAAAAAAATCAAGAAATCTCTTAACTTTTTACTTCAGCAGTATTTCTTTCTTTCTTCTTCTTCTTTTTTTTAATGAGACAGATATCACTCTGTCGCCCCAGGTAGAATTTAGTGGCATCATCATAGCTCACTGCAACCTCAAACTCCTGGATTCAGGCGATCTTGCCTCATCCTCCTACGTAGCTAGGACTATGGACATATGCCTAAGTTTTCTATTTTGAGTAAAGATGGGGTCTCACTCTTGTTCAGGCCGGTCTCAAACTCCTGACCTCAAGTGATTCTCCTGCCTCGGCCTCCTAGAGTGCTAGGATTACAGGTATGAGCCACTGCTCCCAGCCTTCACCAGTATTTTTTATTGTGGTAAAATATACATAACATAAAATTCACCATCATAACAATTTTCAAGTACAATTCTGGCATTAAGTACATTCACATTGCTGTACAACCATCACCTCTATCCATCTCTAGGACTTTTTATCTTCTAAAACCAAACTTTACCCGTTAAACAATAGCTCCCCATTCTCCTCTCTCCCCAGTCCCTACAACTACCATCTACTTTTTGTCTCTATAACCTTGACTACTCTAGGAGTCTCATAATAGTGGAACCATATAATATCTGTCCTTTTGTAACTGGCTTATTTCACTTAGCATAATGCTTTTAAGGTTCATCTGTGTTGTAGCATGTGTCAGAATTTCTTTCCTTTTTAAGACTGAATCAGTAATCATATTTTAAATTTGGACGTGTTCTTTCTTGCTCTTTCTTGCTTGTTTTGTAAAACATGCCATTCTTGTTTTAAGGTCTCACATTTCTGCTTATCTCGGAGTCAATATTTGTACATCAGGGCCTTTCTCTTGGGCTCCCTTCCCATGTCTGGTGGTCCTTTGCTGCTTGGGAATGCAACCTATGTGGGCAGGGTTTGCAGGAAGTGTGCAGTGAGCTGGCATCATGCTGGAAGGTCTTATCTGAACTGAGAATGCAGAAGGCTTTACTGTCAGGTCCAATATTGACTGTCCTAGGTCACTGTACATGGTTTGCTTATTGTCTTTGGGAAAATCTCCTCCATTTCTTAGCTCAGGGTAGCAGCCTGATTGGGAGACATGATTGAGCTGAGTACCTTTAGAACCCTAGCTGCCTCAAGGCAGGGAGTATAAAACCTTTTCCTAGGATATGACTGAAGATTGCTATCTGTACCTTAGTTTTCAGGGCTGCTTAATGCTTCTGTAAGGTCCTTCCTTGCATTTGCAGCTCCCTCCTTGTGGGTTCTGGCTGCTGTTTCAGTCTCCTGTCCCCTAGTCATGCTCTCCCAGAATTTTGTGGAAATCTCTGGGTACCAATGTTGGTTATTACCCTTTCCATTTTGTTACAATAGTATTACCTTTCACACCTGTCATTTTAGGGAGGACTTAGCCACCACCCCAACTATAGAGGGAATGGTAGGAAGTCCTTTCACTTGGGCTCCAAGGGCCCCTGGCCTCTGGCCTAGAGGGAGTTGGGGAGGCCATTGCTTAGGATAAGGCTACCAGGGATCCGCGAGTTCATAGAGGAGATGCTGGCTGGGCATGGTGGTTCACAGCTGTAATCAGCACTTTGGTAGGCTGAGGTAGGAGGATCACTTGAGGCCAGGAGTTCTAGACCAACTTGGACAAAATAGCGAAACCCACATATATGAAAAAATAAAAAGAGAAGACATTGATTGAGCCCCTGCCACACAGGTAATGAGTCTGCCCAGGGCCTTTCCTCTGTTTTAGTAAGGAGAACTTTGAGTGCCTTGCCCTACTTCCTGAGACCTCTGGCATGATCCTTGTAAATTGGCCATAGGTAGGTGTCCCAAGGGTGATAGTATCACTCAGGAGGGCTGCTATCTAGCCTCTCAACCAGTAAAAGAGAGGTCACTGAGCCCTGGGTTCTTCCTTGTAGGACAGACAGAAAGTGGGAAGGAAAGAAAGTGGACCCCTGGCAAGAAGGGAAACAGGCTTCAAGCTCACAAAGGAAGAAGATGATACTGGGAACAGTTGGAGAGAACAAGAAATGTGTCCATATGAATCAGATGTGTGTGTGAGGGCTGAGGGAGGCACTGTGAGAACCTCTTAAGTCTTGAGTTTAGTGTTGTGGATGGCCAAGAGATGTGAGTGAAGAAGACTGGCTTTGGCTGGAGCCAAAGCTAAGCATGTTCTTGGGCAGTACTGGGCAAGGCCAGAGGGTATGGTAGTAAGAAGTCCTTCCTTGAGCTACCTGGAGGGTAAATTGGGTATACTCAGCTAGACCCTGCCTGCCTCTTGAGTTCCTAATGTTTCTTTTTGTTTGTTTGTTTCTTTTTTTTTTATTTGATATAGAGTCAAACCGAGATCCTAATGTTTCTTAACCTGAGTCTGGACTTGCTAGTAAATGGATACTGCAAAAAAGTTGGCATAAGTAATCCTTGGCTGCTGCTTTTTGCTGTGGTTCCCAGAGGGGGAAGAAAAACAACCAACGTGGAGTTGGTTTGAGGTGTATTTGGGCAGCCTTCATTTCTACTTGCAAGCGAGTAAGAAAGTAGAGCTTCCAGGGGCCTGGCCAGGGAAAGGCAGAAATAGTCCAGGCTTTCTGGGTTGCTTACCCACCCAGATCAGTGCAGGTAGCTCCCTTCTGATCTGTCTCCTGTTTTTATTTTTCGTTTTTTCGTAGATACGGGTTTTGCTATTTTGCCCAGGCTGGTCTAGAACTATATTTGCTCTCCAGAAATACTAATGCCTAAATCATATTCAATTTATGGAAGTGCTAGCCTCCTAGGGGAGTTATTTTGATGGTTTCTAATATGGTACTATTTTCTGTGATAAGTAGCAACATCACAGGGGGACGGACAGAGAACTTCCCTCTACATCAGCCTGTAGTGTCATCTCTGACTGGCTCCTTGCACTGGATTCTGAGAAATGAGGCTACATGGTCAAAGGCAGCAGTCTTTTGTTTGTACATTTGGTTTTTGTCTGGGTTTTCACTTGCTTCGTTCCTTGTCTTCTAGACTTTCACTGGTCCCATGACTGTGTGAAGGACTGAGCCAAATGATTTATTCTGTAGGGATTAGGGCTTTCTCAGTGAGTGGCCCTCAGTCCGGAGTGGGCTACAGACCACGGGAGCTGAGCTATCTCTGATGCTTGAGGGGCTATCATCGTTCTGGCCAGCAACTGTGGTCCCAAGTAACCAGGCCATCTCTACCTTCAGCCCAGCCCCTATGGAGATGCTGAACCCGAAGCTCCGCCCACCATCCTTCAGTGATGAGATTGATCTCAGTGCTACCTTTGATGTGGATACCCCACCTGCCCGGCCCTCCAGTTCCCAGCATGGCCACTCCAAGAAGCTCTACCTGGAGAGGTCACAGTGAGTGGTAGTCCATAGCACTGTCCATGACCTGGTGGGGGGATGGCTAAGACAGTTCTGTAGGCCCTGCACTAAAAGCTCTGAGTGGCTGATGGGGCAGTGAGGGCTGCCTAGGCTTGGCTGTGACTTTGGTTCCAGCCACCTCTTCCCTCTCCAGAGCACTTAGTCTGTGTGAAACCCTTCTGTTGTCTCATTAATCCTCACCATTACCCTTCAAGGCAAAGGTGTTAGAATGTGAGTTAGAGAGAATGCAGAGGTTTGGACTGGTGATGTTGAGGAGGCTGTTCTTAATACCTTGAATGCCTGCCTAACATAGTCCTACTCTGGGGACTCTGAACTTTCTCATCCATTCTGTGCCCCTGAGGCCCATGCTTGTGGTAGGATCATCTGAAACCATGGAGCCCAGGGCTCTACCACTCAAGGGGGTAGCCAAGAGGGGTAGGCCTGAGGTGCTATCCAGAGTTACAGTGGAGCAGGTGGGACTTGCACTAGAGGTACAGTAGAACTTGGAAAAGGGAAACTGTCTCCTTGGCCAGGCCTGCCAAGTTAATTCACTGTGGAGACAAGGACTACACTCATTTGTACATGTAGGTATATGCTACTCAGGTAAGGGAGGTCAGCAGCTGAGCAGGTTTCCTCCTAATTAAAGACTTTGGATAGGAGAGAAAGAAATTGAGATATTAGACAGTGGAGTTGGAAGAGGGCAAGAGAACGAGCCAGCTGGGCTATCCACCCTCCCAAACCTCCCAAACCCGTGCAGTACACGGCCAGGCCTAGTAGCAATGAGAAACAAACCTAGGGCCTGTGGACTGTAGTCAGGGAGCCTATCAGTGCCTGTTCCAGACTCTGGCTTCTTCATCTTGCCTCTTCACCTGTATAGGTTGAAGATGGGCACCTGGGGTTTTCAGGATCCTAGGCCTTTTAGAGATACTTCCCTCATCTTGAGGGCCTACTGGGAGAGCGAGGGAGCCCAAGATGCCCCTAACTCAGTTCATCCTCCCCAGAGCCAGACTCGCAGCAAATGGAGAGTCTTTCCATGGTCACCATATGGCCTCTCTGTGTAGGCCATATGTGGTGTAGGAGCAGAGAAGTTCAGAGTCAGTAGGCCATGATCCCACTCTTGTCCTCATGGCTTGGGGAGCCTCAGAGTCAGCCCTAGATCACCATCCTCCCACCCACTTGGGAAAATACCAGGAGAGGATATCCAGCTGCTAGGTTCCCCAGGAACTGGATGGAAACACAATGTCCAGCTCTGGGGCTGGGAGTGGGAGGCCAGGGCATAGAGCCATGCTCTATTCTGTCCTAGACTCTACCTGCACGATTCTCTAGGAAGATGGCCTGGCCCTGTGTTCTGAGAGTACTTTTCGGACTACCTTACTGAGAGGCTAATTTACTGAGGGTCTTGTGGAAGTAGTGCCCTCTCTCTGGGCAGATAGGACTAGGCCTGAGCTCATTAGATGCCTCTGCTTCCAGCAAGGCATGACTAGTTTTCTTGCTGTGGGCGGTGAATCTGTTGGGCTCCCCAGCCTCATGTAGAGCCTGGGACATGGTGAGGTGCCCAAGGACTTGAATAGCATTGGAATTTGGCCCTGAGTGGAAACCACAAGATTTGGACATGGTCCAATCTTCCCTGTCTCCACCACCCTGCTGTCTGTGGCTGTCTGGCTGTTCACAGAACTGAACTTTGGGTGGGGATCACTAAAGTGCCTGCCTAGAATATAGCCGTATCAGCAGCCATGCCACATGGACTCCCCAAGGGTTGTATGCTGAGATGGCTCACCTACTCCTCACATCTTGCTTACCTACTCCTTGTCCTCATGTTTCATTCTTGTAGCTCTCCTGTCCAGAACATCCCCAAGAAGATACCCAAATGTTCCAAACAGGTAAGGACGTCCCAAAAGAAGCTCAGGTAGTCACCATCTAACCCTTGCCAGAACTAGGCTTGAAGATGGACTTTTGGGAGGTCAGGGTCTTGCCAGAGCCCTCTCACTCTTGGCCCAGAACTGAGATACCTTGGGGCCACCCTTGGGACTCCATTCATTATCTTTCCTGCCTCCTAGTGAGGCATCAGAGATTCTGATCTTGTCCCACCACCACTACCCTTCCTCCTTTGCTGTTATTTGGCTCATCAAATCTGGCTCTGGGATCTCACTTGTAGGAGTCCCAGCTCTCACTGGGTGGCCAGCGCTGTGCAGGAGAGCCAGATGAGGAACTGGTTGGTGCCTTCCCCGTTTTCATCCGGAATGCCATACTGGGCCAGAAACAGCACAAGAGGACCAGAGCAGAGTCCTGTCGCAGCAAAGATGTGGTGAGTATAGCTTCCCACAGTGGCAAGTGCCACCCCTCTCAGAGGTGGAGCTGGGTAGCCATCCCTCTAGCCCATCAGCCTAGCCCACTCATCTCTTCCTTCTGCCCTAGGTAAGGACAGGCTTCGATGGGCTTGGAGGCCGGACAAAATTCATCCAGCCTGTATCCTTTTTCTGTGGTACTTGAGGCTGAGCTGAGCTGTGGAGCCCATACCATTGCCTCACCTGTACCCCTAGACCTCAGCCTGCCAGTGCCAGCAGCCTCAGATGTGCAGAGCCAGGCCTTGCTCAGTGTAGCAGGGCTGCCTACCCCTACTTGGCCCAGCTGTAAGCCTTTCCTTCCCTACATTCCAGTCCCTTCTCCAAGCCTCTTCCTTGACATCTCCTCCAGACTGACACAGCCATGATCCGCCCACTGCCCATTAAGCCCAAGGCCAAGGCTAAGCAGAGAGTAGGAGTGAAGACACTACATTCTCCCTCTCAAGCCAAGCTGGACACCTTCCTGTGGTAGCGAGAACAGTGAGTCTGAGCAGTGACCAGACACAAACCAAGGACTGGCCAGGCAGGGCATTTTTAGGGGATAGCTAGTCCTCCAGGACCAGTCATAGGAGCAAGGGCAAACAAGCAGGTGAGGGTGAGAGTGATGCCCAGAGACTGCTTTTCCTGTCCTCACCCTGTCCCCACCTCTGCCATACCAGACCTACTTTTGGTGGCTGATATGGCCATCCCATCATTCCTAACAGTAGGGCCTGCTCCTGGTTCCAGGCTCCTGTTTATAGTCATGATCAGGTGTGGCTGGGCTCCTGGTTCGGAGACCAGGGTCACTTGTTAACTATCTCTCTGGACCAAAGTGCTTGAGGCTTCTCAAGCAGCCTCAGCTTTAGTGTCTGCCTGCCTCTGACTTGCAGCTAGGTATGGCAGGGCCAAGCAGGTTGGGAACTGGGGGATGGTGGTGCAGAAGGGATTGGGGGAAAATTTTCATGTAAAATAAAAAAAAATAGAATTTCTTCTTCTTGGTTCTGAGAGTGTAAATTTGTACCAACACCTTGGAAAACTGTTTGGCATGACTCTTTTGAGACAGAATCTCACTCTGTTGCCCGGGCTAGAGTACCATGGCGTCAGCCTAGCTCACAGCAACCTCAAACTCCTGGGCTCAAGCAATCCTCCTGTCTCAGCCTCCCAAGTAGCTGGGACTACAGGCATGTGCCACCATGCCTAGCTAATTATATATATATATATATATATATATATATATATATTTTTTTTTTTTTTTTTTTTTTAATTTCTTTTTTTTTTTGAGACAGAGTCTCGCTTTGTTGCCCAGGCTAGAGCGAGTGCCATGGCATCAGCCTAGCTCACAGCAACCTCAAACTCTTAGGCTCAAGCGATCCTCCTGCCTCAGCCTCCCGAGTAGCTGGGACTACAGGCATGTGCCACCATGCCCGGCTAATTTTTTCTATATATATCTTAGTTGGCCAATTAATTTCTTTCTATTTATAGTAGAGACGGGGTCTCACTCTTGCTCAGGCTGGTTTCGAACTCCTGACCTTGAGCAATCCTCCCGCCTCGGCCTCCCAGAGAGCTAGGATTACAGGCGTGAGCCACCGTGCCCGGCCCATATATATATTTTTAGTTGGCCAATTAATTTCTTTCTATTTTTAGTAGAGATGGGGTCTCGCTCTTGCTCAGGCTGGTATCGAACTCTTGACCTTGAGTGATCCTCCCACCTCAGTCTCCCAGAGTGCTAGGTTTACACGCATGAGCCACCTCGCCTGGCCTAGCATGACTTTTTTTTTCCTTCCCTCCCTGCCTGGCATGACTTTTTAAAAGACGAAAGATTTATACAATCTAAAGAGAAACCAGAGTATGTGGCATGACTTTTTTTTTTTTGAGACAGAGTGTCACTCTGTTGCCTGGGCTAGAGTGCCATGGTGTCAGCCTAGCTCACAGTAGGCTCAAATTCCTGGGCTCAAGCAATCCTGCTGCCTCAGCCTCCCGAGTAGCTGGGTCTACAGGTGTGTGCCACCATGCCCGGCTAATTTATTTTTTTCTATGTATTTTTAGTTGGCCAATTAATTTGTTTGTATTTTTAGTAGAGATGGGGTCTCACCTTTGCTCAGGCTGTTTTTGAACTCCTCACCTTGAGTGATCCACTCACCTCGGCCTCCCAGAGCATTAGGACTACAGGTGTGAGCCACTGCACCTGGCCTGTGGCATGACTTTTTAAAGCAGGAACATCAACTAGCTACAGACCCAGTAGATCCATCTTTAGGCGTGTGCCCTGTGCACAGGTCATCATAGGGCACAGGGAGCCTCTAGCAAGAATGAGATCACTGCAACTTTTTCCACAGTCTCTATCCTGAAAGTGAATGGGTAAACCAACATCTATTGATAGAACTCACAGCAATCATAACAAATAACCAGTGACCACTATCTTCCCTTTCTCCCCACCTCTAAATGCTACCAGCCAAATTGCTAGTCTTTGGGTCTTAGCTGCAGCATCACTTTCTCCCAGAGTACTTCCCTTCTTGACCTCTGGCCTGTGTGAACCCCCCCTAACTTCTCACACCCTCTATTTAATGAGAGTTCATGTTTCCCCAGGGCCCAGCATGGGCCTGGTAGAGGAAGTGAATGAATGCTTCAGGCTGAGAGTGTCCAGCTGCTCTTCAGCCAATCTAGAGGAGTATGGAGCTTCATGGAAAGGAGGTGATGCTCTTGGTTATGGGTGTTGGACCCTGTGGTGCTGACTTGAGCCAGGGAGATTTAGTGAGAAGTTCAACATCAGATTAAGAGTGTAGGGACTAGGCCGGGCGTGGTGGCTCACGCCTGTAATCCTAGCACTTTGGGAGGCCGAGGCCGGCGGATTGCTCAAGGTCAGGAGTTCGAAACCAGCCTGAGCGAGACCCCGTCTCTACCAAAAATAGAAATAAATTAATTGACCAACTAAAAATATATATACAAAAAATGAGCCGGGCATTGTGGCGCATGCCTGTAGTCCCAGCTACTCGGGAGGCTGAGGCAATAGGATCGCTGAGCCCCGGAGATTGAGGTTGCTGTGAGCCAGGCTGATGCCACGGCACTCACTCTAGCCTGGGCAACAAAGCGAGACTCTGTCTCAAAAAAAAAAAAAAAAAAAAAAAAAAGAGTGTAGGGACTGGCTGCTAGCACCCCCTTTACCAGCTGAGTAGTCTTAGCTTAATTACCTCACCTCTGTGTGCTTAGCTTCTTTGTATAGTGGGGACGAAAATACCAATTCCCTTCCAGTTGTGGGGAATCTAATGAATCAACATACAGGTTAAGAACTTATGACAGCTAAGTGAAATAAGACACAAAACCTACTATTGTATTGATTCCACTTACGTGAGGTCTCTAGAATGAGCAAGTTCATAGAGACACAAATAGAATAGAGGTTACCAGGAGCTAAAGGGGGGAGATGAGTTATTGCCTTATGGACACAGAGTTTCTGTCTAGGGTGATGAAAAAGTTTTGGAAATAGATATGGGTGATGGTTACCAAAAAAAGAACCTATAACAGACCTAAATATGTAGAAAGACATCCTGTGTTCATGGATTGGAGGACTTAAAGTTATTCCCAATTTAAAAACTTACTACAAAGCTGCACTTATCAAAACAGTGTGGAGTGAAGTCATGCACAATGGTATAGTTGGAAGCTCTAGAGCAGGCGTCCTCAAACTACGGCCTGCGGGCCACATGCAGCCCGCCAAGGACATTTATCCCGCCCGCCGGGTGTTTTTGCCACGGCTGTCCTGCTTAGTAGCCAACTCGTCCTGGGCCCACAGTGCGCATGTGTGGAATGTGCGCCATACTCTCCAACGGTCTGAGGGACAGTGAACTAGCCCCTTGTTTGAAAAGTTTGAGGACGCCTGCTCTAGAGGTTGGTTACTAGATCAAAGCACCCATTGAGCTGGAAAGAGCAGCGATTGTAATTGACTGTTTCACAACTCTGGAACCTGGTCATTTAACATCAAGGAGGTTGCTACGTGAAGAGAGAGGCTGTTATTCCTTGGTAAGAGAATGATGTGAGTCAAGCAGCCACCATTCTCATTCCTCAGCTCCACCGTGGTTGTGGGGATAGCAGCTCCAGTTCCAAAAGCAGCCAACTGGTGCCAGGGCAGACAGTGGGAGTCCTGCCCTTCAAAACTTTGGGGTTGTGCACTTTGGTGGGTCTGGAGGTACCCTGATATGCTTGCCTTGGTTTCAGCCTTCTTGGATGTAGTTCCTGCACTGCCCTCCCCAACCCACTCCTACAGTCCCCATCTCCTACCTTGGCATCTTTCTGAAGATTTAAAGGGTCCATGCATTGTTTTGTTTTTTTTTTAAGGCAGAAAGTCTTTGTCAGGTCACTCACTAGCTGACTGCAGAGATAACAGAAATTTCTGTGACAACACACAAGGAACACATACTTTGCAAAAAATAGTTTGGAAAAATAACAAATAGGTGGCTCTAGTCCTCAACAAGCAAAATTTAGCAATCCCTAAGGAATGGGAGAATAAGATTTCCAGAGTTACCACAATAATATGCTCAGAATATTCAGTTGTCAACAAAAAATTATAAAGCATATGGAGAAACAGGCAAGTATGGCCCATTCACAGGAAAAAAGGAATTTGAGGCTGGGCATAATGGCTCATGCCTGTAATCCCAGCACTCTAGGAGGCACAGGTGGGAGGATCGCCTGAGGTCAGGAGTTTCAGATCAGCCTGAGAAAAACCAAGACCCTATCTCTACAAAATATAGAAAAATTGGCCAGGTGTAGTGGCACACACCTGTAGTCCCAGCTGCTTGGGAGGCTGAGGCAGGAGGATCGCTTGAGCCTAGGAGTTTGAGGTTGCTGTGAGCTATGATGATGCTACTGCCCTTTAGCCTGGGCGACAGAGCAAGACTTTGTCTAAAACAAAAGACAGTATGGTATTGGCAAAAGTAGACAAACAGACCAATGGAACAGAATACAGAATAGAGTCCAAAAATAGACCCACACAAACGTAGTCCATATCGATAAAAAAAAACAATCTAGACATATTTTAGGCCCTCCACAAAAATTAACTCAAATGGATCATAGACCTAAATGCAAAATACAAAACTGTAAAACTCTTATAAGATAACAGGAGAAATAATATAGGTGACCTTGGATTTGGTGATAAATTTTAGGCACAACACCAAAGGCACAATCCATGAAAGAAAAAATTGACAAGCTGGACTTCATTAAAATTAGAAACTTCTGGGCAGGGCGTGGTGGTTCACGCCTGTAATCCTAGCACTCTGGGAGGCTGAGGCAGGTGGATCGTTTGAGCTTAGGAGTTTGAGACCAGCCTGAGCAAGAGCAAGTCCTTGTCTCTACTAAAAATAGAAAGAAATTAATTGGCCAACTAAAAATATATAGAAAAAATTAGCCGGGCATGGTGGCATATGCCTGTAGCCCCAGCTACTTGGGAGTCTGAGACAGAAGGATCGCTTGAGCCCAGGAGTCACTTTGAAGGTAAGGTGATGGGCTATGTTTTCTGGAGGTTGCCTTGTCACATCATGTTTATATCTCCTTGCTTTCCCATTTCTGATGAGCTGCAGTGAGTAGGACAAATATGGTGCAAACCTCATTGTTCCTGTCCTTTTTGTTGCAACATTAGGACTCAGAAGCAGCATTGTGAAAATCCAGTCCTGCTACATGCAGTGCAGGTCTTGTGCAACTCACTTTACCCTCAGTCAATGGGCTGCCTGCTGTCCGTGGAGAGTGTTTTGTCCTCAGTCTGAGGAAGCAGTGGAGCCATTGAGGGTTGAGGGGATAACCTGACTGGAAAACGTCCTGACTGTAGTGATGCCCCTATGGAGCATAAGTGTTTTCTCTCCTATCTTTCTCTAACTAAAACTTAATTTTCGGGCGGGTATATACATATATAATGAGTGAGATGTGCACCATCTAGGGGATGGTCATGATGGAGACTCAGACTTTTTTTGGGGGGGGGAAATGGGCATTTATTGAAACCTTAAAATCTGTACCCCCATAATATGCCAAAATAAAAACAAAACAAACAAAAAAAAAACCTTAATTTTCTAGGACTGTGTTCTGTGACAACCATGCTGTGTCAGACTTAGAGAACTGAGGGTAGACCAAACCCTGCCATCTGCCATGTGGTCATGGGCAGGGGTTTCACCGGGTCTCTGGAGCCAGAGGAGGGCTCCTACCATGGGGACAGGATGTGTTGTCCCCACACTGAAGCACCCCCCCAGGAGAGGGACGCCTGAATGGGTGGCAGCCAACACCTCTGGACGAAGGACACCTGGTTCCACAGGTCGTTGGAATAGAGATTTGGGGCACGGCCTAACTAAGCAAGCTCTGAGACAAACCTGCTGTATACAGACACCTGGTCCAACTGGTAATCTACTCTTGGTTTATTCTGGTCTCTTCTCATAGAGACAATGGCACAGGAAATCTCAGTCCCCACCAATTCTCCCCTAGGATTTCTGTTAAAAAACTGGAAGAGCCTTGGACCCGACAGCCTCTGCAAAACAAAACTAGTGTTTTTCTGCAGCACAGCCTGACCCCAATGCCAACTGCTGGGCGGAGAATCCTGGCCTAAGAACAGGAGTCTTACCCCAATACTGTCCTACAATTAGATCTCTTTTGTGGAAGGGAGGGAAAATGGTCAGAAATTCCCTATGTTCAGGCCTTTATATACTTGAGAGATAACCCCCAATATTATGAGTTTTGTGTGGAGAGTATCAAATTACGGGGACAGAAAAAGGTCCAGGCGCCTCTTTGGCTCTGGACAAACCTCAAATTTCAAAAAGAAATCAAGTGAAGACAAAGGGACTGTGGCTGTAGCCTCAGCCCCAGAGGAGCTTCAAACCCCACCAGAATATGATCCACCCCCTCCTCTTGACTCCTCTTTTCCAAGTCTGAATCTACCTTCCTATGTCCTTTATGGGAAGTATCAGGGCCCATAGGACAGCTTGTGTGGGTTGATAATTTCAAAACATGTAAGGGAAAACTGGGAAGCTTCTCAGCTTCCTGGGATGCTGACCCAGGAAGACTCATGGAAGAATTTGAACACCTGACAGTTGTTTTTTTTATTTAACCTGGAAGCATGTGTGGGTCTTGCTCTCACATTGCTGCTCACTAAACAAAAGAAAGAGGATTTGGTCAGGTTTACGGAGATCAGCTCCATGCACTAAATCAAAATCTTCCACCTGGAAATCAAGCAGTCCCCCAGGGGGACCCAGGGTGGACTTACCAATGGGATAAAAGGGGACCCCACCTCCGCAACTATAGGATAGTGTGCCTTATAGGAAGCATGAAAGTTATTCAGGGGAAACCGGTCAACTTTTCTAAATTGGCAAAGGTAGTTCAAGGAAGGGAAGAATGCCCAGCAGTATTTAGGAAAAGAATTACTAAAGCTGTCAAGAAATACAACATCCTGGGCCCTAACACACCAAAGACAATAAAAGTAATAAACACGTCATTAACAACTCTTACTCTAATAGTCACAGAAAACTCCAGAAGTTGGCCTTGGGACCCCAGACAGATACAACCCAACTACTGTTGGTGGCCTCCACCATCTACAACAATTGGGATATAGTAACACCGAGGTTACCACCAAAAGGCCGAATTATTGGGGGTGGCTATTGCCAAGATGGCTTGCCCAGCTACTCTGAAGAACCCAGGAGGTGCCAATAAGACCTGTTTTCAGGGTGGGGAGCCTGGGTACTTTCAAAAGGAGCATCAAATCAAGACTGAAGGAGCCCAGAACCATACTGGGAATGCTGTAGGGCCCAGAAAACTGTGTCCCAGATGGGGGCAACAGGGCCCTGGGACAAGGGACTGGCACTCAACCCCTAGGGGCTGATGGGGAGCCCAGGCCCTGGTAGTCATGGATGACCAGGCCTGAAAGGGCTGGGGTTCAACACAGGCTCCCACCCATACCATCGAGATCATACTTGAAGAACCCTGGGTAACCTTGGATGTGGCCAGTAAGCAAATTCTTTTTCTGGTTAACCACTTTGGTACAGCACTGAAACCTTGCCTACAGCCTTCCCCACAGCAGCTTGCCCACAGCACCGGCTGCGAAACCGTGCCCACAGCCGGCACTCATAGTCCACACGATAGTCTGTGCTGTGCATTGATGATGAATCCATTTTGCTCTTGTGTGATGAGGAAAGCTTGAAAGCACTGAAAGCTTGTTTTACTTTACAGGCAGCTTTACTTGTAATGTAAATCAGAATAGGTAACATATACATATATGTTTTCATTATGTTACTTTTATTTTATTTTATTGAGACAGAGTCTTGCTTTGTTGCCCAGGCTAGAGTGAGTGCCGTGGCGTCAGCCTAGCTCACAGCAACCTCAAACTCCTGGGCTCAAGCAATCCTCCTGCCTCAGCCTCCTGAGTAGCTGGGACTATAGGCATGCGCTACCATGCCCGGCTAATTTTTTTTCTATATATATTAGTTGGCCAATTAATTTCTTTCTATTTATAGTAGAGACGGGGTCTCGCTCTTGCTCAGGCTGGTTTCAAACTCCTGACCTCAAGCAATCTGCCCGCCTTGGCCTCCCAGAGTGCTAGGATTACAGCTGTGAGCCACTGTGCCCAGCCCATTACGTTACTTTTAAATGTTCACAATTTTATTTTGATAAATGAAAAAGGCACCTTCATATCACAGCTGTCAACTAAAGTCGCTGTGCGTGTTCATCTGTGGCTATCGACTATAGTCGACGCTCATACCAAAGTGGTTAATATGGGAACCTCTTATTTGGTCGTAAAAACCTTTAATAGAGCCCTATTGACTTCCTCCTGTATGGTTGTGGGCATTGATGGAGGCCCCACCAGAAGATATTATTGATTTATTATGCTTTATTATGTAGCTGCGAAGGAATATGAGTTTACTCGCCGATTGGGTCTCCAATTACAATTACAACCCCACACTAGTATGTGGATGAGTAACCCTTGAGCATATTTTGAGAGAGAACAGAAGCTATCTACAGGCCTAGAGAATGTAGATCCTAGAGTTTGGGCAAATGGAAATTTAGGACAAGGTGTAAGAGTTCCACTGGTAAAAGTGATCCTCAAACCAGGAATTCCCTTTCCCCATAAGGGACAGTATACATTATCCCCAGAGGGGTGGCAGGGAATTACCCCAATAATACAACAATAATGAAGGCTAGATGTTGATAGAATGTTCATCCCCAAGCAACACTCCCCTTCTAGCAGTAAAAAAACCAAATGGGAAATGGAGACTTGTCCAATGGAGACTTGTCCAATGGAGACTTGATGGTCGTGGTATGGTGACAGATGGACATCGGAGAGCTGGGTACGTGGTGGTCTCCCACACTCAGGTTCAGGTTCTCCAGAGTGGCCTCTTACCACCAAGCACCTCAGCTCAAAAGGCTGAGCTAATAGCCCTAAGGCGGGTACTAGAACTGGCCAAGGATAAAAGAATACAAATGTCCATTGACAGGAAATATGCCTTCATGATTCTCCATGCACACGGCCAAATTTGGAAGGAGCTACTCTTGGCTAGAAACCCTCCCATCAAACATGGAGAAGAAATTCAGAAACTTTTACAGGCAGTGTATTTACCAACAGAAATCTCAGTCATGCATTGTAGAGGACATCAAAAAGAAGGGGACATAGCACAGGGAAACAACAAAGCTGATCAAGAGGCCAAGAGGGTAACAAGAGAAGAGGAGTTTGTATCCATGGCATAACCAGTTTTACCTGTACCCTTAGAAGTACAAGACAGGCTGGTCTATTCCAAAGAGAAGGAGGACTGGGCCAAGGGAAGGGGATTTACCTTCACTCTTGTGGGATGGTGGGAGCAAGAGGGAAAGCGCTTCACCCCCTCTAATATTTCTCAAAAGGTGGTCTCTAGCTTCCACCAAGCCTTCCATGTGGAGGCCAAGTCTTTAGGGCTCCTTTTAGGAAAAATGGTGATTATCCAAGCATTAGACAAATTGGTCCAACAAATTACTGCTTCCTGCTACCTGTGTATGCAAAATAATCCACAAGAGGGAGCTCACCGCCTTAGTTGCTAGAGCTGATGCAGTGGCGAGGCATGTTGGATTTTACTGTGATGAATTGGTGCAGATGTTAAAAATATCTTTTGGTAATGGTAGACACCTTCTCAGGATGGGTCGAGGTGTACCCAACCCATACAGAAAGGGCCACAGCAGCATGTAAAATATTGTTAAGAGACATCATACCTTCCATTAGTCTTCCCCTAAACCTTCAGAGTGATAATGGATCAGCATTTGCATCCAAAATAACCCAGGGACAACTGCCTTAGGAGTAGATTACTACCACTTACACACCTCCTGGTGGCCTCAGGTGTTTGAGCAAGGTGGAGAGAACCAACCAAACTCTAAAAAGGACCCTAGAGGCTGGGCGTGGTGGCTCACGCCTGTAATCCTAACACTCTGGGAGGCAGAGGCGGTCGGATTGCTTGAGGTCAGGAGTTCGAAACCAGCCTGAGCAAGAGCGAGACCCCGTCTCTACTATAAATAGAAAGAAATTAATTGGCCAACTAATATATATAGAAAAAATTAGCTGGGCATGGTGGCACATGCCTGTAGTTCCAGCTACTCGGGAGGCTGAGGGAGAAGGATAGCTTGAGCCCAGGAGTTTGAGGTTGCTGTGAGCTAGGCTGACGCCATGGCACTCACTCTAGCCTGGGCATTAAAGCGAGACTCTGTCTCAAAAAAAAAAAGATGTGTACCCAGCTCTCAATTCCCTTCAGTTCGACTCCTGTAGAAAGAAATTAATTGGCCAACTAATATATATAGAAAAAATTAGCCGGGCATGGTGGCACATGCCTGTAGTCCCAGCTACTCGGGAGGCTGAGGTAGTAGGATCGCTTGAGCCCAGGAGTTTGAGGTTGCTGTGAGCTAGGTTGATGCTACGGCACTCACTCTAGCCTGGGCAACAAAGCTAGACTCTGTCTTAAAAACAAACAAACAAACAATAAATAAAAATAAAAAAGACCCTAGCTAAGCGTGTCTGGAAACTAAGACAGATTGGGTCCAAAACCTTCCCATTGCTTCCATGCAGATCCTTGTCTTTCTCAGAGGGACGCTTTTAAAACTCAGTCCTTTTGAAATTTTATATGGCTGACCATTCCAAGTTATCAGGAATGAGTTAATGTGTTGAGGCTAGAGGCTAGTTATCTTCTTCTATTTTTTTTTTTTTTTTTTTTTTTTTTTTGAGACAGAGTCTCACTCTGTTGCCCGGGCTAGAGTGCCCTGGCGTCAG
Source organism: Microcebus murinus (assembly GCF_040939455.1). Taxonomy (NCBI): domain Eukaryota; kingdom Metazoa; phylum Chordata; class Mammalia; order Primates; family Cheirogaleidae; genus Microcebus; species Microcebus murinus. The sequence goes on along the minus strand of NC_134104.1, from coordinate 155,229,243 downwards.
CCTAGCTCACAGCAACCTCAAACTCCTGGGCTCAAGCAATCCTTCTGCCTCAGCCTCCTAAGTAGCTGGGACTACAGGCATGCGCCACCATGCCTGGATAATTTTTTCTATTTTTGGTAGAGACAGGGTGTCCCTCTTACTCAGGCTGGTCTCAAACTCCTGACCTTGAGTGATCCTCCCACCTCAGCCTCCCAGAGTGCTAGGGATACAGGCGTGAGCCACCACGCCTGGCCCAAGGCCAGTTATCTTCTAATACCGTGGTCCCCAACACCCAGACTGTGGACTATACCTGTGCCACTCCCTCATCCCCCAAACCGGGTCCCTGGAAAAATTGTCTTCCATGAAACCGGTTCTTGGTGCCAAAAATTTTGGGGACCGCTGTTCTAAAACACATCATAGATCTGGGGAAAGTACAACAGGCATTGTTGGACTATGGGCAACAAGTCCTGGCTGGCCCACAGGAAGGGAAAATCACTTCCCCCATGCAAGCAGGGGACTGGATCTTCCCTAAAGATTGGAAAGAAAGAGGACCTGCCAGTCAGTCAGCCTGTGTGGAAGGACCCATATCAGGTCTGTTGTCTACCCCCACAGGAGTCGAACTGAAGGGAATCAAGAGCTGGGTACACATTTTTTTTTTTTTTTTGAGACAGAGTCTCGCTTTGATGCCCAGGCTAGAGTGAGTGTCATGGCGTCAGCCTAGCTCACAGCAACCTCAAACTCCTGGGCTCAGGCAATCCATCTGCCTCGGCCTCCCAAGTAGCTGGGACTACAGGCATGAGCCACCATGCCCGGCTAATTTTTTCTATATATATTAGTTAGCCAATTAATTTCTTTCTATATATAGCAGAGACGGGGTCTCGCTCTTGCTCAGGCTGGTTTCGAACTCCTGACCTCAAGCAATCCGACCGCCTCGGCCTCCCAGAATGCTAGGATTACAGGCGTGAGCCACTGTGCCCGGCCTGAGTACACATCTTGAGAGGTAAACCTGTGAACCCTCAGAGCCCAGACTCCAGCAAGGCTGCTGAAACCGATGCCTACAAGTGCAAACCAATTGGGGAATAAAGGTTCTCTTCAAAAAGGTGAAATAATTAAGGCTCACGGCTGATGCCACCACAGATAGTAAAAATCTCTACATACATTTCCTGATCTTTCTTATGTTAGCCTTTGCTGGAATCTTCTGCATATTAGATATATTGCACCATGCAGGAAGAATTCCATGCTTGCCTATTTTCAAGCACCCATAATTTTCACATTTTCATTATGATTTCATTTTTCTTCATCTTATTGCAACTTTTTTTTTTTTTTACTATTGCCAAGTATGACATGGTTATTACCATTCCTAGGAACTTTAGTGGCCATTGTCCTGTTAACATTTGGCCCATGCATTTTATTTTATTTTTTTATTTTTATTTATTTTTTTTACAAGAAATGAATATGAAATTCTAGCATGGCCCATGCATTTTAATCTTCTTATTAAGTTTGTGTGTCTTCAAGGCTTCAATAGTTGCATGTGAAGCTTATGCTAGCTCGAGGATTCCAAGTCATACCTGAACAAGATTATACCACCACCGATGGAGCCGCTGGATAAGGCAACAAGGGATTTCCATCTGTAGCCTTTAAAAGAGGTCATGGAGGCCGGGCACGGTGGCTCACGCCTGTAATCCTACCACTCTGGGAGGCCGAGGCAGGCGGATCGTTTGAGCTCAGGAGTTTGAGACTAGCCTGAGCAAGAGAGAGACCCCGTCTCTACTAAAAATTGAAGGAAATTAGCTGGACAACTTAAAAATATATAGAAAAAATTAGCTGGGCATGGTGGCGCATGCCTGTAGTCTCAGCTACATGGGAGGCTGAGGCAAAAGGATTGCTCAAGCCCAGGAGTTTGAGGTTGCTATGAGCCAGGCTGTTGCCACGGCACTCTAGCCTGGGCAACAGAGTGAGACTCTGTCTCAAATAAATAAATAAAAAATTTTAAAAATGAGGTCATGGGGCCTGGAGAACATCATCCTTGTTCAACTCGAAGCAGCTACAGAACCTTCAACCCCAAACCCCAAAGATTTTCAGGCTCCATGTCTCTCAGTGAGGAATGTTAGGCAGGGACCAAATAGGCAGGTGCCAGATACAAGCCAGGAGGATGGTTCTTAGGGGTAGAGAAGGTGGTAGGGAGGAACTGCAGGAAAACGCAGAACACCTGACAATCATGTATATCAATCATCTGGTAACATTCCCCACACCACCCCCTGTAAGCCCTCCCTGGACCAGGCCAATAAAAGGAAACCACCTGGGAGTCTTTACCATCTTTCTTATGGAGATGGTAACATTTGGCCCATGCATTTTGGAGATGGGCCTTAGGGAGACTGATGGTGTTCTTCTCTCTGGAACATATTTTCATTTTATATAGCTCCCTTCTTTTCTGCAATAAAAGCTGTTTGTATGGAATTGCTTCCTGTCTGTGGTCACTCTGTCGCACTGGCCCTCCTTGTGAATTCTCCAAGCAAGGAGCCAAAGAATCAGGACAACAGCCCGCCAAGAGGCTGGGCCTGACATATGATCCAGCAATTCTACTCCTAGAGCATATACCGTAAAGCAAGAGTCCTCAAACTTTTTAAACAGGGGCCCAGTTCACTGTCCCTCAGACCATTCGAGGGCCGACTATAGTTTAAAAAAACTATTAACAAATTCCTATGCACACTGCACATATCTTATTTTGAAGTGAAAAAAACAAACGGGCAAAAACACCTGCATGTGGCCCGCGGGCCGTAGTTTGAGGATGCCTGCCTTAAAGAATTGAAAGCAGGGCCCCTGAACAGGTATTTGTACACGAATATTGATATCAGCATTATTCTCAATAGCCAAAAGATAGAAGGAACACAAGTGTCCATGAATGGATAAAGAAAATGTAGTATATACATACAATGAAATATTATTCAGCCTTAAAAAGGAATAAGCTTCTGATACAAGGCACAACACGAATAAATCTTGAAGACATAACTAAAGACACAAAGGGAAAAATATTGTATGATTCCACTTATATGAGATACTTAGAGTAGTCAAATTCATAGAGACAGAAAGTAGATTGGTGATTACCAGGGATGGGGGAAGGGGAGAATGAAAAGTTATTGGTTAATGGGTACAGAGTTTCAGTTTGGGAAGATGAAAAAGTTCTGGAGATGAATGGTGGTGAAGGTTGCACTACGTGAATGTGCTTAATGCTGTTGAACTGTACACTGAAAAATGGTTAAAATGGTAAATTCCATCTTATATATAATTTACCATAATAAAAAAGGAATGACATTCTGATATATGTGACAACACAGATGAACCCTGAAGACATATGCTAAGTGAAATAACCCAGACACAAATGGGACAATATTCTATGATTTCGCCTATATTAGCTACCTAGAATAGGCAAATTGATAGAGACAGAAAGCAGAATAGTAGTTCCCATTCATATGGTGGAGCGATGAATGGAGTGTTATTTTACAGGTACAGAGTTTCTAATAGGTAGTAGTGATGGTTACATAACCTTGTGAATGTACTTAATGCCACTAAATTATACACTTAAAATGTTTAAAATGGTAAATTAGGCCGGGCGCCGTGGCTCACGCCTATAATCCTAGCACTCTGGGAGGGCGAGGCAGGCGGATTGCTCAAGGTCAGGAGTTCGAAACCAGCCTGAGCAACAGCGAGACCCTGTCTCTGCTATAAATAGAAACAAATTAATTGACCAATTAATATATATATAGAAAAAATTAGCCAGGCATGTGGCGCATGCCTGTAGTCCCAGCTACTCGGGAGGCTGAGGCAGAAGGATCCCTGAGTCCAGGAGTTTGAGGTTGCTGTGAGCTAGGCTGATGCCACAGCACTCACTCTAGCCTGGGCAACAAAGTGAGACTCTGTCTCCAAAAAAAATAAAAATAAAATAAAATAAAATGGTAAATTATATCTTATGTATATTTTACCACAATTTTTAAATATCCAACTATTCCTACTCTGAGAATTTTTTTATTCTTTTAAAATTTTTTTTTTAATTAATACATTTCTTCTTCTTCTTCTTCTTTTTTTTTTTTTTGTCCTGATATCTAATGAGAATTTTAAAAATCAGGAATGGATGTTGAATTTCCTAAAATACTTTCTGGTGTCTATTAAAGTAGCATTTTACTTCAAAATCCAGCCCTGCTTTCTGTACCTGGCACATCTGACATACCCAGTAAATGTTACTGAATGAAAACAAATGAACAAAAGACCTCCTCTTCATGCTCAATAGAATGGGTGTAATTTTTTTTTTTTTTTGACATCCCTGGGACTACAGGCATGCGCCACCATGCCCGGCTAATTTTTTCTATATATATTAGTTGGCCAATTAATTTGTTTCTATTTATAGTAGAGACGGGGTCTCGCTCTTGCTCAGGCTGGTTTCGAACTCCTGACCTCTAGCAATCCGCCCACCTCGGCCTCCCAGAGTGCTAGGATTAAGGTGTGAGCCACCTCGCCCGGTTGGGTGTAATTTTTTTAAAACAAGGAAATAAAAATTTTGGCAACGTTGTGGATAAATAGGAACTCTTTTTTTTTTTCTGAGACAAAGTCTCACTCTGTTGACCTGGCTAGAGTGCTGTGGCGTCAGCCTAGCTCACAGCAACCTCAAACTCCTGGGCTCAAGGGATCCTTCTGCCTCAGCCTCCCGAGTAGCTGGGACTACAGGCATGCGCCACCATGCCCAGCTAATTTTTTCTATATATATTAGTTGGCCAATTAATTTGTTTCTATTTATAGTAGAGACGGGGTCTCGCTCTTGCTCAGGCTGGTTTCGAACTCCTGACCTCTAGCAATCCGCCCACCTCGGCCTCCCAGAGTGCTAGGATTAAGGTGTGAGCCACCTCGCCCGGTTGGGTGTAATTTTTTTAAAACAAGGAAATAAAAATTTTGGCAACGTTGTGGATAAATAGGAACTCTTTTTTTTTTTCTGAGACAAAGTCTCACTCTGTTGACCTGGCTAGAGTGCTGTGGCGTCAGCCTAGCTCACAGCAACCTCAAACTCCTGGGCTCAAGGGATCCTTCTGCCTCAGCCTCCCGAGTAGCTGGGACTACAGGCATGCGCCACTATGCCCGGCTAATTTTTTCTATATATATTAGTTGGCCAATTAATTTGTTTCTATTTATAGTAGAGACGGGGTCTCGCTCTTGCTCAGGCTGGTTTCGAACTCCTGACCTCGAGCAATCCGCCCGCCTCGGCCTCCCATAGTGCTAGGATTACAGGCGTGAGCCACTGCGCCCAGCCCTATGTATTTTTAGTTGGCTAATGAATTCCTTTTTATTTTTAGTAGAGACAGGGTCTTGTTCTTGCTCAGGCTGGCCTTGAACTCTTGACCTCGAGCAATCCGCCTGCCTCCACCTCTCAGAGTGCTAGGATTACAGGCGTGAGCCACCGCGAACTCTTGTACTAATACATTGCTGGTGAGAATGTAAAATGTGGAACACAGTTTGGTGGTCCCTCTGAAAGTTAAACACAATTACCGTATGACCCAGCAACTCAACTGCTAGAGTTATAACCCCCCAAATTAAAAATAGGTACTCAAGTACTTGTTCAAGAATAATCATAGCAGCACTATTCATAATAGCCAAAGGTGGAAACAACCCAGATATCCATCAACAGATGAATGCATAGCAAACTATGGTATTTAAATACAGTGGACTATTATTCAGCCATGAAAAGGAATGAAATACTGATACAGGTTACAACTTCAATGAGTTTCTAAACATGTTAAGTGGAAGAAAGCAGACACAAAACAAAAGGTCACATTTTGTATGATTCCTTTTTATATGAAATATCCAAAATAGGTAGATCCCTAAAGACAGAAAGCCTATTAATGTTTGCCACTGGGGATGGGGGATGTGTGGTAATTAATATGTTCAGGGTGTTCTTCTGGGGTGATGAAAAATTTGGAAACTAGGGAGAGGTGATGGTTGTACAACATTGTGGATGCACTCAATGCCACTGGATTGTATACTGTAAAATGATTAATTGTATGTTGCACAGAACTTGATTTAGCTATTATGGAGTTTTGTGGGGAGCAGTGGTGCATCTTTCAGAGAACTGGCCCTAAGTTCCTAAGAAGGCAAAAGCACACACCTATGAAGGGTACGCAGGATCTATCTGTACTATTAATACTTTTGCAACTTCAAAATAAAATTCTAAAGAAAAACAAAGATGTGGTTGTGGCTGCCCCATGCCTCTCACCCTCAGGTCTAACACTCAGAGACCGACCACCTCCTGAAGTCCTGGGACTCAATGCCAGGCGGTAGACCTCAATTGGCCCACCTAGGGCTGGCATCTATCCTGATCTGGAGGCAAGACCAGGAGCTGGCTCAGAATCTAGTTTCACTTTCACTTCTGTTTTCCTCGAAATGACAGAAGAGCCAGGAAGAGAGCTGTGACAACAACGTAGTGTCTGTCCTTTACTCTTACGGTCCTGGTGCCTGTTTGCACTAGCTACAGCTGGGCACTGGCCCCTGCTGTCACCACCTCCCACACACAGACCCTGTCTGTGAGCACGGCAGCCTGCTGTTCAGCCCCAGGCTTGAGGATGGATGTCCTGGGGACTTCCAAGCTGCTGGACGAGGAGCTGTACTCAAGACAGCTGTAAGGCCGAGGTGGGGTGGAGAGTGGGGTGACCTTGAGGCCTCTGATCTACAACTACCTGCTCTCCTACTTCCCATCCACAGGTATGTGCTGGGCTCACCTGCCATGCAGAGAATTCAGGGAGCCAAGGTCCTGCTGTCAGGCCTGCAGGGCCTGGGGGCTGAGGTGGCCAAGAACTTGGTCCTGATGGGTGTAGGCAGCCTTACTCTGCATGATCCCTACCCCACCTGCTGGTCCGACCTGGCTGCCCAGGTAAGCGCTCTGGGGGGCTATGGGATCCCAGACCAGGGTGGGAGCAGCACCCAAGAGGAATCTCTTTGCTCAGGCTGTACTGGGTCTCTCCCTAGTTTTTCCTCTCAGAGCAGGACTTGGGAAGGAACAGGGCAGAGGCCTCTCAAGAGTTCTTGGCTCGGCTCAACAGAGCTGTCCAGATCTTTGTGCACACGGGTGACATCACTGAGGACCTGCTGTTGGAATTCCAGGTCAGCCCAGTACCCTCCTCCAGCCTTCAACAGCAGGGAGGGCTGGGAAGTAGTTCTGGCCCTGCTGCTGATCACGCTGTTCCCCCCAGGTGGTGGTGCTGACTGCCTCAAACCTGGAAGAGCAGCTGAAGGTGGGCACCTTCTGCCATCAGCATGGAGTCTACTTTCTGGTGGCTGACACACGGGGCCTTGTGGGGTGAGGGAGACTGCCTGCCCAGCCTATCACATTACAGCCCTCAACTCGTCCCAGTGCTGTCCCCAGCTCCAGCTTGCTCCAACGCCCCTCATCCCACCTCAGGCCTACCCAAGCATTCCTCCCTGGTTCTGGTCCCCGGTCTCACTCTCTGGTTCCTCCATTCCCCCTTCCAGACCTGCTCCAGTGACCCTCTCAAACTCTAGTTCCCAAGCCTCTAGCATTTCTTTCCCAAGTCTGGCCCTCTGGGCCTGACCTAGTGTCCCTTCCCCTTAACCACAACCTGTGAGCCACCTCACCCCACCCCATCCCAGGCAGTTGTTCTGTGACTTCGGTGAGGACTTCACTGTGCAGGACCCCACGGAGGCAGAACCCCTGACAGCTGCCATCCAGCACATCTCCCAGGTGGGTGCTGAGCCATGGGCACTCGCCTGCTGACCAGGGAGGGGCTGCTAGCGCCTGTGGAAGGCAGGTACCGCACCCTGAGCCAAGCCCCCTCCTACCCAGGGTTCCCCCGGCATTCTCACTCTGAAGAGCGAGGCCAGCACCTGCCATTTCTGTGATGAGGACTTGGTGACTTTCTCAGGCATCGAGGGCATGGCTGAGCTCAACGGCTGTGCTCCACGGCCCATCCACGTCCGGGGTAAGCCAATCCCTTTCTAAATTCAGGCTCGGCACCCAAGCTTCCATGGGGGCTGAAGACACCCTGGTCCCTGGGGATAGGTTCTCCCTCAACCTTCCTCAGAGCGCGGCAAGGTCTGGGACACAGATGCAAGACAGGATGGCATGTGGAAACTACTAAGGTTCAGGGGTCATACTGACTAGGCTGGATCTCTCCCAGAGGACGGGTCCCTGGAGATTGGGGACACAACAACTTTCTCTCCGTACTTGCGTGGTGGCGCTATCACTGAAGTCAAGAGACCCAGGACAGTGAGACATGTGAGTGCGTCTGAGGTGGGGGAGCATGGGCAGCCCGAGGGGCCTGTAGTGTTCTGGACCTGACGCTGAGCCAGGTGCCCCTGCAGGAACCCCTGGACACAGCCCTGCTCCAGCCCCGTGTGGTGGCCCAGAGTCCCCAGGAAGTCTACCGTGCCTACTGCCTGCACCAGGCCTTCCATGCACTGCACACGTTCCAGCACCTCCATGGCCGGCTACCCCAGCCCTGGGATGTTGTGAGTAGCCTGGTCACCCCTACCCCAGCCTCTGTCTTACTGAGGTTTCACTTGCCGGAAGTCAACAATGACCATTCCAGATCAAGTCTGAATCCCAGAGGCAGTTTCCCCACTCATAAAAAGGAGATGAAAAACACTGTCTCTAGACTAGAGGCTGGTTCCATGGAAGAGCCAGGCACACATCATGGGGACCCCTACGACACCCTAACCCCTCAGATGAGGGCTGGAAGCTGCACCCAGGTTGGCAAAGCCTTCAGGGCTGTCGGGGCTGAGCATCCTCTGGTGCGGCACAGGCTGGCAACAGGGCCAGGCCTTCCCACTCAGGTCTCTGCTTCCTCTTTTGTGGAACAGGACGAACCGCTGCCTGAAGGAGTGGAGTGGGGGTTGGTGCTCAGGGTGGGGCTACTATACCCACAGAATCCTACCCCACAGGTTGATGCAGAGACAGTGGTAGGGCTGGCCCGAGACCTGGAACCAATGAAGGGGACAGAGGAAGTGCCATTGGAAGAGCCACTGGATGAGGTCCTAGTGCGGACAATTGCCCTGAGTAGTGCTGGCGTCTTGAGCCCCATGGCAGCCTTGCTGGGTGCAGTGGCTGCCCAGGAAGTGTTGAAGGTGGGTGCAGGCATAGGCGGGCATGGGAGATAACTGAGAAGTTGTGGAAGTCCATGTATGTACTAGAGGGCACCCAGCACCAGATGGCCACCCTGGAGGCTTCACCAACCTGGGTGCAACCTCCAGCCGGGATCTGAGAGGGTTAGGAAGTTGCAGGAATCCTCAGCCTGAAGTGCCACTCCTAGGCAATCTCCAGGAAGTTCATGCCCCTGGACCAGTGGCTGTACTTTGATGCCCTCGATTGTCTTCCGGAAGATGGGGAGCTCCTTCACAATCCTGAGGACTGCATCCCGGTGAGAGCTTGAGGAGCCTTGTCCAAAATCAGGGCTAGGGGAGAAACATGAGGAAGGTCCCAAGGTCCTGATGCAGAAAAACGCAGGCCATTAGTCATCACTGACCCCTGTCTGTGTCCCCTAGAGAGGCTGCCGCTACGATGGTCAAATTGCAGTGTTTGGGGCTAGCTTTCAGGAGCAACTGAGCTGCCAACACTACCTCCTGGTGAGCTGTGGGGTGAGGTTGGGAGTGCCTTTGGGAGGGCTGGGCCAGGCCCTCTGACTAAGGCTGCTACTGCCAGCAGGTTGGTGCTGGTGCCATTGGCTGTGAACTGCTCAAAGGCTTTGCCCTGATGGGCCTTGGAGCCGGGGGCAGCAGGGGCTTGACTGTTGTTGACATGGACCATGTAGAGCGCTCCAACCTCAGCCGTCAGTTCCTCTTCAGGCCACAAGACATTGGTGTGAGTACTGGCCCCTGCCCACACCCTTGTGTCCCAGACTGTCCTCCACATAGTCCCCCACCCAACATATTCCTGCCTTCTTCCTAGAGGCCCAAGGCAGAGGTGGCTGCAGCAGCTGCTCTGGCTCTGAACCCAAACTTAAAGGTAACCCCACTCACCTACCCACTGGATCCCACCACAGAGCACCGCTATGGGGACAACTTCTTCTCCCAGGTGGATGGCGTGGCTGCTGCCCTAGACAGTTTCCAGGCCCGTGAGTGCTCGATTTTGGAGCTCAGTCCCTTGCCCAAGGCTGTGCCAGCTCCACTTCTGACCCTCTGCCCCCTTGCCAGGGCGCTATGTAGCTGCTCGCTGCACCCACTATCTGAAGCCACTGCTGGAGGCAGGCACGCAGGGCACCAGGGGCAGTGCTTCAGTGTTCATGCCACACGTGACTGAGGCCTACAGAGCCCCTGCCTCAGCTGCGGCTTCTGAGGATGCCCCCTACCCTGTCTGCACTGTGCGGCACTTCCCCAGCACAGTTGAGCATACCCTGCAGGTGGGAAGCACCCTGAAGACCCCCACCCCCCGTAGCTCAGCCCTCAGGTGCAGACCTGTTCCCCACCTGACATCTCATCGTTCCTTCTTCCTCCACAGTGGGCTCGGGATGAGTTTGAGGGGCTCTTCCGACTGTCTGCAGAGATCATCAACCACTACCAGCAGTAAGACCACCAACGGAGATAGATGGGAGTCCAGGGCTCCAAGCACGAGGGTCTACGGGGCTTAGTCTCAAACTTCCTCATCTCTCTGCAGGAGACGCACTTCCCTGGCAGACATGGATGGGCCACAGACACTGACCTTACTGCAGCCAGTGCTGGGGGTGCTGAGAGCCCGTCCACAGAGCTGGCAAGACTGCGTGGTGTGGGCTCTCGGCCACTGGCAACTATGCTTCCACCATGGCATCAAACAACTGCTGAGGCGCTTCCCACCTGATAAAGTGGGTGGCTTGGGGTTGGGAGGCTGAGGGCTCAGGAGCACCAGGCTGAGCCCAGCAGTCTCTATTTTCCTAGGTGCTTGAGGATGGAACTCCCTTCTGGTTGGGTCCCAAACAGTGTCCGCAGCCCCTGGAGTTTGACACCAGCCAAGTGAGTGGGGTTTCCTAGGGAGTGCCAAGATGGAGATGGGGTCTCTCAGAGCAGTGCTAGGCACCTCTGCATTCCGCAGAGATGCACAATGCTGAGAGAGAGCCATGCTTCTACACGTGTGGGCATCCACATGTGAGACAGAGGCAGGCACCCAGACAGATTCACAAATGGGCAATCGCCCTATCCCATGCACCCACACATGCTTACTCGCGTCGTGCATCTGCTCCTGCTCTTGGTCTGGCTGCAGGACACACACGTCCTCTATGTGCTGGCAGCTGCCAACCTGTATGCCCAGATGCATGAGCTGCCTGGCTCACAGGACTGGACTGCACTCAAGGAGCTGCTGAAGCTGCTACCACAGCCTGATCCCCAGCATCTGGCCCACATCTTTGCTGGTAACCTAGAGCTGGCTTTGGCTTCTGCTGAGTCTGGTGAGACCCCTGGCCCTAGTCCCCCCTGCTGACACTCAAAGGCCAAAGCCTGTACTATCCTCAGCCTGTGCTACAGAGGGAAGACAGGGTCTGGGGCACCTACAGCCAATCCACTACCTCTCAGTCCCTCTGACCTTGCTTCTCTCTAGGTTTAGACCCATCCTCTGGTCCCTCGGCAGGCCTTTTCCCTCCTGCCTACACCACATCTCAGTTCTCTTAGCAGATTCTCAGCAAAATAACTAAATAAATAAAATCCACTGGGCCCTGGGGAGCAGCTAGCTATGGCCCCAGATGAGGACAGAGTCACACAGGTGTGCATGCATGTGCGTGTGTGCACACACTCACACACACGGGGAAGGCCGAGACTGCTAGGGAGGAGATTGAAGCATTAATTAAGGGGGCTTCTTTTTTTTTTTTTTTTTTTTTGAGACAGAGTCTCACTTCTGTTGCCTGGGCTAGAGTGCCGTGGCATCAGCTTAGCTCACAGCAACCTCAAACTCCTGAGCTCAAGCGATCCTCCTGCCTCAGCCTCATGAGCAGCTGGGACTACAGGCATATATATTTTTAGTTAGCCAATTAATTTCTTTCTATTTATAGTAGAGACGGAGGTCTTGCTCTTGCTCAGGCTGGTCTTGAACTCCTGACCTTGAGCAATCCACCCGCCTCGGCCTCCCAGAGTGCTAGGATTACAGGCGTGAGCCACCGCGCTGGCCAAGGGGGCTTCTTGATTTGATTAAGGAGTTTTAAGTGGGCCGGGTGCAGTGGCTCACGCCTGTAATCCTAGCACTCTAGAAGGCTGGGGTGGGAGGATCTCTCAAGAGTTCAAGACCAGCCTGAGCAAGAGTAAGACCCTGTCTCTACTAAAGATAGAAAAAATTTAGCTGGGCATGGTGCCATGTGCCTATAGTCCCAGCTACTTGGGAGACTGAGGCAGGAGGATTGCTTGAGCCCAGGACTTTGAGGTTGCAGTGAGCTATGATAACACCACTTCACTCTAGCTGGGGCAATAGAGCAAGATTTTGTCTCAAAAAAACAAAGGAGGAGTAAGTGTTAGGCTTGGCAGAAACCAAGAATAGGTACTAGGCTCCAAGAAGAGTGCAGGAAGGGACAGGGGTCAAGGACTGCCCAATGCCCTTTCTTGCCTGACAGGCCCTGAGCAGTTGAAGGAACTGGGCGATGTCCTGGAAGTCTGGAGGATGGGCTCTCCCCTGAAGCCTCTGATATTTGAGAAGGTGGGAGCCCAAGTTGGGGTGAGGAGTTGGGCTGGGGAAGTTGTTGGGGAAGGTCAGGAGCTTAGAGGGTAGCTTTGGAACTCTTTGGCCCAAGTTCTCCAAGTTCCCATCCAGGACCTGGAAGCAGCTTACTTTCCCTGAACTTCAGCTTCATTATCTGATAAATGGGGAGATGATGAGCACCCACCTCACAGAACTGTGGGAAGGCCTGTGAGGTGGCACACAGATGGCTATGGTGAGGGACACTGCTGCAGTGTTAACACTACTGTGATTGAGCCTCATAGGATGATGATAGCAACTTCCATGTGGACTTTGTGGCAGCAGCGGCTAGCCTGCGGTCACAGAACTATGGGATCCTACCAGTCAATCGTGCCCAGGTAACCCTGCCCCTTGGGGCTCAGGTCTAGAGGTGGGGGCCAAACCCTTGCCCTAGACCTTGGGCCCAGACCAAAGCTCCTGTTCTTGGCAGTGCAAGCGAATCGTTGGTCAGATTATCCCAGCCATCGCCACCACTACAGCAGCTGTGGCAGGCCTGGTGGGCCTGGAACTGTATAAGGTGGTGGGGAAGCCACGGCCCCTTGGTGCCTTTCGCCACAGCTATCTGCATCTGGCTGGAAACCACTTCAGCCGCTGGGTGCCTTCAGCCCCAGCCACCCAGACAGTGAGTCCTTGATACCTCACCCCTACTCCTACTAGGCCTGGATTTTCCCTCCGCCTACCCACATAGGCTCCACCCTAGCTGTGGGCTCTCACCAGGACCCCAAATATGCAGGTGTCCTCAAGACTCTTTCCAGCCCCCTCCCTGCCATGAAGCCAGGCTGGGACCTGTCAGACACAGGAAGCAGCCATCAGCCATCCCCACCCCCCTACACTTCACAGCCCAGGGTCTGGAGGAGCTGCCTCTTTAACTCATTAGTGGAGCCAGATATCCCCTACAGCCCCCTCCTTCCCAGTAGTACCCCTGAAGGGGAGGTGGCAAGGAGGGGGACTAGGGCCCTATCCCTAGGAAAAGTCTTGCATTCCCCTACATGGCATGGGGGCCCTGGCCTGCCCCTTCCTAGCTGAGTTAAAGGGCACTAGGCTTGTTACTAGGGGGGTGAGGTCTGCAACCCTGTGGGGCGGTCTATGCATTCATGTCACCGGGGTCTGGGCATCCCTGGTGTGTGGGCATGGAGGCAGCAAGCTTGCACATCTGTATGCCAGATGGGAGTGCAGGACTCTTCCTCAATGTCGGTATGCAAGGATGTGCATGTGGGTACACACAAGTGTGTTCCTCGGCTTGTGTGCATGTGTGCTCCTGTGAGTGCGGGGCTGTGAATGCCTCCAGCCATGTGCCCAAGCTCTGCAATACTTGGCATTTCCTTGGGGCATACGAGAGGGGGTGGAGGGAATGCTCTCACCAGGGAGAGGGCAGAGGTCATGGGCCAGCACTGGGCTTTTGCTGAGCAGCCCTGGGTTCCCTCCAGACATAGCACACAGAGCCCCTTTGTGAGGCACCCCACCTCTAACTAGCACACAGTCTGCCTTTGTCCAGAGAGTGGAGGGGGAGGGGAAGGAGCCCCCATCTTGCCTGTAGCCTAGTTTCAGCTTGACTCCGGTGTGTTTTCTAAGAGACTGGCAGAGCCCCCCTGTCCTGGCCTCTGGATGCCTGACAGTCACTCTTCTGTCCTCAGCTCTATGCACCAGAACCTCAAGACTTTTGAAACAGGGAAGGAAAGAGGGATTAGGAAGAGGAGGCCTCTATGGACTGGGACCCTCCTGGGGTCTCTGGGCCAGTAGGGCTCCAGTGGTCACTGTGCCTTTTGCCCCTGTAGTAGTCCAACGCCCTGGTGGTACAGGATGGGGGGATAGGATGTGGCCCCCAGCTCCCAGCCTGTATCTGAGAAACAAGCAGTTTTATCAGAGACTGCAGGGGCCCTGCTCCAGCTTCCTCAGGAAGCACCACCCCCTCATCCTCCCCCCAACACAACTGGCCCGTGTGATGGATCGTCTGTTTCCCTGTGCGGGCCCCATAGCCCTATTTCCTGTGTTGGCCCCAGCATGGGCGGGGAGGGGGCTGAGACTCTCGGCTCAGATCCCACCCTCCACCCCCTACCCTCTGGCTCCTGTTTCCTGCCTGTAGTCTAGCTTTTCCCCTAGGAAAGGCTACTAGTAACTGGGATAGGGGTTAGGGTGTAAGAAGTTGCTCACTCCTTCCCATCCCCCATTCCCCAGTTCCATCATCTGAAGTGGACCTGTTGGGACCGTCTGAAGGTTCCTGCTGGGCAGCCTGAGAGGACACTGGAGTCGCTGCTGGCCCATCTCCAGGTGTGCCCTTGCCCTCCCTTGCCCCCAGTCTCAGCTCAGCCTGGCCCAGCTGGCATCTGACCTTTCTCTAGGAGGAACATGGGCTGAGTGTGAGGATGCTGCTGCATGGCCCAGCCCTGCTCTACTCAACAGGATGGTCACCTGAAAAGCAGGCTCAGTACCTGCCCCTCAGGTGAGCCCACACTTGGCTTTAGCCAGGCCCCATGTGTCCCTGGAGATTTGGAATGGGGGACACACAGTCTTCCCAATCCCATTCTGGGGCCCTCACACCTTCCCAAAGCATTCTTTCACCAAATGGAGCCAGCAAATGGGCTGGGGGTGGGGCCAGGGCTGACAGCCTGAGCAGGGGCCTTCAGGAGCTGCTTGCTTGGCCAGCCCCGCTGGCGCCCCCACACACTGCACAGCCCCCTTTCACAGCCCGCTCCCAGGGGACCCATGGCTTCCTGCCTCCTGCTTGCCCCGCCAGCTGCTCCTAAAATAGTTTCAGATGTTTCCTGTCTTGAGCTGCTCCTGCTCCTGGCTTAGGCTCCTGATGGCTGCCAGTGCCCGCTAGCCCATGCGAGGCTGCTCTCTGTCTGCCACTGCTCACCTACCCAATCTCCTCTAAACCCCGCCCCCCACCAGGGTGACAGAACTGGTTAAGCAGGTGACAGGCCATGTGCCTGAGCCTGGGCTGCGGGTGCTGGTCCTGGAGCTGAGCTGCGAGGGTGAGAAGGAGGACACTGCCTTCCCACCTCTGCACTATGAGATGTGACAAGGCAGCCGACCCATCACCTGGCTCGACTGAGCCTGACATCTTGAGCCCACAGTAGGCACTCAATAAATGCTTATTAAAGGAAAGCATAGTGGAGAGGATGGATGATAGAACACTGGGTAGTAATGCACATGAGTGTGACATGGGAATAACAGGGACCCTTGCAGGGAGAGAAAAAGCTCTTTAGAAGATTTGCCTGGCTTGGCTGGGCTTCCCAGGGCTGAGGCTGCCTCCTGGAGCCTCACAGGTAAGGAGCTAGGTAGTCTAAAAAAAGGCCTTTATTGTCCCGGGATGGAGGGCAGGGTCAGAGGTAGCTGACATCATTGCAGATGATGGGCTGGCGGCTGCGGCAGCTCATGAGGGCTGCAAAGCGTGAGATGTCCCCAGGCAGCTCAGGTTCAGGGCGAGGTGGGCATGATAGCCGTTTTCCTGCCATAGCTGCCCGACGTGCCCTGGCCAGCCGGCGCCGAAGCTGCTCTGAGAGGCCAAGCAAGAACTGGGGGGGCCGAGCACGAGCACGGTGTCCACCTCCATCGCCCCCTTCACTGGCTGTTTCGGGCAGCTCCATCCAGTTGTGCACCAAGTCAGCAAAGCAGTTGTCCCCCAGCACCAGGGGCTGGCGACTGCGACCCCTATTCAGTAAGGCCGCTGTCCAGTCCTCTGCTTCTAGTCCCTGCCAATGCTCCAGGCAGGCATCTGGGGTGGACTTGGGCCGTGGACGGCGGGCAGGTGGTGCGCTGGCTACAGGGGCCCTGCTGGGCAGGGGCAGGCCACTAAATGAGAGGCGCTGGCCATGAGGGGGCCTTCCCAGGGATGCTGGGGACTGGGGTACAGGCAGCTCTTCCTCTCTCCATGTACTGCCTGATACCTCAGAGAAGCCAGAGTCCCAGTCCAGGGCATGTTCCCTGGGGCCCCCTAAGGCTGCACCCTTGTCTTCTGTCACCACTGTTTCCTCCTCTTCCTCCTCCTCTTCCACACAGCAGACAGAGTCCTCTTCCAAGGCATCTGAGGCCCTGAGCTGGTGGCTGTGCTGCATACCTGGGCCAGTTTTGAGGGCTGGCTTCAGGGGGCTGGGCATCGGGGGTGAGCCTGTGTCCCGGCCACACAGCTGAGGGGAAGAGAGGGCAGAAGTTGGAGAGGTATCACTTGTCACCTCTGCCTGCCTGGCCAGGCCAGTCCTGAGAACAGAGGGTCCAGGAGGGCTTGATAGGCCTACTGGCCTGGGCAGCAAGGCTACTAGTGAGCACAGGGCCAGCTTGGGGGCGCTGGCACATGCGAGGCTCTCATCCATCGACCTGGTGGTGGCAGTCTGGCAGGCTGCAGCACGCAGGACCGGGCAAGTCCGCACCCGCCACCAGGGCGGGCGGGCGGGCGGGCAGGGTTGTGGACTTGAATGGGGAAGTAGGTCCTGCCCAGGGGTAGAGGGGCATCCCATGTCTTTTCGGGTATTCAGCTCCCCAAATCCCAAAGCGTCTTTCGAAAAAAGACAGAGTGCTTGCTAGGTTAGGGGCAGAGGGAAAGAAAGTACAGGCCAGCCTGAGGTAGGGGGTGTTCACAGCAACGCCAGCACCTATTTAGTCCCTTGCTGCCCCATGCCCCACACTAAAAGAAGTCCCCACCACTTTTACCCTCCTCCCCCTCTGTCCCAGAAGCACAGCCAGCCGGGTGGCTGTTACCCGATGCCCAGCGCAGCTCCCAACCATCCGAAACCCGACGCAGGCCATCTGGGCTATCTGTGCCGCGCCACCCTGCCCCACTCCCGTCTCCAATGGGCGCACTGGGACGACCCCGCAGCCGTCGGTTGTTCCGGCCGGGCGGCAGCCTGGCACCCCACACGCGTCCTCACGAACCACACCCTCTCCCAAGCCTCACCAGTTCCCAGCGGAGCTGGCTGAGGAAACTGTCCAGCCGAGCGCTGTGCATGTCCGTGCTGGAGCCCCCACCAGGCCTGCCGGTTCCTCCTGGAACCCGGGCGGGAGCGGTGCAGAGGGCCGGGCCGGCCGGCCAGCAGCGCCCTCGCTCCCAGCCTTGCTCGGTGGCTCCTCGCTCTCCGTAGCTGCCGCCGCCCCAACATCTGGCAGCCGCGCCCCGCCCCCGGCGCCGCAGCCAGTGGGGGCGGGGCGAGGCTGAAACGGCCCCGCCCCCCGGGCCCGCTGCGTGAGTAACCCGGGCGTACCCTCCCCACTCCACAGCTGCTCCTGCGGGGAGCGGCGGGACTGCCTCTGAAAGCCAGACAGGGTCTGGCCTCCGGCCCTCGACGCCCGGGCGGTTGAGCTGACCCTGCATTGCTGCGTGACGCAAGGCAGGTCGCTGCTTTATCGTCCCCATGTGCAATGGAATAGCGGTCCCTACCACCGGCACCCAGTCCTGCGCCCGCATGCGGGCAGAGGGCCCCGGATTGTCCGACCCAGAGATGATGTGGCTAACTCGGGGCCTGACCCACTGAACCCATTCTTGAGGTTGGCCTCGACAATCCTGGGAAGTGGTGGGAGTGGGATTAGGCCTTTCTGAGGATTCAAAGAGCGCGGGACCTTGCGGCAGCGCAGGGGAGGGGCCTCAGCCAAGGCCCAGCCCGCGCCCTCCTGCCCGAGTCCCGGCAGAGCCAGGCCGTACCGCCCTCTAGCGGGGAGCGGCGACACGCCGCCGCCTCTCCCTGCCTGGTACCACGTGCAGACTAACGATCGCTGCGGGGTCGGGGGAAGGCCACGCTCTCCGGCTGGAATGGTCAGAGCCTGTCTCCGGAGGCCGCTCTATGATCTCAGGCTAGGCTCAAGGATACAGTGTAACTGAAGACAGAAGAGACATCTCAGCCCACAGGAAAATACCGGGGAATGAGGGCGATGGGCTACCCTGGGGGAGAGGAGTCTCAGAGGACGTGACATCAGGATGCAGTCTAGATGAGCCATCATGGAGAGGTCAAGAAGATCGACCAAGGTGGAGAAATCAGCCCGTGTAAAGACCCTGAGGGACAGGAGCTGAACAGGGCCAAACATAAAGAAGGCCCAGGCAGCTGTGATTGGTGGTGGTGGAGGGAATGAAGATGTCAGAAAAACTAGGCTCTAGCAACGCTGGAAAGGAATATGGGGTTTGTTTTTTGTGCCATGAGAAGCAATGGGGGCCTTTGAGCAGGGAGTGAAGTGGGCTGGCCTTTGTTTAGATAATTTCAGCTGCTTTGGGAGAAGGACTCTGTATAAAAAGAGTGGAGGGTCCTTCCAGATGTGATTCATACCTGTAATTCCAGTGACTGAGGAGGCTGAGGTGGGAGGATCGCTTAAGGCCAGGAGTTCAAGACCAGCCTGAGCAAGAGTGAGACCCTGTCTCTGGAAAAAATAGAAAAATTAACCAGGTGTGGTGACGCACACCTATAGTCCCAGCTACTTGGGAGGCTGAGGCATGAGGATTGCAGACTCCTGCCCTCATCCATGCAAGGTAGGTCAGGGACTCCGCTGGGTAGATGTACCAAATAGGGAAAGAGGGGCATCAAGGGGCAATTGAGCATGACTCCTATATTTCCATCCTGAACAAATGACTGGTTGTATGGAATTGCCATAAATTGAACTGGGAAAGACTGGAAAAGAGTAGGTTTGGGTAGGAAAGTCAAACGATCATTTGTAGACATGTGGCCTTTGAGATGCCTGCTAGACATCCCAGAAAAGAGGCAGGGCCAGCTGCTAGGTGCATGATTCTGGAGTTCAGGAGAGAGATCAGCAGCGTAGCCTTGGATCTGGGAGGCAAAGTGAAGGAATAGTATTTAAGGTCTTTAAGATGAGATATTTAAGATGAGTATTTAAGATGAGATAGGGGGAGATGAGCACAGATAGAGGGGGACAGTAGTCAGGACTGTGCCCTGGAATATTCCAGTAGGTGGAGGTGGAGATGATGAAGCAGAACCAGCAAAGGAGCTGGGAAGGAGCAGCCAGAGAGGTGGGAGAAAACTGAGAGAGTGTGGGGACTTGGGAGCCAAGGGGAACAAGCATCAACTGCTGCACTGGCAAGGAGGTGAGGCTGGAGAACAAACCACTGGATTCTGCAATGTGCAGGCCGCTGAGGACCCTAACAAGGGCAGTTTTGTATAGAGAGGAACAAGCCTGACTAGGGTGGGTAGAGAAGAGAATGAGAAGCAAAGACTAGAGAAAGCAAGTAAAGAGAACTTTTTAAAAAATTTGACATATAATATAAATACAATATATGGACAAATCTCAAATGTACAGCAAAATAAATGTTAAAATCTGTAGACATGTATGCACCTGCCACCCAGATCAAGATACAGAACATCCTCAGCCACTCTAAGAAGCCACTTTGTGCCCCCTCCAGTTGATATCCACAAAGTTTACCACTATTTTTTTTTCTTTAATTTCAAATGTGGATCATACGTTTACCACTATTTTATTTCTATCACAAAGGATTCCTTTTACTTGTTGGATGTAGACAAATTTTGAGATATTTTGTTGAGGGTTGGGCTCATATTTTGTAGGCAGATAATTTTCTAGTGTTTGGGGGGAAGCAGGGCAGCTGGAATTCAGACTGTGGAGTAGCAGGTTTGCTCTGTCTCTAAGGATTGCACGACCAGTTTCCCCAACTGAACCTTGACCCTTCTCCCCTCACATCCCCTTCGGGTTGTGGTAATGAATAGGGGCATTCATTGGGGGCAGTGGAAAATAGGATTTTTTCAGGCCTCTGGAAGCCTGCCAGGGGTCTAGAGCTCAGTCACCAGGGATGGGTGGGGCTAGAATCTGGAAGGCCCAGAGTCCCGCCTGCCCAGCTGTGTTTGAGCAACTGACCTAGCAACGGGGTGGGCCTGACAAACAACCTGGCTTCCTGAAGCTTCCTCTGCTGTTTGAATCTTTAGGCCACCATGGTGCTGCTCAGGCTCTTGGTGCTCCTTTTTGCTCTGGTTGTCTCTGGTGAGGAGCTGGTGGGTGAGAGAGCCCCAGTTTTCCCCTGGAGTCCTGACCCTTCTCAGATAAGCTACCATGGAGGGCATGGGGGAGAGGCAGGAAAGCATAAGGATCCCCAACCATCCTTCCTTATCTCACTCCCTGTCTGTGAAATGTTGGATATGGGGGACAAGGAAAGGCCTTGGCTGCTTGGCCTCAAGCTGTGGCCAGGCCCTGTGGTAGAAGGGTAGGACTATGCTGGTATATGTGGTTCCATGAGCATGGGGGGCCTCCAGCTTGATGGCCTGCTCCTCACAGACCTCCAGAGCCTGCCCTGGTTTATAAATGTCTCCGAGAGCCAGGGCCCTGGCACCATCCTTCAGTCTTTCTCCTTCAACTGCTCCTCCCACACGCCCACCCTGGAGTTGCTCGATGTGCAGCCAGCTACCACCTTCTTCAACCGACCCAGCTTGGCCAGGTGGCAAGGGATCTACGTGGGCAAGGTAGGGTCATGGATACAGCTGGGGACTGTGGGGCACTAGGGCAGACCCAAAGTTCCCAAAGCCCCTTGTGGCACTGCCCACCCACCACAGGTGACCTTGAGCAGCTCCGCTCGGCTGGATGCCCTGATGGTGAACCACTATGAGCTGCAGCTTCGGTTCACCTGTGGCAACCATGTGATGGAGGGACCCCTCTTTGTGGATGTGCAGCGGGACCCTGGCCATATCCAGTGTGCTGGTCAATTTGCCAGCCCAGGTGAGGCCAGGGTTAATAGGCAAGGTGTGGGCAGGCACGGCCTGAACAGATCCTCCCTGACCTCCTCTCTGGCCAGCTGGGGAAATGATTCAGGTGCCGGAGACAGTCACACCTGGTGCCCGGCTGTACACTCTGCTGCTCCCAGGCCTAGAATCCCAGGGAGCCCAGGTAAGCCTAGCACATGGGGTAGTGGGTGACAGGATGAGGGCAGGGGGTATAGGGAGAGTAAACTCAGTCCCTGCCTGGCCAGGCACAGCCTGCAGAGGGACTCTGCTGCAGAGGCACGGCTAAGCCTCTGCATGAGGTGGGTTCTTGGAGACAGCTGCTGAGGGCTATTTACCCCACAGTAACCATGGCTGTTCCCATAGGGACATCTCAGGGGCTGAGTTCTTCTTTCAAGTTCTCCTATGTGTTCTGAGTTCTCCATGACAATTCTGTGTCACTTTTGTAATTTAAAAAATGTAGTTAAAAAACAAAGTAATTGGTTTAAAAGCAGAAAAGATTGAGGAGCAGGGCCAGGGCTCAAGGAGGAAGTCAGGGAGCCCAGGCTGGAGTAAGGGTCAGCAGTGGGGTATAGGAGAATTGGGTGTGGGCAGGTGCCTGATTTGTTGTTGAGCATGTTAACAGGGGTGCTCAGGAGACTGGGGGCTGAATGGAATCACCAGCATCTCTGTTCTGTCAGATGAGCATTATCAGTGTCCAGGACCCTCCATACTTCCCTGGACCTTTCTCCATCAATGAGCAAGGTTGGCTGCAGGCACCATCCCAGGGCCTCAAAGGCCAAGCTGAAAAGGTGAACATAACTTGGGACCAGGGGGTATCCATGGATTGGGTAGAGTCACTACCTTCTGGAAATTTGTTTGTTCTTGGCCTCCTTGGTCTCCTTGACTAATGGTGCCTCTCCCAGTCCTGCACCTGCTGCACCATGCTGGCTATCCTCCCACCTTGGCCTGATTCTGTGCTAGGCTCTGGAGTTCCAGAAAGAGGAGTTCCACCAGAGTCCCTGGCTCTGAGAGCTTACATTCCTGCTAATAGAGAGTGTTTAGGACAATCACACATTAAGAAAGGTTCTGGGTAAAATGGGCAGTGCAGTCTGGAGGAGGTTAGAAAAGTTCCCTGTTTAAAATTTCCACCTTTCAGTGACTGGCTCCCAGTAACTCTAAGGTGATAACTGACATGGTAAATGACTCAGATATCATTCTTTCTTGGGCTGTTTGCATCCTAATAGAAGAATTTATGGCCCAAAGTATAGAGTGTCAGCA
Organism: Microcebus murinus; assembly: GCF_040939455.1. NCBI lineage: Eukaryota > Metazoa > Chordata > Mammalia > Primates > Cheirogaleidae > Microcebus > Microcebus murinus. The sequence continues at coordinate 155,206,668 of NC_134104.1, read as the reverse complement.
GAGGGACAAATAATGGGGAAGAGTGAACGCTGTGGCTGCTTGTAGAGGTCTTGAGGGAGGCTACTCATTTGAGGGCAGGACTGGGCACAAAGAGGTGGACACACCACGGTTCTCTTTCTGTTCTGTGTGCACTGCAGGTCTTCCAGCTGCAGATCTCAGTGTCCTTTGGACAAGGCCAAAGCTGTCAGGGGATGGTGATGGTGAAGGTTTTGCCTGTTCTCTCTAGCCAGGTCTCCTTCCTGTAAGGCACAGTGGGGGAGGTGGGGCTTATCCCCAGGCAATCAGGGTGCTGGCTGCTGGAGCATCATCCTAGCTCCTGTAGGAGGGGAGTCCCCGGGAAGGACCCTGTGGACTCCAGTGGGGAAAGCAGGAGCAGGCAGTAGCCAGTAGCCCCTTTTTGGTCCAGGGAGGAGGCCCAGAATATCACCATCCCTGAGAACCTGGTCCCTGGGAGCAAGGTGGCTCAGGTCCACGCCCGGGGCTTTGACTTGCGCTATGAAATCCTCTCCCCGATGCCCAGCCCATTCTTCTCCATTGGACAAGGTGAGAGGTATAGTGGGAGGGGAGGGTACCAGAAGCCTAGATGCCTCTGTGGCTGGTCCAGAGGTGCCCTGTACCACCTCCTTGCCTTTCTGTTTTGGGACCTACCCTTGGAGGAGAACCGGAGCTTCTCTGTCAGAGGATCTGGAGGATGGGTGGGTGGGTGGGAGTGGGACTGAGCTTGGAGTGGGGCAAACTCTGTGTCCCCTACCCTCCCACCCTGTCCAGCAGATGGCGTGGTCCGGACCACCGCGCCACTGGGGTTGGCTCGCACTCCAGGCATGGTGGCCACCAGGCTGCAGGTGAAGGCCTTTGAGCGGCTCCGGCCATGGGCCAGCGCCGAGCTCGACCTTACGGTGAATGTGCAGCTGGTCAACCAGTGGCCCCCGCGCTGCCTCCCAGCGCTCCTGATGTGAGTGCATGTGAGCCATACCTGGGCTGCTGTGGTGAGAGCTGCAGCTCATGGCTAGGCCAGACTCCTGCCTTGTCCCCTGCCCTCCACTCCCAGGTCTCAGGTCCCTGAGACTGTGCCTGTGGGCACTGTGCTGCATACCCTCACTTGCACTGATCCGGACTCTGCTGGCACCACCCTCGACTACCAGCTGTTGTTCCACAGTCCTCCTAACCCCAACAGCCTCTGCCTTCATGACAGAGTCCTTGAGGTACCCAGCCCCAGCTCCCAGACCCATTTGCAGGGTGCTTGCAGGAAGGGGTGGGTGGCCCAAGGGCCTGCAGCTGAGATCATGGGGGGTTGGCGTGGGGGTGGAGGTATGGCTGTTGAGCCAACCTGCTTTGCAGTACAGAAAACAAAGGATCAAGGTGGGCTATCTCTAGATGCCCTGGCCTGAGGTAGCCCAGTGGGGCTCAAGGCTCTTGTAGGCCCTGGCTGGGCCTCACTTTCTGGCCCCTCTGGACAGGTGAATGCCACACTGGACTGTGATACTCCTGGAGCCTGCTTCCAGTATGCAGCCTCCATCTTGGTGCTTGATGGTGGTCAGCCCCAGATGACCAGTGAGTGACTATACCCAATCCTGAAGATTCAGGACAGGGCTGTTCTGTCCTCCCCATTCCCATTCCCAGGACAGGGTCATCTCTCCTCCGTCAGAATCCAGTAGGGCAAGGTTGTTTCCATTTCAGTCCCCTAGAGTGTCTTTCTTAGACCACCAGTAGGGGAGGGCTATTGCCCTTCTCTAGACCCTCTTCCTCCTCAGATCCCCAGGGCAGGGTCATGTTTCCCTTCCCCAGACCTCCAGGTCAGGGTTAGGCACCCCAGGCCAGCTCCCTGACTGCCAAATGGCCCCCAGCTGAGGTGCCAGTACTGGTGATGGTGACACCCGTCAATGAGTTCTCCCCAGTGTGTGCCCCACGCACATTCTGGGTTCGGGAGGATGCAGAGCCCCACACCATAGGCTCTGTGGTGGGCACGGATGTGGATTACCCGCATGACAGCGTTGAGTACTACACTTCTGGTTGGCCTGCCATCTTTGCTGTGGACCGTCTCAGCGGTACTTCCACTGCAGGGCTGGGATGGATGGGTGGAGCCAGAGTTGGCTCTGCAGGCTGAGACTGTGGCCACCCCCTCTAGGGGAGGTTCATCTCCTGGGGCCTTTGGACTATGAGCAACAGAGGCTGTACAGGCTCACTGTCCTGCTGATTGATCATGGCCAAGACTGGGACCCCACCTGTCACCGCTCAGGCTCTTGTACCATTACCATTGAAGTTGAGGTAATTGAGTCCCAAGGCCTTGGAAATGCCTGGAACAAGACATTAATCACCTTTCTCCCCTCTTGCATTTTGCTTTTCTACTCTGTACCTCAGAGAAGAAAAGCCATTAATGGCTGGAGGGGAGTAGGGTCTCATTGTGGAAAGCTTTGGAGCCTGTTGCCTGATGCCTCAGCTCTGGCTGTGGTGGGAGGAAGCTGAGGGGCTGGCCTGGAGGTTTGGGGAGGGGGTTGCACCCACTCCTAACCTGGCTGCCTTTCCACAGGATGTGAATGACTATGCCCCCGAGTGTGAGCCCTCATTTCAGGAACTCACCATCTACACTTCTCTGGGCCAAAGTGTGGAAGTGACCAAGGTGTCATGCCGGATCCCCCAGGAGCCACAGCGCCTAGCCTTCTCCTATGACATTGTGGGAGGTGGGAGCTGTGGGGTTACGCGGGCCTTCAGGTTGTGGGTGAGTGGCAGGCCAAGGCCATCAGTGGTCCCCACCTCCTGCCACTCTGCTTTCAGGGAATAGCCAGAGCCGATTCAGCCTGCAAGGGGCCATCCTGGTGCACAATGACCCTGCGTTGGGGTCCCCCTGGCCAGAGCATCACCGTACCTACGAACTATTGATTCGTGTGGCAGATGCAGGCCCCTCCATCTCCCACCTCAGCACCACAGCCACCATCATTGTGCATCTAGTTCCCTGGAAAGCCAGCACAGTGGCCACCAGCACCCATAGAGCCACAGTGAGAACACTCCTCAGGCCCTTAGGGGTGGGGAGAGGAACTTGGAGGGTGAGGAGACCCAGTTTTTCAGGAGGAACGATGGGGGAAGGCATTTCAAAGGAAACTGTTGAGTGCAAAGAGTCTGGCAATACAGAAGAGCAAATCTGGGGTGTGGGGTGGCCCAGCCCATGGGGGAGGGTCGAGGGCTGGGTGGTCAGGGCATTTTGGCAGGGCAGTGCTAAGGCTGTGGCTTTCATTTCAGGTGCCCTCCATAATACCCCTGCTTGTGACAGACACAGAAGCTTTCTGGCAGCCAGAGCCCTGGTTTGTGGTGGTGCTGACAGCTACTGGTGCCCTTCTCCTCTTGGCTCTGAGCTGGCTCCTCTGCAAACTCCTTCAGGGGTAGGGTTGCTATCTCTGTGCTCCCTGCCTGCCCGCAGCCCACATATGGACCCTAGCTGTGATAAGTGGTTTTGCCCAAGATTTAATGACAATGCCCAAGTTGAGGGCAAACTGATATTGAAGAAGGCTGCTCTCCTTCATGAGGTCTTTAGATTATAATCAGAAAGACACTGGGGGGAAGCAATCTCCATCATTAGCAGAGCCCAGTCTTGGAATGGGATGGGTGTAGATAAGCTCAGGGCTTGAAACATTGAGCCTGTCATGTTTTGAGCATTTACCCCTATTCCTGATGCCTGCCCTCTACTGGAAACCTGCCCTGCTCCTGCAGGAAACTCTGAGATCCTTGGGAGCTTGGGACTGAGCCCAGGGGAAGGGGGGATAACAATGTGAGTATTGCATACACACATTGACTTTTCCCAATATAAAGGGATAGATGAGTGGTGTTGGTTCCTGGAGCCAGTAGGCTTGCTGCCCTCAGTGCTTGGTTCCTCCTCCTGGCATTTTAGGTTGGCCCAGTTGCTGCAGGAACCAAGCAAACCAGCCCAGGCTCTGCTGCTAAACAGGTCAGTCTTTATTTGTATATCTCTGTGCCAAGGTGCCCATCTCTTAAACTCAGGCTAAGGCCCAGAGCCTGATCCTGTCTTCCTGCTTCCGCTTTGCCACAGCATCCAGGAAACTGAGGGGCCGATTGAGGGGTTTGTGGAGGTACCGAGGATGGAGAGATCCCAGGCATCCAGCAGCATCATAAGCCTGGTATGTCAACTCACCATCCCGAGTAGTGGGCAGTGAGGCTGCTCCAGAGTACTCCCCTGCCCCTGCCAAGCCTGCCCCCTTCCCTGTGGGAGTGAGCACACCAGCACCATCGGGATGGAGGAGGCAGGTGGGCTCCTAGTCCCTCCAGGGGCAGGCCTCCATCTGTTCCTGTGTGGGCAGGGTTCAACTCATTGTACCTCTCATTTTTCCCATCAGCAACATTTTGATGGCAGAGCGCAAGACTCCCGTGAGTCCCCCTCATCCCAAACTATTCTTTACCTGGGCCCTCACCCCATCTCAGTATCTCCTCTTCTCCTGACCTCAACTTAATATCTCTTCCTACTACCAGGCACCCACTGTCCATCTACTTTTCCCTTGAATTGGCTCTGCTCTCACCCCCAGTCACCCTTCAGGCAACCTTTGTCAAACACCTGTGAGGCCAGGAGATGACTCATACCTGGTCTGGTCCCTGCCCCTGGGGGAGGACAGTTGGTGGTGAGGGGAGAGGCCCCCAGATAGTCTAGTGTTAGCAGTGAATTATGGTAGAGTGATCTGACACTGGCCTTAGAAAAGCTATTGTCCAGTTTTGGAGACTCAAGGAGGCTTCCTGGGCATCTGAATCAGACTTCAGAGAATTTGCAGAGAAAGGAGGTTGGATCCCAGGTTGGATCCCAGCAGGGGGCATCACATCTAGGGTCCTGGAATGTCTTCCCTTACCCTTATGAGAGGGAGGCAGTTCTGCTGGGGCCAGCAGCGCCCTCTTTCTTTCCTGCTCATCTGGGCTCAGGTACAGGAAGAGACTACCTATTCAACACGCGCACAGGAACCCGGCGCTGGCTCTAAGGCCAAGCAGCTGCTTCGCTCTGTGTGGAATTTCTTTTTCACATGATCATGGACTGTGTTTTCAAGTTGATTCAATAATAAAAAAAATACAAACAGAAAAGTCCCAGCCTTGTAACCTTTGTGTGGGAGAAACTCTGAGATCTGTGCTTCCTTGTTCTCACTTGGAGAATGTCCTACCTTGTGAGAACACTCTAGAGCATAGGTAATTTGTTTTCTTTTTAGGTTTTTTTTTTGTTTGTTTTTTTTGAGACAGAGTCTCACTTTGTTGCTCAGGCTAGTGTGAGTGTCGTGGCGTCAGCCTTGCTCACAGCAACCTTAAACTCCTGGGCTCAAACAATCTTACTGCCTCAGCCTCCTGAGTAGCTGGGACTACAGGCATGTGCCACCATGCCCAGCTAATTTTTTTTCTATATATTTTAGTTGGCCAATTAATTTCTTTCTATTTTACAGTAGAGACGGGGTCTCGCTCTTGCTCAGGCTGGTTTCGAATTCCTGACCTCGAGCTATTCGCCCACCTTGGCCTCTCAGAGTGCTAGGATTACAGGCGTGAGCCACCGTGCCCTGCCAAATTTGTTTTTCTTTAGAGACAGGTCTCACTTTGTGTCCCCCAGGCTGGAGTGCAGTGGTTAGTCACAGGTGTTATTCATGCCCAGCTTTATTTTCTATTTTTCTTTTAAGAAGGCATTAAATAATGTTCTGACAGTGATTGACATTTTGCAGGAATAAGAGGATGTTATCTTTGCTGATGACTGAGGGAGCCTCCAGTCAGCATGTCCCCTTAGAGTCTACCTGCTTCCTTTTCCCAAAGAGAGGAGGATACCAGTGCTTTTTGAGGGCCCCACAAAACTTTGGGGCAGTTTGCCAACTGTATGTGGAAGTTTTCTTGGGAAGGATCTGGAGCTTTAGCAATGGGGTGATGGGTGTGCACACTTGAAAACCCTGTGGCATGGCTGGACCTATAGGGATTAACAGAAGCCCCTTCTGTTAATAACCTGAGGGGGGTTTGCCTTTTCTTCCTGATCTGTTTCCTCTGCCCTCAGTTCTTCCAGTGCTGAGTTGAGCTGTTGGCCTGTAGCCAGGTGACCTACAGCAACCTGCAGGATGGCAGGTCTTGCTGGGTACAATGCTGGCCCACTCTCCACACCCAGCCTGGCATCAGATCTCAGGTTACTGCCAGCTCTCCAAGAAGACCTGCTGTCTGGGTGGAGGCTGCCCTTACTATGGTATTCTCAGGCTATCTCAAACTTTCCCCCTTTGGGAAATCTGTGGGGCTGGACTCTCACAGAGCACTGGAGGACCTTCCTTCCTGAGCTAGGTATGGTAACCCAGGCCTAGGAACAAGCTAAATGTCTTCTGTGGGAATAACACCCTTTATGGGGCTCCCACCAAAGTGAGAGTGTTAGAGTAGGCCTCAGGGACAGCAACTGGAAAGAGGTTGCTACAGGAAATGGCTATAGGCAAACTTTTCCTACCTACTTACCCTGTTGTAAGGAAGGGCTCGTTAAATCTTCATCTCTGAGAAGAGTGACTTTTATCCTCATTTTACAGATGGGACAATCAAAGCTCAGAGGGGTTAAGGCTCAAGTTGGGGCATCTGGGTGTAGGCCCAGGCTGTATGACTTCATCTGGTATCCTGTATGGGGAACAAGGTGTGACCATCAGGAAGATGGGACTCATAGTCCACCTGAGAGGTAGGTCAGTCCAAGCAAAAGATGCTGTCACAGGAACTAAAAACAAGATGCTCTAGGACAGAAAAGAAGGAGTGCCTGCTGTGTGTCAGGGCTTGTGCTGGGTACTGAACTTCAGGCAAGACAAGAGTGGGCAATGAGTCAGAGGCTGTGCCTTCTGTGAGTGGCAAAGCTGGGGAAGCCACTGGGAAGAGGCTCTTTATGCTCTGGAACCAGTAGGAGGTGCGAGACCCAGCCCTTCCACTTCCAGATGTGGCGTGACCTTGGCTTGGTCTCCCCTCTCTGCGCCTCAATTTGCTCACCAGAGTGAACGGAGACAACACCCTTCTCCTTCCCAGGGTGGGTGACAAAAAAAGCATATAGCACATCGCTGACATTTCTTAAGTGTACACGAGTGTATGAGAAGAAGCTGCGGGCTGCACACTAAAGCCATTCAAGCAGCGAGGGCAAGGACGACCCGGCCTCATAGCGGCCAGCAAAAACTCCGGCGCCAACTCCAAGAACGGCGCGCATGCGCCAACCCATGCCGTCACAGTCATGTGCCCCAGGCGTTCGGCAAGGGCTCTGAGAGGCAGGCTCTGACTGACAGGAGGGTTGACCTGTCGTCGGAAAGCACTCTCCCGGGCATAGGGTGAAGAGGCTGTTGATTGGGGATAGCCTCAGTAGGGGGCGGGTTCTTTACCATACTGGTTACTATGACGCCCGGCCCCCGCCCCCTCGGCTGGCCGCCATCTTGTTGTTGATCTGTACCCAGTGGGCAGCGCCGGGAGCTGGACCGAGCGGCCGGTGAGGGGCCGCTGCTGCGGGGCTCAGCCACCTGCGCTGCCTGCCAGGGGCGGGCCGAAACCTGGAGGCCCAGGGGGCCCAGCTCCCGTGGGGAGCCGTGGGCGCCCGCTGCCCAGGCCGGGCCGGTGAGTTGACAGGAGCCGGGCCGAAAGACCGGCCTGACGTCTGCGAGGACGACGGCGGGTGCGGGGTTGGAGTGGGCGCGCGTGGGGCTGGGATTTCGGCCGAGCATCTCTGGAACATCGCTCGAGCGTCCTGACCGGCCGTTCGCCCGCCGAGCCTTACAGCTGTTGGCACCAAAGCTGAGGGGACATCCCGGGTGGAGGTCTGAGAGCCCGGTGCCTGAGGGCTGGCCGGCAGAGTAGCGGGAAACCAGTTTCTGTGAATCCCCGGGCTTCGCCGACCTGGAGCGCTGACGCGTGTCCGGTGCCAGCCTGATGCTCTCCTGGGCTGTGTTGCTCTTGGGTGGGAAATAGGCTTCTTTCTTCGATGTCGCCCGTGCGAGTGATTTTCAGATCGCTAGAGACTAAGACTAGATAAAGCAGGCCAAAGCCCCCTCAAGCCAGGCAGGTCGGTGTCATGGCCCTGTAATTCTGGCAGAGAGAAGATCCTTTGCCTGGCTTCTTATTCCTGAGACCGGTTCGAAATCTCACGTGCTCCACGGAGCTCACAATTTGCTTTCTCTTGAAGCCGGTTAAATGTCCGTAATACCTGAATTTTATTTTGGAACGTATTTTCTTTGGTTCTTGATTAGGAGAAAGTGAATACTATGGTGATGACTTGATTAATTTTATCTTCTAAAGAGATAGTCCACCAGTTTATCAAGAGACAAAGGAAATGTAGGAGTGTTAGAATTGGAGGGAAAAAAGACTTGTTTTCGTTGTTGTGGATGGTATTGCACTGCCAAATTCACTTTTTTATTTTTTTGAGACAGGATCTTACTCTGTCACCTGGGCTAGAATGCGGTGAGCGTCATCATAGCTCACTACAGCCTCAAACTCCTGGGCTCAAACAATCCTCCTGCCTCCCATGTAGCTGGAACTATAGGTGCGCACCACCACGACCAGCTAATTTTTCTTTTTTTTTTTTTTTGTAGAGACGGGGGTCTCACTTTTGCTCAGGGTGGTCTCAAATTCCTGGCATCAAGCGATCCTCCTGCCTTGCCTTCCAAAGTGTGAGAATTACAGGATTGAGCCACTATGCCCACCTAAATTCACTTTTTTTTTTTTTTTGAGACAGAGTCTCCCTTTGTTGCCCAGGCTACAGTGAGTGCAGTGGTGTCAGCCTAGCTCACAGCAACCTCAAACTCCTGGGCTCAAGTGATCCTACTGCCTCAGCCTCCGGAGTAGCTGGGACTATATGCATGCGCCACCATGCCTGGCTAATTTATACATATATATATTAGTTGGCCAATTAATTTCTTTCTATTTATAGTATACACAGGGTCTTGCTCTTTCTTGCTCAGGCTGGTTTCGAACTCCTGACCTCAAGCAATCCCCCCGCCTCGGCCTCCCAGAGTGCTAGGATTACAGGCGTGAGCCACCGCACTCAGCCTTAAATTCACTCTTAACAGTAGTAAATGTATCTTGCTCAATGAGAACAGACCCCTTTCCTGCCAAGGTAGGAGGGTTGGAGATCCTGGGCAGAATGTGCAGATCTAGGAAGAGTTCTGACAGCTCTAGAACACATTTACTTTACCTGTGTTCCCTTGGGTTCTCTGCACAGCCTTCTTGTATGTGCTGTGCAGGCTTGGTAACAAGCCTGAATGAGATGACTAAGAAGTCAAGCAGCACTACTTTGTGCACTTCTGTTAGGATCTTGTCACTTCTGAAATTTTAATTTTGAAAGAAACTAGTTCCTTGGTCAGGAGGAGATCCTTTTGGAAAGCAGATGCCAAAACCAGAGGAGGCTAGTAGCTTGTTGCTGTTCACCTGAGATTACGCTGTGCTTACTAGAAGAGAGAGAGGTTGAGTAGTCTTTAGTTATTTATTTCATTGCCTTCCTTCAGGCCATTAAAAAAAATCTTTAAGGAGTTTTTGCATTGGTAAGACCAGTTCATTTGGCAGTTTTTTTTTTGAGACAGAGTCTCACTCTATTGCCTGGGCTAGAGTGCTGTGAAATCAGCCTAGCTCACAGCAACCTCACATTCCCGGGCTCAAGCAATCCTTCTGCCTCAGCCTCCCAAGTAGCTGGGAATACAGGCATGCGCCACCATGCCCGGCTAATTTTTTTTCTATATATATTTAGTTGTTCAATTAATTTCTTTCTATTTTTAGTAGAGACGGGGTCTCACTCTTGCTCAGGCTGGTTTCGAACTCCTTGAGCAATCCTCCTGCCTTGGCCTCCCAGAGTGCTAGGATTACATTGGGCAGTTCTTGAAAATAAAGGAGGGAGATACTAAAGTACTAGGAGTGTTTCAGAATTGTCCCCCCTCCCTTTTAACAAGTCTTTTAGAAAGTTAAGGCAGCCCACAGGGTTAAATTCTTGCTGGCTTCTGTTAAAATAACCCTAAGGTAGGCTCTTATCCTGTTTTGGATATTGGACCTCTTTGAGATGTAGAAGGAGACTCTATCCTTAGCCAAATTCACAGCACTGATTTTTGCATACAATTTTACAGAGTTGAAGATCCTATTAAATCCATCCATGGTATAATTCAATGTTAGAATTGCTATGCTAAGGATATCAGGATGTCTAAGAACTTTTATTGCCTTTAATGCTTTTACTACTTCATGAATATTTGTGAGTAGCGGATGATACTTGATTCAGAATAGTTATTACAGTACTATAATAGCAGTACTTGGGCTTTTTTTTTTGAGTCAGCGTCTTGCTCTGTCACCTAGGGTACAGTACAGTGATATCATTATAGCTCACTGCAACTTCAAACTTCTGATCTCAAACTTTCCTCCTGCTTCAGCCTCCTAAGTAGCTGGGACTACAGGTGTGTGCCAGGACACCTGGCTAATTTTTCTATTTTTAGTAGAGATGGGGTCTCCCTCTTTCTCAGGCTGGTCTTGAACTCCTGAGCTCAAGTGATCTTCCCACCTCAGCCTCCCAGAGTGCTAGGATCTATTTTTTTTTAATTTAAAAAGATTTTACCTGAAGCCACACCCAAGAAGCATTGAGCAAGTAGACTCCCAGAATGCTAGGATTATAGACATGAGCCACTTCGCCTGTCCTGCATTGGGCATTTTTTTTTTTTTTTTTTCAATATAAAAGGTAGCTCAAGGATGCATTGGGCATTTTTAAGTGCAGATGAATGAGGCTATTGTTACCCCCTATCCACTTTAATTTCTTTGTCTTTGTATAATTCACCTGTAAACTCAGTACTTTTAACACACTACATAGACTATGTAGATGCTACGCTGAAGTCAGGAACTGCTGCAGGCTTATGGGATGAGATCTGATGTCTTAATGTGGCATTCAGAGCGCTTATTGCCCAGCTGGCTCCAGCTCACCTCTCGAGGGTTTATCCTAATCCCCACTAACCAAATGGTTTGCGAAACATTCCATACATATTATTTCCCTATACAAATCCTCTCATTACTGAATCCAGTGATCTTTGCCCCTTTTTGGGTTGCCCTTTTCCTTCAGTTTCACTATTTTTTTCCTCTGGAGTGAAATTCAGTTTCTGCCTACTCCCTTTATAAAATGCCCCTAAGACATTTCAGCTCTGGGGGATATACTTCACACCCTCTGAACTGCAGTAGCATTATTGCCCTTAAGTAAAAAACAAACTAGTATTTGCTCTTTTAAGAATAATTTTTTGTTCTGGTAGGACCTGACTCCTTTCTGACACGGACTGTATTTTATACCTTTTTGTGTTTTAAAAGCACCTGGAAGTAGTAGATCAGGACTAAATATTTATAAATATGTACTACATTTGTCTGAGTTGGAAACACCTTTGTAATTAAACAGGGAACGGAAGGGAGTGGACAAATAGAAAGGGGGATTTGGTGGCCATGGATTTCCACCCTCTACTCTGCCTAAAGTGCTTGTACATGTTGACTGTAGTGCATTATGGAGGCAGGCCCATCCTCAGAATTGCAGAACTTGCTCAAAGGGCAGAACTAAGACCTGAAAACAGAAAGTAATTGCACATTTCAGAAGGGCCTATGTGACCAATCCCCCTTCCAGGCTAAAATGCAAATTTTGACTTGGAAAACATGTTTAGTGAACATGAACATCATGGCACTGGGTGCTGATATTCTTAGGTCCTCTTCTTGGTTAATTCTTGGTCTCTCTGGCACCTTGGGCTGCTATAAATGGTAGTATTTGCTGCCTGCCTTCCTCTACAGGCTTCCCTGACATTGTAAGGAGCAATGATGGGCAGAGCTGGGGAAAGGCTGCACACTGCATTTTTGTCTCTGACCTGGAGTGAGGAAGCAGTCAGGCATTTTGTGTCTTTGTGATACTGGGTCTCTGCTTTTTTTTCTTTTTGAGACAGAGTCTCACTCTTGTTGCCCCAGCTAGAGTGCCATGACGTCAGCCTCGCTCACAGCAACCTCAAACTCCTGGGCTCAAGTGATCCTTCTGTCTCAGTCTCCCGAGTAGCTGGGACTACAGGCATGCACCACCATTCCTGGCTAATTTTTTCCATATATATTTTTAGTTGTCTAGCTAATTTCTTTCTGTTTTTTTTAGTAGAGACAGGGTCTCACTCTTGCTCAGGCTGGTCTTGAACTCCTGAGCTCAAAGGATCTGCCCGCCCTGGCCTCCCAGAGTGTTAGAATTACAAGTGTGAGCCACCATGCCCAGCCTGCACTGATTTTAAATATAGATTTTCATTTCTCTTACCACAGCAGGGTTTGAGCAGTGTATTCTGGGTAGAATAACCTAAGACATTTTAGTTCTTTTATGGAAGATAATAGATCAGGTGTCTCATGTATGCTGCTGTGGCTTGAAGTTACATTTATGTAGAAGACATTACAAGTGACTTTTGATGGGAACACGTGTTCACTTCAATGCTAGATCCTTTTTAGGGACTTTGTTTTGTTGAGTGCCTGCATAATCTGCTTTTGATTTCTTCCATAAAAGTTTTATTTGTGGTTTTGCTCATTTATTCTAGTCCCCTAATTATACAAAAGGAGAGCAGGCTAGGGGAGCAGGTCTAGGACTGGATTCTTTTCAAGTGTAAAATTTGATGTCAGTGAATAAGAGCACCTTGAAGTTCATAAAAATTGGGGTATATTATGATTGCATGAACAATTATCAAACAATTTGTTTTATAATCAAGTCAGATAATGACAAATGTTGATAGGGGTGTGGAGCAAGTGGAGTCTTCGTATACTACTGATGGGAATGTAAAATGGGCCACTTTGGAAAACAGCCTGGCAATTCTTTTTTTTTTTTTTTTGAGACAGAGTCTCACTTTGATGCCCAGGCTAGAGTGAGTGCCGTGGTGTCAGCCTAGCTCACAGCAACCTCAAACTCCTGGGCTCAAGCGATCCTGCTGCCTCAGCCTCCCGAGTAGCTGGGACTACAGGCATGTGCCACCATGCCCGGCTAATTTTTTCTATATATATTAGTTGGCCAATTAATTTCTTTCTATTTATAATAGAGACGGGGTCTCACTGTTGCTCAGGCTGGTTTCGAACTCCTGACTTCGAGCAATCCGCCTGCCTCGGCCTCCCAGAGTGCTAGGATTACAGGCGTGAGCCACCACGCCCGGCCCAGCCTGGCAGTTCTTTAAGTGGTTTAACATAGAGTTACCATATGATCCAGCAGCCCCTCTCCTAGTTATCTACCCAAGATACATGAAAATAAATACCACACAAAAACTTGTGCATGAATGTTTATAGCATTATTTATAATAGTATTTATTATAGCATTATTTATAATAGCCAAAGAATGAGGCAACTCAAATCTCCATCAATTGATGGATAAATAAAATGTGGTATATACATACAGCAGAACATTATTCTACAATAAAAAGGAATGAAGTACTGATACATGCCACAACATGAATGAACCTCAAAAACATTATGTTAAGTTAAAGAAGTCAGGCACAAAAGTCTACATTTATATGACATATCCAGAATAGGCAATTCTATAGAGACAGAAAGTAGATTAGTGGTTGCTTAGGGATGGGGGTGGTTGGGGGATAGGGAAATGATAGCAAAAGGGTATGGGATTTCCTGAGGTGGTTAGAGCACCAAATCATAACCACCTGACTATGAGGGAACTTCGAGGTGGTGAAAATGTTCTAAAATTATGGCGATGGTTGCACATACCTGTGGATATATTAAAAACCATTGAATTGCACATTTTAATGGGTGAGTTGTATGATGTATCATCTCAATAAAGCTGTTATTTAAAAACTTATTTAAGTAATATATATTCGTTAGTAAAAAATATGAGTAGACAAGAAGAAATAAAAATAAAGGCTCATCTGTAACTTTATTGTTTTAGTGTGTAATCAGACTTCTTTTCCTATGTCATAACTTTTACAAAAATGGGATTGTGCTGTACATTCTGATTTGGACTGTTTTGTAGTTAGCAATATATTATAAACATCTGTGTTGATAAAGGTGCATTCACCTCAGAGGCCAGTTGGCAGTGAATGAGAGAAGCAGGAGTGAGGAGTGGGAACCAGGGTGAGCTAGAGAGCACAGACTCTATCTAAAAGGTCAGTGTTGCTTAGTTTAAGACAATTTTTTGTGTTACTAGATCCTGTGATTTTAAAAAGAAAACCAGAAATTTGGATTTTAATGTGAAATTTCCTGATTTTTAAAAATTAAAAAATATTTTTGAGACAAGGTCCCACCATGTTGTCCAGGCTGGTCTTGAATTCCTGGGCTCAAGTGATCCTCCCACCTCAGCCTCCTGAGTTGCTGGGACTATAGGCATGTGCCTTTAAGCCTGGCTAATTTTTTAAATTTTTTGGAGACAGGGGTCTTACTATTTTGCCCAGGCTGGTCTCAGACTCCTGACCTCAAGCAATCCTCCACCTTGGCCTACCAGAGTATTAGGATTACTAGGATGAGCCACCACACCCAGCCTTTTTGTTGATTTTAATGCTTAAACTGGCCCCTAAATTTAGTGTTGAAGTGTTGTCTGGTGTACTAAGCACAAGAAGGCTATATGATGTGTCTTAGAAAATAGGTGTGTTAGGTAAGTTTTGTTCAGGCATGAGTTGTAGTGGTATTGGCTGTGAGTTCAGTGTTAATAAATCAGTAATATATATTAAATAAGATATCTTTAATTTTTATTTTTTGAGGTGGAGTCTCGCTCTGTCACTTGGGCCAGAGAGCCCTGGCATCAGCCTAGCTCACAGCAACCTCAAACTCCTGGGCTCAAGCAATCCTGCCTCAGCCTTCCGAGTAGCTGGGACTATAGGCATGTGCTACCATGCCTGGCTAATTTTTTCTATATTTTTAGTTTTCCAATTGATTTCTTTCTATTTTTAGTAGAGACAGGGTCTCGCTGTTGCCCAGACTGGTTTGGAACTCCTGACCTTGAGCGATCCTCCCGCCATGGCCTCCCAGAGTGCTAGGATTACAGGTGTGAACCACCATGCCCAGCCCTGTTGAGCAAATCTTGTGGCTAGCTTGTGGCCCTTATTGAAATACTGGCCCATGTGGCTGCAGAGAGCCTGCATCTTGGAGCTGTTTGTAAACTGTCTTGGTAAATGAAGTTTCTATGGTAAAAATCTTTATCAAGAATCTGAGAAAAAGAAAAAAAAAAAAAAAAGAATCTGAGGCCAGGCGTGGTGGCTCACACCTGTAATCCAAGCACTCTGGGAGGCCGAGGCAGGAAGATTGCTTGAGCTCAGTAGTTCAAGACCAGCCTGAGCAAGAGTGAGACCCCATCTCTATTAAAAACATAAAAAATTAGCTGGGCATGGTGACACATGCCTGTAGTCCCAGCTACTCAGGAGGCTGAGGCAGGAGGATCGCTTGAGCCCAGGAGTTTGAGTTTGCTGTGAGCTAGGCTTATGCCATGGCATTCTAGCCCAGGCAACAGACTGAGACTCTGTGTCAAAAAAAAAAAAGAGAGAAGAATATGAGGGTTTATAAGAAAACACCAGCAAAGTATCATGAGATAACATGAGTTCCTTTTAGGTAAAATCACTTAGGGGTGATAAAAACAAATCAAAACCACCTCTCCTTTAAGAATTTTATCTTTTAAAGTATAAAACTATAGAGTCATACCTATTGAATAGAGCAGGTAAGTTTTCTAGTCTTCATACAACCTGAAATTAGGCTAAAATCCTTTATTAGAGAATGTTTAGATAATTGGTTTTGTAATTTGTTCATTTGACTTAGTAAACGCCAGCCATAAAAGCCAGCCAAGGGACTTTGCTTCTCCTCTCTGCTCATTTGGAGCCCTTTGGGAGTAGTAGTATTTTTTGGTTCTTGCAACCAATCTGATTGCTGTGTCCGCTGAAGATTATGTGAGTGGCCCTTGGTATACTGGCAGTGTTTGCTGCACTTTATTCTCATATCAATAATTTTGTTTTCATATATTATTACTTCAGTTTTTCCTTGTAAAAAAATTGGAATTTGTCTTAAATATCGTTAGTGGAGCCTCACAGAAGCCTTGTATCTTCTGGATTATAGCATTGTCCTGGTGGCTGAAGGACCAAACTTATGCCAATAAGTTTGCTTCCCTGCCAGTGGAGAGCATTGGAGAGGGTGGTAGACAGTCTCTTTTGAGTTGGCTTATAAGTTAGTTTTTTCTTTTTTTTTGAGACAGTCTCACTCTGTTGCTCTAGGTAGAGTTCAGTCGTGTCATCATAGCTCACTGCAACCTCCAACTTCTGGGCTCAAGCAGTCCTCCTACCTCAGCCTCCTTAGTAGTTACAGGCGCGTGCCACCATGCCCGGCTAATTTTTTCTATATTTGGTAAAGATGAAGTCTTGCTCTTGCTGAGGCTGGTCTTGAACTCCTGACCTCAAACTCCTTCCACCTCGGCCTCCCAGAGTCATAGGATTACAGGTGTGAGTCGTCACACCAGGCCTATAAGTTAGTTTTATATTGCAAGTAACCACTACTGGATTTAGATGGGTTTTTTCCTCTTATTTATTGCCTAAGCAAAAATTTTTAACCTCTCTTAGAACATTTTCTTCTGACCATGGACATTGATGGTAGTTGTCAGCACTCAGTATTTACTGAGTATTACAAAATTATATTAGCACCCTTGAAAACACTGGACCTATAATGTAAAGGATACCATTCTTTCTATAGGTGGGATAAGTTAACAATCTTAGACATTTTTTAGAATCTAGGGACTTTGGCAATTGTATTCAGGTTTTAGGTGATGACCAAAGTTGTACAGAGAGAGTAAATTATTAATATGAACACTTTCTTAAGGATACACTGTAGGTTAACTGCAGGCTTGGTTTGAAACTGGCATCCTGACCATTCATTCTTCTCCCTGTGGCCTTGGTTCCCTGTAGTGTGAGGGAGCATGGAGAGTGTTGTCTCCAGTGTCTGAAAGATTTCCCACATCATTTTGCAAAGGCATAAAACTGTCTGAGGAAATCATCCTACAAGTGTACTATCAAGAGTGCTAACTTCACTCAGCTCTGTGCTGAATGATGCTTGCCTCTTCACACTAGACTGAAAAGACATCTTGGTGTTCTCATAGGAACTAGGCAAGGAATGTGAATGCTGATCATTTTAGTACATATTTTCTAGCTGTGCCACCTTAAGTGAGTCAGCTGACTTCTCTTTCTACTACTTGGAATATTGGACTCATTTTACCTACTTTTCCTGCCTCACAGAGTTGATCAGATAGAAGAGAAGAGAAGCTTGTCAGGTGGTTAACACGTGTCTTGCTTTAGTTTTTGAAAACTATTTTGGGAATGGTTTGGTTTGACTGTTATAGTCTTACCTGCTCCAATCTGCTCCACACTGTAGCCAGTGCAAATCTGAGCTCTTGACCTTCTGTTAAAGCTCTTCAGTGACTTCCTAGTCCTCTCAGGGTCAGGACTCCTGATTCTGGTAGTTGAGGCAGGCACTTCACCATCTGGCGTTTATCAATCTCTCTAAATGTGTCTCTTGACCCTTCAGCTTTAGATGTTTCAGGTGATGATCACTCTCTTCTCTCCCCTATTTGCATGGGCAAATAAGAGCCTTTGCCCATGCTCTTATTTTTGCTGTCTGTTTTTCCCCTCTTTCAGATCTTGTGTTAGATTCCATACCCTTTAAGAAGCCTTTCCTGACCCTCGTCGTCCTTTTTGGTTGATGGCCACTCCTGATACAGAATACCTTGTTAATTGTACCATTTGCGAGATACTTGAATAAAATTGCTTATTTATCTCTCATCTCTACTTGCCTTCCACCCTGACTTCAGTTCTCTAAAGGCAGAAACTGTGTTCCTCTTATTAGTACAATATTTGTTCTACAGGGTCTCTTATTATTGTGGACACTCAATATGTATTTGATTATATAAAAGCTTGTTTTTTTTTTTTTTTTTGCAGATTTTATTCTAATGGTCCCTGATTGATTTGGAGAATTATAGTTGCTGTTTGGACAAAAATTGGTTTGGTGGTGAGTAATTTAAAACTTATTTATAAACATTTCTCTTCAACGAGAAGATGTTTTGTGGGTCAGGGCTAAGCAGCACACTAGATATTTCAGGCAAGCACAGGATGTACATAGGCTGTTTTGGTTCACTGTTTTTGGTATTCTTCATGGAGACACTGCTACAGAAATGAAAATGAGTTCATTAGTATAGAAAATACAGGCCGGGCGCGGTGGCTCACGCCTGTAATCCTAGCTCTCTGGGAGGCCGAGGCGGGCAGATTGCTCGAGGTCAGGAGTTCTAAACCAGCCTGAGCAAGAGCGAGACCCCGTCTCTACTATAAATAGAAAGAAATTAATTGGCCAACTAATATATATACAAAAAATTAGCCGGGCATGGTGGCGAATGCCTGTAGTCCCAGCTACTCGGGAGGCTGAGGCAGGAGGATTGCTTGAGCCAGGAGTTTGAGGTTGCTGTGAGCTAGGCTGACGCCATGGCACTCACTCTAGCCTGGGCAACAAAGCGAGACTCTGTCTCAGAAAAAAAAAAGAAAATACAGTGAATTTTTTTTTTTTTGAGACAGAGTCTCACTCTGTTGCCCAGGCTAGAGTGCCATGGTGTCATCCTAGCTCACAGCAACCTCAGACTCCTGGTCTCAAGTGATCCTCCTGCCTCAGACTCCCAAGTAGCTGGGATTATAGGCATGTGCCACCATGCCCAGCTAATTTTTTCTATATATTTTTAGTTGGCCAATTAATTTCTTTCTATTTTTAGTAGAGACAGGGTCTCACTCTTGCTCAGGCTGGTCTGGAACTCCTGAGCTCAAACGATCCTCCCGCCTTGGCCTCCCAAAGTGCTAGGATCACAGGTGTGAGCCACCGTGCCCGGCCTATAGTAAATGTTAAGTTTCTTGTCTGGGTGCAGTGGCTCACGCCTATAATCCCAGCAGTTTGGGCGGCTGAGGCAAGAGGATTACTTGAGGCAGGAGTTTGAGAGCAGCCTGAACAACATATTGAGACTCTGTCTAGAAAAAAAAAATATTAGCTGAGTATGGTGGCATGTGCTTAGAGTTGGAGGCTTCAGTGAACTATGGTTGAACTACTGCACTCCAGCCTGGGTGATAGAGTGAGATTGTTCTCTAAAAAAGAAAGTATCTTCTCTGTTTGGGAAGATATATTATAAAATATTAGTATGTGGTTGTATTAGGTATTTCACAAGTATCTCCAAAGAATGTGCTGACTTTGGCCTCAGGGAGCCAAACGTTAAGTTTGAGTAACTTTGTGAAGCAGAGTGTACCAGGCCTCTTGGACCTTAAGCATGTTAACTTGGCTGTTTACGCTATTTTCATTGATAGAATTGGGATTATATAAAGAATTATAACAGAAACTGAAGTAATGAGGGATTAGCTAGTCAGAAGTAACTCTCAAAAATATAGGAAGACTATATAAAGGAGCAGCTACTACCCCTGGGGCTGATTACAGAGTGCTCAAGGAAGACACCTTCCCAGGGCTGAGATTTATACTTTGTTGGAGGGGAGAGCATGGCCATGCCAAACTAGATAGCAAAAAAAGTAATTGTTACACCATGCTGGCACAACATGCTGGAAATCAACCTTCCAGAACTTGCTGGAAATCTCTCTGGGATGGTGGAGAAAGCCATTTACAAGATGTTTTGCTGAGGGCACTCTGCCATGAAACTGCTTGAGTGAGGTGTCAGAGAAAGCCAGGCCACTGTGAGAGTTAGTTAGCAATGTCTGGACACCAGGGGAGCTGACTGGGTAGTGGGGACCTGGTGAGAGGAGCATAATGGGAACTAGAAAGAAAAGCTTCTTCCTTTTTTTTTTCTTTTTGAGACAGTCTTACTCTGTTGCCTGAGCTAGAGTGCTGTAGTGTCAGCCTAGCTCACAGCAACCTCAAACTCCTGGCCTCAAGCAATCCTACTGCCTCAGACTCCCGAGTAGCTGGGACTACAGGCATGCACCACCATGCCTGGCTAATTTTTTTCTATATATATTTTAGTTGGCCAATTAATTTCTTTCTATTTTTAGTAGAGACAGGGTCTTGACCTGCTCAGGCTGGTTTTGAACTCCTGACCTTGAGCAATCCTCCCACCTCAGCCTCCCAGAGTGCTAGGATTACAGGCGTGAGCTACCTGGCCTGGCCGAACGCTTCTTCCTTTTGCACTGTTTCTCCAGTATCCACTACTGAAAAAGCTTAACATCAGCTGGCAAAGGAAAAATATTTAACGGGCTTGTCTCCATTTTTGCAGAGCGGGCAATGAAAGATGGTTTTGGTGTTAAGAGGCAATACATTGATAACTGGCAAACTGCTGTTAGAGTTATGTGAATAACTTAATAAGCATTTTTTTCAACAGGATACTCTTGGTTATTACCACCTCATGTTTTAAATTTGTTTTCTTTAATATAGGGTTTGATTTAAACTACCATTTTGTTCTAGCCAAAGATAACCTCTGCTCTGATTTTTTTCATGGTAGATCAGTTTGGCTAGTTCTGAAACTTTGTATAAATGGAATCATACTGCATACTTGTATAAGGCTTCTTTCACACAGTGTAATGTTTTAATTTATCCATGCTGTTTCTTTATCAGTTTAAAATAAAAAGGATTTTATTGTTATGTCATATTTCATTCATGAACACTACAATTTGTGATGTATATCTGGGCTGTTTCCTGTGTTTGCCTTATGAGTAAATCATCTCTGAATTTTTTTGTACAAGTTTTGATTTCTCTTGAGGGGAGTAGAATTGCTGGATCATAGGATAATTATATGTCTAGTTTTATAAGAAACTAACGTCTTTTTCAAAATGGTTGTACCATTTTTCTACTGCCATCAACCTCAGCAGCATTTAGTATATTATCAGTGTTTTTACTTAACCACTTTTTTTTTTTTTTGAGACAGAGTCTCGCTTTCTTGCCCAGGCTAGAGTGAGTGCCGTGGCGTCAGCCTAGCTCACAGCAACCTCAAACTCCTGGGCTCAAGCAATCCTGCTGCCTCAGCCTCCCGAGTAGCTGGGACTACAGGCATGTGCCACCATGCCCGGCTAATTTTATATATATATTAGTTGGCCAATTAATTTCTTTCTATTTATAGTAGAGACGGGGTCTCGCTCTTGCTCAGGCTGGTTTTGAACTCCTGACCTCGAGCAATCCGCCCGCCTCAGCCTCCCAGAGTGCTAGGATTTTTTTTTTTTTTTTGAGACTGAGTCTCACTCTGTTGCCCTAGAGAGCTATGGCATAATATAGCACACTGCAACCTCAAACTCCTGGGCTCAAGAAATCCTCCTGCCTTGCCTCCCAGAGTGGTAGGATTATAGGCATGAACCACTGTGTATGGCCCTTATGGTGGTTTTAATTTTCATTTACCTGAAAGTTAATGATGTTGTTGAGCACTTTTCCCTGTACTTAATGGTCTTTGTATGGTTTCCTTTGTGAAGTATTTTATTAAAATATTTTGACCATTTAAAAAAATTCATTTTTTTCTTTTTTTAAAAATTTTAATTTTAGGCCGGGCGCGGTGGCTCACGCCTGTAATCCTAGCACTCTGGGAGGCCGAGGCGGGCGGATTGCTCAAGGTCAGGAGTTCAAAACCAGCCTGAGCGAGACCCCGTCTCTACCATAAAAATAGAAAGAAATTAATTGGCCAACTAATATATATAATATAAAATCAGCCGGGCATGGTGGCTCGTGCCTGTAGTCCCAGCTACTCGGGAGGCTGAGGCAGGAGGATTGCTTGAGCCCAGGAGTCTGAGGTTGCTGTGAGCGAGGCTGACGCCACGGCACTCACTCTAGCCTGGGCAAGAAAGCGAGACTCTGTCTCAAAAAAAAAAAAAAAAAAAAAAAAAAAAATTTTAATTTTAAAGACAGAATCTTGCTATGTTACCCAGGCTGAACTCAAACTCCTGGGCTCAAGTGATATTCCTGCCTCAATTTTCTGAGTAGCTGGGATTATAGGCATGCACCCAGGTGCCTGGTGGTTTTTTTGTTTTTTAATTACTGAGTTTTAGGAGCTGTTTATATATTTTGGATACCATTCAGGTATATGTTTTGTGAATATTTTCTTTCAGTCCATGGTGCTTGCCTATTTATTTTCTTACTGGTGTGTTTTTTAAGATCAGACGTTTTTATTTATTTATTTTTGAGACATGGTCTGGTCTCTGTTGGCCCCCGCTGGAGTGCAGTGGCGTCATCTTAGCTCATTGCAACCTCAAACTCCTGGGCTCAAGTGATCCTCCTGCATCAGCCTCATCAGTAGCTGGGACTACAGGCACGCGCCACCACACCCAGCTAATTTTTCTATTTTTTGTAGAGACGGCGTCTCAAAGACTCTTTTTTTTTTGAGACAAAGTCTCGCTTTGTTGCCCAGGCTAGAGTGAGTGCTGTGGCGTCAGCCTAACTTACAGCAACCTCAAACTCCTGGCCTCAAGCAATCCTACTGCCTCAGCCTCCTGAGTGGCTGGGACTACAGGCATGTGCCACCATGCCCAGCTAATTTTTTCTATATATATCAGTTGGCCAATTAATTTCTTTCTATTTATAGTAGAGACGGGGTCTTGCTCTTGCTCAGGCTGGTTTGAAACTCCTGACCTTGAGCAATCCTCCTGTCTCAGCCTCCCAGAGTGCTAGGAACAGGCCTGAGCCACCGCACCAGGCCTCAAAGACTCTTGCCCAGGCTGGTCTTGAATTCCTGACCCCAAGTAGTCCTCCTGCCTTGACTTCCCAAAGTACTAGGATTATAGGTGTGAGCCACCAAGCCTGCCCAGATGTTTTTAATTTTGATGAAGTCTGATTTATCAATATTTTTTTTTTTACTTTTTAAAATTTCAGCATATTATGGGTGTACAAATGTTAAGGTTACGTATATTGCCCATGCCTCCCCTCCCCCCTCGAGTCAGAGCTTCAAGCGTGACCATCCCCCAGATGGTGCACATTTCACTCATTATACCCATCCCCTCCTTTTTCCTCCCACCTCCCTGACACTTGATAAATGTTATTCCTATATGTTCACTTAGATGTTGATCAGTTAATACCAATTTGCTGGTGAGTACATGTGGTGCTTGTTTTTCCATTCGTGGGATACTTCGCTTAATAGAATGGGTTCCAGCTCTATCCAGGAAAATACAAGAGGTGCTATATCACCATTGTTTCTTAAAGCTGAATAGTACTCCATGGTATACATATACCACATTTTATTAAACCACTCATGTACTGATGGGCACTTCAGTTGTTTCCACAACTTTGCAATTGTGAATTGTGCTGCTATAAACATTCGAGTGCAGGTGTCTTTTTTATAGAGTGTCATTTGATTTTTTGGGTAGATGCCCAGTAGTGGGATTGCTGGATCAAATGTTAGATCTACTCGTATTGCTTTCAGGTATCTCCATATTGCTTTCCACAGAGGTTGGACTAGTTTGCAATCCCAATCAATATTTTCTTGTATGGTTTGCTTTTTGTGTCCTGTCTGAGGAATCTTTGCCTACCTCTAAGTCTTGGAGATTTCTAGCAAGTCTTGGTCAGGTAATGTGAATTATATAACTTTATTTTTTATGTTTTCACCTAGAAGTTTTATAGTTTTGGCTTTTTACATTTAGATCTCTGATCTGCCTTACATTAATTTTTGTGTATTGTGTGAGATTGGGGTTGAGGTTCATTTTTTTCCCCCACATGGGTATCTGGTTGTTACAGTACCAGCAACATTTGTTGAAAAGACTTCTGTATTTGTTATCTATTGCTGTGCAACAAATTACTCTAAGAATTAGCAGTTTAAAACAGCAACATTTATTACCTCGATTTCTGAGGGTTAGGAATTCAAGAGCAGCTTGTCTGGGTGGTTCTGGCTCACAGTCTCTCATGAAGGTGCAGTTAAGATGTCTCCTGGGGGCAGGGCACAGTGGCTTGTGCCTGTAATCCTAGCACTGTGGGAGGCCTAGGCAGGAGGATCATTTGAGCTCAGGAGTTCAAGACCAGCCTGAGCAAGAGTGAGACCCATCTCTACTAAAAATAGAAAGAAATTAATTGGCCAACTAAAAATATATAGAAAAAATTAGCTGGGCATGGTGGCGCATGCCTGTAGTCCCAGCTACTTGGGTGGCTGGGGCAGAAGGATTGCTTGAGCCCAGGAGTTTGATGTTGCTGTGAACTAGGATGGATGCCACCACACTCTAGCCAGTGCAACAGAATGAGACTCTGCCAAAAAAAAAAAAAAAAAAAAAAGAAGGATTGCTTGAGCCCAGAAGTTTGGTATTGCTGTGAGCTAGGCTAACGCCATGGCACTCTAGCCTGGGCAGAGTGAGACTCTGTCTCAAAAAAAAAAAAAAAAAAAAAAAAAAAGATGTCTCCTGGGGCTGCAATCACCTGAAGGCTTGTCTGGGGCTAGAGGATCTGTTTCCAAGATAATTTACTCACATATCTATTGACAGGAGGCCTCAGTTCCTTATGATATATGCCTCTGCATATGGCTCTTTTTTTTTTTTTTTTTTTTTTTTTTTTGAGACAGGGTCTCACTTTGTTGTCCAGGCTGGGGTGCAGTGGCATCACATAGCTCATTGTAACCTCAAACTTCTGGGGTCAAGGGATCCTCCTGTCTCAGCATATTGAGCAGCTGAGGCTACTGGAGCGCTCCACCATGCCCGGCTAATGTTAATTTTTTTTTTTTTTTGTAGAGACGCTGTCTTGCTCTTGCTCAGGCTGGTCTTGAACTGTTGAGCTCAAGCAATCCTCCTAACTCGGCCTCCCAGAGTGCTAGAATTACAGGTGTGAGCCACCACAACTGGCCATCCGTTGTTTTGCTTTTAATGCCTGTGGGATCTGTATTGAGATCCCCTTTTTCATTCCTAATAGTGGTAATTTTTGTCTTCTTTTTTTTATTGATCACTTTTTTTGAGGGTTTATCAATTTTATTGATTGTTTTCCATAAGACTTTTGGCCTTATTAATTTTCTCTTGTTTTTTCTGTTTTACTGAGTTTTGCTTATATCTTTATTATTTTCTTTCTTCTACTTACTTTGGGTTACTTTGTAAGGAGAACCTTAGGTCATTAATTTTATATGTCTTATACTTCTAAAGCTTTAAAACTTTAGCATTGCTTTAGCTGCATCAGTATAGTATGCACATTTAAAATATTCTCTCATTCATTACCTGTCTCTGAGAAGTAGATAAGTAGTCTCAAGTATAATTTATTGACAGGGAAAATAGGTGAATTGGGATACCAAAGGGTACGCAACTTGTTAATTGTGGAATGTCTGCTTGCTTCCAGGTTAGTTCCACTCTCTATTTTTTTTCACGATGTTTCTGACTCCCAGAATTCTGAGAGCTCTACATGTTCAGGCTGTTTAATTCTTTTTTTTTTTTTTTTTTTTTTTTGAGACAGAGTTTCACTCTTGCTGCCCTGGCAAGAGTGCTGTGGTGTCAGCCTAGCTCACAGTAACCTCAAACTCCTGGGCCCAAGCAATCCTCCTGCCTCAGCCTCCCAAGTAGCTGAGACTACAGGCATGCGCCATTATGCCCGGCTAATTTTTTCTATATATTTTTAGTTGGCCAATTAATTTCTTTCTATTTTTAGTAGAGAAGGATCTCGCTCTTGCTCAGGCTGGTCTGGAACTCCTGAGCTCAAACAATCTGCCCGCCTTGGCCTCCCAGAGTGTTAGGATTACAGGCGTGAGCCACCGGCCTGGCTTGTTTAATTCATTATGTCACATGAAAGTCAGGAAAAGAAGCTGTGAGAGCAGAGAGGTTTGGAACCTGCTCTTAAGGGAATTACATATCTTTGAAGCCATCATTCAACTTTTCTAAGTTGGGACGTTGTTGATGGGTTTGTGTGGGTGAAAGTTAGTCCCCATCTAT
The DNA here is from genome assembly GCF_040939455.1 of Microcebus murinus. Lineage (NCBI taxonomy): Eukaryota > Metazoa > Chordata > Mammalia > Primates > Cheirogaleidae > Microcebus > Microcebus murinus. The sequence continues at coordinate 155,180,902 of NC_134104.1, read as the reverse complement.
CTGGAACTGTGGGTGATTTATGAGGTACATAGAAATGTTTTTCTAATGTTTAAAGTGCTTAAAAGTAGTAGTTCTGGTATTTCACTGGAGTGTTAGAAGATAGCTGGAATCTAATCTGCTTGAAGCAGTCAAGCCTGATCGCATTTTGTGAGGCATTATACTGGTCACTTACCTCTTATGTTTACAGGCTTTCCCCACACTCTCTTCTACTTTGCATGTTGCTGATCTGCTTCTGGCTACCTGTTAATAAAATCTTTATCTACATGATGGATGTTCAAATATATGGTTGTTAATGTCCCTCTAGGATTATGTGTTGGTATCTAAAAGGAGGGAATTCTTACAGTTTGTGCCCTGAAATCTCCTTACATTGTTTTCTAAATGTCTAACTGCATAAGAAGTTATGCTGTATAGTTCTTGAGGGGGAGAGGTCCAACAGGAAGGCAGGAACATATGATGCCAGGAGCATGATTCTCAGAGGTGAGAACCTGAACTGGCTCCAGCTCCTGTGTGGGAGTGGCAGCTGGTTATCCCAAAAGAGTAAATCTCACTGCAGCTATATTTTGTGGTGTGTACCTCACCTTATTCCCCAACTACAGCAGAATACAATTAAATGTCCATTTCTGAAGAATTTGATCTTTGGTTACATTTCAGATAGTCTTCAGAGTATTGGAGCATCAAGACATTTAAATGTGTGATTTTACACCCAAAGGATGAGTCCTCTAGATTGTAGTGGTATCTGATTTTTAGATATGTGTAGTCTTTTGGTGCCTCTTTTAAAATAGTACAGAATTTAGTGATTTAAAACCCTTTTGGAATTCCGACAGTTTTGTGATGTCATTGAGAAACTGTGGAAAGATAGAGCTTATTTCATGGTTGTATTGTTCCTTACTCTGGAGAGTTTCTTGTTTTTAGCTAGTAACCACCTTTGATGAGGGATTCTGAATGAAGCCCTCAGATAGCCTAAAAAGGTCAATGGTGTGACCAGAGCTTGGCTTTACCTCTTCTAGGTGTAAGAAATTTTATTTCAGTCTTTTACCTCTTAATAGTAGGACACATGTGAATATTACTAGTATAAGGTAGCAGCAGATTTGTACCTGGAATAACCACTGTTACAGATAATTGAAATTAGGGTGAGTGGTAAGAATTATTACTTTTTGGTTTCTGTTCTGAAAGAGAGCAGATTTTATGCCTCAGTGGCTTGCCCCTGCTGTGCTCAGCTTCTCTTTTAGTTGAGTTACAATAGGATAGAGGTGAAGAAAAGGAACCAGAGTTTACCAGTCATTCCCGAAACCTAGGTTATGAGAACAGGCCTGAGACTGTCCCTTTGTATCTTTCTTTCAGTTGTGCAGAAGATTCTTTCTTCAGCTTTGGTCTTCAGTGGGAGTGGTGGTAGGAAATAACTCCAGGAAGCTCCTCATTCCATATTTTAGCAGTTTAGCTAGTCGTCTTATGAGTGTTCTGTGGTTTTGTGTTTCTTTTAGGACCATTTCTCCCATCCTTCTCCATATGTGCTTTGTAGGTTTGGCCATATTTAGATTCATTTGTAAATGTGCTAGATGAGACTTAGCTGATTCAGGTGTAGTTCCCCTGTACTATTTAGTTACAGCATAGATAATCCTGTATTAACAGGATTTAACATTTAACAAGTGGCTTCTTGTTAAAGCATAATTGTGAGAAGAGAATGTTTGGAGTAAAAAGAATGGGCACGTTTGTTTCTCCTTTCTTTTGATGCTTTCTCATTTTTATTTCTCCTATATCACTTTGAACCTCTGTTCTTAAAATTCTGTCCTCAAATACCTTTTTTTCCCACTTCTTAGCACAGTTGAGACAGCCATTTTCAAAAAAGTCTTTACTAAAGAAATATATCTGGGGAAGTATAGGTTTCTAATCTTTAGAAACCCAGTGAAAACAGGAAAGAGGTTCACTGGACTCTAGATTCTCTCCTTGTCCTAAATTAAAATTCTGTTCTGACTGTTCCTTGGACTGGCATATCTCAGGCCCCCTGCCAAGTTTTCTTTTTTTTTTTCCTTGCTCCCTGTTTGCTCTTAGCCAGGTGGCCTCAGGATGCCATGGTTTCCTCCCCCAGGGATAGGACCCAAGAATCTAAATCCTTCATTTCTTCTATGGAGACCACAAAATAGATTCCATGAAGCCTTTTCCCCTTTCTTCTGCTCCCAGATTTCTCCAGACCAATGTATATTTCTCCAGACCAATTTCTGGTTTCTAGGTGAAAAGTACCAGTCCCTGGTAGATTGGAAGGGCAGGCAGGCTCAGGTTGGCAGCCCTACATATGTCAAGAATGTTTCCTATATTTCCCTCTTCCTCAAAGGAGAGATTTGTGAGCATCTGCTAGAAAAAAATCCATGAGGGTAGGGGAAGGGAAAGAGGGGCATTCTCTCATCCCCATAAGTATATCTAATCTGTATCAATGCCTACAGTCTCATATGCAAAGGTAAGAATGGGCTTGACTTTAAGAAAGTATTAGCTTCCCTTGGTTATATGCTTTAGAGAACAAACATGTTTTCATGTTAGTTTTCTGTTACAGTTTTTTTTTTTTTTTTTTGAGACAGAGTCTTGCTTTGTTGCCCAAGCTAGAGTGAGTGCTGTGGCGTCAGCTTAGATCACAGCAACCTCAAACTCCTGGGCTCAAGCAATCCTGCCTCAGCCTCCCGAGTATCTGGGACTACAGGCATGCACCATGCCCAGCTAATTTTTTCTATATATATATTAGTTGGCCAATTAATTTCTTTCTATTTATAGTAGAGACGGGGTCTCGCTCTTGCTCAGGCTGGTTTCGAATTCCTGACCTTGAGCAATCCGTCTGCCTCTGCCTCCAGAGTGCTAGGATTACAGGCGTGAGCCACGGCGCCCAGCCTGTTATAGTTTTTTTGTTTGTTAATTTAAAGGTCTTTTGGTATCTTTTCCTGTCAGAGTCCATGTCAATGCATTTTTATTTTTGAAATTAATTAGAAATTAGTTTTCATAGAATCCAGAGCTCTGTAACCCAAGCTTTATGTGTTCTTTTCTGTTAGTGACTTATCAGTTTATTGTGTTCTTTTTAGTTATAGTAATGTTATTTTTCCCTTGGATTGTATTAGACCATAAAAAATAAAGACATACTTGCCAAAACCAAAAAAAACTCTTGCCAGAATTTTACTTAGCATTCCTGACTTACCAAGTTTGACTTTAATTTAAAAAAACAAATTTTATGATTTTTTTTCTTTTTTTCCCTTCTTTTCCACTCCTTTGTAGACCCAAGGAATGAGATTTTTTTTAAAGGGCATCATACTTTGTCATGATAACTTTTAGTGCTTAAGTGGATATATTTAATTTTAGAGAGGTTTATAGAAATACTGCATTTATCAACCAACTTTTAATGAAATTCTGAAGAAATTTGCTAAAATACCTGTGAAATGCAAAGGTACCAAGGATACTTCACTTTATAGAAAGATTGCATATCAAACCCAAGTGGTTAATCTGAAGCTATAAAAATATGTTGGTCACAGAATTTGGAATTCTAACTGAGCTTCTTAGAGTGCATGCCTGCTTATCTGCATTTTTAGTATATGTCAGTGCCCTTCTGACTAAAGAATCTGGTGGCCAAGTATTGTCTTGCAATCGCTGTGGAGACAGTGCCTTCCTAGTTCTTAAAAATAGTCCTGACCTTGTTCGGCACCATATCTGATTACAATTTCTCTTTCTTTGCGAGGGCTTTTTATTCATTGCTACTTTCTAGGCTTGCTGTGTTATTGAATTAAAACAGATAAACCAAAAAAACACTACTTACATTGTATCTCCTAAATTTGCTTCAACAAGTAATTTGGTCTGGTTTATCTTTCATACTTGAGATTATTTGTGTGTTTGCCTGATTTTTTTTACCCCTGTGTTTCTCTTTTGTATTATAGATAAAAACAGTATAATCCACTTCCTTATAAGCTATCTTCTTTTTCCTTCTATATTTTGTTTAGATTTTTGTTGTTATTGTTGCTGTTTTTACCCAGGTATATTTAAACCTGTTTTTCTTTCATATATCAAATCTTTTTAGAATCAAAACACAGAATTTTATATTCTCTTTATTTGTGGATTTGGAATTCTGTCATGTGGCCAACATACTTTGTTCTCTGTAAAGCCACATTACCTCTTTGTTCTGGTTTTGGTAGGTTTAGATTAGAAGTTTGTAAACTTTTGGTTTACAACCCTAATATTTAAAAAAAAAAACTTTTCATAAACATTTTTTCACGTTATATACTTATGCTGTTGTATACAACTGTTAAGTACATCATAAACAGACATTCATTTATTCATCTATATTTATTATGTGACTGCCATGTGTCAGTCACTGCTCTGGGCACTTAGGATATCTTCCTGAAGCTGATATTATAATAATAAATAATAAACAATAGACATCATCAGTAAGTACAGTATATGATTTGTCAGAAGGGGATAAGTGCCATGAAAAAAGAAAAAGTAGAGCATATGAAAGGGGGTGGAGAGTACCAGTGAGGTACAAGGATGCCATGGCACTCTAGCCAGGGCGACAGGGCGAGGCTCTGTCTTAAAAATAAATTATATCTCAAGCAAGGCAAATGTCTGGAAAAATTTAAGTGTTTTCTGAATATTTTTATATAAACTGCTGTGTGTTCCTTTTTCCGTACAAAAATGTGCCATGGCAATAGCTAGAACCAACTGGTTTGCCTGGTGGTCATGGCAATGTTTTAGATAGTGAGCCAAGTGGTGGCCAAGAAGCTAAGGTGCTTCCTTTTGTCAGTGGCCTCCCTCTCCTCACTGGCCTCCAAGGTTCTGCCATCAATGCCTTCCTCCTTGCTGGATGCCATGGTGGCCACATACCCTGGAAACAAGAAAGAGAGGGGCCCTTTGTAGGATTTTGATCAAAGAAGTCACATGCTCTTTTTTTTTTAGACAGGGTCTCACTCTGTCACCCTGGCTAAAGTGCAGTGGCATCATCATGGCTCACTACAGCCTCAAACTCCTGGGCTCAAATGATCCTCCTGCCTCCGCCTCCCGAGTAGCTGGGATTACAGGTGTGCTACCACACCCGGCTAATTTTTTCTATTTTTGGTAGAGACAGGGTCTTGCTCTTGGTCAGGCTGGTCTCAAACTCCTGAGCTCAAGCAATCCTCCCGCCTTGGCTTCCCTGAGTGCTAGGATTATAGGCATGAGCCACTGCACCTGGGCTATCATCTTAGCAGAATCACTGTGGCTGCTGTGTTGAGAACAGACTAGAAAGCCATGATGGAAACAGGGAGGCTAGTTAGGAAGGTGTTGGGGATCACACCAGGATGGTGGCATTGGAGGTAGTGAGAAGTGATTGGATTCTAGATGTGCTCTGAAGATGCAATTTGTAGGATTACATGGTGTGAGTTTTGAGACAAGAAAGGAATTAAGAGTGACTGCCAGGTTTTCGGTGAGAGCAGTTTTAAAAATGGGGTTGGGGATACTGTAGGTAGAGGAGTGTTTTTTGGGAGGGGAGGAATGGATTCTGTTTTTGGCTCTGTTAAATTTAGTCTTCCTAGACTTAGTAAATGGTTGGATATATGCATCTGGTGTTCAAGAAAATGAACCAAGGAGTGAGCCCCAGGGTCTTCAACATTAAGGGATTGAGAAGAACTGGTAAACTAGACTGAGTAACAGGAAGATGAAGAGAATGTGGTACTTGAAGGCCAAGTGAAGAAAACAGATAAAGGAGTTCTAATATTTTCTTCCCACCTCCCACAGGACTATGATGGTATTCATACCCAACCTTGGAACCACTGACAGTGTATTCTTTCCCCTATCATTTACTGTTTATTGACACAAGTTTTTTTTTTTTTTTTTTTTAGCATAATAGAGGTTTTATTTTGTTTTTTAATAAAATGCAAGTTCAGAGAAAAAGGCTATTGTACTTGACAGATAGGTTTTAAAATGTTAACATTTTACCATATTTTCTTCAAACCTTTTTTCCCCCCTGAGACAGAATCTTACTGTGTCTCCCAGGTTAGAGCACAGTGGTGTCATCGTATCTCACCGCAACCTCAAACTCCTGGGCTCAAGCGATCCTCCTGCTTCAACCTCCTGAGTAGTTGGGACTACAGGTGCGCACCACTGAGCCTGGCTAATTTTTCTTTTTTTAAGTAGAGATGGGGTCTCATGCTTAATCTGGCTAGTCTCAAACTCCTGACCTTAAGTGATCTTTCTGTGTCTAGGATTACAGGTGTTAGCCACTGCTTCAGACTTTTAAAAAAGAAGTTACAGATGGAGCTAAAATTCCTGTTTCCTCCTAGATACCAATCCCCTCCTTTTCTCTCCTCTCTAAAGTTGGTACGTACCCTACCATTCCATATCATTGTTCTTATTAGTATATATGTATGTGTGTTCATAAATTCATGCATAGTATAGTGCTGTTTTATGGATTGAAAATTATGATAATGGTATACTAGTAATACCATTTCTTAACTTTTTCCAATTTGGTATTAAAATTTATTTATATGGACATATGTAGATCATTCAGTACTGTATAGTTTATGTATATACCTATTTATCCATTTCCCCCTTGAAGTACATGTAGGTCCATTTATCTTTTTTTTTTTTTTTTTTTTTTTTTTGGAGATAGAGTCTCATCCTGTTGCCTGGGCTAGAGTGCCTTGGTGTCAGCCTAGCTCACAGCAACCTCAATCTCCTGGGCTCATGCGATCTCCTGCCTCAGCCTCCCATGTAGCTGGGACTACAGGCATGTACCACCATGCCTGGCTAATTTTTTTTCTATGTATTTTTAGTTGGCCAATTAATTTCTTTCTATTTTTAATAGAGAGGGGGTCTCACTTTTGCTCAGGCTGGTTTAGAACTCCTGACCTTGAGCGATCCACCCACCTTGGCCTCCCAGAGTGCTAGGATTACAGGCATGAGCCACTGCGCCTTGCCCCATTTATCTTTTACAACAATACTGCAATGAACAGCTTTGAACCTGCCATCTTGGGCACATCCTGAGTTGTGGATGGTCCATGTCTTTGGTTTTGGATTGCCATAAACAGAATAGGAAAGGAGCCATTTTTTACTGGCTGGCCAGTGCTTCATATGTTTGGATTTTTAATTTTGTGCCAATCTTTTGAGAATGAAATCGTTTCTTGTTTTAATTTGTATCTCCCTGATTACTTGTGGGGAGGGCATCTTTTTGCATGTTTATTGGCCATCTGAGGCTCCTCTTTTGTGAATTGCCTTACAGTTATCTTCATATATTCTATTTATTAGTTTTTTACAGTTATAAACATTGCAAATACCATCTCATAGTCTGTTTGACTTTTATTTATAGTTCTCTTTTTTTTTCCGAGACAGAGTCTCACTCTGTTGCCCCAGCTAGAGTACAGGGGCATCCTCATAGCTCATTGCAACCTCAAACTCCTAGGCTCAAGCGATTCTCCTGCCTCAGCCTCCCTAGTAGCTGGCACTACAGGCATGCACCATCATTCCCAACTAATTTTTTCTAATTTTAGTAGAGATGGGGTCTTGCTCTTGCTCAGGCTGGTCTCAAACTCCTGACCTAAAGCTATTCTCCTGACTTGCCCTCCCAGAGTGCTAGGATTACAGGTGTGAACCGCTGAACCCAGCCCTACTTACAGTTCTCTTATACAAAAAATAATTTTAGTGTGGCTGGGGTGGGAACAGGGGGATAGTAAGTGGATGTGAGGGTTCTTTTGGGGTGATAGAAATGTTTTAAAATTGAATTTGAGAGATGATTGTACAACTCTGTAAATTTACTAAAAGTCATTGCACTGTACACCTAGTAAATTTTATGGTATGTAAATGCATAAAAGCTGTTAAATAATTCTAATGTGGCCTGTGCGCCAGCCCAAACTGTGTGGAGGTGGTGGTGCATGGTGCTGGGGCCCTGGCATGGGAGTGCCTGCGGCAGCCATGGAGCCTTCAGTGCTGGGCCAGAGCGGCCCTGGCTCGTTGGCGCCCTGGTGCTCGGTGAGCAGCGGACCGTCGCGCTACGTGCTGGGAATGCAGGATCTGTTCCAGGGCTACAGCAAGACACTCGAGTTTCTGGCGCACAGTGCCAAGGTGCACTCTGTGGCCTGGAGCTGCAACAGGCGTCGCTTAGCCTCGGGGTCCTTCGATAACACGGTCAGCGTCTTCGTGCTGGAGAAAGACTGGTTGGTCAAAGAAAACAATTATCAGGGACATGGGGATAGCGTGGACCAGCTTTGTTGGCATCCAAGTAATCCTGACCTCTTTGTCACTGCATCTGGAGATAAAACCATTCGCATTTGGGATGTGAGGACTACAAAATGCATTGCCACTGTGAACACTAAAGGGGAGAACATTAATATGTGCTGGAGTCCTGATGGGCAGACCATCGCTGTAGGCAACAAGGATGATGTGGTGACGTTTATTGAGGCCAAGACACACCGTTCCAAAGCAGAAGAGCAGTTCAAATTTGAGGTCAACGAAATCTCCTGGAATAATGATAACATGTTCTTCCTGACAAATGGCAATGGTTGTATCAACATCTTCAGCTACTCAGAGCTGAAGCCTGTGCAGTCCATCAATGCCCATCCTTGCAACTGCATCTGTATCAAGTTGATCCCATGGGGAAGTACTTTGCTATAGGAAGTGCAGATGCTTTGGTCAGCCTTTGGGACGTGGATGAGTTAGTGTGTGTTTGGTGCTTTTCCAGGCTGGATTGGCCTGTGAGGATGCTCAGTTTTAGCCATGATTGGAAAATGCTGGCCTCGGCATAAGAAGATCATTTTATTGGCATAGCTGAAGTAGAAACAGGAGACAAGTTATGGGAGGTGCAGTGTGAGTCTCTGACCTTCACTGTGGCGTGGCACCCCAAAAGGCCTTTGCTGGCATTTGCTTGTGATGACATAGATGGCAAATATGACAGCAGTCAGGAAGCTGGAACTGTGAAGCTGTTTGGACTTCCTAACGATTCCTGAGAGGAGGTCGTAGGGAGAGGAGGCCCTGGCAGAGGCCTTTGTTTGTGCAGTTAGTTTGGTCTGTTCCCTTGGAGTTGGTGGGCATCCTAAACATGCACAAATTGGTATAAATTATAAAAGTCTTTTATCAGGCTGCCCATTCCAATTCCCTTCCTTATTGTGTGTTTTAGCTGTTTCCATTTCCCTTTCTAGCATCAGTTTGCTAATGATGACTCTGCAGTGTGGGTGAAGACCTCAGCGTGCTTGTCCTCAGGACCCTGTCTTCTCTGCTGTTGGATGTATGGGGGATTTTGTTGAGCTTGATACTACTTGGACAATACCTAGTTTGGAGAAAGGGCTTAAACCAGGGTGGCATGGGTATGGAGGGTTTTTTTAATAATTAAAAAATTAAATATATATAATTTTGGGAATTGAACATTTAATAAAACTGACCTTTTTATTATAAGAAAAAAATTTTTTAATGTGGCCTAATTTATCAGTGCTTTCTTTCCATTGTGGTTTGTTTGTTTTCTCTAATCATTTGTCAAAAGGCATTTGAATTTTTTCCTAATTATCTTAAATTTTAATTTGCACATTTAGGTCCTTAATATATTGGGAATTTATTTTGGAGTACTGTCAGAGGTAGTGATGTAATTTATCCATATATGCATCCAGTTATTCTAGCTCTGTTTTTGACATAGATTATCTTTTCCCAGTTTATTCAATACTGCCTCAGTCACACACTCCACTCCCATGTCAGTTTCTTTCTTCAATTTTTCTTCAATTTCTTTTTTAATTTTGTTTTTTAGAGATGGGGTCTTGCTCTGTTTCCCAGGCTGGAGGGCAGTGGTGATCATAGCTCACTGTAGCCTTGAACTCCCAGGCTCAAGCAATCCTTCCATCTCAGCTTCCCATGTTACTTAGGATTACAGGTGTGAGTTGCTGTGCCTAGCTGTGTGTCAGTTTCTAAGATCTCTATTCTGTTTTTTTTACCTCTTCTCTTTGCAAAATATCACACTTTATTTTAATTGCTATAATTTCTTAAAAAGCTGTGCTATCTGGGAGGGCAATTTATCTCTCATTACTCTGTGACTCTCTGCTATCTAGCTACACTTGGCCTTTACTCTTCCATATCAATAGGGATAGCTTGTAAAATTTGTCAGAAAATTCTCTTGGTGTTATTTTTTAAGAGATAGGGTCTCTTTGTCACTCAGGCAGGAGTGCAGTGGCGTGATCATAGCTCATTGTAACCTTAAATTTCCTGGGCTCAAACTATCCTCCTGCCTCAGCCTCCTGAGAAGCTATGGCTACAGGCATGTGCCACCATGCCGAGCCAGTTTTTTTTTTTTTTTTTTTTTTGTAAAGACAAGGTCCCACTAGTTTGCCTAGGCTGATCTCAAACTCCTGGCTTGAGGAGATCCTTCTGCCTTTGCCTCCTAACATGCTGGGATTACAGGTGTGCGCTACTGTGCCTGGCCTCTTGGGGACTTACATTGCAATGATATCGTGTTTCAGTATTGAGTACTCCTTCACTTTTAGATCCTTCAGTAAAGTTTTATTATTGTCTGACATAATTTTTAATGATGTCTAGGTATTTTATAGTTTTGGTTGCTATTTTGAATGGGATATATTTAAACTGTTTTCATTTTCTTTTTTTTTTTTTTTTTTTTGAGACAGAGTCTCGCTTTGTTGTCCAGGCTAGAGTGAGTGCCGTGGCGTCAGCCTAGCTCACAGCAACCTCAAACTCCTGGGCTCGAGCGATCCTTCTGCCTCAGCCTCCCGAGTAGCTGGGACTACAGGCATGCGCCACCATGCCCGGCTAATTTTTTTTTTTTTTTATATATATATATATCAGTTGGCCAATTAATTTCTTTGTATTTATAGTAGAGACGGGGTCTCACTCTTGCTCAGGCTGGTTTCGAACTCCTGACCTCGAGCAATCCGCCCGCCTCGGCCTCCCAGAGAGCTAGGATTACAGGCGTGAGCCACCGCGCCCGGCCTGTTTTCATTTTCTGATTGTTTTTTGCTAATGTAAAGCAATGCTATTTTTTCCTTGTTATTAAGTCTAACTCACAAAACATTCAGAAATCTGAGTTATAAGCTCAGTTGATATATATAATATTCACCATGTCACCTCCACTTCTGTGCCCTTTCTCAAAATCAATATTTTCCCAGAGTAACTGTTGTCTGTATCATCATTTTGAATTTCATATAAGTAACACTAATTTTTGTATAAATATCCTCTTTGGTGTCCAGATTCTTTCTTGGTAAATCATCTGTGAAATTCATTTGTTGCAGTAGTTGGTTCTTTTTCATTACTGCTTAATATTCAATGTATGCATATACTCCAGTTTGTCCATTTTAATTTTTTTACAGAATTAAATATCCCATTTATTAATTTATAAACTATAATAAAACCTGAAAGTCATTTTACCTCACCAGCAGCTTTGAAAAGGGAAAAATTAATTTACATAAATTCACATAAATTTTACATAAATTTACATAAATTTTAGCAACATGAGAAACCTCTTTTTCCTTTTTCTTTTCTTTTCAAGAGACAGGCTTTCACTTTGCCATCTAGGTTGGAGTACAGTGGTGTGATCATAGCTCACTGTAAACTTGAACTCCTGGGCTCAAGGGATCCTCTCATCTCACCCTCCCAAGTAGCTAGGACTACAAGCACTAGCTAGGACTAGTTAGGACTTAGGACTAATTAGCCACACCTAGCTAATTAAAAAAAAAAATTTTTTTTTTTTTTTTTTTTTGCAGTGATAAGGTCTTGTTATTTATTTATTTATTTATTTTTTGAGACAGAGTCTCACTTTGTTGCCCAGGCTAGAGTTAGTGCCATGGCATCAACCTAGCTCACAGCAACCTCAAACTCCTGGGCTCAAGCGATCCTACTGCCTTAGCCTCCCGAGTAGCTGGGACTACAGGCATGCGCCACCATGCCTGGCTAATTTTTTCTATATATATTAGTTAGCCAATTAATTTCTTTCTATTTATAGTAGAGACGGGGTCTCACTCTTGCTCAGGCTGGTTTTGAACTCCTGACCTCGATCAATCTACCCACCTCGGCCTCCCAGAGTGCTAGGATTACAGGCGTGAGCCACAGATCTTGTTATGTTGTCCAGGCTGGTCTTGACCTCCTCAAGCGATCCTCCCACTGTGCTTCCCAATTTGCTGAGTTTACAGGCATGAGCTACCCCACCTGACTGAGAGAACCTGAGAAACTTCATTTTACTTGATTAGAGACATAGTTCATTTTAGAGTTCAATATATGTTCAAGGAGTTTGTTACTGTAACCAGAAAGTCAACCTAACTATATTGTAGCTAATATCTTTGTAGTGCAAATTTATATATGTGTATTGCAATTCACCAATGAGAAAAAAATCAACCTCAAAATCTCAAGAAAGTTCTTTTTTTTTTTTTTGAGACAGTCTCACTGTGTTGCCCGGGCTAGAGTGGCGTCAGCTCACAGCAACCTCAAACTCCTGGGCTCAAGCAATCCTACTGCCTCAGCCTCCTAAGTAGCTGGGACTACAAGCATGTGCCACCATGCCCAGCTAATTTTTTCTATATATTTTTAGTTGGCAATTAATTTCTTTCTATTTTAGTAGAAACGGGGTCTCGCTCTTGCTCAGGCTGGTTTGGAACTCCTGATCTTGAGTGATCTTCCTGCTTTGGCCTCCCAGAGTGCTAGGATTACAGGCTTGAGCCACTACACCTGGCCATCAAGAAAGTTCTTTTCATAAATACCTTTCTTTCCATTTTATGCAATAATTATCTTAAAAATAGAACCAAAGTGTTTTAAAGCAAAGAACAGACAGACTCTACTATAGCTCAGAGATAACATAAACTCATAGGCAAAGCAGTGGAATCCCATGACCTCTAGGGGAGCAGAAACATGCAGTTGTTTACCTAAACAAGATTGAGGCTCTATTAGTAATGAAGTAGCAGAGAAAGACATTATACAGGCCGCCACTATCATTATGTACAGCCCTTTCAGTCAGTGGTTTTTATAGTAGATCCTGGTTGTTTCAAAAAAAGAGTCAGAGCTGTTGCTATTTCCAGTGCTAGGCTCTTTACCTGTATCTGCAAATACCACAGGGTTAGGACTGGACATATCTTTATTTTACAAGTGAGGAAACATGGAGAAGTTAAATGATTTATCCAAGGCTCTACACCTTGTAAACAGGGCTTCACAGAGGTTGAGAGAGAGTTCTGGGTACTTCTACTTTTTTAGGTTCCAGGTTTATTATATAAGTAATGCCAAAACAAAGTTATAGAAATGTGGTATATTTTACCTATTTACTTCTAGGAAAATATTTCAGACACAAAAACAATACTTTGATTTTATGTGGACATCATGTAGAAATAAAATATCAAAAGTCTAGATATGACTGTGGAAGCTGCAGAAGTTGCTATGATCTCTCAGAGAATGGCCATAGCCTTGACCTTCTTCTTGCCCAAGATTTCTGGGACACCTGACACTGTTAACCCCTCTCTTTTCCCAGTGGCACAGGCTAGAAAGTTTAGTACTCTCCTTATATCTGTAGTCAAAGGCAATCCCAAAGAGAAGTGGGGCCCCAGAGATAATCCTCTTTTAGCCTGACTGGGGCCAAGGTAGGAACCAGTCAGCAGTACTGACTAGAGTCCACTGCCATAGTGGGTGCATCCAGACACACTGATCTGTCCTTTCGTAGAGAAAAGGCTCTCTATAATTGCCTCCCCACTTTTTACCCTAAATGTTGACTCTTTGAGATTTATTGTCATGTTACACTTTTACTCACAATGCTCTGCCTGGGATTATTTAATTCATTACAACATATCTTTTTTTGAGCACTTAATGCATGCCAGGAACTGCTTGGGACCCTGGTTGGGGAAATAAGAGAGAATGATTTGGTGGTGATGACAGAAAAGTAAATAGATGATAGTACAGTGGCATATTGCTATGATAGAGTTGGCATAGAGTACCTTAGGAACTATAGAAGTGTACACTATATTCAAGTGTAGAGAGAATGGAGTCTGGGAAAACTCCTTGGGGTAGGAAGTTGCCTTGTCCTGAAGGACTAGAAAGTGGATAACTAGGAAGAAAAGTATGTGTGCCTTAAAATAATGGAATCTGTTTGGGGGAAGGGGAGTAGAGAACATTTTGGTGACAGCAATAAAATAGAACATAGCTGCCTGGGCACCTTTGGGTTAAGAAGATTTTGCAGTTTCGCAGTGGTGTTCTTGTGTAGCCCATTTTGCCCATAATTATGAGGTCCAGAAAAAAAACCCCTAATGGTTTATCTCTTGTAGGTAGGATCACATTCCTGTTCTACAAATATTTTATGTTTCTTTTTGTTCTTAATCTTTGAGATATAGTCTTGTCTGCTTCGTTTGTAATTTTAAAATATACTCAGTACTAAGGAAGTTGCCAACTACTTTAACTTTTCTTGAGAGGAAATTGACATTATAAGGAGGTGTTTAAGTACAAAGAGCTTTTCCTTGTTACACTGTTTAGTATAGAGTCAAAGGGAAAGTGTTAGAGGTGCTTATACATTGACAGCCATAGATTTAAAGTACAAGAAATCTGAAACCTGAATTCCTTTGGGAAAAGCAAAACCTTTTTTACAACTCACCAGGGTATGGGTTTTCCTGTCTGGTCATTGGCACCTTCAGTGGAGAATTTGGGAACCTAATATGACTTGATTTTTCAGGTAAAAACCCTTCCTTGGAGTCAAGGAAACACTCTTACTTGCACTGGATGTCATTAGGAGACTGAACAGAACAAAATTCTGTTGCCTTATATTTTTTTCTGATCTCATCATCTTTTTTTTTTTTTTCTGAGACAGAGTCTCACTCTGTTGCCTGGGCTAGAGTGCCGTGGCATCAGCCTAGCTCACAGCAACCTCAAACTCCTGGGCTCAAGCAGTCCTTCTGCCTCAGCCTCCTAAGTAGCTAGGACTACAGGCATGTGCCACCATGCCCAGCTAATTTTTTCTATATATTTTTAGTTGGCCAATTAATTTCTTTCTGTTTTTAGTAGAGACGGGTCTCACTCTTGCTCAGGCTGGTTTGGAACTCCTGACTTTGAGCGAGCCTCCCACCTTGGCCTCCCAGAGTGCAAGGATTACTAACGTGAGCCACCGCGCCGGGCCTGATCTCATCATCTTTGAATACAAAGTAAACTGAGATAATTGCTTTCCTGATGCCTGTCCTTTAGAGAACTTGGAAGGAATTTGAGAACTAGGAAAGGAAGAGAAGAACGTTAGCTTCTGTGCACAAAAAGATAGATAGAGGAGACCAGAACTGCACATTCAACAAAAATTTACCAACTGCTTCTCACGTGCCAAGCAGTGTTGTGTGTGCTTGGGACACACGTATCAGGGAACAAAACAAGAGTCCCTGCTGTCACTCATGGCATTCAAGGGTAATTGTGACTTGCCAGATGTTTTGATTCCCTCTTTCTCTCTCCTTTTCTGTAGGACAGAATAATAAGCTGAACAGAGTCTGACCATTGGCTTTCAGCTCACCAGGATCTTCTGCCTAGCTCTCCTTTTGTGGCCCATGTGCTGCATCCTCTGCCCTCAGTGTGCAACTGGCCCCCAACGCAATGTGTGTTTGTCAAACCATGGAAGTGGGGCAGTATGGCAAGAATGCAAGTCGGGCTGGAGACAGGGGAGTCCTCCTGGAGCCCTTCATCCACCAAGTGGGCGGACACAGCAGCATGATGCGCTATGATGACCACACTGTGTGCAAGCCCCTCATCTCCCGGGAACAGCGATTCTACGAGTCTCTTCCTCCTGAAATGAAGGAGTTCACCCCTGAGTACAAAGGTCAGTCACTGGCTATTTTAGTGAGAGTGGCAGCCTTGGGCTTATAGACCCTGGGCTCAGTTTTCCTTCTTCTGTTTGACATGTGATGTGACTGTAGGTCTCTGTTGTCTTAAAGCAGCTAAGTCATTTTGTTAGGCAAAATTGGAGGCTAAAAGCATCACCAGGGTCTTTAGATCTTGAAAATTGAACTCACTGATAGGTAAAGCTAGAATTAATTTGCAGAATTAAGTCCCATTGGTGGAGAAGAGCATGCTGTTATCAAGGAGTTTTCCCCTGTTTGCTGTGACAGTCTAAGAAACAAGAGGGAAGCACTTCTCAGGCCCCAGAGGAAGACGAATTGATACTTTCCAGGTTAAGGCAGTTGGATGACTGGCAAGGAGGTTCTGTGGAACCTGTGTCTGTGTGTGCTGAGAGAATGAATTGATGGTAAGAAATTGAGAGAATTTCTGGGGCCTCAAAGTCCTAACGTTTGAAGGAAGAACAATTTGTTTTAAGATACAAGTTAACTTTATAGAAAAGAGCCCCATGAACAATTATGCTGGGATCAACTCATTTTGTCCTATTTTAATTTTTAAAATTTTTATACTTTTTAAATTAATTTAATAGAAACGAGGTCTTGCTGTATTACCCAGGTTGGTCTTGAACTCCTGGCTTGAGTATCTTATTTCTTACTTTTTTGAGACAGGGTCTTACTCTGTTGTCCAGGCTAGAATGTAGTGACATCATCATAGCTCACTGCAACCTCAAACTCCTGGGCTGAAGCGATCCTCCTGCCTTTGCCTTTGGAGTAGCTAGGACTATAGTCGTATACTACCACGCCTGGCTTAATTTTTCTATTTTTTGTAGAGATAAGGTATTGCTCTTGCTCAGGCTGGTCTAAAAATCCTGTCATCAAGTGATGCTCCCACGTTGGTCACCTGCTAGGATTACAGACCTGAGCCACCATGCCCAGCCCTTACTTTATTTTAAAAATTGGTCTTTGAGGCCGGGCGCGGTGGCTCACGCCTGTAATCCTAGCACTCTGGGAGGCCGAGGCGGGCGGATTGCTCAAGGTCAGGAGTTCAAAACCAGCCTGAGCAAGAGTGAGACCCCGTCTCTACTATAAATAGAAAGAAATTAATTGGCCAACTGATATGTATATAAAAAAAAATTAGCCGGGCATGGTGGCGCATGCCTGTAGTCCCAGCTACTTGGGAGGCTGAGGCAGAAGGATCGCTCGAGCCCAGGAGTTTGAGGTTGCTGTGAGCGAGGCTGACGCCACGGCACTCACTCTAGCCTGGACAACAAAGCGAGACTCTGTCTCAAAAAAAAAAAAAAAAATTGGTCTTTGTTATTGTGTTTATACATTTCTATGATTGTCCATTGTGTGTAAGTTTTATTTTTTGAGTCCTGCTTTTTAACTGTTTTAAAGTTGTATGATTTCAGTCATGTTGACACCATCCTTTACTTAAGGGAGTTTCAAATTAGGTAAACCAATCTAGGGTGGGTGTGGTGGCTTATGCCTGTAATTTCAACACTTGTGAGGCCAAGTCAGGAGGATCGCTTGAAGAGTTAGAGACCAGCTTGAGCAACACAAGACCCCATCTCTTCCAAAAAAAAAAAATTAGCTTGCCATGGTGGCATACACTTATAGTCCTAGCTACTCAGGAGGCTGAGGCAGGAGGATCTCTCTCTCTTTTTTTTTTCCTCCTCCTTCCCTTCCTTCAGGAGGATCTCTTGAGCCCAGGAGTTTGAGGTTACACTGAGCTATGCTCACACTATTGCACTCTAGCCTGGACAACAGAGCGAGATCCTGTCTCTCTAAAAAAAAAAAAAAAAGCCAATCCATATCAGAATTGACTTTTTGCTTTTTTTTTTTTTTTTTTTTTGAGACAGAGTCTCGCTTTGTTGCCCAGGCTAGAGTGAGTGCCGTGGCGTCAGCCTAGCTCACAGCAACCTCAAACTCCTGGGCTCGAGTGATCCTTCTGCCTCAGCCTCCCTGGTAGCTGGGACTACAGGCATGCGCCACCATGCCCGGCTAATTTTTTATATATATATCAGTTGACCAATTAATTTCTTTCTATTTATAGTAGAGACGGGGTCTCACTCTTGCTCAGGCTGGTTTTGAACTCCTGACCTTGAGCAATCCGCCCGCCTCGGCCTCCCAAGAGCTAGGATTACAGGCGTGAGCCACAGCGCCCGGCCGACTTTTTGCTTTTTAAAAGTGTATAATTTAGTGACATCAAGTACTTTCACAAGGTTTTGTAGCCATCACCACTGTCCATTTCCAGAAATCTTCATCATCTGAAACAAACTCCGTACCCATTAAATAATAACTCCTCATTTCTCCATCACCGAAGTCCCTGGTAACCTCTAATCTACTTTTTGTCTCTGCAGATTTGCCTATTGTAGATATTTCATATATAAGTGGAATCATACAATTTTTGTCCTTTGTGTCTAGCTTATTTCACTTAGCATAATATTTTTAAGGTTTATATCATAGGATGTATGATATAAACCTTCATTTTTTGGGGGAGGCCTGGTGAAGTGGAGAGAATCTTGCTCTGTCACCCCTGCTAGAGTGTAGTATTGTCATCATAGCTCACCTCCAATGCCTTGAGCTCAAGTGATCTTGTAGCCTTACCCTCCCGAATAGTGGGGACTACAGGCATGCCATGACACCTGGTTAATTTTTCTATTTTAGGTAGAAACGGAGTCTCACTCTTAACCAGGCTGCTCTCAAATTTCTGACCTCAGGCAGACCTCTCATCTTGGCCTCCCAGAGTGCTAGTGTTATGTGTGAAAGCCACTGTGCTCAGCCAAAACTTCATTCTTTTTTATGGGCAATACTCCATTTTAAGTATATACCACATTTTTTTATATTTTATCTCTTGATGGACACTTGGGTTATTTCTATCTTTTGGGTATTGTAATAATGCTGCTGTGAACATTGGTTTACAAGTATTCATTGAGTCCCTGTTTTCAGTTCTTTGGGGTATATACCTAGGCGTGGAACTGCTGGATCATATGATCATTCTGTGTGTTTACCTTTTTGAGATTCTGCCACACTGTTTTCCACAGTGGCTGCACCACTTTGTATTTTTTTCAGCAATGTTCTTGTTTCTTTACATCCTTGACAACATTTATTTCTTTTTTTTTTTTTTTTTGAGACAGTCTCACTTGTTGCCCAGGCTAGAGTGAGTGCCGTTGCGTCAGCCTAGCTCACAGCAACCTCAAACTCCTGGGCTCAAGCGATCCTCCTGCCTCAGCCTCCCGAGTAGCTGGGACTACAGGCATGCGCCACCATGCCCGGCTAATTTTTTCTATATATATTAGTTGGCCAATTAATTTCTTTCTATTTATAGTAGAGACGAGGTCTCGCTCTTGCTCAGGCTGGTTTCGAACTCCTGACCTTGAGCAATCCACCCGTCTCGGCCTACCAGAGAGCTAGGATTACAGGCGTGAGCCACCGTGCCCAGCCAACATTTATTTCTTGTTTTTGTTTTTTAATTATTATAGCCATCCTAGTAGGTATGAAGTGATATCTCATTTTGGTTTTGATTTGCATTTTCTTAGTGACTAATAATGTTGATGTGCTATTGGCCATTTGTATATTTCTATTCAGAAATATCTTTTCAAGTCCTTTGTGGAGTTTTGAATTAGGTGGTTTGTTTTTATTGCTTTCAAAACAACCAGAAGACTGTTAAATTTGGAAGAATAAATGTTTAAGGCTGCAAAACAAGAGAGAAACCAGAATCAAACAAAACACACTACTTTCTCTAAGTGGTAAGGAACAACAGTCCAAAAGGTTTATAAACATAGCTTCCTTCATCTGTCTATCCATCCATACTTAACACATTCATGGCCAAACCTCCTGCCATAAATATGACAAAACCAGAAAGAGAACTATAGGTCCTTTTACCTCATAGAGTTCTTCTGATGGTAAGGAAAAAAAATCCCTTGAAAGGCAGTTGGGCCCTGGCTCCAGATAAATGTTCTCTAAATTACAACCACCAGAACTAGGATAAGACAATTTGCACAACCTCAAGGTGCTTCCTGGAGAAGGATTGGCAGTCTCTAGCATTGGTTCAGTATTTCCCCTCATCTTCTCTCACATTGGGGAATGGATATCTTTTTTTTTTTTTTTGAGACAGAGTCTCACTCTGTTGCTCAGGCTAGAGTGCCATGGCGTCAGCCTAGCTCACAGCAACCTCAAACTCCTGGGCTTAAGTGATCCTCCTGCCTCAGCCTCCCGAGTAGCTGGGACTACAGGCATGCGCCACTATGCTTGGCTAATTGTTTTTTTATATATATAGTTTTAATTGTCCAGCTAATTTCTTTCTATTTTTTTAGTAGAGACGGGGTCTTGCTCTTGCTCAGGCTAGTCTCGAACTCCTGAGCTCAAATGATCCTCCTGCCTGGGCCTCCCAGAGTGTTAGAATTACAGGCGTGAGCCACCATGCCTGGCCAGGAATGGATATCTTTAAAGGTCATAACAAATCCTAAGGATCAATTTAATTTTTGTTGCTTAGGCTCCATTTTCACTAGGGAAGAACGAATATACTTTCTCAAGAGTAAAATTCACTCAAACTAAAATTAATCCCCTCTAAGTCCAGTGAAGCCCAATTTATTCAACGAAAATAGAAGAATAATGAAAGATACGGTTTTGTAAAAACATTCCCCAAACCATACTTTCCAATATACTCCACAGCAATCAACACAGAAGACTTCTGTGACCAAATGTGAGTTTTTCTCCCATACACCAAGCAGCAGACACCAGCTGAGCATCCTCTAATTCAATTCCAGTACTGTCTGCTCTGGGATACCATCATCCCACAGGGTGAAGACATCTAACTACTCCTTCCCACAAGTCACAAGTCCAGGCTTCTGTGATTTCTGACTGACTGGCTTCAAATTGGGATTCCCACGACCACCTCTTTGGGTTCGCTTAATTTGCTAGAGTGCCTCACAGAACTCGGAAACATTTACTTACATTTAGTGGTTTATTGCAAAGGCTATTTTAAAGGGTACAAATAAATAGGCAGATGAAAAGATACACAGGGAGAGATCTGGAAGAGTCCTGAGCAGAAGAGCTTCCGTCCCTGTGGAGTTGGGGCACGCCACCCTCCCAGCACACATGGGAGTGGATGAGTTCTTGTTACCTTTTCCTGTCTGCCTCCATGTGTGCAGAAGCTCTCTGAACCCAGTCCTCTTGGGTTTTTATGGAGGCTTCATTACGTAGGCATGATTGATAACTGTGTAGAAATGTGATTGGACAAAAAGCACATGATCTAAGCCCAACAAGGTTTGTCTGTTCAGATTTGCCTCTTTGTATAGCTTTTCTTCCTTCAGGGTATGGGATAGAACCCTCTTTGGAATGAGGTTCTTTTGACCCACAGCCAGATTAGAGTCTCACTTTGGGCAGGTGAAAGGAGGACAGAAGAAGAGAGATTCTATCTCTTGATGGCTGCTCCTGAGGCCTAAAGTGCCCAACACTGTAACAGAGTATAAACCAGGGAGGTATAAACCAGGAACTGTGGACAAAAACCAGTATGTATCTCATAACACCACAGACATTATTGGTCAAATTAATATATTTCAAAGACCTATAACAAAGGGCTTTTACTTTTTATTTTGAAATAAATTTAAAATTAAAGAAAATTTTCAAAAATAATATAGGGTTCCCATATACCCTTCACCCAGCTTCCTCTAATGCTGACATCTTACATAACCATAGTATAATTTATAATTATCGAAACTAGGAATTTAACACTGACATAATAACTATTAACTAATCTAAATACCTTATTCAAGTTTTGGCAGTTTTCTCACTAACGTTCTTTTTCTGGTCAAGGATTTCACATTGCGTTGTGTTCTCCTTAGTCTCCTCCCATCTGGGACCGGTCCTCAGTGTTTCTTTGTTTTTAATGACCATAACACTTTTTTTTTTTTTTTTTTTGAGACAGAGTCTCACTTTGTTGCCCGGGCTAGAGTGCCATGGTGTCAGCCTAGCTCACAGCAACCTCAAACTGCAGGGCTCAAGCAATTCTACTGCCTCAGCCTCCTGAGTACAGACTATAGGCATGCACCACCATGCCCGGCTAATTTTTTCTATATATTTTTAGTTGCCCAATTAATTTCTCTCTATTTTTAGTAGAGACAGGGCTCTCGCTCTTGCTCAGGCTGGTTTTATACTCCTGACATTGAGTGATCCTCCCGCCTTAGCCTCCCAGAGTGCCAGAATTACAGGTGTGAGCCACTGTGCCCAGCCAACACTTTTGAATTGTACTAGCAAGTATTTTCTAGAATGTCCCTAAATTTGTTTTGTTTCCTCATGGTCAGATTGAGGTTATATAATCTGGCAACCATCATGTCAGGAGGTAGATGTCTTATTATTGGTGATTTAACTTGGTTAAGGTGGTGACTATCAGGCTTTTTTCCTGTAAAGCTGTTATTTTCTCCATTGTAATTATCTATGGCAAATATCTTAGAGGGAGGTACTTTGAGATTCTTTAAACATCCAGCTTCTTATTATACCTTAACCCCCTAATTTTAGAATCCATGGATGATTCTTGCCTACTGCAGTTATTACTGTGTTGTGTGTTAACAGTGACTTCTGTTTTCATCAGTCCTTTTATATTTATTAATTAAAACTATTAGAATTCTATGAGGAAATCTATCCCTTCATACACATTTATTTATCAGTTTGGTTTTATGGATATTTTATTGTTTAAATTCTTCTACATTTGGCCACTGTAACTCCTTTAAAAGTTGGCTCTTGTGCACTTTTTTTTTTTCCTTGAGACAGAGTCTCACTTTGTTGCCCAGGCTAGAGTGAGTGCCGTGGTGTCAACCTAGCTCACAACAGCCTCAAACTCCTGGGCTCAAGCAATCCTGCTGCCTCAGCCTCCCAAGTAGCTGGGACTACAGGCATGCACCACCATGTCTGGCTAATTTTTTTTCTATATATATATTAGTTGGCCAATTAATTTATTTCTATTTATAGTAGAGATGGGGTCTCGCTCTTGCTCAGGCTGGTTTAGAACTCCTGACCTCAAGCAATCCGCCCTCCTCGGCCTCCCAGAGTGCTAGGATTATAGGCGTGAAGCACTACGCCTGGCCTCTTGTGCACTTTTGACATATTCTCCTATCATTTTTGACTACTTCTTTACTTTCTGTTACCACAAGATATTCCAGGCTCATTACATATGTTTCCTGCCCCAACTCAGGCATCAGCCATTACACCAAGGAGCTCTGCTTTCTTTGTAGGAATGGCATTTAGGAAAGTCATAATTTTGGTGCTGGATGTACTGGTTGCTACTAAATTATCATTGCTTTTAGGCCCTATCAGCAGAAAAGCTAAGAAATACATGTATGAATACTCACCTACACATACATGCATATATAATTATTGCCTTAAGCACAAGTATTTTTTAAAACTCAACCAAGCTAAGGAAGAGTGTCAGTAATATTTCATATTTTGTAATAGGTTTAAAAATAAATTTTTATTATGTCCAGCTGCAATTATCAAGTGTTACTGCTTGCATTACTAAATGTGAAGTTTAAGCCTTCTGTAAATTATGCAAATAAGTTTTTCAAATAAGTTTTGCCTCATTCATTTATCAAGTATTTATTGACCATCTACTAGATGCCAGGCCCTGGCTCATTAGTATAAAAGACAATAAAAGGTCTGTACCCTTAAAGAGCTTACATATAGACAAATCAATTATAGATTGTGGTGTGTGCCATGAAGAAATTAAGCAAGATTCTGTAATTGAAAATAATGAGGTTTCCAGAGCAAAACATAATATAGGATGATCAGGAAAGGAATGTCTGGGGCAACCTGAAGGAAGGACTGAAGGATGAAGAGCTGTGGACAAAGGGCATTGCAAAGAACATCCCAACCATATGTAAAAGCCCTGAGGTTAATAATTAAAAAGCTTGAGATGTTCTAAAAACCTTCACCTCTTTTTGCCAATTAAGAGTTAAGAAACAACCCAATTTAAAAATGGTCAAATGGCTGGGCGCAGTGGCTCATGCCTGAAATCCTAGCACTCTGGGAGGCCGAGGCAGAAGGATCGCTTGAGCCCAGGAATTTTGAGGTTACTGTGAGTTAGGCTGATGCCACGGCACTCTAGCCCAGGCAAGAGAGTGAGACTCAGTCTCAAAAAAAATAAAATAAAAAATAAAAATGGTCAAAGGACTGGAATAGACATCTCTCTAAGAAGATATACAAATGGCCAATAAATATACAAAAAGATGTTCAACATCATTCATTAATTTTTAGGGACAAGCAATTCAAAATCACAGCCAAGCATGGTAGTTCACAGCTGTAATCCCAGCACTTTGGGAGGCTGAGGTAGGAGGATCACTTGAGGCCAGGAGTTTGAGACTAGCCTGGGAAATATAGTGAGACCCAGTCTCTACAAAAAAATAACAAAACTTAGCCAGGCATGGTGGTGTATGCCTGTGGTACTATCTACTCAAGAAGCTAAGGCAGGAGGATGGTGTTAGAAGCTGCAGTAAGCTATGATTGTACCACTGCACTCCAGCCTGGGCGACAGAGTGAGATCCTGTCTCAAACAAAAACAAAATCATTGACCAGGCATGGTGGCTCACACCTGTTGTAATCCTAGGACTCTGGGATGCTGAGATGGGAAGATTGCTTGAGCTGCAGAGTTTGAGGCCAGCCCAAGAGAGAGACCCCATCTCTACCAAAAATAAAAAAAATTAGCTGGGCGTGGTAGTATGGGCCTGTAGTCCCAGCTACTCAGGAGGCTGAGGCTGGAGGATCACTTGAGCCAAGGAGTTCGAGGTTGCAGTGAGCTGTGATGATGCCATTGCACTCTAGCCAGAGTAACAGAATGAGATTCTGTCTCCAGAAAAAACAAAAGCAAAATTACAGTCAGATACCACTCCTACTCACTAGCATGGCTATAAAAAGGAAAGGAAAGGGGAAGAGAAAGGAAAATGAAAAGTGTTGCTAAGGGTATGGAGAAACAGGTACCCTCGTACACTGCTGGTAAGAACGTAAAGTGGTGCAGCCGCTGTGGAAAACAGTACAGCAGTTCCTCAAAAAGGTAAACACAAGGCCAGGTGCGGTGGCTCACACCTGTAATCCTAGCATGCTGGGAGGCCGAGGCGGTTGGATCGTTTGAGCTCAGGAGTTCGAGACCAGCCTGAGCAAGAGCGAGACACCGTCTCTACTAAAAATAGAAGAAATTAATTGGTCAACTAATATATATAGAAAAAATTAGCTGGGCATGGTGGCCCATGCCTATAGTCCCAGCTATTCGGGAGGCTGAGGCAGAAGGATTGCTTGAGTCCAGGAGTTTGAGGTTGCTGTGAGCTAGGCTGACGCCATGGCACTCTAGCCCAGGCAACAAAGTAAGACTCTGTCTCAAAAAATAAATAAATAAAAATAAATCAGTCTTACAAATGCTAAGAAAATTAGGCTTACATCAGATGAATTAAAAGACCATTGATTTGGCCGGGCGTGGTGGCTCACGCCTGTAATCCTAGCACTCTGGGAGGCCGAGGTGGGTGGATAGCTCAAGGTCAGGAGTTCTAAACCAGCCTGAGCAAGAGCGAGACCCCGTCTCTACTATAAATAGAAAGAAATTAATTAGCCAACTAATATATATAGAAAAAATTAGCTGGGCATGGCGGCGCATGCCTGTAGCCCCAGCTACTTGCAAGGCTGAGGCAGCAGGATTGCTGAGCCCAGGAGTTTGAGGTTGCTGTGAGCTAGGCTGACGCCATGGCACTCACTTTAGCCTGGGCAACAAAGCAAGACTCTGTCTCAAAAATAAATAAATAAATAAATAAATAACCATTGATTTTCATTTTTCTAACTTCATTCTAACTAGGATATTAGTGACAAGGTTAAAAAAAAAAGTCAGGACCAAAAAATTGTTTGAAAGTAATAGATTGCCTGACTCATTTAATTAAACCAAATCTTACTCTTGGTGAAGGCATCTTTCTGCCTACCCATGGCCATCTCTCCCCTGATCAGGTATGATGCTCTGTGTCTGCCAGTGGTATGTGCTTACAGAACAACTTACAGTTTTTCAGTATAACATTAGATGGCTATGCAAGACAGAAAGAAAAGAGCTAATTGTAAAAGCAGAATGATACATTTGCCTATATAAAATTAAAAACTTTGGCTAGGCATGGTGCCTCATACCTGTAATACCCAGCACTTTGGGAGGCCTAGGCAGGAGGATTGCTTGAGCACAGGAGTTTGAAGCTACACTGAGCTATGATCATGCTACTGTACGCCAGCCTGGGTGACAGAGTAAGACCCTGTCTCCGAAAAAAAAAAATTATATAATTAAAGAAAAAATAAAATTGAAAACTTATATTTATCAAAATATACCTTTAAAGAAAATGAAGAGGTATATTTATAACATATAAAACTAATTATTTCTAAAATATGTAAGAATACATATTTTTATATATATGCTTATATATACGTGTGTGTGTGTATATATATATATAAACTTGGACAAACCAATAAGAAAAAAAATTAATAGAAAAATGGGCAGTAATAAAAAAAAATCAATGAAGACCGAAGACCAAAGGCCGATTCTTTGACAAGAGCAATAGCATTGATAAATCTCTAGCCAGAGTCATGAAGAAAAAGAAAAGATACAACGTTCCAGTGTCAAGAATGATAGAGGTACTTATCAGTACAGATTCCACTAATATTTAAAAGATAAAAGAATATTATGGGCTGGGCTTTGTGGCTCATGCCTGTGATTCTAGAACTCTGGGAGGCCAAGGCTGGTGGATTGTTTGAGCTCAGGAGTTTGAAACCAGCCTGAACAAGAGCAAGACCCTGTCTCTACTATAAATAGAAAGAAATAAAGCGGCGAGTAAGATGGAAGATGAGGAGGTCTCTGAGAGCTGGGAGGAGGCGGCAGACAGCGGGGAAAACCAAATCTCCTCCCAAAGTGCCCATTGTGATTCAGGACGATAGCCTTCCCACGGGGCCCCCTCCACAGATCCGCATCCTCCAGAGGCCCACCAGCAACGGTGTGGTCAGCAGCCCCAACTCCACCAGCAGGCCAGCCCTTCCTGTCAAGTCCCTAGCACAGCGGGAGGCAGAGTACGCTGAGGCCCGGAAGTGGATCCTGGGCAGTGCCAGCCCTGAGGAGGAGCAGGAGAAACCCATCCTCGACAGGCCAACCAGGATCTCCCAGCCAGAAGAAAGCAGGCAGCCCAATAATGTGATCAGACAGCCTTTGGGTCCTGATGGGTCACAAGGCTTCAAACAGCGCAGATAAATGCAGGCAAGAAAGGATGCCGCCGCTGCCGCCGTCACCACCTCCTGGGTCGTCCGCCACGGGTTGCACTGCCGTGGCAGACAGCTGGACTTGAGCAGAGGGAACGACCTGACTTACTTGCACTGTGATCCCCCTTGCTCCGCCCACTGTGACCTTGAACCCCATGCATTATGACCTCCCCTCTTCTCCCTTCTTCCCACTGTGATTGGCATGTCGACAAGGGCTGTCCCAAGTCAATGGAAAGGGAAAGGGTGGGAATTAGGGGATGGTTGGGGGGACCCACCAAGGACTCAGAGTAGAGAGTCAGACAGTGCCACTTGGCCACTTGGGGTAAAGCCAGTGCCAGCAATAACAGTTTATCATGCTCATTAATTTGGGATTTCAAAACACAAATGAGAACTCCCACCCACCCACCCCCAAGTGCATGTCTTCATCATTTAAAAAGTAAGTTCCATTTGAAATATCCTTTCTTTTTTTTTTTTTCCTATTTTTGTTTGTTTATACAAATATCTGATTTGCAAGAAAAAGCGCATGGGAGGGATTTTAGCAGTTTAATGATTTTTTAATTGAGAAAAGGTAGTTTGGTAGTCTACTTGAAAAATGTTTCTGGGACGTTCACTAGAAACATTAACCAATAGGATTTTGGTGAGCTTAGCTTCTGTATTCCTACTGCCGCCCAGAAAAGGGGCAGGGCTCTGCAGCCCCCAGGACAGATGAGCACCCCATGCCTATACCTCCCTCCCCTAGCTAAGTCCCAGGGCATCTTGGCCTTGCCTGGAGACTGGGCTAGCTCTGTAGGCTCAGAGAGCCTGGGGAGGGTGCCAATCCCACCTCTAGTATTTTGGGAGATAGGGAAAGTGAACAGACTTCCCCTTCGCATATCCCTCAGGGTGGTTCCCTACCAGCCAGGCTTGCTACTTCTAGAAGGCAGGTAGCATCAGGGAGTGAGACTGCACCCCTGAATTTAGAAGTAAAGGACTCGAGACTTGTTCAGTATTTTGCTGACTGGGGAGAGTCTGGCTCCAGGACCCTGAGCCTTCTGCCTAATGTGGTCAAAAGGTGACTAGATCTTCCCACTCCAGCAAGGCTTGAACTCGTAAGGATCTGTGGTGCTCCATCTCTGTTAATGGTCCTAGCTCAGTAGCTTTACTTGGTACATTTCCTGTGTGAAATCAGTACCTTGGGAGCAGACCATTCTGAATAAAGTTGGGAAAAGAAAAGCTTTGCATTGCAAAGATTGGTGACAGACTGGTTCCCTGTAGACCTAGGCTACCCTTCACCCCTTTTTCCATAGCAAGGGCCTGGAATGAAGGCAGTTCTTCCTCTGTCCCTGGAGATTTGCTTTGGCTTCTAGAGGTGGAAGAGGCAGCTGCCTAGAGCAGCTCTGTGTATGTAGTACAACCTCTCAGGCTTTCTGGTCCCTTCTCTTATACTGCACCTTATCCCTTAGCCAGCCAGATGGCCTCCCCACTCCTAACCAGCAGATAAGTTTTGGAGTGGTTGGTCTGGTTTTGCGATTGGGGCAGCACATGGTGGCCAAGGTGGCAAGCTGAGTTTCACTGGCTCCCTCCACTTTTGGTTCACCTAGCTCTCCGCCTCGCAGGAGCTGTGGGAATGGTAGGCCAGGCCCAGCAAGCCATGTCTCGCTATATCTTCCCCTTAGGAGGAAGGGCCAGCTGCCAGTTGAGTCAGTGACTGGTCCATAGCACAGCTTTACAGCTGTGTGAAGCCAGGAATTTTCCTTGAGCAGAGCTGGAACAGAGCTTCAGTAAGTAAGAGGGAGAATTATCTCCAGGAGTGGGTAAGGAAGAAAATTGGCTGCTATCTTTATAGTTCCACTGCCCTGACCAAGTGTCCACATTCTAAATGTATAGTGTCCATCCTTCATGTAATAGTGGTTTCTGGCCCAATGTGAGACTGTCCTTTCTCTTGAGAAGGGTGCAGAGGTAGTCCCGGTGGGAAGGCCAGGAGGAGTGCTGATTGCTCAGCCATTGGGACCATCTGTTCTAACCCCAACCCCTCCAGTGGGAGCCACATGGAGGAGGCTGGTGGGTGTCTGTGGATTGAGGATGTGGCGGGGACTGGTGCTGCCACCTCCGTCCTGCCAAAGATAGGGCTCTGCCCTCTGTGTGCCTGTCACCACCCACCAGCAGTCATTCCCTGGCTTCCCCATGGAGAGGTGGCAAGCAAAATTTAAAAAAAGAAAGAAAAAAAAAAAAGAAATTAGCTGGACAACTAAAAATATATATAGAAAAAATTAGCCTGGCATGGTGGCACGTGCCTGTAGTCCCAGCTACCTGGGAGGCTAAGGCAGAAGGATTGCTTAAGCCCTGGAGTTTGAGGTTGCTGTGAGCTAGGCTGACACCACACCATTCTTGACCAGGCAACAGAGTGAAACTCTCTCAAAAGAAAAAAAAAAAAAAAAGAATATTATGAAGAACTTTATGCCAGTAATTATTCTACAACTTAAACGAAGTTGGCGAATTTCTTGAAAGATAGAAACCATCGTAGCTTACTTACTCAAGAAGAAATGGATAATGTGAATAGCCCTGTCTATTAAACAAATTGAAATTGGAGTTTAAAATATTCTCACAAAGAAAACTCCAATCCCAGATGCCTTCACTGATGAATTATACCATTCTACAATTGTATCCTGTATTTAAGAAAAGTACCACGAGTTCTACACAAGTTTTTCCAAATTATTGAAGGACAGGCAAGATAGCTCACGCCTCTGGTCCCACTACTCAAGAGGCTGAGGCAGGAGGATCACTTGATCCCAGAAGTTTGGGGCTATAGTGTGATAGGATGTTTCCTATGAATAGCCACTGTAGTATTCCACACTTGGGCAATATAGCGAGACCTCATCTCTTAAAAAAAAAAGAAAAAATTGAAGAGGGAATACTTGCCAACTCACCGTATATGTTCTATAAGCCCAATTACAAGAAAATATGATATCCTTTATGAACTTAGATATAACAAATTTGCCCTCTTTTTCACTCTCACCCTCTCAAAAAAAATTTTTTTGAACGAAATTTTAGCAGATTAAGTCTAACAGTATATTAGAAGGATAATACATCATGACCAAGTGGGATTTCTCTGAATAATGCAGATGTGATTTAATCTTCAAAAGTCAATCAATGTAATTTGCCATATTAACAAACTAAAAGGCCGGGCGCGGTGGCTCACGCCTGTAATCCTAGCACTATGGGAGGCCGAGGCAGGCGGATTGCTCGAGGTCAGGAGTTCGAAACCAGCCTGAGCAAGAGCGAGACCCTGTCTCTACTATAAATAGAAAGAAATTAATTGGCCAACTAATACATATATAGAAAAAATTAGCCGGGCATGGTGGCACATGCCTGTAGTCCCAGCTACCTGGGAGGCTAAGGCAGAAGGATCGCTTAAGCTCTGGAGTTTGAGGTTGCTGTGAGCTAGGCTGACACCACAGCACTCACTGTAGCCTGGGCAACAAAGTGAGACTCTGTCTCAAAAAACAAACAAACAAACAAACAAAAAGACAACAATAACAAACTAAAAACAAAACAAAACATATCATTATCTCAGTACATTCAGAGAAAGTATTTGACAATATTCAGCATTCATTTTTTTTTCCCCAAAAGGGCCCATGGATTGGGGCAATCCCTACCTGGAGAAGAAAATGAACCAGAAAAAAAATATTTCTGGTCTGGCATATTGACATATTTATAAGTGTTTATCACTAATTTTCAGATTATAGCCAATTGTCCATACCAAGAGGGTAAAAGTAGAAATGTAGCTGACAGAGATGGGTTGTGGAAGTTAGACAGAGGGCATCCTGGACCTTTTTTTAATTTAAACTTCCTCAAGTTAGGTATTTGGGTATTGTTTGTGTTTTATGCTATGATCCAGAAGACACTACAAACAACCTGTTTGATAAAAATGGTAACAACAAATTGTTTTCCATGGGTATAGCATGGAGAACTGAACAGTATTTCATCTTAGAGATGCCAAGGGTAGGAGTGCTCACTGTGGGCAGAGCACATATTTTGGGGACTATCTTGGAGAGAGAAGTATCATTATCTCTCTAGGTGACACTGTCAGGCAGGAGGAAACAAGATCTAAAGGAGAATACAGGCAGGAAATGGTGGTATCATAAAGGAGTTAAATAAGTAGAGGGTTAAGTTATGCCAGATATGGATGTCACCTGGAGAACAGATGTAAATAATTGAAAGTGAGAAGGCTAGATAAGAGAGGGAAATAAATACAGATTTATCTGAGAACAAAGGTAAGCAGCAGATTTAGAGTGGGGGTGGATGGTCATCTGTATTCTGGCAAGATGATGGCCGTTGTTCCTACATCAGTCTGCAGTTGGTTGAGGGTAGGTGATGTCTACGTGCTGCGGGAAAGTGAGTGCCGATAGCCTGTGCTATATAGACCCAGCCTGTGTTGACATATGTTGACTGGCTGCCCTTTTTTCAACAGGCGTGGTATCTGTCTGTTTTGAGGGAGACAGTGACGGCTACATCAACTTGGTGGCCTACCCTTATGTGGAAAGTGAAACTGTGGAGCAGGATGACACACCAGAACGGGAGCAACCTCGGCGCAAACACTCCCGCCGGAGCCTGCACCGATCAGGCAGTGGCAGTGACCACAAGGAGGAGAAAGCCACCCTGTCTCTTGAGACTTCTGAGAGGTAAGAGGGTGGCAAACAAAGCTGTAGGTGTATGTCTTGGCCTACTGGCTAAGCACTCAGAACATCTCTAGGGTCCTGGCACATCATGGGGCAGCAGGGCACAAGATTGGGGAGGATGACTGGTATTCTTGGGACACCCACACAGGTATGGCCTCTCTTGTGTGTCACATCACCCCAGTGATGTCTCTTTTGGGTATGGCTGTAGCTGATCAAGAGAGAAAGTGATGCTCTCTCAGCCCTTTGGAATCAGGGATGCCCTGTGCTTAGTGACAAAAGGCATTTGGCTTTCTGTTCTATCTCACCCTTGATAAGACAGAAGGTTGAAACCCACTGGTCTACAGTGAGGCTCCAAATATTTTCTGACCTGCAGAATGTCTGAGCCCCAGGGCCATGAGAGTTCATCCAGACTAGTATTCCCTAATGGGTTTGTGTTAGATCTTTCTGAGAATATCAGTCATTTAACCCTTTCCTTGCACTTAAAATTTAGTTAATTGTGTTAGAAATTGATTTTTTTCTTGTAAATCAGGAAGTCTTTACAAAGAATTGTTTCTTGATTATTTCATGCAAAAATGAATGAGAACCCCCTCTAGGTTGAGTATAATCAAAAGGATAGGCAATAAAAGTGTTGTTGAGGATGTGGAGAAATTGGAACCTTCTTATATTGTTGGTGGCAATGTCAAGTGGAAACAATTTGGCAGTTCTTCAAAAAGTTAAACCCAGTGATTCCATCCCCCTTAGGTATATACCCAGAAGAATTGTATACATAGATTCACACAAAACTTATACACATGTGTTCTTAACATTATTCCTAATAGCCAGAAAGTAGAAACAACCCAAGTATCCATCAACTGGTGAATGGATAAACAAAACATAGTATATCATACAATGGAATATTATTCAGCCATAAAAAGGAATGGAGTACTGATACATGCTGCAACATGGATGGATGGTAAAAACATGTTACATGAAAGAAGCCAGGCACAAAAGACTATAGATATATGGCATGATTCCATTTATATATTAATAAAATGTTCAGAACAAGCAAATCTATAGAAAAAGCAGTTAGTGGTTGCTTTCGTTAGTAGTTAGGGGTTGGAGGTAGTGGGGAATAGGAGATGACTGTTAATGGTGGTAGGGTTTTGTTTTTGGAGTGATAATGTTCTGAAAGTTAGGTAGTGGTTATGTTTTACAACCTTGTGGATATACTAAGAAACTACTGAATTGTAAAAAAAATAATAATAAAATTAATGTGAACTAAAACTAATATGAAATATTAGTTTTATAAAATAAAGTGAAAATAAAGTGAAACCAAAATTATAAAATTAAATTACTTCACATTTAATTTCATTCAGAAATAGTAAGATGTTTTAGTGAGTAAGATGCCCTGTGGCTTGACTTAGAAGTTGAAATTGGGAATTTTTTTTTTTTTTTTTTTTTTTGAGACAGTCTCACTTTGTTGCCCAGGCTAGAGTGAATGCCATGGCGTCAGCCTAGCTCACAGCAACCTCAAACTCCTGGGCTCAAGCAATCCTCCTGCCTCAGCCTCCCGAGTAGCTGGGACTACAGGCATGTGCCACCATGCTCGGCTAATTTGTTCTATATATATTAGTTGGCCAATTAATTTCTTTCTATTTATGGTAGAGACAAGGTCTCTCTCTTGCTCAGGCTGGTTTCGAATTCCTTACCTCGAGCAATCCACCCGTCTCAGCCTCCCGGAGTGCTAAGATAAAATTGGGAATTTTCTTAGAACTACAGTACATAGTTCATCCCTGATGTCAGATCAGTTCATCAACACATGCTGCACATCTGGGCTTCCAAAGCTTTGTAAGGGCCTAGGTCATTCCAGCTCTCCTCACTCAGTTTGGTAACGTCAAAGAGTGCAGAACCCCATGAGAGGCCAGGCACAGTGGCTCATGCCTGTAATCCTAGCACTCTGGAAGGCTAAGGTGGGAGGATCTCTTGAGGTCAGGAGTTTGAGACCAGCCTGAGCAAGAACAAGACCCTGTCTCTACTAAAAATAGAAAAAAAAATTAGCCGAATTTGGTGTTACACGCCTGTAGTCTCACCTACTTGTGCCAGGCAGGAGGATTGCTTGAGCCCAGGAGTTAGAGGTTGCTGTGAGCTAGGCTGATGTCATGGCACTCTAACTAGGGTGACAGAGTGACACTCGGCCTCAAATTAAAAAAAAGAACCCCATGAGACACTGAGTAGCTAATGTGTCTTAATAGTATTCTCAGTCATTGGATCCACTCTGGCCAGGTCCAGAGAGGACCCAGAATCTCTGATGGGACCCAGGACCAGGATCTCAGATGCAAGGAGTGGGCCCAACATCCACTTCTAAGTAAGCAGGGTCTCCACATGTTGAACATTCTTTGTGGGCAGATGGACATCAGCCTGCAGAAATACTTCTTTAAGTGCTTTCCCTATATTCCGCAAGAGGTTCCCTATTCTTCCTCTTGACTGATTGCTGTGGGACCTAACTTAGTCATTCAGGTGACAAGGAATGTTCCCCAAATCTGTATCTGGCAATCAGTGATACTCTTTCAGCAGCTTTTTAGAATGGGCTTTCTTTTCTCCTCTAAAGGTTGTTTCATGAGTCATCTTGTGAAAAGCCAACGAACATAGAAATAACATCAGCATCTGTCTATGTTCAGGTTCAAGGTTGTACTCTGAAGGTGACAGCTCTATCTGCAGTGACCAGACTTTTGCCTAGCCTGTTAGCAGAGGCTTTAAGTCACTCTGCTATTTCTTCACTAGGCCAGGGCTGCAATACCAATGTTGATGTCACGCACCACAAGGGCTCCATCCAGACACAGAAAACTTGTTTTTGGTTTGTTTGGCAAATAAGTCAAACCTGCTGTTTTCTTAAAGGGATCACAAGAAAGGCATCTGTGAATGGCCTCAGCAGTGCCCTCACCAGAAGAAAATGAGGGTTTTGTATGTTAAGAGGCATTGGTGGGCTCTGCTACTTCCAGTTAAAGGGAGATGGGGGTCTTTGCTACTGGCTCTTAGCTAGTGTTGCACACCTTGCTAAGCCACCCTCAGGGGAGGGTCAACATTTCTAGCACACACTAGTGCTTGGGTGGTTAGCTCAAATATTTATGACTCATACCACACTTAAAGGCTAGCAGTTCTGGAGAGGAAAGTGTCATTTGAAATTGCTGCAGTGCTTTTGCCTCTGCTCTGAGCTCCAGACTTTGTTCTACAATTTGCAGGGCACATGGCTTTATCAGTACTGTGGTTTTCTTGGCTTATCAGTGTGATAAACAGTATTGCTAGTTGCTTTAAGCAGGTATTTATGTTCAGGCATAATGAAATTGTGTCAAAGTTTCAGCATTTTCAGTTGGAGTTACTTTTTTACCAAAACCCCTTTATAGTTTGACTTATTTTATAAATAGAATTCTCTTATTCACATGGTTTCATGCTTTCCACAGGCATAAACCCTGTCCAGAGAAACACAGATACTTTTGAGTCTGCTCAGGGTAGACTATATCCTGCTTTTTTTCTTCCTCCTCCTAGGCCTGATGCAGAGACAGTTATTAATAAGCATGATGTCAGCATATGCTTTCTTTAAATCTTATTAAAGGAAGCTACCCTACATGTTGTGGACAAAGATAGGATAGTTATTGATGTCCTTGATAGTGGCATCCCATATTCCATCCTACATTTATTTAGTGTAAAACTGTATTTTAAAGTTTTATTGTCATAAAATATACATAACACAAAATTACCATTTTAAGTGTACAATTCATTGGCATTAAATATATTCACATTGTTATGTAACTAATATCACATTCCTCCTTCCCCTAGCCCCTGGCAACCACTATTCTACTTTCTGTCCTTATGAATTTGGAAGTACTTCATATGAGTAGAATCCTACGATATTTGTCCTTTTGTGTCTGGCTTATTTCACTTGGGAAAATGTTTTCAAGTTCATCCACATATAGCATGTATCAGAATTTCATTCCTTTTTATAGCTGAGTAATAATATTTCATTGTATATATGTACTGCATTTTGTTCATGCATCCTTTGAGAGACACTTGGGTTGTTTCCCCCTTTTGTTTATTGTGGGTAATGCTGCTATGAACATAGGCATAAAGGATCTGTTTGAATCCCTGTTTTCAATTCTTTTGGGTAAATATCTAGGAGTAGAATTGCTGAGTCAGATAATTCTATGTTTAACTTTTTTGAGGAACCACCAGATTGTTTTGGTGACTGCACCATTTTACATTCCCACCAGCAGTGTATGAGGGTTCTAGTTTCTTCACATCCTGGACAATGCTTTTTAAAGTGGTATCCGTATCACATAATTTGACAAAAAGAATTATTTTTCATACAATTTTCAGAGACACAGGAAGACCACTATTTATACCATTTACTCACTGTTATTGGATCATATATCTTGGGCCTCCTTGCTACTCATCAGCAGGGTCTGTGGGGGGCAGATTAGGCCTGATGTAGGTTTCCCCTGCCCTTTGTGGTGAGACCCAGAGGATGACTTGCCTTCGTTCCTTAATAATGTGTATGTTCTTCCTTCTTAGCTCCCAGGAGGCAAAGAGTCCAAAGGTGGAGCTATACAGCCACTCTGAGGTCCCTTTTCAGATGCTAGATGGTAATAGTGGTCTGAGTTCTGAGAAAATCAGCCACAACCCCTGGAGCCTGCGCTGTCACAAGCAACAGCTGAGCCGCATGCGCTCTGAGTCCAAGGACCGAAAGCTCTACAGTATCCTTGTTGCCTCTCCTTCAGCAGTGTCTACTGGGACCGCGGGGAACTGTCCAGCCCATGGCTGAGTTTTTTCTTTGTCTAGGGGTCCCTCTTTGTTCTTATTTCCCTTTTTCATGGATTCTTCTTCCTTTTTCTCATTTTACTTGCATCAACTTTTTTTTTTTTTTTTTGAGACAGACTCTTCCTCCGTTGCCCTGGGCAGGTAGAGTGCTGTGGCATCATCATAGCTCACTGCAACCTCCAACTCCTGGGCTCAAGTGATCTTCCTGCCTCAGCCTCCCGAGTACCTGGGACTATAGGCATGCACCACAATGCCTGGCTAATATTTCTATTTTTAGTAGAGACGGTGTCTTGCTCTTGCTCAGGCTGATCTTGAACTCCTGAGCTCAAGCAATTCTCCCGCCTCGGCCTCCCAGAGTACAAGGATTACAGGCGTGAGTCACCGTGCCTGGCTTATCAATATGTTTTATCTGCCTTTTGGATTTGGTAAAACTGAAGCTTAAAACTTGGCAGTCTAGTACAGTGCTGTCCAACAGAACTTCTGTAATGATGGAAGTATTCTATATTTCAATATGGTAGCCTACAATATGGTAGCCACGGCACTCACTCTAACCAGTGCAACAAAGTGAGACCCTGTCTCAAAAAAAAAATAATAATAATTATAAGAATTCCCATTCCATAATACTTTTTTATCTTTAACATCTTAAATCTATTTTATGTTGTGCAAGTATGGTGTTTATTACTAGACAAAAACACCAAAATCAAACATTTCAATATGGTAGCCCCTGGCCACACTGAGTGTGGCTACTGTGACTGAGGTGCTGAATTTTAAATTTTATTTTGATTATTTAAAATTAAAGTTTAGGCCAGGTGTGGTGGCTCACGCCTGTAATCCTAGCACTCTGGGAGGCTGGGCGGGTGGATCACTCAAGGTCAGGAGTTCCAAACCAGCCTGATCAAGAGTGAGACCCCGTCTGTACTAAATATAGAAAGAAATTAATTGGCCAACTAAAAATATATAGAAAAAATTAGCTGGGCATGGTGGCACATGCCTGTAGTCCCAGCTACTTGGGAGGCTGAGGCAGAAGGATCACTTGAGCCCAAGAGTTTGAGGTTGCTGTGAGCTAGGCTGACGCCACGGCACTCACTCTAGTCTGGGCAACAAAGCGAGACTCTGTCTCAAAAAAAAAAAAAAAACAGTATTATGGAATGGGAATTCTTATAATAATAATAATAATTATTATTTTTGAGATAGGGTCTCACTTTGTTGCACAGGCTAGAGTGAGTGCCGTGGCGTCAGCCTAGCTCACAGCAACCTCAAACTCCTAGGCTCAAGCAATCCTGCTGCCTCAGCCTCCGGAGTAGCTGGGACTACAGGCATGCGCCGCCATGCCCAGCTAATTTTTTCTATATATATTAGTTGGCCAATAAATTAGTTTCTATTTATAGTAGAGATAGGGTCTCGCTCTTGCTCAGGCTGGTTTCGAACTCCTGACCTTGAGCTATCCGCCCGCCTCGGACTCCTAGAGTGCTAGGATTACAGGCGTGAGCCACCTCGCCCGGCCTCTTATAATTATTTAGTATTTTGAAGGAGTGGACAAATAACTACTGATCATTTTGTACATATTTACTCAATTTTTTTTGTAATCAGCTTTCTCAGGTTTACTACTTAGTTAATTTTCACAGTAATCTTTTGAGGAACTATTATTTTCATTTTATAGATGAGGAGATAGAATCACGGGGGATTAAGTGTGGTACCCAGAGCTAGTGAGTGGCCAAAAGCAGGATTCCACAGCCCATGCTCTCAGGCAATATTGAGATATTTCTTTAGCCATCTTCAGGTTTTATCATCACTTGTTGATAGGTTACAGTAGGTGACAGGATTGATTGAAGGCCCAATTTAATTTTTTTCTGTGAGTCACTTTTTTTTTTGAGACAGTCTCACTCTATTGCCCAGGCTAGAGTGCCATGGCATCAGCCTAGCTCACAGCAACCTTAAACTCCTGGACTCTAGCAATCCTGCTGCCTCAGCCTCCCGAGTAGCTGGGACTACAGGCATGTGCCACCATGCCCGGCTAATTTTTTCTATATAGTTTTAGTTGTCCAGCTAATTTCTTTCTATTTTTAGTAGAGACAGGGTCTCACTCTTGCTCAGGCTGGTCTCAAACTCCTGAGTTCAAACGATCTGCCTGCCTCGGCCTCCCAGAGTGCTAGGATTACAGATGTGAGCCACCACGCCCGGCCCTGTGAGTTACTTTTAAAAGAATTAGGAGTATTAAAATGTTCATCAGAGTGATGCTGAGTTTCTATCCTCCAAGATGTGATTCTCTTCTAGCACCTAAATATGGATTTGAGGCCCAGGCCATGAGACCCAATGATTTTTTGGCAGACATGTGGCAGATGCTATACCTTTATACAAAAATTCAAATAAATATACAATTTTTGCAGAATATATTTGGATGAAGACATGAATGTAAATTCCAGGGGATTAAGACCATAAAGCTATTTTGAGCACAAGGTTCTAGAACTGTTAAGGGATAAGTTTAAATATATAGTTTGCTGGTTTGAAATTTAGTGACAAAATGACAAGATAGAAATTTAAATTCAGCTTTTTCTAAAGATTCCTATTTGGTAATGTTAGAGTCTGATTGCCTTGTTTTTGTAGTAGTGCTACAAAGATGTCTTCCTTATTACTTAGGCCTGGGTAAGGTGCTGGCTTGAGAAGGGCCTTGGTTTACTGATGGTGACAGGGATGTCTCTGATCTGCCCAGTCTTCTTTAATTTATGTATTGCCTGCAAGATAGATTTAAAGAATAACACAAGGCCGGGCGCGGTGGCTCACGCCTGTAATCCTAGCTCTCTGGGAGGCGGAGGCGGGCAGATTGCTCGAGGTCAGGAGTTCGAAACCAGCCTGAGCAAGAGCGAGACCCCGTCTCTACTATAAATAGAAAGAAACTAATTGGCCAACTAATATATATAGAAAAAATTAGCCGGGCATGGTGGCTCATGCCTGTAGTCCCAGCTACTTGGGAGGCTGAGACAGAAGGATCGCTTGAGCCCAGGAGTTTGAGGTTGCTGTGAGCTAGGCTGACGCCACGGCACTCACTCTAGCCTAGGCAACAAAGCGAGACTCTGTCTCAAAAAAAAAAAAAAAAAAAAGAATAACACAATTAACAATATCAATGGATGTTGTATATACGTACAATGGAAAATTATTCAGCTATAAAAAGGAATGATACATGCGTACAACATGGATGAACCTTGAAAACATTTTGTGAAATAAGCTAGACACAAAAGGACAAATATTTTATGATTCCACTTATAGGAGGT
This sequence comes from Microcebus murinus, assembly GCF_040939455.1. Taxonomy (NCBI): domain Eukaryota; kingdom Metazoa; phylum Chordata; class Mammalia; order Primates; family Cheirogaleidae; genus Microcebus; species Microcebus murinus. The sequence goes on along the minus strand of NC_134104.1, from coordinate 155,141,167 downwards.
ACCAAGAATAGACAAATTCATAGAAACAGAAAGTAGAATAGAGGTTCCCTGGAGCTGGGGGTAGGGAGAATGGGGAGTTACTGGTTAATGGGTACAGAGTTTCAGTTTGGGAAGATGAAAAAGTTCTGGAGATGGATGGTGTTGATAGTTGTACAACAGTATGAATGTACTTAATGCCACTGAATTGTACACTTAAAATTTTGTAAACAGTAAATTTTGTTATATATGTTTTACCACAAAAAAAAATTTTTTTAAGAAATAATAGGCCAGTGGTGTGATACCCACATATCAGAGTTGGTAAGGTGAATACATACTGCATTAGGTCAGTGCCCCATTTTATAGAAAAACTTGTTTGTGCTTTCCTCGTGGGGGCTATGGTGAGTGTGGTTGTCATCCTCCTTGACCGTGGCCCAGAGTTCCTCCTGCTTGAGAATGTGGTGCACCACTTCAAGTACCCCTGTGTGCTGGACCTAAAGATGGGGACCCGGCAGCATGGTGATGACGCATCAGCAGAGAAAGCAGCCCGGCAGATGAGGAAGTGTGAGCAGAGCACGTCGGCTACGCTGGGTGTCAGGGTCTGTGGCATGCAGGTGAGTCATACCTGGTGACAGCCCAGGTGCTGCCACTTGTATGTTTTGGGTTGTGCCCATACCTGCCTGCCACCCATGCCAAGTGTCGTCCTGACCCACATTGGCTTGGAATCTACTCTGAAAGAAAGAGGTAAGTCCCCCATAGGTACTGAGTATGTCCTTAGAAGTGTATTCCCTGAGCCCTCCTGTTCTTATCTGGGCTCCAGACACAGGGCCACTGTGAAAGCCTGTTGCTTCAAAATTGGGGCAAGTAAGACTCTTATCTGTCAGCAAGGTGTTCTTAGTTAAGAATTTAGCTGGGCCCCAGGGTGGCTTGGAGGAGGGCTCCAAAGGTGATGTCAGGGAACCCACCAGGCCTGGTATTGGTTTTCTCTTGGCTCTACAGTGGGAAAATTCAGGGAGAATGGGCCTGCCCTGCTCCACTTGGAAGGGTAAGCAGAAAAGCTCAGCTTGGTCAGAGTGCCTTCCAGACAGTACTTGCCCAGGTATCATAAGCTCATCAGACTTCCATGGTACTCACCCTGTCTTATCTCCTGGGATTTCAGGTGTACCAGCTGGACACAGGGCATTACCTCTGCCGAAACAAGTACTATGGCCGTGGGCTGTCCATTGAAGGCTTCCGCAACGCCCTCTATCAGTATCTGCACAATGGCCTGGACCTGCGACGTGACCTTTTTGAGCCTATCCTGAGCAAACTGCGGGGCCTGAAAGCTGTACTGGAGCGGCAGGCCTCCTACCGCTTCTATTCCAGTTCCCTGCTTGTCATCTATGATGGCAAGGAGTGCCGGGCTGAGTCCTACCTGGACCGCCGGTCTGAGATGCGTCTCAAGCACCTGGACATGGGGCTCCCCGAGGTGGCATCATTGTGTGGCCCCAGCACCAGCCCCAGCAGCACCAGCCCTGAGGCAGGTTCCTCCTCTCCACCCAAGGTGGATGTCCGCATGATTGACTTTGCACACAGCACGTTCAAGGGCTTTCGGGATGACCCCACTGTGCATGATGGGCCGGACAGAGGCTATGTATTTGGCCTGGAGAACCTCATCAGCATCATGGAACAGATGCGGGATGAGAACCAGTAGGCCCAGTTCTGGGCCCCAGAACCCCTTCCTCTCCACCCGCAGGCAGGGACCATTGCTCTGAACTCGCCGTGAGGACACACAGACTTGCTTTTAAAGGGTTATATTTCTCTTTGGTGTAAACTAAAAGAAATGTTTTTAGCTGTAGCCTGGAATCCATATATATAAAGTGAAGAAGGGCAGAACATATGTCCTCTCAGCCAGGCTCCTTAGTTCTATGGCTCTGACTGCTGTGTCCAGGCTGACTTAGGAAGGAAGAGGTGCCCCTGGTGGGCTTGACAGCAGGGACAGGATGCCCTTGGACATTGGTTTCTCTTACCTAGGTCTTTGGGGTCTGTGGCTGCAGGACCCTGCTGATTGTGGGGTGAAGCCCTGGGCTGGCTCAGGGCCCCCTTTTGCCCACTTGCCCTTGTTCCTCAGAAGTAGAAAGAATTGGGTGCCCATCCATCTCTTGGGGGCTTTCCAGTCTTGTGCTGTGGATGTCAGTTAGCTCTTTAATAGATGCTCTCAGGGCACCACAGATCTGATTGCATCCTTCTTGGGTCTGACCTTGGCATGGGGCTAGGTTAATGAAGCTGGGCTGAAGCTAATTCATGGCAGAGGGCAGGCCCTGGGTTCCCTAGGCACCTATTGGCACGTGACTCTGCTCCTCTGCCTACAACCCCAGCCAGCCTTTCTCACCAAGATCCCTTGCCTGAGAAGGCCACTTCCTCCTGCTCTACTGAAGGGAGTGCAGCTCTGTTTGCCAGGAAGAGTTGCTGTCCTAGTATGCCTCAGGGCCTCTGGTGGCTCTGGCCCAGACAGTATTTGCAGTTCTTGTGCTGTGAGTGGGAATCCTCTTCCTCTAGTTTGGGCAGCTGTGCTGCCACTGGATGGGCTGCTCCTCCCAGGGTTCAAGGGCTGTGGTCCGCTCAGGGTCTCACATTTCCCCAGGCCAAGCTCAAGGCAGCGGCCCTTTGTGATGCAGTCCAGGCCCTGGGTCTGGAGGGAGAACTTTATGCTTGTCTGCTCACAGGGACATGGTCTGAGCCCTGAGTGCAGGTGCCCAGATTCCTCTAATGAGAGCTTTGTCTGATCAATCCTGGGGTCTGTCAGTTTGTCCATGTGTCCGCCTGCCATCCCCCGTCTTTTGGGACCCTTCCACTAGGTTGTAGCCTTGCTCATTAGTACATATTGATTTGCTTCATGCTCTTTCTATTACCCTCTTTTCCATTTTTTGAGATGAGCTTTTGCCCCTATGCCCTTCCTCTGCAGGTGCTGCCTTTTTACAAAAACTTGGTAGCAGAATGAATTGTAGGTGATGTTTCCCTGCTGGCCCAGCGCCCTTTCTGTGGGCCTCTAATATGGCCCTCAATACTGACAAGTGGGGCAGTTAAAGCTCAAGGGGTGACCCTTTCATTCCCATGGTTTTAGTCATTTTTGCTGCCAGCCCTCAGTGGCACAGAAACCTGCTGCTTCTAACAGGTGGCCAGGGCGCAACACTGAACTCAGCCATTGCCAAGGTCAGCACCCTCTCCTCTGAGCCTAGGGTCACTGTCATTGTCAGTTTTGGCAGATTGCTGTTTTAGCATTAAAGGCAAGCCAGCTAGCCTGTGTCTGTGAGAGACCTTGGTAAATGATGGATTAATTTCCCAGTCCTTAGAGATGCAGCTTCTTAAATGGGCTCCTTGATGGATCCCATCTCTCTCAGCCCTCTGACCCTGGTGCCAGACATGGGCAGGTTCCCATTCCTTGAGGCTGGGAGGGGCAGCTTGCCTGTTGCTGGTCAGAAATGACCATCTCTCCTGTACCATTTTGTGGTGTCAGCCATAGAGGCAGTAGCTTCTCATTAGACATTCATTCCCTAGTAGGGTAGGGGATAAGACAAAGGGTCTGGAGCCATTTGGGACTGCCTGGGGATGTTCTGTGCCTCCCAAGTTCCTAGATAGTGGCAGCAGGTGCTGCCCCCCATTCTGGCTGCTCCTTATAGCGAAGGAGCCTGTGGCCACTCATATTCAGTGTTTACCTGGAACTAGAGAGTGGAAAGGCTTGGGATTTGCTGCTTTTCCCCCAAGGCAGGGCCCCTCTTTTCAGCACTTTTGACACCTGGAGACCCAGCCCTGTTACGTTAGTGGGCAAGTGTGTACAAACTCATTGCCACTGCTTTTTCTCTGCCCTAGGCCAGAGAGCCCTGTCCCTGCCAGGCCCTGCCTCCCCAGCCCTAACTTGGGACCAAAGTGCAACATGGGATCATGGGTTGGGGCGCTCAAGTGACCCTTCTCTATTGTGCTTCCCTGGGCCAAACCCACACCAGACCCCGGGAGGGGGTTGGGTAGGTGGGGGGGACGGGTGGTGCTTAAAGAGGAAGGGGACCAGTGTAGCAACTTGCCAGGGACCCCACCCCCTCCCTCTCTGGGCCTGTGTAGTGGGCCTGGGATTCCCAACAAGGGGTGGGGGGTGGGGGGCTGTGCTAGCTCAGTAGCCGCTGCTCACACGCTCACACCTGGTCACATGCACGTTCCCTAGATGCAGATTGCTTTGAACTTTAAAGCTGTACAATTTGGTTATGTTTGTGTCAATTTAAAAAATATTTTAATGAGGAAAAAATGGAGAACCCTGGGAAGGGCCTGGTTCCTTTGCTTCTCGGGGAACTGTAAGACCTCGCATTCTAGGAATCGCTCTCTGCTGCTCTTTCCTGGAAGCTAAGCCTGTCCACACTGCCCGAGGCCTACGCGCGGATACTACAACGTGGCTCGGGCCGCAGTTGCGTGTTTTCTCGGGACCTTGCGTGTGGGGGAGGGGGGTACTTGGCCGAGCCCTCCCCTTTCTGTACATCTAGCGCTGCCCACCCTGCTTGTGTCTGAGGTCGTGTATGTCAAAATAAAGCCGCTAGAAACAGGTGTGTCCGAGTCTTTCTGAAAATCGTATGCCTTCCGGGTAGCAAGGATGCCAGGCCCACCCCGCGTCTCCAGCTCCCTTCTCTCCTTTCCTCTGGAGCGGAGGGGGCGGGGTCGAGGGGCGGGGCTGAAACGGCCGCGCCGAGGCCAATCCTATCACCGGTAGGAAACTAGGCCTCACCCTTGGCGCCAGTTCCGCCTTTGGATCCACCAATGGGCTGCTGACCCGCGGGTCCCATCCCTGGTCTCCATGGCAGCCAGGGAAGTTCGGGTTCTCATTGGCTACGTCTGCTGCAGCGCCGCGCCCCAGCGATCCGGAGTCGGCGGCTGTGCCACGTATACAGCAGCCGATTGGTCCGCCAGGGTTACGTCACTGCCCGCGCCAGTCCGGCCTGAGTTGAGGCCAGCAGCCTTCCACCCAGCGTCGCGTCGTGCGTTGTGGCGGCCCTGAATTCGGCTTCAGGACAGATCCGGCGGGCGAGGTGGAACCACAGTCGGTCAGTCAGGCTGGTGAAGGGCGCGGAGCTGGGCACGGCGGCGGGAGTGCGCGGCAGGGGCCGGCCAGGCGGGCTGCAGGCACCTCGGATCCCAGGACTCATTCTCCCATCGCCCGTAGGCTCGATGAAGGCACTGATTTTGGTGGGCGGCTATGGGACGCGGCTACGGCCGCTGACGCTGAGCACCCCGAAGCCATTGGTGGACTTCTGCAATAAGCCCATCTTGTTGCACCAAGTGGAGGCGCTGGCTGCGGTAATGCCCGGGATCGGGATCGGGATCGGGGTCTTGGTCGTACCTGGCTGGACAAAGGACGGCTAGCGACTGGGGGTTAGGAACGCCCGTACCTTCCGGCTGAGCCCGCCTGTCGGCCGGCGTTCTGTCTGACAGGCAGGCGTAGACCACGTGATCCTGGCCGTGAGCTACATGTCGCAGGTGTTGGAGAAGGAAATGAAGGCGCAGGAACAGAGGGTGAGGCACGGAATGTTGGCCCTTATTCTTGGTCCTTGCTCACCTTCGCAACTTGGTAGGAGAACCTAAATGGGGGGCTTCTTCCTTCCAGTTGGGAATCCGAATCTCTATGTCCCATGAAGAGGAGCCTTTAGGGACAGGTCAGTAGAGACAGGAACATCCTTTGGGGAGGGTTTAGGACCAGGAAAGGGGTAAGACCTGGTCTGGATTGGGCCTGCTGAGCCTGGATCCAGGGATTCAAACCCCCAGCAAGGTGGTTTGCTCCTTCTCCCTAGCTGGGCCCTTGGCACTGGCCCGTGACCTGCTCTCTGAGACTGCAGACCCTTTCTTCGTCCTCAACAGTGATGTGATCTGCGATTTCCCCTTCCAAGCCATGGTGCAGTTCCACCGGCACCATGGCCAGGAGGGCTCCATCCTGGTAAGGGACCAGGTTTTCCATTTCTTTTGACATTTCCAGCCCCCCATGCCCAGCCTTGAACTACCTTCTTATGTTACGGGTACAGAGTTGTGCAGTATTTATCTTTAAGTATTTGGGGAAGAGTCCCTGAGATTTGGGACAGCATGTTTATCAAGGCTCGGGAACACTGGACTAGGCCTGAGGTGCTGCTACATTCAGGTGACCAAGGTGGAGGAACCCTCCAAGTACGGTGTGGTGGTATGTGAGGCTGACACAGGCCGCATTCACCGGTTCGTGGAGAAGCCGCAGGTGTTTGTGTCCAATAAGATCAACGCAGGCATGTACATCCTGAGCCCTGCAGTGCTGCAGCGCATCCAGGTGTGTAGGAGACAGCTGCTGGGTGGGCTGGGATGGGGTAGGCCACCACCATCATGACCCTGCTCACAAGGTGCCCACTCCCACAGCTGCAGCCTACGTCCATTGAGAAGGAAGTCTTCCCTGTTATGGCCAAGGAGGGGCAGCTATATGCCATGGAGCTGCAGGGTGAGGCAGGGAGGCCATAGGGTGGGGGTGGTCTGTGGCTGGGCTGAGCCCCCTGATGCATCCCTCCCTACAGGCTTCTGGATGGACATTGGGCAGCCTAAGGATTTTCTCACCGGCATGTGCCTCTTCCTCCAGTCACTGAGGCAGAAGCAGCCTGAGAGACTATGCTCAGGCCCTGGCATTGTAGGCAACGTGCTGGTGGTAAGGCCTTTGCTCAGCCCATCATTAATCCCCTCAGTCTTGGGAGACAAATGGCCCACTTATATTTTCCCCACTGCTCTCAGGACCCAAGTGCCCGCATTGGCCAGAACTGCAGCATTGGCCCCAACGTGAGCTTGGGTCCTGGTGTGGTAGTGGAGGATGGCGTGTGTATCCGGCGGTGCACGGTGCTGCGGGATGCCCATATCCGCTCCCACTCCTGGCTTGAGTCCTGCATTGTGGGCTGGCGCTGTCGTGTGGGCCAGTGGGTAAGCCTGTGTGCTAGGCTCGGTGGGGAGAAGGGGAGGGAATGTGCCCGCCTCACTGACAAGGCCTATCCTCTCTCCCTGAGGTTCGCATGGAGAATGTGACAGTGCTGGGTGAGGACGTCATAGTTAATGATGAGCTCTACCTCAACGGAGCCAGCGTGCTGCCACACAAGTCTATTGGCGAGTCCGTGCCAGAGCCTCGCATCATCATGTGAGGGATGCTGGAGGACTAGCCAAGCCCCAGTGTCCCCATTGGCAAGGGGAGCACTGGCCTGATATATCAGAAGACCCTGGATTTGCTGCCATTTGTCTGGGAAGGATTGGATGAGGCTGAAGCTGGTGGACACCTGCCTTCTCATGGGGACATAATCTGGCAGAATTCCTGCTGGGCACACCCCACAAACCCTACTCCCTCAAGAAGGGCCGGGGCCAGGGCTGTATGGAATAATAATTTAATGCTCACTGTGGCCCTGACTGAAAGTCAAGCTCAGGCACAATTAGGGCCATGGCTGGGCTCCCACCAATGAGGCTATAGGCAGGCAAGAAGGAGGTTGGATGTGGCGGGGGTGGGTGCTATGGGGAGCAGGGCAAAGGAAGCTCATAAATAGGGCCCAGCTTGGGTCTGGGTTCAAGGGTGGAGGTTCCAGGGTGGTGTGGGCTATGAGGACTAGGCAGCCGAGGAAGTGGTACTTGTACTGGCTGTTTTTTCCCAGTCCTCTACAGACACGATGGTGGTTTTGCAGAAGAAGCAATCCTTGTTGTTCATCAGGTGCTGGTTGATGCAGGCTCTACAACAGGAGAGGGAGTGAGGGCTGCCCTGTATGTTCCTACTGTTCTCCCCCCACCAAGCCATGGGGCCTACTTACTTGCAGGACTTGTGGCCACAGGGCTGGAACACAGCAGAGATGGGGTGGGCATAGCAGATTGGGCAAAGGTCTTCCTCACTGGTGGGCTGCAGGGAGGACAGCAGAGGGTGGGCTGGAGTTGGATGCCCAGATACATGGACATGCACTGTGCCCATAAAGGAATGCACACACATTCAAGTGGCATGGACCTGCATGTATACTGTGGTCCCACTCACCAGGGAGGCAGCTGCTGCCTGGGCAGATGCTGAGGTCAGGTGTGCCAGCATCTGTTCTACCCGGGCCAACTCCTCAGCACTGATATAATCTGTATCTGGGGAGTGGTAGGGAGTGTCAGGCCAAATGTGGCCCAAGAACCCAGTGCCTCTTGAATATTCCCAGCCTGGGAATTTGCTGTTCTTGAGGCGCCTGACCGCCCTCCCTACCCCACTCACAGCTCTGTAGGGAGAAGCGCTTCCGGTCAGGGGCTGGCAGGACAGTGCCAGGTGCTGGGGGCTCTGGCTGCCCCAGGAGATAGCATATGGAGCGTAGCTGGAAGCAGGGATCTGCCAGGAGCACTGATGTGGCTCTCTCTGTCCTAGGTAGGGGAGAGTGCAAGGTAGTCAGATGCTTGGGGCCTGTCTGAAAGTAATCTCTACCAGGGGGAAGGAGTGCCATGACAGGTGCATTATCATCCTTCACATCTCCCTGCTTACCAGCCCCCCAACAAGTACTGGATCTCTGTAAGGTCCCACACAGCCCAGGTACCAGTTTAAGAGGGCTCAGGTAAGCCACCAAAAGACAGTGGTGGTCCACCTGCCCCATAATATATTAATCCTTCATAATAATCACTTCAAATAAACACCAAAAACATTAACAGCAACTTAGAGACATTCTTCCCACACTTCCCCTTTTACTCTTCCAAGAGAGATAAGCTTCCAAGATAGCTACAGGAAGCTCTGGCTAAGGGCAGGCTGGGACGTTGGGGTCGGACTCCCCTCTGGCGGCCACCAGAGGCCGCTTAGCGCTAGGGGACGCAGCCGCCCCGCCCGCTGAAGCGGGAGCCAATAAGAGCGCCGGGTCCCGCCCCCTGGGCCATCCCTTCCTGGCTAGTATTTAGAAGCCGACCGGGACCGGAGGCTCCGGGAGAGTGCTAGGAAAGTTGGAGGGCGCCTCACAACCTGGGCATGAGGGAGCAGGAGCAGTCGGCCATGCGGGGCAGAACCCACATCGTGCCTCCTTGGCCATGAGCCGTCCGGCACCACACACGTCGAACCAGAGCAGAAGTGGGTGAGTCCTGGAGCTGCGACCTGCACAGGGCTGCCCTTGTCCCATCCCTGGTGGTCGCTGCCATGGGCTGGCTGGTGCTGCTGGGCACACTACTGTGCATGCCGCGGGCTGGGTTAGGCACCCGGGACTCAGAGGGCTTCCCGCCCCCTGCGCCCCACAGCTGCCCCCACAAATGCGTCTGTGCTGCCGACCTGGTGAGCTGCGCAGGCCTTGGGTTGCAGGACGTGCCGGCCGTGTTACCTGCCGCTGCTGCAGACCTCGACCTAAGCCACAATGCGCTTCAGCGCCTGCGCCCCGGCTGGCTGACGCCCCTTTCCCGGCTGCGCGACCTACGCCTAGGCCACAACGAGCTCCATGTACTGGGTCGCGGCGTCTTCACCAATGCCAGCGGCCTGAGGCAACTCGATCTATCATCTAATGCCTTGCGAGCGCTTGGCCGCCACGACCTCGACGGGCTAGGGGCGCTGGAGAGGCTGTTGCTATTCAACAACCGCCTGGCGCGCTTGGACGAGCATGCCTTCCATGGCCTGAGCGCGCTCAGCCATCTCTACCTGGGCTGCAACGAACTCGCGTCCTTCTCTTTCGACCACCTGCACGATCTGGGTGCGACCCACCTGCGTACTCTGGACCTTTCCTCCAACCGGCTGGGACGCATCTCTGTACCAGAGCTGGCCGCACTGCCAGCCTTCCTCAAGAATGGCCTCTACTTGCACAACAACCCGCTGCCGTGCGACTGCCGCCTTTACCACCTGCTGCAGCGCTGGCACCAGCGGGGCCTAAGCGCCCTGCGCGACTTCGCGCGCGAGTACACGTGCCTGGCCTTCAATGTACCCATGTCCCGCGTGCGCTTCTTCGAGCACAGCCGCGTCTTCGAGAACTGCTCTGTTGCCCCAGCTCTTGGCCTAGAGCGGCCAGAAGAGCAGCTGCACGTGCAGGTGGGTCGGTCCCTGAGACTATACTGCAACACCAGCGCTCCAGCTGTGCGCATCGCCTGGGTTTCGCCGGAGAATGAGCTGCTAGTGGCGCCAGGATCCCGCGACGGTAGCATCGCGGTGCTGGCAGACGGCAGTTTGGCCATAGGTAACGTGCAGCAGCGGCATGCGGGTGTCTTCGTGTGCCTGGCCACCGGGCCCCGCCTACACCACAACCAGACACACGAGTACAACGTGAGCGTGCACTTCTCGCGCCCCGACCCAGAGGCCTTCAATACGGGCTTCACCACGCTTCTGGGCTGCGTGGTGGGCCTGGTGCTAGTGCTGCTCTACCTGTTTGCTCCGCCCTGCCGGGGCTGCTGCCGCTGCTGCCGCCGTGCCTGCCGCTGCCGCTGGCCACGAACACCCAGCCCGCTCCAGGAGCTGAGCGCGCAGTCCTCGGTGCTCAGTGCCACACCTCCAGAGGCACCCAGCCGCAAGACCAGTGTCCACAAGCACGTGGTCTTTCTGGAGCCAGGCAGGAGGGGCCTCAATGGCCGGGTGCAGCTGGCGGTAGCTGAGGACTTCGATCTCTGCAACCCCGTGGGCCTGCGGCTTAAGGCTGGCTCCGAGTCTGCTAGCTCCACATGCTCGGAGGGTCTCATGATGACCTAGGCTGCCCAGGAGCCCCACTCAGGCCCCCACCCTCCTGCTGCTTGCCCTGCTCCGTGCTGCGGCCCAGAGAACTGCCACATGCTCGAGGGAAGCGCTGTGTCTGGTCCTCTGGCCTATATGGACTTTACCTGAACCACAATGGCCCTACTTACTGGAAGGTGGTCTGGGGTCCCCAACTTGCTTCCTGCTTTGCCCCAACAAAGGCCCCTGGCCCTTGCAGGCCCTGCTAGTACTGGTTTTCCTTGGGACACCCAGTGCCCAAATGCCCCGTGAAAATTGGGGACTGAGGCAGCATCCAGAGTGGTATAGAAGAATTGAAGTGTAACCACCTTCCCCTTCCCAAGGCGCTGGGGAAAGAGTAGGCCCACAGGCGAAAAGGAGGGCTCTGTAGGAAGCTCTAGCCCCCAACCCCAGGACAGGAGGAGGAAACAAGGCCTCCCTCTGGTGAAGGGGACTCCCCCATGCACCAACACCCAACCTACTGAAAGCTTCACAACTTCATGCAGAGTCTGGGAGGCAGGTATATGGCAGGCAACGCTGCTTGAGAGACCCCTGGGGAGCCTGGCCTGAGCCCCAGCCAGAGTAGCCCTGCTCTCTGGCCAGGGGCATCTAGTCGTAGTCGTCACTCTGAAGGCAGAGCCCATCCCATGGCTTACGGACAGCAGCGAAGGCCATCATGGCTAGCGCCCCCAACTTTGCAGCAGTAAAAAGCCTGGTGAGCGCGGCCAAGCTGGGAGGAACGAGCCGGAACTCCATGTCCCTTGAGGGCAGGAGCCTCTTAAGGGCTGGCACTGGTCTCAGCCTAATGGCTGAGGCGGTGCCCTGGCTTTATATGCATCTCACCACTCCCAATGCAGGGAGGCAGGGAAGAGAGGTCTGAGAACCCCTCACGGGTCGGGGCTGAGCTGGGGGGCCCAGCTGGCTCAGCTGTTACAGAGTTTCTCAATAAAGGCGGTACATGCTTGCTGCTGAAGCCTGCGTAAAGGTAGCATTGTGTGTGCTCAGCTCTTGATCCAGCAGTGTCGCCCTGGCCATCGCAGGATGGCACACCCTTCAGAGTCTCGGCTACCATGTCCCACTTAAGGCGTGGCCACAGGCCAGTGTGTCTGTGAGTCCGGACACCCTGCCCTGCTGGGGTCCCTGATGCTCCTACTCAGAGCAGCTGCTGCCGACACTATTTAGGCAGCTCACACCTCAGCACCTTCTCTGCCTCTAAACCTGATACTGAAGTCCATTTTGGGATGAGGAAACTAAGGTACAGAGAGACCCAGCCCCTCCTCATCACACACACCCAGCTTGCACGGGAACCACAGTCCCCAACACTCACTCTGAGGCTGAGCCATGTACCAGGAGCTGCACCAGGATGCCTGTCACTGCCACCAGAATGGGGTAATGGTCCACGCTCTCTAGGCCTAAGGGAAGGGGGAGGAAGGAGATGAGCCCCCGCTGCAGGGGCATGGGCCTGGCTGATGCCATACACCCTTCCCACTGTCCTCCCCACTGGAGGGTGAGCTGAGGCTGGCTGTCCTGGGACAGAACGGAGGATCAGGCGTCACCACTCTTGGCAGAGGAACCAAGGCCTGTGTTGGGGTGCGGGGCATCTAGGTTCTCACCAGGCAGCCGTAGGGTAACCACACGGTCAAACAGGTTCCTCTCAGCTGTCACCCGGTTCAGCACCTGGTTCAGCAGCTGTGATAGCAGGAGCCCGTTGGTGGATGGGCAGGGTCACCACTGGGGTGTCCCCAGGGTCCCACCCTTGCCCAGATGGACACACCTGTGCAAGGCGCCGCAGCAGCATCTCAGAGTTAGGTCGAGACCAGTCAAGGAATATCTCCGGCACCAGCGTGATGGTCATCTCCAAGACACGCAGCAGGCTAACCGAGAGGTCAAAGCAGGTGGCACATACCTTGAGCTGCCGGCTGTCCACGAAGTTTCGCTCCAGGCGTTCAGCAGCCTGCTGAATCTGCACCACCAATGTGGGCAAGCAGCAGTGAGTGGCCTGGCTACACCTGGGCCCCCTTCCTTGCCTCTTGCACCACCCTGACCCATAAGGCCCCACCACACCCACCACACCCCACCTCCTGGATCATGCCGATGAACTCAGAGAAGGCCCAGTTGAGCTGGTTGAGGACGCTGTTGAGGAAGCTGGGCGCCACGTCTGGACCCTCCCGCAGCAGGTCTGCCATGTGCTGCTGCAGCAGGGTGGAGGGGCAGGGCTCTACAGGAGCATGGGGAGGTGGCATCATCAGCGACTTCACCACAGTGGCCACTGCCTGTTTGCCTCTGTTCTTACCCACTGGGCCAAGGACAGGAAGATGGCTCCCTGGGAATGCTCAGGTCATGAGGTGGGGAACAGGTTGCAGCTGCCTGGAGGTTAAGGCTAAATCTGTCCCCTCCTTCTGCAGGGCAAGCCCCAGGCTGCAGTTGTTTCCAGTCCCTCTTCCACCCCACTACCTCCGCCTAGAGCAGCCACACAGCTCAAGCCTGACCCTCGGCAAGTTCTGAGTCACGTGCCCTTCAGATAGGGTCAGACCTAGACAGGGCAACATAAGACTCTTCCCTATTGCTATCAAGGCCAGCCTCTCCAGAGCTTTCTCTGAGCTCTGCTGCAAGCCCTGCTGTCCTCTACCGTCCTCTGCTGCCCTTGGCCTGGCCTTGGCATGTGGCCCAGGTGGTGGGCGCCAAGGCTGGCCTGGCAGTCAGCAGTAACCAGAGCCCTCAGCTGCAGCCCTCAGCTGCCTGCCTGCCTCCCCACCCCTCTCAATGCCAATCAATAGTTCCCACAGCAGCGGGACACGTATCTGGCCCCACTGCCAGCTCTCCACTTGCAGCTCAGTTCTGCCCAAGAGGCAGAACCAAGGCAACTTACAAGGACTTGCTGTGTGACTTATGCACAAGGCACTTGGCCTCTATGAGGACACCCCTCAGACTAAAACATTGCCCACAAAGGCAGAAACACACTACATGAGCCAAGAAGAGCCACCATACAGGGTGAGTACAGTGTGTGACAGACACTTGGCAAGCTAGAAAGCCCAAGCAAGACCTTAGGCCAGCCTAGCCAAAGGTCCTCAGGCTCACGAGACTTTGCTGGACCTTGGGGAGAAAGCACAGCTTTTGCTCCCAACAAAATGTCCCTTACTCCAGGAAGTCCAATGAGTATTCTCTGGGGCCCTGGCCAACCTCTGGTCTGTGTTCCTTCTTGACTCAGGTGTCTAAGGCCCAGGGTCTGGCATCAGCAGAGACCAAAGAGCGGAAGGACATGGTGCTGGGAGGTCAGGGAACTGGCTTAGAGGACAAGGGACAGAGTGTTCAGTTTGCATGAGATGCCAGGAGGCTGGAAAGATGTTGTCACTTTCCACTGTGACCCAGGCAGGGCATACAGGCCCAAAGGGCACACGTGGAACTGTGGGGCAAAGGAGAGCAATCCCAGAGTGTCTTTGGCTGGGAGGAAGTGGGGAAAATGGAAAACCCAGGGGACAGGCAGGGAGCCTGGGGCCCAACATGAGTACAGGAGAGGGCCTGGAAGAAGCGGAAGAGTCTGACAGAACCCAAGAGTAGTGGGTCAGGGCCACCAGCCTGCCCTGCTCAGGATGCTGCCAGGACCGTCCGACCTGGATACTCACTCTGGAGGCTGGGCAAATTGGCGTCCTCAGGCTTGGTTTTCAGCAAATGTGGCAGGCGTGTATAGCGGTACCCGAACCCACAGCCCTGGAGGTAGCGTCAGTAGGGGGTCAGAGGGGCAGGTAAACTTCTTCTTCCAGCCAGCCTCAGCCACATCCCCTCAGGTCAGGCTTACCCTCCAAAGCCGCACTAGGATCCAGTTGGTCTGGGCCCAGGGCCGTTGCTCATAGGGTGCCAGGAGATTCCGTACCATGGCGATACGCCTGTGAGGACAAGGGGTAGCAGGCATGGGGTGAGGCTGAGCATGGTGCTTGGCAGGACAGGGTGTGTGGCTTCCCAGCCCTCACTCACTGCTCCTCGGGGATTCGTTCCACGGCCCGCAGGGAGTGTGGGTAGCACACGTAGCTGGCCAGAGCCTGCATCAGCGAGTCTCGGATGTCTGCATGGATAGGGCATACCTCAGCCCTGGCCCCATGCCTCACACCCACCTGGCTGCATTTTGCATAACAGCCTGCAAGAGGTGCCATCCCATCCCCATGCCCCTGGCCCTCTGTAGGGCACCTCACCAGTGCCCACGATGCGTGTGTCGGCGAAGTGTTTGGCAAGGATGGCGGCCAGGCGGGTCAGGGTCTCTTCGTAGCCTGCAAAGGTGGGTGGTCAGAACTGCTGGTGGGAGTGGGGGCTCCAGAGGCAGGCACGTCCCTTGGCACAGTGGGTGGGCTTAGGTAGCAGGCTCCAAGAGCTAGTCTGGACCCAGGTTGGCATCTGGGGACATCAGTCAAGGCATTCCCTAGCAGCTGTGGAGGGACTAAGGCACAGGCTCACCTGCCAAGAGCCTTAACCTGGGCTCCAACCTGCCTCAGCACACACACTTGATGACTCAGCAGGCAAAGCCCCTAGAGCACCCACCACTCTGTCTTTGAAGACAAAGCCTGCACTGAGGCCTGGGGCAGGGGCTGGCCAGGGCCTGGAATCAGTGGTCTCTGAGAAGTCCAGGCTCCTATGTGGCCCCCAGCAGGGCTCCTCCCCTGCCATGATTTCCAAAGACAAACCATTCTGCCCCTGACCAATTGTGACCAGGGCCAGGGCAGCAGGGTAAAGGGCCAGCTGGCTGCTGGAGCAGCACTAGAAGGAAGTAAAGGCCAAGGGGTCCCCACCACATGCTCTATCCTGTCTGTTTTCCTTCCAGCACCAGGGAGGAGCTGTTAGTTCTGTGGCTGTAGGAGCCAAGGCAGGGTGCAAATGCTTTGCTTCAGTGCGAGCCAAAGTACCCACCTCCCTGGCCCCACATGGAGGCGTGCTGCTGGGCACAGGGGGCTCAGACCAGGGCTCCTCAGGATCATGCTAAAGGTCCCCTTGTCTGCCCCAGCCTGAATGGCCCCATCACCTGGGAGCTCCTCCATGCTATGCACGGGGCCGAAGTAATTCTTGAGAGCACTGTAGCTATTGATGGCCACGCTCAGGTAGAACTCAGGCATAAAAGCAAAGAGAGAACCCGTGCGATCACTGTGCTCGATGGTCCGCAGGCAGACACGCAGCAGCCAGTAGATATCCAGCATCTTCTCCTGCAGGAGGCATACGGGGTGCTGGGCTGTTCATGGCAAGGGTCACAAGGGGCATGGCCTGGTCTGGGGATCAGGAGAAGCCTGCCCAGGACTGTGACATCAGAACTGAGACCTGGATTGCAAGTAGTGTGAGCAGCAGCTCAAGCAGGGGCAACCAAGTCCTTGGCCGGCAAGAGGGGCTGCACCCAGCCTGGAGAGGGCAATACTGTGACCCAGACCAGACTCTGGTTTGAGTGTTTAAGAGGTACAACAAGACTTTAAGCAGGGGACAATGTGACCAGATCTCTGTGCTGGAACACTGCCTAATGCAGAAGGGGCTGAAGGACAAGTGCGGACAGGACAACAAGGAAGCCCCAGTCTCATCTAGGCCCAACAGGGCAAAGGTCAGCAGGACCAGGGCTAGGGATGTACTCATGGTTGGTGGGGACAAGGGAAAAGTCGCACCAAGAATGAGGCCCAAGTTTGAGGGGGCGGTGGAGCCTCTGCGGAGGTCAGAAGTGCTAGAAGAGGATCAGGCCTCAGGCAGGGCAGGGGCATGGACAAGCAGGGCACCAGGCATCTGGGGCTAGTGCCCCAGAGAGGTGGTGGGGGAGGCAGGTAGAAATTTGATCTGGAGCTCAAAGAAGAAGGTGGTGGGAAGGCAGGGGGCAGTGTGACTGTTAGTGGAACAGAGGCCACAGGAAACGGACAAAACCTGCCGAAGGCCCTGTTCCCCAGTGTGGTTCCCAGAGATCACACAAAAGGTTCAGGTGCCAGCCCAGACCCACAGATCCACATCTCTGGGCTTTAAACCAGCTCTGTGATGTGCTCCAAAACCAGAGGACTCAAGATGTAAGCAAGAGGTTGGCAGGGTGGAGGGGGGCCTGGGTGCACATGGGTGGGCAGTGGAGATCCTGCTGCTACAGAGGCCAGGGGAGACTGAGTTGAGGAGGGGATGACAATGGTTTCACCAGAGCCAAGAGGCCAGTGCCATGGAGATGGAGATGTGCCAGCAAGGTTGGGGTAGGCGGGTAGACAGGGACTATGGCAGAACTGTTTCAGAGATGTGGAAGAACCTGTGCTGGGCTGAGAGGAAGGGGAAGATGAGGGAGCCAAGACACAGAGAAAGAAGGAGAAGTGGTAGCTATAGGCAGATGCAGAGTCAAGGAAAGGCCTCACAGGGTCTTTCCTTTAATAATGGGAGAGACTGGATGAGAAAGAGACAGGCGAGTAAGTGCTGAAGACACAGAAGAAAGAAGGCAGTTCAACATAATAAAGGCCATATATGGAAAGCCTACATCTAACATCATACTCATAGTGAAAGACTGAAATCCTTCCCTAAGATCAAGAACAAGACAAGTTAGCCCACTTTTGCCACTTCCATTCAACACAGTACTAGAAATCCTAGCCAGAGCAGTAGATGAGAAAAGTCGCAACTGGAAAAGAAGAAGTAAAATTATTTCTGTTTGCAGGCATGACCTTACATATAGAAAACCCTAAGGATTCCACACATACCAAAAAAACCCAGCTAGAATTATAAACAAATTCATCAGGTTGGGCACGGTGGCTCACGCCTGTAATCCTAGCACTCTGGGAGGCCAAGGCTGGTGGATAGCTCAAGGTCAGGAGTTCGAAACCAGCCTGAGCAAGAGTGAGACCCCATCTCTACTATAAATAGAAAGAAATTAATTGGCCAACTAATATATATAGAAAAAATTAGCCGGGCATAGTGGCATATGCCTGTAGTCCCAGCTACTGGGGAGGCTGAGGCAGCAGGATTGCTTGAGCCCAGGAATTTGAGGTTGCTGTGAGCTAGGCTGACACCATGGCACTCACTCTAGCCTGGGCAACAAAGTGAGACACTGTCTCAAAATAAATAAATAAATAATAAAAACAAATTCATCAAATTCGCAGCATACAAAATCAACACATAAAAATAAACAATCTGAAATGAAATCAAGAAAACAATTCCATTTACAATAGCCTCTAAAAGAAAAAAACATTTAGGAATAAACTTAACCATAGAGGCAAAAGACTTAAAGCTACACCGAAAACTACAAAATATTGCTAAAGGAAATTAAAGATCTAAATGAATGGAAAGACATCTTGTGTTCATGAACTGTTAGCTTAATATTGTTAAGATGTCAGTGCTGCCCAAAGGAATCTAGAGTCAATGCAATCCCTACCAAAATCCCCGGAGTGTTTCTTTCACAGAAATAGAAATTCATATGGAATCTCAAAGGACCTTCAATAGTCAAAACAATCTTGAAAAATCACAAAGTTGCAGGTCTCACACTTCTTGATTCAAAACTTACAGCAAAGCTGCAGTAATCAAAACAATGGTATTGGCCGGGCGCTGTGGCTCACGCCTGTAATCCTAGCTCTTGGGAGGCCGAGGCGGGCGGATTGCTCAAGGTCAGGAGTTCAAAACCAGCCTGAGCAAGAGTGAGACCCCGTCTCTACTATAAATAGAAAGAAATTAATTGGCCAACTGATATATATATAAAAAATTAGCCGGGCATGGTGGCACATGCCTGTAGTCCCAGCTACTCGGGAGGCTGAGGCAGGAGGATCGCTTGAGCCCAGGAGTTTGAGGTTGCTGTGAGCTAGGCTGACGCCACGGCACTCACTCTAGCCTGGACAACAAAGCGAAACTCTGTCTCAAAAAAAAAAAAACAAAAAACAAAAAAAAAACAATGGTATTGGCGTAAAGACAGATATACAGACCAATGGAGTAGAATGGAGGGCCCAGAAATAAACCTTTGCATATATGGTCACATCATTTAACAAGGATGCTAAGACTTTCAATAGGGAAAGGCCAGTTTTCAACAAATATCACATGGAAAACTGAATATCCACATACAAAAGATGAAGTTGACCCTTACTTATACCACATACAAGAATTAATCAAAATGGATCAAAGATCCAAACTTAAGAGCTAAAATTATAAAACTCTCAGAAGAAAACAGGGGAAAAGCTTCATAACCTTGGATTTGGCAATGATTTCTTAAATGCACAGATAGCAAAAGAAATAAATAGATAAATAAATTGGACTTCTTCAAACTTAAAAACTTTTCTGCATCAAAGATGACTATCAAGAGAATGAAAAGACAAACAATGGAATGGGAGAAAATATTTCCAAATCATATATCTGATAAGGGATTAATCCCCAGAATGTAGGCCAGGTGCAGTGGCTCATGCCTGTTAATCCTAGCACTTTGGGAGGCTTCAGTGGGAGGATCGCTTGAGGTCAGGAGTTCAAGATCAGCCTGAGCAAGAGCGAGACCTTGTCTCTACAAAAATAGAAAAATTAGCCAAGTGTGGTGGCATGCACCTGTAGTCCCAACTACTTGGGAGGCTGAAGTAGGAGGATCACATGAGCCCAGGAGTTTGAGGTTGCTGTGAGCTATGATGATGCCACTGCACTCTAGCCCAGGCAACAGAGTGAGACCTTGTCAAAAAAAAAAAAAAAAGCCAAAAACCCAGAATGTATAAAAAAACTCTTGCAACTCAGCAACAACTTGAATAGACATTTCTCCAAACATATACAAATGGCCAATAAGCACATGAAAAGGTGCTCATCTCTCACCTCACTAATCATTAGAGAGGCCGAGGTGGGCGGATAGCTCAAGGTCAGGAGTTCGAAACCAGCCTGAGCAAGAGCAAGACCCCATCTCTACGAAAAATAGAAAGAAATTAATTGGCCAACTAATATATATAGAAAAAATTAGCCGGGCATGGTGGCACATGCCTATAGTCCCAGCTACGCGGGAAGCTGAGGCAGCAGGATTGCTTGAGCCCAGGAGTTTGAGGTTGCTGTGAGCTAGGCTGATGCCACGGCACTCATTCTAGCCTGGGCAACAAAGTGAGACTCTGTCTCAAAAAAAAAAAAAAAAAATAGACAAATACTGTAAGATTTTACTTACATGAGGTACCTAGAGCAATCAAAATCAGAGAGACAGAAAGCAGAACGGTGGTTGCCAGGGACTGGGGGCAGAGGAGTCAGGGAGTTACTGTTTAACAGGATAGAGTGTCAGTTTTGCAAGATGAAACGGGCCTAGAGATTGGCTGTACAACATGAATATACTAAACACTTTGAAATGGGTAAGATGATAAATTTTATATCACATATATTTTAGCAGAATTGAAAAAAAAAGAAAGCAGAGAAATGGGAAGGGTCCTGGGAAGACAGTGTGGGAGAGGGCAGCAGGATGGCCCAGGGAGGTGGGCGGGCATGAAATGGGGGAAGGAGGGAAGTTCCCTTGACATGATCATCCTCATGGCAAGGTCATCTGTGGCAGAAAGAAGAGGAATGGGTAAAAGGTGGAGGTGGTTTAGATTTTGGGAAGGAGCCAGCAGGAGAAATATCAATCAGAGACGTGGAGATGAGGACAACAAGGGCCTTGATCACCCAGTTGGGGGGGATGGGCACTCCCAGGAAGATGGCAGGCTGAGTGCCCTGGGAGGGCAGAGGCTCGTCTTTCGGGTTCAATACTGTGTGTCCCTACTGTCCACGACAGCAACCGACACACTCCAGGCTTTGGATACATGTTATTGAATGGATGAGTGAGGAGGGAACAAGCCAGTGGCTTCATGGGTGGCACATGAGTCAGACAGCAGAGGCAGAGGGTGGGAGCGAGGCTCAGGGGAAGGTGCAGAGCGCTGATGCCCTGGTGGGGGCAGGTCACGAAACTGAGAGGAGGGAGGAGGGATGGGGAGGAGGGGAGGCAGAGACAATCGTATTCCTCAAGGGTAGGATTTATGAGCTGGAGGCATACCAAGGTCTAGAAATGCCACCTACCCCAGTCCATGGGGCATAGGTGGTACAGAGGACAGGGTGCAGGGCAGGAGGAGGGGAAGGAAGGGGCATGTGAGTGCCAGAGGCTCCAGAGGGCAAGGAGCACTGAGGGTCCTGGCACAAGGCTGCCTCATGCATGGCTGACAGCAAGCTTGGGGTGGGGCTGCTGGCCGAGGCACCCTGCTAACCTGGGAGTAGACGGTGGCGTGGACCCAGGCAAGACGGCGGCTTAGGTGGTCCAGCTTTTCTGAGAAAACTTTCTGGCTTTTGGTCAACTCTGCAAGGATGTCCGTCCTCTGCCACCCAAGGAGAAAGGAGGACAGTCATGACATAGCCCCATCCAGCCCCCAAGTAGTGCCTGGAGCTGGCAAGGGATTGGGTTCTGCTTTTCAAAGCCCTCTCCTACCACTGACCAGCAGATGTCCCTGAGCAAGCCTCAGAGCAGGACTATGAACATCCCCTCAGGATGTGGATCTGAGGCCCAGCTGGGGTTCTGGGAGCCACAGCCAGAGCACTCCAAGGACTTGGTGCCAGAATCACAGTCCCAGCAGCGGGCCAGGCCCAGGGCTCAGCTGATAGGTGGGGTGGGGGCCCTGCCTGCAACCCACCCTGAGCACTCTTGGCCCCACTCCCCAGCCCAGGACAGCTATGGCGGTGGGGGTCCTGGGGAGTGGGGGAGCCAGGCTCTGCTTCCCGCTGATTCTGCAAGTGGCCAAGGAAGTACTCAGGGTTGATCCATAATTGATGAGGACTGTGGGTGTGCCACAGCACTTAGTGTGCTGGGGGTGGGGACACCTTGGCACAGGCTACATAGTGATGGGGCTCAGGTCGTTCCAGGCATGCTGCCAGCCCTGCTCTCACTGTCGTGGTATGGTCAGGCTGGGAGTAGGGACAAGGAGAACTGCTGGGGCAGCCCCCTAAACCAGATTTCCCTTGTGGGCTGCCCTGGGGGCCCTGAGTGAGCAAACTGCCCTGTACAACAGCACTCCCTCCCAACACCTGCCGCTATCCAGGCCTTACCCTCTTGGGGCATCGGCGGATCTTGTCCTCTGTGTCCCTCAGAGCCATAGCATATTCGTTGACATCATCGGAGACACCCACCATCTAGAGCATTGGATACATGTCCACAGTGACACTTGGGCACCTCATCCAGGCTTCTTCAGACCCAACCTGGACTCCAGCCCTGCCAAGCTCCCACCTTTAGGCCCAGGGTGGCCCCCTCCCACAACAGTCAAGCAGGTCAGCAGTGGCAGAAATCAGTCTTGCTATGTCTGGCAAGTGCTCACATGCAGTCACGCACAGGCAGCCCGGCAGGCACGCACGCACACGGGGCACACACACAAGCATCCAAACACACAGAACACCCCACAACCCGACATGCGTGGACCAGCAGTGCGAGACCTTGCCCAGCTGCTGGTGGACACTGAGATTGTACATCATGACGGCGCCGTCCAGGACCTCCAGCAGCGAGTTCTCAGTGAAAGGCTGCTCAGGCTCCTCGGGAGGCCGCCCCAGCAGCAGGCCTTCATGCCAGTGGCTGCCCTCAACTAGGGGGTGGGGGGAGGCAGAGTCAGGGTCATGCTGGGTCTCTCCTAAGCTTGTGCAGCCTGGATAGGCCTCACAGCGAGAGAGGGAATCCTCTCTCCCCTTCCTGTGCCCAAGGAGGGGCCTGCAGGGAGGACGTGGGGGTGGGGTGGGGATGTGGGCCAAGGCCCTGCAGTGCCAGGGCCTATTTCTGCAGCATCGATTTCCTGTCTTCGGAGTGCACTTCCTGTGCCCTTGGGATGCTGACAGGCCGGGGTTGGGAGGGCGAGGGAGTGTATTTCAGCTTTGCCCAGGGTAGGGGTTGTACACGGTAGAAAGGTCCTTCAGTGCCCTGCCTAACCCCACCCAGCACTTACTGTCCTCACGGGTCCTCTGCTCCACGCTCAGCGTGCGGACCTTCACTTTCTCCGAGGTGCTCAGAGGCCGCCGGGGGGTCATGAGGCTTACAGCCGCGGTGCTGAGGAAGCGGTTGGCTCGGCCCAGGGTGGGAGAACTGAGCCAGCCGGGCCGGGGCAGGGGCAGTGCCCCCCCCACAGCCAGGGCCTGCATGGGGCGCTGCCGTGGAGAGAGGGGGCCAGAGGCTACTTAGCTCCCCAGGGCCAGGGCTGGCTCCTTGACCTGTGGGCTGGGGACTGGGAGGGAGCCTTCGTGCCTCTACCCGCAGTAAGGAGCCCTTTGCCTGCATGGAGGGGAGGTGGCCCTGTGTGATACCCCTGCCCATATGATAAAGGAAAGGCCCAACACGAAGCCCCCGCCTGTCCCTACTGCAGCACCTGGGCCGGGGCTGGCTCCTCATCCTCATCGAGGTCATCCATGGTGGCCGCCTGGAGCTCTAGTGGATCGATCACAATGTTGGCTTTGGAAGCAAGGTCATCTGGGAGGAAGGGTAGGGGGGTTCTCAGGCCAGTGGTGGGAGAGGGGCCATGGGTGGAAGTGCCCAGGATGGAGAGGGCACCGGCAGGCTGGGTGGGAGCCCTTGCAGGGCCCCGCGCTTGCTGCAGCCCAGCCCTCACTCTGCATCCCAAGGGCAGAGCAGGATGCATCCCCTTGTCAGTAGCAGGATGCCTTCCCCATCACGCCCTTCCTGTCAGTTGCTGTCTGTTTCCTGGGACTTCATGTTCTCCAGGGCCTCTCCGACTCTCCAACTGCCCCATAAACAAGCTTCCTCACATTGCACACTCCCCAGGGCAGCCAAGCCTCATCCCGGGCTCGTCTCTACCACTATGCTGACAGCTGACCGTGCCACCACTGCATCTAGCACAAGCTTCGCTCCTGGCCCCATCCCTGGGCACCTCAAACAGGAACTTGTCCTCTCAGCCTCCTCCTGCAGTCCCTCTCCCTGAGGGTGCCCGTCCACACACCCTCTGGCAGGAAGCCCGGGGTCATCCTTAACTCCTCCCCCACATCCCTGGCACAGGCCCTCATCCTCTGTTGCCTGGACAACGGTCTCCCTGTCTCTCAGCCCCTGCACTCAGGTCTCCACATCGAAGCAGCCAGGGTGAGCTGCTTACAACACAGATGCCCCTCACGCCCCCACTTAAAGCCTTCCACAGTGCCTCTGGAATGAGTCCACATCTGCTTTGTGGCCTGCAAGGCCCTCAGATTCTGCCTCTGGGACCCCTTGGCGTCATTCCCACCACTCTCTGCCTCACATTTGCTCCCCTGCACACCAACTGCTTCCTTCCTCCTGGCCATGCTGGTTTCAGGCATCCCTGCCTTGCACACACTGAACTTCCAGCCCTTTGCACTGGAGCAACTTGTGCTCACCCCTGACAACGACAGCACAGGGAGCAACTACACACCCCCTGCCCCACCTTGCCAAGATCCCATGGCCCCTGTCAGCCCATCTGCCCCCTATTTCATTACAGAGCTAGCGCTCCCAGCCTTCCTCTGGGGTGAATGCTTAAGGGAGGGGATGGCTGGGCCCAAGCCCAGAGGCAGCTGCAGATCAGCATCTCCCCGCCTGAGCCCATGGGAGGACTCGGGCGCCCTCTGGTGGGCACAGGACAGCTCAGCACCCGCAGCAGAACAGGCTCAGGAACTGCTGCCCTCCATCCCCATCCACCTATCCACCCCAGGCTCCAGACCTGCTCAATGCCCTTGGGCCTGCACACACCTTTGAGGGTCTTCCGCAGGTGTGAGAGGAGGCCCCCCAGGCGCTGTAGGTCGAAGTAGTCCACCTTGCCATTATAGAAGACCTGGGGCGGGATGTAGGCCTCTGCAAGGAGTCAGGAGACGAGGCCAGCAGTCAAGGCCCAGCAAGAAGACCCTCCCCAGAGCCCTCCCCTCTACTCTGGCCTAGCACAGCCAGCCCCCACTTCTGGCTTTGGCAACCTACCCACCCAGGCAGTGGGACCACAGCCCAGGCCTTTCCTACCTCCCCACTCCCTGCCATTTCAGGTCAGTGACAGCAACTACACAATTTGGGATAAAGGAGCATTGATGGTAGCTGGTCACTCAGGGAAGAAGCAGAGAGGCCCAGCCCCTGCCCTCTGGGTGCCCACACCTGACAGCAGCGCAGGGAGTACCTGCACCCCCAACCCCCACCTCAGCAAGATCCTGTGGCCCCTGTCAGTCCACCTGCCACCTATTTCATTACAGCACTTCCCGCCTTCCTCTGGGCTGGGTGGGCGGCCAATCCAGGGTGGGTAAGGCTCCCACTGACTCTTGGTCACTCTGTCCCACACAAACACAGGGCCCCCCACCACCCACCCAAGGCAGCCCCACAAAGGACTGCACAGACAGCTGCATGGGCTAGGACTGAGGAAAGAGCAGGAGCCAGTGGCGACAGTCAGAGCAAACATGGGCATGGCAGTCCTAGAGCACAGGCTCCTGCTGCCCCAGTGGAGAAGCCACCCTATTGGTAGGGACCCTGGGCAGGAGGCCAGGGACAGCTCCCCTCTGCTCCTCCCCCTCAGTTCAGCACCAACACTAGGGGCTGCCCTGCTGACCTGGGGCCTCAATGCCACTCACCCTCGCTGAAGGAAGCATGGGGGTTGGAAGCCTTGTATTCATCCCAGTAGTGGCGCAGGGCGGAGATCAGCCGGTGGAGGAAGCAGACCATGTACTCAGGCGGGCAGAGCATGGGCATGTTCTGCGGGCACAGGGCATAAACATGCCTTGGTGCCGGCCCAGGGCCCAGCCCGTTCCTCAGCCAAGGCCCCGCCCCAAGGTCCTGGATTGAGCTGGGAGGAAAAGGCAGCAGAGGAAGGAGCAGGGATGAGGCAGCCCCTGCAACACAGCCAGGGGTCCACAGTGGGCTGGCCTGGAGGTCACCTACCCCCCGACCACTGGCATTCTCCTGCAGAAACTTGCGGAACTTGGTCAGGAAGATGTACCTCGAAGCTTCACCCTTCAAGGAAAGGAAAAACCAGGCTATGATGAACTGAGAATGTTGGCCCAGACCGGACTCACTCAGTGTATCTTACCCTGGGCCCTGCCATGCGAACCTGTGCCAGCCCCTGCCCTGTGGGTCTTGGGGCCCAATACAGCATCCCTCACCACCAGGACCCCCACAGCTGCCTGGGAGTCACTCACCCCATTGTCATCTTTATTGTCCAACAGCAGCTTCAGGATCTGGACCTGTAGTTCTTCCACCACTGGGGGGGAGGGGAGACACAGCTCTTAGGCTCCCAGGGATGGGGGGGTACAGGTTAGGGTCAGGGCCGCACCACCCGGCTTGCGGGAGCCTAACCTAGGCACAGCACTACAAGCGCCCCCAATACACACAGACAACCCCCGCCACAACCGATGCCCAAGATGGGGCTGACCTTCGATGCGTTTCTTGAGCCTTTGGCAGCCCCGTTCGTAGGCTCGCCTCCGTATCCGCTCCTCAGCCGTCTCCTCCTTCACCTCCTTACTCTCTCTGCCCTGTGCAGGGGCAGAGAAGTGGCAGACAGCAGGGTCACCCAAAACTTACCCAGGCCTGCTTCAGACGGAAGACCCCCCCACCCCGCCCCAAGAACTCCAGGGACCAGGTCTGTGAAGAAGCCAGCCATGCTGTGTCTGTGGCTCATATAGTCCCACCAGCCCTCACTATGATCGTTGCCCACCCTACTCAGTGTCCACCCACCTCCCTGCTGGAGCGATAGGGCCACCAGGTGGTGGGAATGAGCTCTTGCAGGCCAGCCTCCTCCACGCGCAGGGGACTCTTGATGTAAAAGAAGACGACAGACCGAAGCACATCGAAGCTGGTGGTCGTCAAGGCAGGACTCTGCTCACCAAAGGACACCTTGTACACTCTCCTAAGTTCTCCCTGGGAAGTCCACCCCCAGCTGTGCCCACCACAGCTCGCCCACCGCCAAGGGCCACTGCCACTATGCATCTGCCTCCCCAGAGTATGAACCTGGAGAAAGAGCTACGGCTGTCAAGCCTACCAAGTCCAATACCCAGCAGGTGCAGGACAAAAGTTTGTCACAGGAATAGCGACTGTAGGACAGACTGGAGAGAGGGCCTGGTGGCCTCTTCCCAGGCTCCGATTCTGGCCCCTGTGTTTCTCGGCTTTGTTTCTGCCTCCTGGAGGCTGGAAGACCCCAGACTGAGAAGATGGCTATGAGCTCAGCCTTCCCAGCCCGGAGCCCAAAGCTGGGCTCTCTCTCCTACTTGTGCCGTTCTTAACACTCTGGGCAAGTGGGAACAGCTGCCTCCTTAAAGATCTTGCAGGAATCCCCACTGTGGAACCAGACAAGAGTGCAGGCCTTGGCTGAAGAGGGCAGGCCTTGGTGGCCTTCGCACCCCTCCCTGTAGCCCGAGTCTGCAGCCATTTGGAAAGCCCTGGCCAGGTGGCTGGCCACCCTGAGTCCTTTGTACCACCCTCCCCGCTCTGTAGAGAAAGTGCCACAGGTTGGGTGGTTCTGAGCCTCCCTGGGAACCGCTGGCCAGATGGACGCTGCCCTCCCTGGCCTCTGCTGACCCCAGAGGGTACCACATCTCTGGCCTGCCTGGCAGCGAGGGGAGGATACAGGATGTTGCTAAGCAGAAACTTGCGGGACTTCTCGTGCCTCAGGATGGCGATAGTGAGCTGCAGGTAGTGGATCTGTGGAGAGGGAGTGCTCAGTGCAGAGTGGGCACACGGGCCAGAGTGGGCACACGGGCCGGGGCCCAGGAGCAGGGGCCAGGGGCAGGGGCTCCCACCTGCAGGCCTAGGTCTGGGACAATGGGCGAAAACCGGTACAGCCGCAGCAGAGACATCATCAGCTGCTTGAGACAATCCTGTACCTCGTAGTCCTGGGGGAGAGTGGCCAGGGCAGCCATTTTAGGGGCATTTTCCAAGACCCTCCTGTATCTCCCCCACTCCAGTGGAGCCTGACAGCCTGGCCTGAGATCTGAGGTAAAGAGCCTCACCTCCATGAAGAGCCACAAGAGATCCAGGATCTGGTGCACCACGGACTGTGTCTGTGCCGGTGTGCCCTTCTCCACGATGCCCAGCAGGAAGCTCATGAGCACGGCTTCCACAAGGTATACCTTGCGCTGCACCAAGGACAGATGCTGTGAGGTGGTGGCCCTTTGCTCTGGTCAAGGCATCCCTGCCCTGGCACATGGCCAAGGCCATGCTGAAGACTCAGGCCTCAGTCATAGTCTTGAGCCCCTCAAGCAACCCCAACACACAGATGGGTCCTTCTGGAGTCTGACTGAGGGACAAAAAGGGCCACTGCCCAACAACCCCCTAGGGCTTTGCACGCAGTTTCCCAGCTTCAATTTTCTTTCTAGGACATCCCCTAACGCCCTCAGCTAGAAGTGTCCCCTCCTCCCCGGGTGCTGTCCTTTTCTTTCTTTCTTTTTTTTTTTTTTTTTTGAGACAGAGTCTCACTTTGTTGCCCAGGCTAGAGTGAGTGTTGTGGCATCAGCCTAGCTCACAGCAACCTCAAACTCCTGGGCTCAACTGATCCTCCTGCCTCAGCCTCCCGAGTAGCTGGGACTACAGGCATGTGCCTTCGTGCCCGGCTAATTTCTTTTTCTATATATATTAGTTGGCCAATTAATTTCTTTCTATTTAGAGCCAGGGTCTCACTCTTGCTCAGGCTGGTTTTGAACTCCTGACCTCGAGCAATCCGCCCACCTCGGCCTCCCAGAGTGCTAGGATTACAGGCGTGAGCCACCGTGCCTGGCCCGGGTGCTGTCCTTGAGGTTGGAGGGCTCTAGTCACAGGGTGCCCCTGCCAGGGGATGTTACTGGGCCTCGTGCACCTCAGTGCCGCTGCCCACGGCACGGGCATGTAGCACAGCCTGCCTCTCCCCTTCCCAGCGGCCCCTCACCAGGAGCGGTGCGAAGCGATGGAAGATGTGGGCCAATGCAAGGATGACAGTGGGCTGACCCTGCAGTTGCCACTCAGAGCCCTCCTTGTCCAGCAGCCGCCCTTCCTGTGGGAGCGGAGGAAGGAGGGCTGTGAGGGGCAGAGGGCCAGGGCAGGCCCCCAGCTAGCCCAGCGCAGACACCAGCTCACCACAGGGTCCAGTTCCACACTCAGCACCGCCTGGAAGCAGCCCAGCAACCTCTGTGCCCGCACCAGGTCGGCACACGGTGGGTCCTGCAGGGGCCGGTAGCCCGCCACTGGGTAGGTGCCACAAGAGTTAAGCCAGCAACACCTGATCTGTGGTTCAGATGCACCCACTCCCTCCCTGCCACCCCTGAGGAGGGGCCTGGGATCCAGGCCAGGGCTGGTTTGCATTACAACTCTCCTGTTGACTCCCCATGGGGCAAAACTTCTCCTGCCACTCACATTCTTCACCTGTCCAACAGGGACAATAACAGTACCCATCTAATAAAGTTGCCACACGGATTGTTGTCTTCGGCACCCTAAGCTGTACCCTACTCACTTCTTATGGCAGTTAGGGCCTGCCACCAGCCCACAGAGCTCCTGAGGCAGGGAGCCCTGCATCCCAGCTTCCCCAAGAACTTCTAAGCAGCCCACAGCCATCTTCCCAAAATGATATCGCAGAGGACGGCTCCCAAAGTTGAAGGCCACGGACTCCTTAAAAGAGAGGCTGATGGCTGGGAAGTAGGCCATGCCCAGGCCCCTGGAGAGGTTCTCAAAGGCGGTGCCCAGGGACACACCATTCCTGGAGGAGAAAGGTGGGTCTGTGAGCCAGTACTAAGAAGGATGTGGCTGCCCATGTTCAGGCTACCAAACCCATTACAGGGACCAGGAAACTAGAGGCAGTCCCGGGAGGCCCCAGAGGCCAGGCCTACAGATAGAAGTGGGAGACTCACAGGCAGAAGGACAGAGTACCATCATCCAGGTCAATCAGGCAGCTCACAATGTCCCCCGCTGCCCATGCCTGCCACAAGAGGAGGCCTTGTGGATACACAGAAGCACAGCAGCCTGCCCACCCTGTACCCCCAACTGCGTTTCCATGACCACCCGGGAGGACTGGCCACAAGTACACAGGACCTGAGTCCCTGTCCCTTCTCTGGTGCCCTACAGTCCCTTATGGCTGCCCAAGGGCTTCAGATAAGCTGTGGGGCTGGTCTAGGGCAGGTGACCCACAGGGGGCTAGGCCCTCACCTTGCCATAATTCGTTGTGGTCACATTCCACTTGCGTACCCGGTTGCCATCGTAGGCATAGGAGTTGTGTGTATCTCCAACCCCCTCCTAGGGAGGAATTGCCTGTGAGGCCTGGGGTGTGATAGGTGGGGGCAGGGCCAGAGCCCACCAATCACCAGCCTTGGACCCACATGGCTCTAGAGAAGGGGACTGACGCTTTGAGTGAGGGGTGTTCCCAGGGTGGGGATGGTGCCCTGGGATGGGCTGGGACCCGTTCCTTCTCCAGAGGACAGTCCAGGTGAGGGTTCTGAGCAGGTCTGAGGGGTTTCCAGAGCCTTGATGAGGCCTGTGGCAGGAGAAGGTCTCTCTGGTAGGGCCCCCCGGCCCCCCACATACCTCCTGATTGAAGCGGCAGTTGATGGTGCACCAGCCAATCTGCATGAGCCCCTGGGAGGAGATGAGCACCTCGTAGACCCATTTCCCTGGAAAGAGCTGAGTGAGGCCCAGCAGGTGGACAAAGACTACCTCTTGCCTCCAGGTCTAGGCCCTCCAACATCCTCCCAGCTCCCTGGGCCACAGTGGAGTATGATCTCACCTTTGTACACACACGTTGTAGAGCGGATAGTGCCAAAGTTGCTGTGTCCAATCACCTGGGTGGAGAAGTGGGGTGGTGGCTTCCTCCCAGGCAAACACAGAGCCTCCCCAAGGGAGAAAGACCCCATCCCCAACTGAGCTAGCCCTGGTAGGACCTGCCTATAATGGCCAACCTGCACCATGCCTGGAGAGGGTGGGAGGGGTGAGGCCTGTGTCTGGAGGGATTCTGGGCCAGGATATGCTGGGAGGGGCTCAGGGCTGTGTTGGAAAGGACTTGGGGCTGGAGTTACATCAAAAGCGTTTTTGGGCTATGTCAGGAGAGTTTAAGGACTGAGGACACAATGGTCTAGGGCCATGTCAGCATGAGTTTATGACTGTCCCATCACGATGAGAGACAGCAGAAGAGACTGGGCCTAGGGCCCCTATCTCGCCCTCACTCACCCCCAGCAGGTCATCATCCACCAGGAGAAGCCCCTCAAAGCCACCTGTGTGGTCCAGGACCACAGTGGATGGGCCAAGCCGCCCTTCAACCTGTCCTGAAAAGGGAAGAGGTGGGGGTAAGGCAGGCAGGGGTCTGGTGGAATGCACAGGGTGCACTGAGCTCACCAGGGAAGCCTCCAGGCCCTCCAGGTGCCAGCTCTGCACCCCTGACCCCACTCCACAGATTGCCACATACCCTGGCTTTCCTCATCCTCATTGTCCACCTGTAGCAGCTGGTCCAGATGCTCTGGCAGGTTCTGGAAGTTCAAGGGTTTCCTGGGGAAAGCGAGAGGCTGCCAGGGGCCCACAAGTCCTTGAAATCAGCCAGATGACACTAAACCCCTCTCCCACCCTTTCCCCTGAGCTTCAGAGGACAGCTGTCTAGACTCCAGAAAAAGGGTGGTGCCTGGTCCTATACTCTGGCATACTAGGGGTCAGAAGGCTGGATTATCTACTAAACTAAAAATTATAACTAGTCCAATTTGGTACCTCTCAGGACTGTTAAAAACTAACAGCCCTCTCTAAGCCTTAACCCTCATCTGTGAAAAGGGAAAAATAGCTGTATGTCAGAGATGCTGTGAAGATTCCAAGAAAGAACACGTACATAGCCCATAACCTGCCCATTCTCGAAGGTCACTGTGTTGAGTATGTCTGGGAGAAACCTGGGAGAAATGCTGGTCCCCAACATGGTCATTACCAAGGCTGCCTAGGGCCAGCCCTTGGCCCTAAGCCTGTGGTTCCTTTGGGGAACCCAGCCAGGGAAGACTGTCTTGAATCAGACATGTCCTGACAGTATGAAGGGCTCGGCCCTCTGAGCTGCTGGCTGGCTCTGAACTGTACCTACTTGTCCATTAATAGCAAGCAGAGAACATGGCCCACCTACCTGCCACCTGCCCTAGCCAAGGGGCTCAGAAAATCTGCCTGGATGGCCCCCTCATTCTCTCAACACACATGCCCAGAGGAGAAAGGGCACTGTCTAAGGCTGGCCAGCTCCTGAGCTTGGCTGCTAAGAATAACAGGGAGTGGGGTGGTGGTAACCAGCAGGACTCAGGCAGAACAGAGGCCTAATGCCCACTGGGATCCAGGCCACAGACTACCAGCATCTGCTCTCCCACCTTTAATCCCAGACCCTACCCTACTCACTGCCCAGACAGTAGGATCTGGAAGGGGGCATAGATGGGCCAAAGCACCAATTCTGACAAAGTAGCTACGACCCAGGCTTAGGGACCACATGTTCCCTGGCCATAAGCCACTACTGGCCCTCAGCTGCAGGAGGGAGAGATGCACAAAGGCCCCTCCCTACCCCTGCTGAGCCTCAGACCAAGGCCAGGCTATGCAGTGGGGTACCTAGCCAGCAGCATGGAAGGCTAATGCCAATCCCATCTTGAAACACTCCAATGGGTCCAGGGAGAAAGGAGGCTTCCTCAGCCACAGTTCTTGCAGACATGTGCTTAGGAGGGCTAGTCTTATGCTTGCTCCCAAGAGCAAGTCTTGTGCCTGACCCCAGGGGAAGGCGGCACATGGCTGTGGGCAGCTGGCCTGACAGAGCCTCTGCTGAGTATCTGTAGCACTGCCCATTTGGCCAACCCCAGCACTTGCTTGCCCTTTTTGGACTTTGTAGGTCCTAGTCCAGGGCCCTGCATCCCCATAACCACTGACTGATGGCCTCATCACCTGCTCTCCCTTCTTGGCGGCCACAGCACCAGCAACAGCAGGACCATCTCTGGTATCACATGAGGAAGGGATCAGATGGCCCTGGAACAGGCCAGGACTGGGAATGGGGTCAGGGCAGCAGTAGCCCTGTGCAAGTAGGAACTTTCTGACCACCACAGTCGCTTAAAGAGAACAGGCAATGGTGCTGCCCTTTTGGCCTGTCCAAAGCACAGAGACTGTGAAGGGCAGAAGAGCTGAGGCTGGTGAGGGGTGAAAGACAGGACAACCATGCCTCACTGCAGGGAGAACCTCCGTGATCCTTTGAAGAAGTAATCTGGCAACAGTCTTAAAGGTGGTTGCAGCTCAAACACTTAGCCACTTGATGCCGACCCTGGGCATCCTCACAGCATTGTTTACAAAAGCAAAAGTCCCTCCAAACTAGGGCAGTGCTATGGGCACAGCAGTACAGCAGACTACCCGCCACTGACCCCAGCCCTAAAGATGCCCACTAAAATCAATTCATAATGTGGAAAGATACTCATGGGATAACGTTTAATGATAAAATAGGATCCAAACTTCTATAATCTTTTGGAAGTGAGGGATATGTTCATTATCCTGATGATAGTGATGGTTTCACAGGTCATATGTATGTTAAAACTTATCAAATTGTACACTTTAAATACAGGCAGTTTATTGCATGTCAATTATAGCTCAATAAAAACTTTTTAAAGAAAAGAACTGAAGATGACAAACTTTTAAAAAGTTTTCTATACAGCATAATCTGAACTACATACATCATGAGATAAAGCAAACAGAAAAGAATCACATTCAAATGGTCACATTAGAATAATGAGATGACAGATGTTTTTCCTTCTTCTCTTTCTAAGTTTCTGCTAAAATGTACTTGTAACTTTTGTATGGACTAAACGTAAATGTATTAAACTAACAAGGAAAAGGGCCTGGTGGGATTTGTTCCTTACAAGGTCAAGCAGAGGCTACAGGGGGCCAGGGTGGAGCCAAAGTTCGGGCAGGTACATGTGGGGCCAGATGCTGAGTGTGGAGCAGGTGCCAGGTGCTGTGCTGGGCACTGAATGTGCACCTGCTCCCTGCTGTCCACAACACTCTCAGAGGAACTAGCACTGAAGAGAGAAAGAAGTGGAGTCCAGAAAGCAAACTCTGGCCAGAGGTCTCATAGCCAGGATCAGAGTAAAAGCAGAACCCAGGCCAGTCTGCCCAGAGCCCAGGCTCCCCTTCCCTACAACTGCAGCCTTGGACCTCTGGTCTGGCCCAGCAGAGTGAGGAAGGGCTACCTATCCAGCCATACCTGCTGGTGGCGGCAGGGGATGCAGGGTCAGAAGAGGAAAAGACTCGGTGCAAGTAGTCATTCAGCAGCTTCTCGTGCACAATGCCTGAGGCACAGGTCAGAAGGGAGTAAAGGGTCACATTAGTGCTGCTCCTGCCCCCTGCTGGCCCCTAGTCCTAGGCCAGGCAAAGGGGTCAGAAGAACAGCCACGTTGGCAGCACCACTCCACCGGTATTGGAGATGAGCTGGCTCACAGGAACAAGTGGTGCAGCAAGGCCTGAGGCTCACTGCACCTAGGACTTTGCTGCCTTTGTCCCTTCCTTCTCCTTCTCCCAACAAAAGAAGCCTCCTCCCTGCCCTGCCAGCCCTTACCTGTGACCCTGGATTTCTCAGCATCTGAAGTCAGCCTATAGCTCTTGCGGGAGAAAGACATGCCAGCCCCCTTGGACGCCATCCTTCATCTCTCATGGGCAGCCAGTGGTCCTGGAGGCTGAGCCAGATGCAGAGCCTGTCTACTCAAGGCCAACCAAGGACCCTCATACCTCACCTCATCCTGCAATGGCAGCAAGACTTGGGAGCAGGTGAGGCCAGGGGCATGCACATTCACAACCCAGGACAGGGGAAAGCAGGGGCTCCCAGCTTCCTACACAGGGAGGGTAGGTGAGATCTAGGCCCTTGTGACAGGAACTACTTCTTGTTCCCTACTGTGTCCCAGTGCCCAGCACAGAGCTTGGCAGAGAGTGGGTACCAGATATATGTTTTAGAAACCCTAACTAAATGTCTCAGCTCTGGGAAAATCAAACCAAAATGTTTAAAGTAACATGGCCCGGGGCAGAGCCCTGATATCCGTCTCCTTAGTAAGCCATACTGGGTCCAGCTCATACACTGAAGCAAGTACCCTACAGCACATCCCCCCAGGTGTAGACCACCACTGGTTTGGCCATCTCCACAAGTCCCACTTAGTCTCCGGAGACTGGGACTTCTTTCTTCAGCCCCAGGTTCCTCCCTTCTCCTGTCTGAGGTCCTGCTAGTTTTTATGTTCACACATACACACTAGCCTCCCACCCTATCCAAGCACCCTCCTTGCCCAGCCCTCATCACAAACTCCACTGGTCTTCCTACTGCTGCCTATCCCTCACATATAAGCTGCTCCAGAACCCACTCTAGGTCCCTGGTGCTGGCATCAGTGATCTATAGTTGTGCTGTCCAACACGGTAGCCACTATCCATCCACATGAGGTTATTTAAATTTGAATTAATTAAAAAGTTTTAAAAATTAACAGTCCGATTTCTCAGCTGCATTAAGTACAATGACCACATGTGGCTAATAGTACTCTATCGGACAGCATGGATGTAGAACACATCCACTCACTGCAGAAAGTTCATTAGCGCCCGGCTAGAGCTTGGCTCTCCAGCACTGCCTTAGCCGGCACTCCCTTTTCTGCAGCCCAGACTCTTATCTCACCCCAAACAGGCCCTCTACTCCCGCCACTAACCATCTGTCCCTCAGGAAGGTGATTCTCCCGCCCTGCCGCCCACCACGGGCCCTCAGTGGGCGTCCATGATCGGTGCCCCCCTCACACCAGAGCAGTTGCAGGACCGTCAAATGTGGTCATTCATTTGATCAGCAAACCTTTCAAACACCAACTCCAGGTGTCAGGTGCTGAGGACCCGGGGAAGAGGCGGACCCTGCCCCTGCCAGGGGGCTCCCAGCCACGGCAATTCTGTCCATCCCCGCCGAGTGATCCGGGCTCGGAACCGAACCGACTCGGTCGTCTCGGAGCCCAAGGACGGCGAGGGCAGCCCATGGCTCCCCCAAGTCGCCCGCGTCTGGCCCCAAGCTCCAGAGGACCCGCCAGCCAGCTCCCTCTCGCAGTCTCGCACAACAGGCCGCGATCCCCGCGCGGCAGGCGCCTTCGCACTGGACCCGCCAGGGTCGCGAGGGAAGCCGCGGGGACCCGCCCTACTCAGAGCCCGGCCGCCCCTCACTCACCCCCAGCCTCGGCCGCCGCGACCCGGCTCACAACATCCGCCCAGCCTCTCGGCTACGGCGTCCGTCCAGGGCCAAATCGAGCGCCCGCTCGCGCGCCGTGCCTCCAGCCGCGCACGCGCACCAGCCCGCGCCCAGCCTCTGCTAGCGGATTTTCTCCATGGCCTCCCGCAGTGTTGTTCCCGGCTTCAGCTTCCCTGGGAGGCCCAACAACTTCCGACCTCTGCCTGCCTACGGACGCTCTTAGCCCAGCCTCGCGGAACGCGACTTCCTAACCGGGATCCTTAGGCTGTCTTAACGCCTACCCATACTTGGAGAGCCAGCCCAGATGTCCTGTAGGACGTCTGAAAGGCCACTTCTGCCAGGGTCCCTGCTCCCTGTCAGTCACCCCCACCTCTATTTAGGTCCAATAAACAGCCTTGCTCACCTTCCATGAGATGACACTTCTGGCAGGGAGGTGGGCCTCCCTGGGCTCTCCTGCCAGGGTGTGGGCTGATCTGCCTACAGCTGGGGCTGATAAAGCAGCAAAAGAGGGGAAACATTGTTGGAGCTGGGGCACATAATGTCCCCCACTTTAGAGGAAAACTGAGGCTCTAAAAAGTGTAACGTCACTACCCCGGGGGCTGGAACCCAGGCTCTGGCAGCTCCCACTTTCACAATGCCCTTGAGCACACTAGGCTTGCAGGGGGCTTCATCCCCATCCCAGGGCACCTCAAGTGTCCCCACCAAACCTTCCCAACACCTGCCCACTTTGTTGGGAGGCCTCTCAGGGGTCTAGTTGTACCAGGGTGAGGGTCCTTGCACCTGACCCACGGGACCTGAGGCCTGGCTCCACCCAGCTCCTGCTACGGGGTCTCTCAGGTCAGGCCCCAGCAGGCCTGGAGTGGAGGTGTGGAGCCAGAGCCACCCAATCCCGTAGGGACAGGTTTCACAACTTCCCGGATGGGGTTGTGGTGGGTCACAGTGCAACCTCCAGCTAGGAGAATGCAGTGGCTCCCACTCCTGCTGCTTCTGACGAAGTGCTCAGGAGTCCCTGGTGAGTACCCCCCATCCTGATCCCCATCTGCCTTCAGGAGGAGGTTAGCCCCATCCTACTATTCTAGGATGGAAACAAAAGGGAGAACTCACTTTCCTAGCGGGCATGGAGCAGTGACCTTGGCCTCTTGGGCAGAGCAGGGAAGCCCTGGGAACACTTATACACATTGCCCCCTTAGGCCTCTGTTAGCATGTCTGCTGTAGCATTGGAGGTAGTGTTGGAACCACACAGATGTGCACACACACAAGCAGGCAGTGACTCCTCCTGAGCCTGATTTATCCCTCTAACTTAGCATATTCCTTTGCACATGTGAGAGCCCAGACCTCGAGTCAGAATGCCAAGGCTAGGTCCCTGCCTGGGTAGTATGATTGCTCTGAGCCATAGCGTTCTCATGTGAGAGATTAGATGGGGCAAGCTCTACAGGGCAAGCACCATCACCCACTGCTCTCACAGAGTGTATGTGTTAGGCCTGAGCCCTGTGCGTGGTCCACTGAATGGAAGCATTGGTGATAACCACCATGTCTGGGCCTGCTTCCCCCAGGACATTTTCTTTACAAGTAACTATGCAGAAGGGCAGGGTTGGCCCTTGCAAATGCACACAGGGCCCATCCCAGAGGCCATGTAGCTTTGATCCCCTAAATTAACAAAGTGTGGACAGGCAAATATACATGTATGCTCTGTGTCTACCCATGCCCACCCTGCAGGGCAGCACTCGCCATTGAATGACTTCCAGGTTCTCCGGGGCACAGAACTACAGCACCTGCTACATGCAGTGGTGCCCGGGCCTTGGCAGGAGGATGTGGCAGATGCTGAGGAGTGTGCTGGTCGCTGTGGGCCCTTACTGGACTGCCGGTGAGTGGCCACCTGACTTAGATAAGACTGAGGGTGGGGACACCTGGGCTGCCAGGTTACCCTGTACCTTCTCCTCCCTAGGGCTTTCCACTACAATGTGAGCAGCCATGGTTGCCAGCTGCTGCCATGGACCCAGAACTCTCCCCACACACGGCTGCAGCGTTCTGGGCGCTGTGACCTCTTCCAAAAGAAAGGCAAGTGGCTGTGGAGAGGGGAATAGGGGGAGAAGGGACCTAGGGCCTCAGCCTGTGTTGATCTTCTGTCTCTTGCCCCCAGACTACATACGAACCTGTATAATGGACAATGGAGTCCGGTACCGGGGCACCATAGCCATGACCGCAAGTGGCCTGCCCTGCCAGCGCTGGAGCCACAAGTTCCCCAATGACCACAAGTGAGATGGACACCCTCCCTCTTCCCTCCCTGGAGCCTTCCCCCAGCAAGGACTATGGTGACGTTCTCCATCGCCAGGTACACACCCACACTCAGGAATGGCCTGGAAGAGAACTTCTGCCGCAACCCCGATGGGGACCCGGGAGGTCCCTGGTGCTACACGACAGACCCTGCGGTGCGCTTCCAGAGCTGCGGCATCAAGTCCTGCCGGGAGGGTAAGTGGCGGCAGGCTCAAGCTCAGGGAGGCAAGGACTGGTCCACGCCCATCCAGAACGCACTGGCCCTGTGTCCCTAGCCACTTGTATTTGGTGCAATGGAGAGGATTACCGTGGCGCAGTGGACCACACCGAGTCTGGACGCGAATGCCAGCGCTGGGACCTGCAGCGTCCTCACCAGCACCCCTTCGAGCCCGGCAAGTACGCGTGGGCGGGATCAGCGCCCAAGAGACCTATCTAGGGAGGATCCAGGACTCCAGGGGCAGGGCTCTATATAAAGCAATTAGGCGGGGCCAGATGAGCCTGACTCCCAGAGGCTTGTTCACGCCCAATTATCGCCCACAGGTTTCTCGACCAAGGTCTAGACGACAACTATTGCCGGAATCCCGACGGCTCCGAGCGGCCCTGGTGCTATACCATGGACCCACAGATCAAGCGGGAGTTCTGTGACCTCCCCCGCTGCGGTGGGCAGCGGGGACAGGGCCTGGGAAATGTGGGAGGGTTGGTTGGCTTGGCTGGGGAGGAAGGAGGAGCTGGGCGTGACCAGGAGGTGGGCTGAGAGCAAATCCCGCGGAGAACCGTAGACTAGCGAAAGGCCGGTCTGGTCCCAACCCTAGCGGGATCTTAGCTCCGGCTCAGGGTTCAACCTGCCTGGTCCATCCAAGGGTCCGAGGCACAGCCCCGCCACGAGGCCACGACTCTCAACTGCTTCCGAGGAAAGGGTGAGGGCTACCGGGGCACAGCCAATACCACCACCGCAGGTGTACCTTGCCAGCGTTGGGATGCGCAGAGCCCGCATCAGCACCGGTTTGCACCTGAGAAATACGCGTGCAAGTAAGGTGGCACTGGGGCATTAGGGATGTACTCCTGCAGGGCGAACGAAGGAGGGTAGTCCCAGGGCGTGAATTGAAGGAAGGTGGGGCCTGGGGCGGAGCTGGGGCTAGCTGGCTGGCTAGGTAGGACCCTGCCAGGGCTGAGTGGGGCTCCTGCTTAGGGACCTTCGAGAGAACTTCTGCCGGAACCCCGACGGCTCCGAGGCACCCTGGTGCTTCACATCTCGGCCTGGCATGCGCATGGCCTTCTGCTACCAGATCCGGCGTTGCCCGGACGACGTGCGGACGGAGGGTGAGGGCCTGGCAGGGCAGCCACAGAGACGGGCTGGAGGCGCGGAAACCGAGGGCCGGGAGGAGGATTGGGGCTGATGGCAGCCCCTACCTGCCGCAGACTGCTACCACGGCGCGGGGGAGCAGTACCGAGGCACGGTCAGCAAGACCCGCAAGGGTGTCCAGTGTCAGCACTGGTCGGCTCAGACGCCGCACAGGCCTCAGTGAGTCAGTGAGCACGCCTGGCCCCACGTTGGGCCTTAACGTTTGGGTGGCAAGCCTTGGACAGAGTCTGGCAAGGGTCTGAGTTCACTGCTATGATTATGCTCCCCTCCTGCCTAGGTTCACACCCACCTTGGCCCCACACTCCCAGCTGGAGGAGAACTTCTGCCGGAACCCAGACAGGGATAGCCATGGGCCCTGGTGCTACACTGTGGACCCAGGGACTCCATTTGACTACTGTGCCCTGCAACGTTGCAGTAAGCGCTGGTGACACTCCCTTATGACCTTGCTTCAGCCCCCACCAGCAAAGGCTGACCCCCTTTAACCCTAGTGAACTTGGTCTTTCAGATGATGACCATCCACCATCCATCCTAGACCCCCCAGGTTTGGACTTGGGCCTGTCGTGGGTTGGGGCCCTTTTGTCCCCCATCTCTACCCAGTCGCGGTTTATCCACCACGGCTCATCCCCCAGACCAGGTGCTGTTTGAGAAGTGTGGCAAGAGGGTAGATCGGCTGGACCAGCATCGATCCAAGCTGCGTGTGGTGGGGGGCCAGCCAGGCAACTCACCCTGGACAGTCAGCTTGCGCAACCGGTGAGGCGTAACTGTATCTCCCCAAGAGAGAAACTAAGGCTGTGTCCTCTGTAGATATGCCAGTGGGGAGTGGGAACCTGTTCCTGACCCCAGAGGTCCTAGCCAGATGGCAGGTCCAGCCATGTCTCAGTACTCACTGTTCCCCACTCCTCCAGGCAAGGCCAGCATTTCTGCGGGGGGTCCCTAGTGAAGGAGCAGTGGGTACTGACTGCCCGGCAATGCTTCTCTTCCTGGTGAGCCTCCCTTGGGTTTGGGCACCCAGTCCTACCCCCTTGCCTTCATCCTTCCTCCTGCCACCTTTCCCAAGGCAAGCCAACAAGTGAACCTTGGGGCAGCATGCATTACGAATGATCTAGCAGAGCTTCTCTCCCAGCCATATGGCTCTCACGGGCTATGAGGTGTGGTTGGGCACCCTGTTCCAGGACCCACAGCCTGAGGAGCCAGGCCTGCAGCGGGTCCCAGTAGCCAAGATGGTGTGTGGGCCCTCAGGTTCCCAGCTTATCCTGCTCAAGCTGGAGAGGTACGTGGACAAGTTGAGAGGGTGTGAGGTGGGGCTGGGCCTTGTGGTCTCAGCTCCTGAGTACCCCCATTCCTGCTAAAGATCTGTGACCCTGAACCAGCGTGTGGCCCTGATCTGCCTGCCTCCTGAGCGGTATGTGGTGCCTCCAGGGACCAAGTGTGAGATCGCAGGCTGGGGTGAGAGCAAAGGTAAGAGCACAGTGCACAGGCACGGACTGCTCCAGGCCTGGAAGTCCAGTTCTGGATCCTGCTGCAGGGCCTTCTCCTTCTCCTTCTCCCTATTCCCATCACTGTAGGTACAGGTGATGGCACAGTCCTAAACGTAGCCTTGCTGAATGTCATCTCCAACCAGGAGTGTAACATCAAACACCGAGGACGCGTACGGGAGAGTGAAATGTGCACTAAGGGACTGCTGGCCCCCGTGGGGGCCTGTGAGGTCAGTGGCAGGGCCCTTGGGCCAGCCCAGAGAGGGTACGGGGGCCTGGAAGTATACTACTTCACCACGAAGGGGGCCAGTCATTGCCATGGCCCTCATCATGTGGTTCTCCAACCTGCCAGGGTGACTACGGGGGCCCACTTGCCTGCTTTACCCATGACTGCTGGGTCCTGGAGGGAATTATAATCCCCAACCGAGTGTGTGCGAGGCCCCGCTGGCCAGCCGTCTTCATGCGTGTCTCTGTGTTTGTGGACTGGATTCACAAAGTCATGCGGCTGGGCTAGGCCCGGCCCCAACCCCATGTGCTTTGGGAGAGGATGAAACTTCCTGTCAGACATAAAGCCACCTTTTCCTCTTTATGCCTGTACAGAGTGCTTCTTAGCCTCTGCTTCCAGGGAATGAATTGGTGACACTTTACTAGGGACTGGGTGGCTTGAGCCCAGCACACCCTGGGCTAGGTGGTCTGAGCCTAGAACTACCTTTGCCTGTGGGTGCTGTGGATGGGCAGGGCCTCACTAGTCTCCCAGATACAGTCTTAGGAAGGGCAGGGCGATGCAGGGCAGATAGAAGGGGGTGCAACAGAGAGAGCTAACCTGGTGTGGAGTCCCAGTCAGCCAGGATAGGCAGAGGCTAAGCCTCCCACTGCCCCTCTGCTCTCACACCAGATGAAGCCCTTGTGGCTACCAAACCCAGAACCTAGGGTCTCTGAACCGCAGGGTGGGGGTTAGGGTTGGGGATGGCTTGGTACAAAGTACCAGCAGGAACCAGGCTCTGTGTCCCAATTTATTATAACTACATAGCCCCAATTCCTCCACCCACCCATCCATGGAGTCCAGAGCCCAGAAAGCCTGTCACTGCTCTGCCAGACCCTGGAGCTCCCCAAGAGGGAATGTGGGACAGACTGGCCAGCTCATGCAGAATGGCAGGGCTTCAGCAGCCCAAGTGCGTGCGTATCCAGAGTACAGCATTCATGAAGCTGTCTGACTCCACCTCCACCTCTGATAGTGCGTGGGAGCTTTTGGGATAGAGCAGGAGCCTGTAGAGATTGGGCAGCAGGGTTAAAGGTTGGAGGGGCCTCCCGTGCTCACCTGCCCACCAGCTGCCAAGACTGTCCGCTCAGCCTGTGCTGCACTCACCGAACGGGCACATTCCGGGCCTTGAGGGCACGGTAATACTCCATGCCCTGCCGGAAGGGCACACGCCGGTCCTCTTGGCCTAGCATCAGTAACAGCGGTGTCTTCACCTGGGTATGTGGGGAGGGGCGAGGAGCCATGGTGAGCTGGGCCCTGGGTTCTGAAAGGATGGGCAGCACAAGGAGGAAGGCCACATACCTGAGGGATATATTGGATGGGAGACTTCTTCAGCATCTCAGCCCACACAATGCAGTCTGGCAGGCAGTCACTGCTGTAAGGGAAGCCAGCCTCCACCACACACCTGTGAGAGACCAAGCTGATGTAGCCCCAGGAATTCTGGGGCCTCCAGGGTCTGCATGGGAATATGGAGGGGAAGGGAGAAGGGCAAGGACCTACGGCACACACCCACCAGTCAGGGATGTCAGTGGAGCCCATCATGGAAGCGATGTTGATGACGGGGTTCCGAGCCACGCAGGCGCTGTAGGTCTCTGGGTACTGACCAATCAGGTGGCAAGAGAGGAAGCCACCATGGGAACCGCCCATAAGGGCCACACGGCTTGCATCAAAGTGCTCATCCTGCAGCACCTGCTGCACTGCAAACTACAGAGTGGGGCAGAGCATGCTGCAGCCAGCTGCCTGCCCAGCTAAGTGGAGCCACACCCCTGACAGCCCATCCTTCAGCTTGTCGGGAAGCCCTAGCCCCAT
This sequence comes from Microcebus murinus, assembly GCF_040939455.1. Classification (NCBI taxonomy): domain Eukaryota; kingdom Metazoa; phylum Chordata; class Mammalia; order Primates; family Cheirogaleidae; genus Microcebus; species Microcebus murinus. Next base: position 155,098,320 of record NC_134104.1, on the reverse strand, counting down.
GCTACCTGGACGTCCTTCACATCCTGGTGGCCCACATTGCCTGGGAGGGAGAGGATGCTGTCCTGGCCAAAGCCTGTGGAGCCACGATAGTTCACTAGAGGCCAGAGAGGAACCAGACAGGGTAGTTAGGCAACATTCCCAGCCCCCTGGACACCTTTTCCCACATCTGTGAAGTGGGCTCTGGGACCAGATGCACCACAGACTATCAAGGGGAAGGGGCCAAGAGACTTGAGGCTGTTGTCCAATGATCACAGCACCCTTTCCATGGAAGTCCCACTTTATCACCATGCCATGAAACCAGAGGCTGGGCCAGGGCAGTTCCTGGTAGTACTTACTAGGTCTGGGATACAGAAAGTCCTGGAGACTAGTGTGGCACCTATGGTGCTTGTCAAACCAGGCCCATGCCCTCACTCTACCACAGCCCTCACAGCCACAGGTCCCTGCTTGCTCACCTAGTAATACTGCAAAACCCATCTTGCAAAGCATGGCTGGGAATAGCATCCAGGCAGTGACAAAGGATGAATGGGGCCCCCCTGCAGACAGGGAACAGAGGGTCAAAGGGCCAGCTAGGAGGCAAGGTGGGAGGGCAAGGGCACTTAGGCCAGATGCCTACCGTGGGGCATGACCACCATGGGCACCTGGGTCTTATCTGGAGGGTTGCTGGGCTGCAGGAGGATTGCTTCAAAGTCAAGGCCAGCTGCAGGGAGAGGGCAGTGGTCAGCAGGGCCAGAGCTACTGCTCAGGGCCTTCCCTGGCCAAGGCCCCATCTATAGCTATAGATCTGGGGCTCACCTCTGGGGCAGAGACCTGGCCGAGGTAATTAGCACCATGACACATGGACTCTAGAAGGCTCATGCTCCTTCTGCCCTAGTCAGGGAGCCCCACTCTCTGCAGGGACAGCACTCTGGGTGAGGTGTGGCCACCAAGACCTTGTGTAAGGCCTATATTCTAGGTTCTCCTACCACAGATGATTTGGCCCTGTGGTGCCCAGTTCTGATACCCAGAGCATACTCTCAGATACCTGGATGCCACTCCGATGACCATCCCCAAGAGGAAAAAAACAAAACCTCTTAGAGGTAACCCCAGGAAGCTCCACAATGTAAGACAGGAGGCAGGAAAGGGGTCACCATAGATGCTGCGTGCTGGGGAAGCTGAAGAATGTGTCTGCACTGCACCTGGCCCAGCTCACCATACTGTACATTCTCTTGCTCTTGGGGTGGCTGTAGCACTCGGATGCTCCAGTGGATGTCGGGAATGGACTCAGCCTCCTCCAGGGACACCCACAACACCGACTGTTCCTTCCCTGCAGGAGGCAGGAACCCAACTTTCTGCCAAAGGGAAGGAATGTTGTCATAGGTGGCCTTATTGCCTCCCTGCCCTTCTACTCCTGCCCAGAGTGGGAGGTAGGCAGCTCTCACTATGCTGGACCCTCTACCCACCTCCAGAGGGTACAACATGGCTTCCTGTTGTGAGCGGGTATATACCAAGGTACTCACACTCTCATATACACACCCCCCACCCCCCTCAGTTTCTAGGCTCTACTGTCATCTTGTGTTCTGTCATGCCAGAGGACTGGGCACTTCCCCAGGTACCCTGGTCTGGACAAAGCAGACCCGGGCCCAGCAGTTCATCCCTGTGACTGCCAAACCCTCGTGGACCATGCAAGGCTGGGCCTGTGTCTTGGCTCCTCTACGTGCTGACCAGCCATGGGTCAGCTGACCCTGGGGCCAGTTCCCTGACCTTGGGAACTCTGCCTGCCTAGAACCCCTGCCTCCCGGCCTGGGACCCACCAATACTCACCAGGCTTGGGGGTAGGTTGGGTGTGGAAAACTGTGCCACCATGAGGTCCCGGTCAATTGTGAGCAGCTTCCAGCTTCCACCTGACCCCCCTGGAGAAGGCAAATGCCACTAAGTGCCTGGCAAGGGCTACCACCTTTCTCACCTTCTCTCTGGAGAGTCCCTGACTGGAGGCTCTATGGAAAGGTGCCCTTTCCACCCTGAGAAGCATCTTTCACAAACACCCAACTGCACATGGCCCTGGGTGAGCATCCTGCTCAGTCCCTTGGTCATCCGGCAGACACTGGGCCTGGGGACTGCCAGACCTGGGGACATACCAGACCACCAGGAACATCTGCCTACCCCTCTATGACTATAGTATGCAGGGATGGCAGCTGGGCCCAGAGAGTTCATTGGGGGTGGGGGAGTGTGCTGATTCTGGGCACTGGGGTCCAAGAAGATTCTTAAGCAGGAATTATACAATGAGAAGGAGCTTTGGAACTGTACTTCAGCAGCTCTGTGGAGGAATAGGTATAGTCAAGGCAGATGGAGAACTCAAAAGACATTTCAGGAGCAGAATTACCAGGCCTAAGTACAGGGAATTTGGGTGCGTCACCTGGGGCTTCCTGGGCCCTGAGGTGGCAGAGCTGTCTATGCCTGAAATAGGGCACCCAAGGTTTGGGGAGGGAAAAGGAGGACTCTGGCAGGTCTTGGTAAGAGAGTCTGGTGAGTTTTAGGAGCAGGGGTGGAGCCATGCTGAGGCTGGGCCAGGACTCATGGAGCAGAGTTGGTGCCGAAGGGCAGTGGAGTGGGGGAGGTTGTCTGTCGACTGGGTCAGAGTCTTGCATGGGCAGGGTCTTTGGGGGACTGTTAATAAAGGCTACAGAACAGTCAGTGGTACAGAGCGGTTGAGAGTGCCACCACTGCCCCACATGATGGAGCTCCAGCTCTATTCCTGACCAAGCTGCCCGTTCACCAGCCCTGCCCTCACCCCTACCCCCGAAGCCCTGCTCACCAGCTGTGAGGGAGGTCACCCTGCCCGTCTGGGTGTCCACAGCAAACAGGTCCTGGAGCAGAGGGGAGGCCACATGTGGCACCACATCCAAGCATCCCATGGGTCCCTTTCCTACCTCCTCTTTACCCTCTTGGGGACCCCTAGGCCAGGCCAGGACTGTGAGCAGCTATGGGATGGCTCCTCAGAGCAACAGGGAGTAGCATGAGGGCCTAGGTTCAAATCCCAGCCCCATCGCAACTTGCTGAGTGACCCTGGGCAAGGTAAGAAATGCCTTTAGCCCCTTTGAGTTAGCATGAGGAATAAATGATATCATACCCAAAAGGAGCCTAGTACATAACATAGGTGCCCTCGGTCTATTTCTGGGAGAAGGGATCAGATCTTTCTCTATCAGTTGCCCTTACAAAGCGTTCAGGAACCCACCCCAGTAGCAGTCCCTTGTCCCCCAGCTGGAAATGCCTAGGAGGGGTTGCAGGGTTGCATCTCAGCCTCAGGTGAAAAGGCAAAGAGTTCTGTTGTGGGGCACCAGGGAAGCCAGTCCTCTCAAGGAGACGTGAGTCCAGGTCAGGGGCAGGAAGAGTTTTAAGAAGCCGGTGAGACCTGTGGCTGGGCATTCTACTCAGGAGTGTGCACATGCATGGGCTCCCAGGGGTTGGCCATAGAGGATGCTTCTCAACAGTCAGGGTCCCTTACCTGCCGGCTACGCTGAGCCGAGTCAAAGACCACTCTCTGGCTATCAGCTGACCAGCATCCCAGAGACAAAAGGCTGCTGTAGATCCCAGAGAAATTCTCTGCAAAGATAGGAGGGCTGGGGCTGCATCTAGAAGTGCAGGTTTGAGGGAGTCAAGACTACAAGGCAAACTGGGCTATTGGAAGATTCATCTGGGGCCCCTGCACCTGTGGCAAAATGGCAGTCCCACATATGGGGATACTCTAGGCAATGAGGAGCTGCCCGAGTAGGGGGCCAAAGGGTAGAGCTCAAGAGCTTCTGAGAGAAGCCCTGGGTGTTCAGAAGAAAAGCACTTGCTTTCCTAAGAGTTGTTCCTGTTGAGCCCCTGGTAGGCAACACGTACTTTAACCAAGATAACACCTGTCTGACCACTCTTGTGCTTAGCACAGCACCTGGCAGAGGGCTCAATATATAGTACCCTTTAATGTCATCACTCACTTAACCCTCACTCCAATCCTACAAGAAAGGCAGGGACACAGATGAAGAGATGGAAGCTCGGGGAGGCCAGGACACTGTCCGAGGACACATGACTAATGAGGGAGAGAGCTGGGATTCAGACTAGGTCCCCATCGCTGTATCCCTGCAACCCAAAGAGAAGACAAAGAGACCATCCCTTATCCACTGGACCCCTGGAACTGACTGGGTGGTCCGAGAAAATGAGATTCTCTTCCCTCATGTCCTTGCAATGGTCCAAAATCCCAAGCAGAGTTGTGAACATCAGGGACTGAGACAGGCACCTCTCAGCCAAGAGCCACCCTCCCAGAGAGCTGCTGATTCAAGGGCTCAGAATAGACAAGTGTTGCTGGGGTGGTGGTGGTGGAGGGTAGGGTAATACAGCACCCTTGGTCCCAGGCCTCTCAAGCATGACATTCCAACATAGTGTACTTCCTGAAATCCACTCGAAGGAGCAAGAGTTTTAACCAGCCATTGGAAAAAGGAGAAGAATCAAATTATAAGCTGCAGCACAAGAATTAAGTTATCTAAATCCCCAGCTAGCTCGGACTACCCTGATCTCAGCTTTGGTCCAGACAACTCCTTTCTATCAGAACTGTTCCATACAGTGACAGCTCCACTACCTGTGGAGGCTGGGCACAGGGCTGGCCCAGCAGGGAGAAAGGGCCCTCAGAAGGAACCAAGGAAGGAAGAGCTGGGCAAGGATGACACAGACAGCAAGAAAACAACACAGAGCTGCAGGCTCCACTGCACCTAGCCAGCCAGGCACCCCTTACCTCCCAGCTGCCGAGGCACAACATCCACCACCACTGAGGTGACCTTGGTATACCAGTCATACTGCAAGAGAACACAATGGTGAGGCCCACCAAGGAACAGGCAGTGCCTTCAGGGCATAGATCCCTGTGCCTGTCCCCTTCCATGGTAGTCTAAGGGGAGGGAGGGAGGACTTCCCCTTGACATATATCCTTTCTGGTGACCTGGACCAGATGCCCTGAGGGGCCTCAGATAGCCAGTCCCTCTGACTTTTCACCAGGGACCCAGAGCTCTTCCTGGAAAGACTAAGACTATATAACTCTCTGCTGTATCCCAGCCCCTTGCAGAGCCTGGCTCCATGTAGATGAGAACAAAAGGGAGAAGCATTCTCAAAGATGGAAGATGCTCTTGAGGTGGCCAGCTCTAACAGTGCAAAGCCCTCCAGGCCAGCACTCTCAGCCTCCAGGCTCTGCCTGGAGAGGATAGGCAGAATTCCCACCATTGCTGTACCTGGGACACGGAGGGCATCCACGTATGGCCCATGGGGGAGGATGCTGGCACTTCAGCTCTCATCCACCATCTCTTCTTCATCCCGACCACCCTCCCACCCCCACCCACCTCCAGCTCACCAGGCACAGCTGGCTACACTGATGATGGGGGATCAGAGATGGGTACCGCAGGTAGACGATGCGACACTGGTCTGGGCTCAGCCGAGGAGATGAGACAGCCAGGGAGTCATCTGAGAGGTGCTCTGGGTCAGACGGAAATGTGAGCATCACACAGGCTAGCAATGCCAACATGTGTCAGCAAAGCACAGGTGGGCACCAGCCACTTACCACACTTTCCTTCGATGAGGTCCACATAGTACAGGGCTGACCTGGAACCACCAGAGACACACTCAGTTCAAGGCCAGCTGGGCTGTAGGGCCCCCTGCCTTGCCCCATTTCCTCACCTTCGATTGGTGCAAAAGCGGATGCCCAGCCGGAAGGGCTCATGCCACCAGCCCACAAACACCACACCCGTGTCTCCAGGGGCCCAGAATGCCTGTAAATAAGACCACAGGGCAAGTGTGAGCAAGGGGCAGTGGCTCAAGCAGAGCCCCCAGACGCCAGGAGGGATACAGGCTGAGTTGCTGCTGACCTGTCCAGGGGACACATTCTCAGGGACCCCCTCAAGCACAGAGATGTTGCCACTCTCGATATCCAGCACGCAGAGCACAGGGGTGCTTTTGGAAACCATGTTTTCTCCCCAGTCTTCATAAAACACAAACTGATCCCCCTAAGAACACAAGATACTCAATGCTCAGCCTGTCTACAAGATCCTGCCCTGCTTCCTAGAAGCCAATGTCTCCCCAGTTCTGACAGGTACAGTGTGGGAAGGAAGCACTCTTAGTCCCAGGGCTGCCCTGCAGGGCCTTCATGGACTGGCCATGGCCATGAGCACCTTGATGGCCTGGTCTGGCTTCTTCGGCCTGGCCATCTCGTCATCGCTGGCACTGACGTCTAAGGCTTTGGTCTGAAAAAAGGACTCAGCCTTGGGGCGCTTCTTCTCTGCCACATACAACAAGTGTGTCTCCGAGTGTGACCAGGACAGGCAGCCAAAGCAGTCTGGATGCAGGGAGGGCCAATCAGCAGGAGCCCGGGGCTTTGGCTGCCCCTCCTGTCCACCCTGCCTATTCACCAGCTGGATGCCTCACCGTCATCATAAATGGGCCCATGTTTCTCCAGTGCTGACAGGTTGAAACTCTTGAGTTTTCGGTTCTTCTCCCAGACCTGAGGACATCTGGGCATCAGGCTACCTGCTCAACCTGATTTGTGGGCTCAGTCCCCAGCTGCCACCACCTGGCCCCTTGTAGACTCACCTCCAGGAACTGCTTCTCCTCCCCAGGGCCCGTACCTCCAGCCTTGCGCAGCACAGCTTTCATAGTGCCTGAAGGAGACTCTCTGCTTAGCAATCTGAGGAGGGTGTGGGGTAGCAGGTCAGGATTACCTTGCACCCAACCATAGCCCTGTCCTGCCCCCTGGTTGGTCACCTCTTAGAAAAGATTCCTGAGGTTTTGGACCCACATCAGCCCCTGCAGCACTTTTAGCCCTACTATGGCAGCTGCCTTGCCTCTCCTGCTTGGGGCAGGGACTCTTCTCCCCCAGCTCTCTGGGCCACGATACACTCTAGTCTGGGATGAGTTTGAAGCAAGCAAGCCTCCAGCGCTTATCAGGCCATGCCACCAGAGACTGAATGAGCTCCCAAGGGGCAGTAACCTGGTTCCTGGCCTCCTTTCTGGGCCCTACCCACATCTATGCACATGGTGGGCATTCATAAAAGGCTTGCATTGCAGATGGCTGTGGCCTTGTTCATAAGTTTTCTCCCGCAAACTTACTCCCCCCGGGTTTCCACACTATTGCCTGCAGGCCCTGCAAACACCACTGAGTCTCCATCATGGAAAACCAGGTACTGGCGGCAGAATCGGATGTTCTCCATGCGTTCCAGGTCCCTCTGGGTCCACTCTGAGAGGAGACATGAGGTTTGCTCAACTTGTCTTGGATATCCATGGCCACTGCCCCTCACCCAGGAAAGCCCACACCCCTCTTTCCTAGTCTGTCTCCAATGCTCCAGGTGCAGGCCACAACCCAAATCTAGGCCTCCAGAACCTGAGCTGACAGCCTCTTGGAGAGAACCCACTACTAACCCCAGCACCCACCCTGCAATCTTAAAATGTAGTCTGGCATGTGTATGGGACGGGGCAGTAGGGGAGAGCCTCACAAGGCCGACACCCCGAACCTAGGTCTGAGTTCTACTCCCAAATCCTCAACCCATGCACTCATGGGCACCGTTCGGTAACGCGCCCCATGGCCCCCCACCTGTGTGCAAGGGCCTGTGGGAGTGTACCCTACAACCCTAGGCCGGCTCGCTCCACACCGGCGTGTACTGTCGAGCAGCCAGCTCTTCACATCCCCCTCCTCTCCGCCCAAGTGCACGGCTCCGTCGCCAACCAATGCCCCTCCATACACACACCAGTGTGCACCGTCCGGTAGAGGCCCCCGTACTGCGTGGTGACCTCCGGGCCCAGGCAGGCGGCGCTCAGCGCGGGCTGGCGGCTAAGGGCCCGGTACAGCGCCGCCGCCTCCTCGGGCTCGCTCGGCAGCACCTGCGCAGGGGACACACCAGGGTCAGGCACGGCCCGGGCTACAGGGACCACAGCAACCGCGGGCCGAACCCTCACCTGACGTTCCATAGTCTCCTCTCTGCAGCCGGGGCGAGGCGGGGCGTAGCGGGAGGTGCTAGTGCCCGGAAGTGAAGCTCCAGGGGGCGGAGCCTGGGGCGGCTTGGCCTGTTTCCGCGTATCTGGCAGGGCGGGGCCTTTGATGAATGGCGGAGGACCGTTAGCGGAGGGGGCGGAGCCTTGGTGGTATGGAGGAGGAGCCTGTAAGGCTGAGGTGCTGGAGCGGGTGGGGCGGGGGCAGGGAGCTAGAGAAAGGGAGCAAGCCTGTAAGGGGCGGACAAAGCAAGTGCGACCCAGGCCTCCTACTGAGAGGGAAGGCAGAGGGCTCTCCGAGGAGAGAGGGCGGGCCTGTGGGAGCGGAATACAGGAGCGGGTCTACAGGGAGGGGCGAGGTCTGTGAGAAGCTAAAAGGCCTACGTAAAAGGGGGTGCGGCCTGCGTCAGTACTGAGCCATGAGGCGAAAGAAACGAGGTCGGACAGGGGTGGGCCCTGAGCATTCGCGGGGCGGGGCCTGAGGATGCGGTCCAATGAATCTTTGCGAATGAGGGCGGGGCGGGGCTCGTCAGGAGCTGAGCACGCTCGGGGATGCAGATCAAAGAACCGATGTGGGGTCGGGGGCGGGGCCGGGGCTGTAGCCCGCCGCAGCGTGGGTCTCCTGTGGCTGTCCTGTCCCTCCCTGTCCACGACAAAGCGAACATTCACTAGACGTGCCAGGCCCTGTCCTGGAGGGACCCCCAAGCAGATGGAAAGAATGGCGCAGGTCTGGGCGAAGCGCGCGAAGCAGGGTTCTGGGATGTGGGGCAAAAAGGGGCGGGTGCCTAGCTATCAGGGTACTGCCTGGGCTTATCAGTCTCCAGGCTTATCTGTCTCCAGGCCTGCGCAAAAAGCTATCTGTTCCCGCAGCCTTCACCCACACTTATCAGTGGTGCTTTGCTGGGGATCGTGAGCAGGTGGGCCTCATGCCTTCCTCTGCAGGCCCCTACCCAAGCTCTTGGGTGTGTAGGGCCATGTGGGTTCAGGGTCCATCCAGGATCAGAACGCTTCCTGTGGAAAGAAGAACCTGGGCGGGCAGGCTCCCTCTGCGTGTGGCACAGGACTGGGCCGGCTAAGGTGGCAGCCGAGGGCAGGAGAGGCTGGCCAGCAATCAAGCCAGTAGGGATGCCCCCCCCTCCATATACCCATGAGCCTGGCTGGTCTTCCACAACTCAGGGCCCTGGTTCCCTGCACCATCCCTTGCCTTTGTTAGAGATTCCCACTTGCCTGGCCAGCAGCTTCCCTTTCCCCATCAGCCATATCATTACTTACTTAACATTACTAGTTAAGTAAAAAAGAGTCCCCACTTTCTGAGGCTACTTGCATTTGAGAGCACTCAGTGTGTACAGGACTATATCAAGGCCAGAACCAGGAATAGAAAGAGTGGCCCCAGCCACCAATTTGGGTAGAAAGGTTGGAAACCAGGATGCTCATCAGGTGTTGTTTAGAATAGGAAACCTGGGAACATGATGCCTGTTCCTCAGGAGGTGTGCAGTAGATTGGCTGTAGCCTCACGCGGTATCTCTCTGGATGTTGGGCACTGAAAGATGAACATGTAAGTACCTGGAATGAACATGTGGAAATGAACAGGAGCCTAGAAAATGGTGCACTTCACCTCCTGGCTTCAGTTTAAAATGAAAAAGAATAGAGAAACAAACAGGAAGGAAAGACATGCATCAAGATGTTAACATTCTTTTTGTTTATCTGTGTTTTAAAAAAATTTTTCTAGCAACTTTGGTAAGGAGGTACTACCCACCATCGGACAGCACTTGCTCACCTGCCTTCCAGGAACCAGGCCCCAGAAAGCTGTGTGTAGCTTGGATACCCGCAGGCCACGGAGGTGCCATCTTTCAATGGCCTGCACAGTGAACTGCTCACTCCAGGTCCATGCTTGAGACTGTCCCTTGGACACCTTTGTGGAAGGCCCATTGTTTGTGTGGCTTGGTGTAGATTCAGCTCCAGTCATGCCAACACTTCTGCAACCTTGCCCATTCATTCTTTTTCCTTTAACTGTGGACAGGATTGTAGAAAATTTGGAGATTTGCTCCTTTGCCTAAGCCTTCCCACTTCAGAAACCATCCCAGAGACAGTCTGTAGGTTGTTTATATCAAGTGCTTTTATTCTGATACCACAGAAGTACCTTGTCACAATACAGGGGGAGGGACACTGAAGTACCACGAGTTCTCACAGAGCACAGGAGGACGGCACACAATTCACAAGGTCATGTGGAGGACTCGGGTCATTGCACTTACAACTGTAAACTTGTTTGTTTGACTTTGTACAGCACTCTTCCCCCTCAAATAAAGAAGGAGAAAAGGAAAGAAGGAAAGAAAGGTAGAGAGGGAGGAGGGAGGGAAAAGCAAAAACAAGACATGAAAGCAGAGGAAAAGGTATTGGGCGGCCAACACTCTCCAGGTACTGCACTTGGAGAGAAGGAGCTGATCTGACCCCAGAGGCTGGATGAGGCAGAAACACACACACACATACATACACACATACACACACATGTTCATGTGCATACACATACAATATCTCACAACTTCCATGGCTCTCCAGTGCCACCCTAGTGCACATGGCAACAGGGCTGCTGGCACCTGGGGAGACAGAGATGGCATCTCTGAGGAGTTTCAGTTGATTAGGCCTGTCCCTCTGACCCTGTTAGATTCCACAATGACAAATATTTACAGCATGGGGGTGCTAAGGGGACAAGGGAGGGGCCAATAAGGCAGGACCGCACTGTCATGGCAAAGGACCTGCCTGGAAAACTCCCTACAGGCTCCAGAAGACTGGCCATAGTTGCTGCCACTGCTGCTCTTCCATTGTGGGCCCTGAGACCACATGCTCTGCCGAAGGACTAAGAGGATGGGGGTGCTGTCACTATGAAGTGAGTGTATTGGGCCCTGAAGTGGGCAGAGGAGACAATGCCCTTGCTCATGATACTGGGGAGAGGGGTACGAAGAAGACTTGGGCTGCATGCCAGAGACCCATTGCCCATTTGAAGATGTGCCTGCTGCTCTCCACTTCCCAAGGCACTGAATGCTGGTCCCTCAACTTCTGGCTGCATTGTCCCCAGAGTCACAGATGCATCTATATCAGGCCAGGAGGGACAGCCCATGGTCCAGAGGCTTGCTCCAGCCACCTTCACAGAGGGACAATGATGTGTCCTGGGGATACAGTGTGGGGTAGGGAGTGGCAGATGTCAGAATTTCAAACTCAGTGGGCTTGGCTAGAAAGGAAATTTGCCAAAAAAGTCAATACTTTAGAGCCTGACACTGGGCGTGCTACAGGCCGACTTGCTGCCATCTCCCTGCCTGTTCCCTGCTCCCCCTCCCATCCCTGGCCTGTAGTGCAAAGATTTGTTGCCTTGGTGTCCAAGTACCCAGCCTCTAGGCACATCCCCACACAGACTTGGTACTGGCTGGCCAGAGGTGCTAGATGATGGTTTCCCTCAGCCCTTGTTCAAATGGCCTCACCCAATCCCAGGCCTGATCTCTAGGATGAGGCAGGTGTCCCATGGGATAGGTGAGGCCAAATTCCAGGAGGGCCAGGGTCTTAGGTCCAACACAGATGTTAGCAGCTTCCTGTCCCATCCACAGCTACCAGAGGTGGGCTAGGATCCCTCTCTGAAGTGGTATGTAGACTTTACAGAAAAGCATGAGAAATGTGGACCCCTGAGAAATGCATGAAGGTCAGCCTTGAGGGGTCAGGCAGCTACTGCCGGCTGCACTGCTGGCTGAGGGGTGGAGAAGCTGATGAGCAGTGGGATACTTGGACTTTGGAGAAGGGGTGTGTAGGGAGGGTAGGTCCCAGGGACACAGGACCTTCTGTAAGTTTTGCTATTAAGAAACTTCCCAAGAAACTCAGTTTGAAGTCATCGTTTATGTGAATAGTTCACCTGCTCTGGTTCCAAATGGCATTGTTAGCTGTCCTCACCACAAGTACCAAAGGCCAGCTCTTCCTAAGCACCCTGGCTCCGGCCCAGATCTCCTGACTCACAGGCCTTTGAACCTCCCAGACACAGAGGACAGGTATGGAACAGGCACGGCCAGGCTCTGCCTGTGGCCTCTGCCTCTCTGACCATTGACACAGCCCAGCTCTGCCCTTGAGCAGCACCTGCTGGGAAGGGGTGGCCAAATGCCTCTGGTTCAGGGCTGGTGTAGGAGGGGAAAACGGCATACAGATAAAATCTTACAGCAAACCTTCAGGACGTTCACACACACACACATCCTGTGCAGGCTCCTACCATTGTGTCTGCTCCAGGGGTTCCTTTATATCTGCTTTCCTGGACAGAGAAAATTGTAGGGTGTGTGGGGCCTTGTACTGCCTGCTCCACAGCCTGGCACACTCAGGCAACAATTCTGGCAAGTCCTCACTAGCTTGTGCAGAAGTCAGCTAGAAGTGCTTCTGAAGGAGAGGTTCTGAGGCAAAAAGAACTCCAAGCAAGAGGGTCGAGCATTTAAAATGGATGAAATCGTGCAAAGAGGCTGCGAGCTGTGCATGCTCCACTGCGGGACAGGCGGTGACTCACCTGGCAGCAGCGAGTCCTGCCACAGGTCAAACATGCCACAGACTAAGAATTTCACACACACGGTGGGAGCAGGGGTGGGGGTGGAGTGTGGGGTGATATGAGTGTATCTATCCAGTTTCTCAATTGCATGTTTGCAATTAACTCCTTATACATAACATGGAATTTATTAAATATTAACAGTTGTCTTTGAGGGTTTATATTTCATTGCATAGAACGTTAGAGATGAAACTTGTGGCTGTGCCAAGATGAAGGGAGGCTCCCAAAGAAAGGGCCTTGGGAAGGAATGTCGCCCAGTCCACCAGGTGGACAGATGGTGCCACACTCCCCTACACAGGGCTCTGGGCCTTTCCTTGGCTGGCAGAAGCCCTGGCCCCTCTGCTCTGAGCACACCCACTGGTGATGGCTTAAGAAGGACTGGAATTGCACAGTAAACAGAGGCGGGCTGAGGGGCCTCCCTAGACCTCGCCCTGGGGTTGTGCTCTTGGTGGCCTGCTGCCCCCTATTGCTTCTAAATCAACATTCTCCCTGTGCTGAGCAGGGGCAGAGCAGAGAGGAGCCAAACCATCAGTCACAAGGTGGTGGTGGAGGGAAGAGGCAAAGGGGTGAGCAAAGAGAAGAGAGAAAAGAGGAGAAAGAGAAATAAAAGAAAATGTTTATGAGGTATACACGTAAATCAAACTGGAATGATTAAGGCTGTTCTTAAAATCAAAAGAAATCCCCAGGTGTATGGATGAGGAGCCGGCTGATTGAGACAATGGCGGTGCCGCTGGGATGCTCACGATGGCTGGGGGGATGGCTTTGAGGTGGTGGCAGGTGTGCTAGCACGCTGCCACACGGGCTGGGAGAAGACTCAGCCGGCGCCCATGCTGCTTTTCGGTGCTATGGCCTCTTATTTCAGCGATGAGACAGTGTTAGGTCCTAAGGTTTGTAAAGTTCTCCCAACCCCACACTGGCCACATGGAGGTCTGCTCCGATGTCCCCCGGTGAGGGGCAAGGCCCTGTGGCCACAGAGGGATCTGGGCCAGCTGGAATGTGAAGGAAACGGAGCCCAAGGCTCCCAGCCCTCAATCAAAGCCCCTCTCCAAGGCTGTGGAAAAACTTCTGGCATCTCGGAGGGAGGGCAGTGTGTGCCCAAACTCTGTGTATAACGCATTGGAAGCCTGGCCGGCCAGGCCGCAGAAAGGCGGCTGCGGGAAGAGCAGCAAACAGCCGTGGTGGCAGGGTTCTAGAGAGGGCTCCTCCCTCCCAGCGATGGCTGTCCCTTGAAGGTGGTGCCCTGAGGAGAGCAGGGTCTCTGGAAAAACAATCAAAGGTCCCCCCAGGCCAGTGGTCCCATTTGTCCAGCAGATGCTTCACTCAGGCAGCTGCTGTTAGAAAACATCCCGTCCTCATCTGAGGCCTGCCTGCCACGTCCCACCTGGTGTGAGTCTTTGGGCCAAGGGTTTGCCAGATTGTAGATGCTTGGAAGAGAAAAGAAGGGAGGGAGGAAAGAAAGAAGAAAAGAAAGAAGGATTTTGTAAAAAACCATGGACGGCTGCTTCCCATCCTCACAGTCCTCTCAGCCATCTGCCATATGCCAACAGCCTAACTCCTCCTCACCCACAGGATGCCCCCCACTGAGAGGCTTGGGGAGATGGATGCCTGGGCAGGTTGGAGGTCACAGAGAAGACAGGAAGAAGTAAGAATCAGGTCAGCCAGGAAGGGACACTTCTTTTAATGTAACAAAACTTCCTTTTTGTTTTGCTTGACAGTGAGGGACATGGGACTTTGTTTAAAATGGCAAGCTTTTCCCAGCCTATTTCTAAAATTGCCATAAAAAACACCAGGAGATGGCCACTCACAGCAGCGCTGGTCACTTGACCTAATCATTAGTCAAATACTAGAACTTGAGGGAGATTCCTTGAACTACAAAGTCAGTGGTCAGGGTGAGGCAGGAGGATTACTTGAGCCCAGGAGCTATGATGATGCCACTGCACTCTACCCAGGGTGATAGAGTGAGACTATGTCTCAAAACAAAACAAAACAACAACAAAAACAAAGTCAGTGGTCTTTGTCCACTCACACCATGTGGCAGGACACAGAACAAGGCCATGTCTGTGTTTCCTTTCCCTACTCAGTAACCATGCCTTGGGCATCTGCTGGCCCCAGGGCCCCCTGAAGTAACCTGCTTGCTGACTGCCAGGTCCTGTCCTGGACACGATACACATACATGGCCTGCACACCATGAGAGAACCCAAACCTCCAAATTTTTTTTAGAGATGGGGTCTTGCTCTGTCACTCAGGCTGGAGTACAGTGGCACAATCACAGCTCGCTGCAGCCTCAAACTCCTAGGCTCAAGGGATCCTCCTTGCCTCTGCCTCCCTAGTAGCTGAGATTACAGGCATGTGCCACACACCCGGTTAACATTTTTCATTTTTTAAGAGATGAGGTCTCACTGTATTGCTCAGGCTGGCCTTGAATTCTTGGCCTCAAGTGATCCTCCCACCTCAGCCTCCTGAGTCACTGGGATTACAGGTGTGAACCACTGTGCCTGGCTCAACTCCCCATATTGTCAACCCTAAAGTGGCAAAGGTGGGGGAAGAGGTGGGCTCCAGGCCACGAGATGGTGGTAGGTGGTCCTGGCTGTGCACAGAACAGCTCTAACAGCCAAGCTAACTCTGTCCACCACCCAGGATGATGTACTTCCTCCTCCTCCCACAGAGGCAGGGCAAGGACAGGCCCGGGGCAGCCTCCAGCAGGTGGCATCCCATCCTGTCTTGGCCATTGCAGCCCAGACAGAGCTAGGACTCCCATCCTGAGGCCCTTCTACTTTCTCCCTGGGTTGGGGCTGAGACTGCCCATCCAGTGACCTCCTTTTCCTCTATGTCCCTTTCCTCTTTGCCTCTCTACTCACTCTAATCTTCTATTGTGTAGGCTACAAACTCAGCCTGTGAAACCAACAATGTCTTGACTTCATGCCCAGAGCTGCTAAGCTCTGTAGGTCTTGGGGACGCCAGCCTCTTCCAACTGGCTGGAGCAAAGGCACTAGCACCAGACAGCAGGGAAGAGGTGTGTTCCCCCACAGGAGCCACAGGCCACCTTGTCCTTCAGGATGACTTTGGACTCAGTGCCCAGGGCACAGAGCTCAAGTTGTGGGGTACAATTGGGTTTGCTGGGCCTTCCCCCGTGGGTACCACCTGACTCATCTGCCAGTATCTTAGCCAGCTCAGTGGCCTGCTGGGTCCATCATAGCTGAAGGAATCCTACCAGGCTTTTCCTAGTTCCCACTTGTAGGAACTGGGTAGATATGATCAGCCAGACCTTGGCCCTTCACCCCCTCCTCTGGCTCTGGCTCATCCCACCCTGGTCCTGACACTCACTGTTATACGCAGAGTCCAGAGCTGCGCCCAGGCCTCTGACTCCAGAGATTTTTCCACAGCAATGATATCATCTCTCTTCATCTCTTTAAGAGCCTGTGGAGAATTTATAAGGGAGGGCTGGGTAGGAGCTGCATCCCAGGGGCCCTACCTACACCCTAATGCCAGCCCATAGCTGTGAGAGCCCTGCAGGGGGATGAGGGATGGTGAGAAAGACAGGGGACATTGGCCCTGGCTTCCTCTTGCTGGGGACTTCGACTGATTTGCCCTATGTTGGGGGCTCTGTGCACAGTGTCCTTCCTCTTCCTCTTTCTCCTCCTATGCTTGTAGGAGGGTGCACTGCAGCACTGGCCACACCACCTGATGAAGACTGGACTCCTCCCACAAAAATTCTTGGGACTTAAATTCATCCTCCCTCCTGCCCTGCCCGCCATACCCTTGCTTGTGTCTCAGGCCTTTCCCAGGAGAGGCCAGGCACAGGCTGCTCATACTCACCCTGCTGGGCATGATCACCAGAATGAAGAAAATTTTTTGCCAAAAGCAGAGACAGCTGTGACATAGAAAGAGGAGAGACACATCAGGAAATTGAGCCAGATCCCTCCTAGTCAGGCCATTTGGCATAATGAAGCCAAGCTCAGCCCTGAGGCAGGGACTGCCCAGATTACCTCTGGGCATCAGTAGGTGGGCCCTCTGGCTGGCCCGTGCCTGTGTGACTGAGCCCGGAATCATCTCATAGACCCAACTTCTACCAGATTAGGGCCACAGAGCAGCCACCCACCATGGACCTGGCCACAGGCAGCACATACCTTCCGTCAGCTTGCCGGCTTGCTCTGCTGCCCCACCGGGGAGGATCTTGGAGAACACACTCTCCCCATCAGCACCTGGCTGGCCAGCAGGAGCCCCTGCAGGTCCTCCAGGCCTGGCTCCAGCCTTCGTGCCTAGAGGGAAAGAAACCACCATCATGAGTTACACTTGGCCTAGCTCTTCAGGGTCTGAGTGGGAGAGTGGCCATGAGGGAATCTGAACACAGGTACCCTATGAGGTGGGAAGGTGAGGAGGAGGCTGGGGGAATGAAGCCAGGAAGAGAAGAACAGGAAGAGAAGGGGGAGGAAGAAGCAGAAAAAAAGGAGGTTGAGGAAGGTGAAGAATAAGAAAGGGATGAAAAGGCAGAGGAGGAGGAAAAGACAGGGAGAATAGGGAGGAGAAGGAAGGAGAGAGTAAGGAGCCCTGGCCTCGGCCCTCTGCTTACCCATACTTGCCAGGTTCTCTGCCCAGAACTACCAGGGCCCGAAGGCCTCTGTGCTGATGACACATTGGCTCATTCTAACCCCAAGCTTGTTTCCTGTTGGGGAGGTCTGTACCCCACTGAGTACCTTCTCAGGATTAGTGAGGGCCAGTGGTGTGGGGGAGCTCAGAGTGCAACTGGGTGTAGGGAGAGAACGAACGACCTGGCTACTCTGGGCCACAGCTGAGGGCACTGAAGGGTAGGCTCACCTGCCGGTCCCGGTCCTGGTGTTGGCTGGGCCTGAGGAGCCCTCCCCTGTTGGGGTGCTTTGGCCATCCCTTTAGAGCCGTTTGTCTGCTCTGCCCGCGGCTGCAACAGAGAATCTATAGCTGAGATTGTGCCCATTGACCCTACCCATGCCCAATCTGGAACCAAGGGGCTGTCCAAGCTCCAGTCATAGCATCTGCCCAGGGTAGGACTCATGCGGGGGAGCCTGCTTACCGGTCCTGCTGGCTGAGGGCCCGCAGCTGTTGTGGGGACTGGCTGAGGCTTCCCTACTGGCTGCTGGCTGGCAGCAGGGGCTGGGCCCCGGGCGGTGGGCTGGCTCTGCTGCTGCAGCCGAGCCTGTGACAGGGCCTGCTGGGGAGGCTGGAGCCCAAGACCTTGTTGCTGCTGCTGCTGCTGTTGCTGCTGCTGCTGCTGCGTCTGTGGCTGGCGTGATGCTGCCCCTGAGGGCATCTGCCTGGATGATGGTGGCTGTGGCTGCTGTGGCCCTGGAGCTGCCTGCCGACCTTGCAGCTGCGGCTGCGCCTGGGGTTCTGGCTTTGGCTGCAGTGCGGCGGGCCCAGAGTGGGCCTGCCGGGAGCCCTTCTTGCTGTCAGAGGCATGGTGGTATGCTGATGGAACACGGGATGGCTGTGAGTATTCGGCAGAGCTCGGGTACCCAGGCTGACCCTTCTTCGGCATGGCTGGGGCAGAGCTGGGCTGAGGGTGGGGCCGGGCCTCATGGCGACCCGGGTCCCGAACGTGTGGTTTGGCAGCACGCCGTCCCGGCTCCTCGCCAGTGTGGCGGCTTGAGTGCCGCCCGTGGTCACTGTGATGCCGGTGTTCCTTGGCTGAGGCATGGCGGCCTGGGCCACCCTCATCATGAGGCCACAGGCCCTCCTCAGGGGGTTCATCGTAGTCGTGGTAGCTGTGCCTGGCAGGGCCTCGCTTTTGGGAGGAGGAGGAAACTGCATGGCCCCCGTGGTGCCTGAACCGGTCGGAGCGGGCATCCCGGGGCTTATCAAACCAGTCCGTCTCCTCCTGGCCTAGGTGATACGCTTCAGAGACCAAAAACAGAACACCATCAACCCCCAGGTTGGCCGCAGGGGGAGGCCTAGCTGAAGCCATGCAAAGAAACCAGAGTGGGTGCCACAGCCACAAGCAGATCACTAGGCCCCCAGCCCACCCTCCCATGACCAGGGACCAGGGCGCAGGTGGTGCACGCAAGGGCAGCCTGCAGCAGGGCCCACTGGATGAAGTGCCATGCCAGACCCTGCTGGGACATCTTGGGGCCCAGGGCCCCACGGGCAGGCAGGCCCCCCAGGTGCTGAGTATCTGCAGAAATCACCCCTGGCTGCCATTACCTTCACTGTCGGAAACCACGCAGTGCGAATCATCCAGGATGTACTCTTCACGCTTATACGCGTGGGCCCGAGGTCCATCCTTGACATGCTCCTGGACATCAGGCATGGAGTGGCTGGAGCAGAACTGCGGGCAGGTATCCCCAGGAGGGAGGGGCCCCCCAGCAGGGCGGGGGCGCCCCATAGGGCTGACGGGGCTCTCCTCTTCAGAGGCCTGGCTCCGCATGGGGGGCCGTGCCCGACTGTGGGCCATGCTCAGGGATGAGGGCTTGGGGCCTGCTTTTTGAAGTCGCTCCACAGCTTCGCGTTCCCGGTCATACCCCTTGCCTCGGCCACTGAAATCATGGCTGGGCAGCTTCTCCCCGCTGTATACAGAGGACACCCGGGACCGGCTGCTCCCACCATACATGCGGTCGTCCTCCTCCACCGTGTCCCGGGTGGACACCCCGTAGTACCTCTGCTGTTCGTACACGTTCTTCTTGAGCCCATAGGTGATTTCATCCTGGAACTTCCTGCCCCGAGAGGCCAGGCTGCTGCTGACTGCAGGTGGGGGGTAGGAGGCCAGGTCTGACTCCACATCCTTGGCCTCTTCGATAGGCGAGAACTTAGAGATTTTTTGCTCCATGCCCTGCTTCCGGTGCTTGCTGCGCTTTGAGGAGATGGCAGCCGGGGCCAGGCTCTTGGAGGGATGCTTGGGCCCCACAGGCCCTGGACCGTACTTCTCTGCTCGAGCCCCATGTCTATAGTCGCTGTCACTGTAGTAGTGGGCACTGGCTGGTCGGCCATTGCTCTCCATACTTCGGTGGTGGCCAATCTTCCCACGGGGGTCATATGAGTCCTCCTCAGACTCCTCCTCCCCTCTGACATAGCAGCAGGGCAGTGTGGACCCCTCAAGGACACCTGGTTCTCCAGGCTCCTTCCCTGGACGCCCACTGCTGCTGGGCCCCAAGGGCTCTAGCCGCTGGCTATCAGGGGCAGTAGAGGTGCTGTCCTTGGTCAGCTCACTGATGTCGTCGATCATCACATAGTTCCTAGGAACGTTCTGCTCCAGACTAGAGTAGTGTGAGTCAGAGGGGTAGGTGGGAGCTGGGCTCTGGCTCACACTGCTACGGTCACTGGCCCGGGGCAGCTCAGGGGCCTTGCCCTGTTCATAGCTGCTGCTCACTGCTGGGCCACTGTAGCTGGTTTCAGAGGGGGCTGAAGACATGGCCACAACGGGGCTGGCGATCACCTCATAGTTGGTGGGCACCTTCTGCTCCAAGTCAGCTAGAGATGTCTGGCGTGGCTTCTGGTGGGGGACACGGCTGTCAGCTGGGACTGGAAAAAGGGTGCTCTGTGTGGTTGGCATGGGTGTTTGGGCTGCATAGTGGCCTGTGGGACGGAAACCCTGCTGGTTTGACAGGCTAGGCTCAGCTGGGTAGCTGGTGCCAGGAGGAAAGGCAGGTCCTGGGTACGTGCTGGGGCCAGGGTAGGTGGGTGGTTGGTGGGCTGGGAATCCATTCTGAGTTGGCCCACCACTGCCTGCAGTGTACTGTGGGGCTGGAGGTGGGAACCGGGGCTGCTGGAAGACAGCGGGGCCTGAGGGGGTGGCAGCAGCCGCGGCAGTGGCAGGGAAATCCACATACTGGCCAGCGGGAGTGGTACAGCTCTGGAGACGCAGCTGGTTGAGCTCGCTGTCCGACAGATAGTCACGATGCTCACCAAGACCTCGCAAGGGTGGGTAGTCATGGCCACCCCGGTCTTTGGCCAAAGACTCTTTGCGCTGTGTGATACCAAGCTCCAGGTACTTGAGCTTGGCATCAATCTCCTTCTCTTCCTCGTCCAGCTCTGCCTGCTTCTTGCGCAGCTTGGTGGACTCATGCTCCACCAGCCGCAGGTCCCGGTCCAGCTCCCGGAGCAGGCTGGCCTTGGTAGCAGGGACAGCGGTGGGCCCCGCCAGCCCTCGCTGTAGCAGGCTGGCTGCATACAGCTGTTGGGGGGCCTGGCCAGCCAGGGGAAGGTGAGCCTCCTCTGGAGGGGGGCTGGGTAGTGTCCGCTTCACCTTGCGGACCAGGCTGTTGGGTGGCAGCGCCGACACCTGAGACAGAGGGAAGGGTGGGCAGCACTGAGACCCAAGGTGTGGGTGACTTGGCGGGGCATGGGGTAGAAGAACCCAGGTCTGGGCTGGGGTGGGAGCTGGGCTCCACACTGTTGGTGCCCTGATTGACCAGGCAGCCTCAAGGCCTACCCTGCCCACCCACTGCCCTTGGTTTCTTTGCTACGGAGGGAAGGTCTGTGATCACTTAACAGGCCTTCTCCTTCCCAGAGCACTGGACAGTGGGAGAGTAAGGAAGGAGCAGAGTTCCTTCTGTGCAGGTTTCCAGCACAGAAGGCCTGGAACACATGGCTCTGAGAGCCCCTGCACATCTCCCGTGGGCTTCGCCCTCTAAGGTAAGGAAAGAACAGGTGTGGCTGTGGGTTCGACTCCTAGCAGCTGATCGGGGCAGAGGGTAGTGGAGGGCACAGACAGGAGGAGTGGAGTCGAATGGGTTTTGGGCCCACCAGTCTCTCTAGAGGATCCTGGGAAGGGGCATATGCTCACTGTGGGGCAGCTGTCGCAGGCTCTGAGTCTTTTTCTGCTTCTTGCTCTAATTCCTCTCTAAAATGATATGCTCCTCAGCTGCCTGCTCACCCTCCTTCTTTAGTGCCCTGCACCACCTTCTGCCAAACCCTCTGGGCTACACTCTTGGCCCGGCCCCCAGCTCCCTCCACACCCCTCTATCAGTTGCTGCTCTTTGTGGGCACCAGTGCACTTCTAGATCCTCCCCAGCCCTGTATCCAGCAGTGTAGCTTCCTGGCCAAGCTTCCCTGAAAGTGCCCACCATGGGATCCTCCTTGCTCGCCTTCGATGCTCTGCATTGCCTAAAGTCCATCCGCATTGCCAGACAGTTCACCCTGGCTGCCCCCTTTATCTGTAGCTCCTAGCTTCCCAGCATGACCAACACTTGTGAGTTTCACGAACCACCCAAATCCCCAAAATATACTGGGGACCAATATCAGGATTCTTACGTTTTACCTCACTAGGTAACTTTTATCTCACTAGGTGACTGCATAAAAACCTCCCACCTACTTTCACCATGTCATTAAAAAAAAATGATAGTGTGCCCCAAATTCTCAGAACAAAAGGGCAGGCCTTTAATGGAATAAATTTAGCTTTTTGAACTTCTCACTCTGTTGTCTGTCTTTTATTTTGGCCACACATCATGAGTGCCCATCATAGCCTGGCCTCACATGGCCAGCCCATGGGACCTCTGTGCCTAGACCCAGGACCACCCTGCCTCTCTGAGCTGCCCTCCCTGCCAGCCCAGACTCCTGATCACATCCCCAACCCTATCTGGCCTGCACATACCAGGGCTTTTCACCACCCAAGCTCATTACCTTCACAACCCCACTCTGATGCCCCACCTTTTCCTCTCTGCTTGATACCCAGAAAATGGGAAAATATACTTCATAATGATCTCCTCTCCCAGGTCTCTTCCTTCAGCCCATTGGCATACTCTGCCCAGGAAGCTTTCTAAAATATCCATCTTGTCCTGTCTCACATACCTAAAACCTCCAGGGGCTCCCAGAGCCTTCAGGAAAAGCCCACCCTCCTCAGCCTGGCACTGAGTCCTTGGCATCAGGCCCACACAACCCTCTATCCTCATTTCCACTGCAGCCCATGGCCAGGCCACCTCTCACAGTCCCTATATATCACTGGCAACTAAACCCACAGCCACGGGTAAGTTTGTGCTCCAGAGGCTCCTATCTAGGGAAGCAGACAGGTATGTAAAACGTTTTACTGAGGGCCAGGTAGGGGCGGGGAACACCCTAAGGCACAGGGCTAGGCCGTGGGGTTTGGACTTCCTGTGGGGCAATGGAAGCCAGGCCAGGGCTGGGAAGTGGGGAAGCAGCCCAGCTAGATCTGTTACTCATTTTCTCAGGAAACATCCATAGATGAGGTTTGGAGTGGGAGGGGGCCCAGGCTGGAAGAGTGGAACAGGCCTGAAGGGGAGGTAGCAGGGGCTGGACTAGCTATGGGAGGATGAAGGGACAGTGCTTGGGAGAGGCTGAAGTTTCTAGTGGGGTGTCTGACTGGATGGCTGTGGGGACCATGTGTGTCTGGATCTGCCCAGGCTGGCCCTGCCAGGTTGCGGGCTCTATCAGATGTGCATCAAGGAGGGTCTGTTCCTTGGCTCCTTCCCCTGGGCTTCTGGAGTCAAAGGTGACTCCACTCCCACCCCAGGAGAAGCCCCTCCCTGTGGGGGCCCCTCAGGCTAGGCAGAGACCCCTGTCCCACCCTGGACCAGCCCCTGTGCCCATACCTGGCTACCCAGTCCCCCCTGGTGCTGGTAGAGGGAGAACCTCTCTTTGGCAGACTCCTCGGCGGTGGGGCTGAGGGGCTTAGGGTCAGACAAGGACCGCTGCAGGGTCTTCATGGGGCGAGGCAGCGTCTGCTGGCGGAGAGTGCTGTCAGCCGTGAAGTGCTTCTGGGGACTCACGTGAGCCTTGTTCAGCCTCTCACTGGAAGCAAAGGAGGTGTCCAGGAGCCGGTGTGGGGACAGGGGCGAAACTGGTGAGTAGAGGACCTGGGGGGACTTGGGAGGCTGGCGGCTTACAAGCTGTGAGAGAGACTCCGGGGGCAGGTGGGCCTGGTACCCGATCTCCAGGGGATCCGGCTTCTTTTTTTCAAACCTGCCCAGAGGCCCTGGAGTGACGATCTGGATGCCAGGCAGGTACGGGCTGATGGCTGTTGGCCCTACAAGCTGCGGCCCGACCACACCCTGGGTCTGCCCGTCTGGCTCCGTCTGACAGGCCAGGCTCTCCCCACGCCCAGTCTTCTCTGGTGCTGATATGTACCTGATGATCTCCACCTTGGGGTCGGTGGCGGCTGTGATGTGGATGGCTGGAGAGACCCTGGGCAGCTGATCAGGCTCCGTCTGCACGGAGCAGTCACTGATGGTCTGGATGCCCACACTGCTCATGGCCCTCGCAGTGGCGGTGGCAGTAGATGAGGCAGTGGCATCGTGCTTGCTGTCAGAGCCTGAGTCCGAATGGCGGGAAAGACGGGACCTACGGCGGCGCACTGGCTGCTCCCACTCAGCGCTGTCCTCATCATCCGTCTGAACGCTGCAGTCAGCACTCCGCCGTGCCCGGCGCCGCCGGCTCAGGAAGTAGCGGCTCTCCCCGTCTTCATCGTCCGTCTGCACACTGCTGTCTGCAATCCTCCTGACCACACAGGGCTCAGGCCCCGACTCTGGCTCGCAGGCATCCCGCAGGCGTGGCATGGAGTGCCGCTTCTTGATGCCACTGCGGCCTGCCTCCCACTGCTCCTCAGTTTGCAGCGACATGTCTGAGGCGGAGCTGGGGAGACCCCGGTGCAGCACAGGCTCACGAGGCTGCCCAGGACCCTCAGGCCCTGCCACGGCAATGAAGGCTGTGTGTGTCAGCGGGGGCCAGTACTGGCCGTTCTGGGCCAGCTCAGTAGCTGCTGGGGGAGGCCCTCGGCTGGGTGCTTCACAGGCTGCAGGGAAGGGAGCCTTCTGCCGCTGCTTCTGCTCCTCTAGCTGTTGCTGCAGCTGCTGCTGTAGCTGCTGGATCTGCTCTAGCTGCAGACGCTGCTGCGCTAGCTGTTCCCGCTGCAGGGCAAACTGAGCCTGGCGTTCCTCTTGCTGCTGTTGCAGCACATGATGCTTGATGGTCTGCAGCTCTTGCAACTCCCGCTGCACCAGCAGCTGCTCTTCCTCACGGTGCCTCTGCAGCTCCACACGCTCCCGCTCTAGCTCCTCTTGCAGCCGTAGCTGTCGCAGCTTCTCCAACTCCACCCGCTCCCGCTCCAGCTGTAGCAGCTGCTCCTGTTGCTTCCGCTGTCTCTCGTCCTGTGATGCTTCCTCCTTCTCAAGCCCTGGCCGGCTGAGGGCCCCACTGCCACCCCCAGGAGCAGCATCTACTGGTGGCTTCTGGGCAGTTAGTGGGGAGGGGGCTGGGGCTCCTGCAGCCTCCTTGCCAGCAGCAGGGGTGGTTGTGGAAAGAGACTCTTCTCGTGCAGCCCCTGCTGGCAGCTCTGGCTTTGGTGGGCCCCCAGTCCCTGGTGCCTTGGCAGCAGCAGGTTTCCCCAGGTAGACAGGCCCCTCAGCAGGTGGGACACTGGAAGCGATGGGGAATCTACTTGGTGCGTGATATCGGTAAAGCCCTGTGGGCCCCAGAGGTACCCGGGGGGCAATCATGGGCACACGTGTCAGGCTGGTGAGCGGCACAGCTGTGACTCCACCAGACGCATAAGGCCTGTACATGCCACCATGCACCATGGGCCGCAGTACCGAGGTGGGCTGGGTGGTGATGGGTAATGTTGCGGCAATTGGGGTGTTGATAGTCGAGTAGATCATGCCGTCGGCTGCGCGGACAGTAGCTGTGGAAGGCAGCAGCTGTCTGACTGCTGTTCCCTGGCCTGCTGCAGGCCCATACTGGGTCAAGTTCCCAGGACTCGGATGGCCCTCTGGGAAGGTGGGATTACCAAGGAGTCCAGGTCTGAGGGGAGCCAGACCCTGAGGAGCACTGATCCCAGGCCTGTGCTGAGGCTGGTATTGAACAAGGTCAGGGCCACCACTGCCACTACCATGCCGCCCACCATACTGGTCCATGGAGTTGAGGGCAGCACACATGCGGCTGATCTCACGGGCCGTGGTGGCACTGTACTGAGCCAGGCTGGCCTCCTGGAAGCCAACTGCATCTCCCCGCTGGCCATACCTGTGGTCTGAATAGATGTTCGACACTGAACTATAACGCCGCATGGGAAGCGGGTGAGTCAAAAGATCTGTGGGATGACGCAGGTCCGTGAATGAGCCATATTGCAAGCCCTGCCCTAGGTAGCGTCCATCTGCAAAGCCCAGACTGTAGGAATGCTTCAGTGAGCTGAGGTCCACAGCTGAGTCTCGGCCAGGGCCCTGGAAGAGCTGCCCAATCCGGTGGGCATGGTAGTTGAGGCCAGCCTCAGCCAAATTGGTGTCAGACATGGAAGAGTATAGCCTTCCAGGGAGGGCCTGTGGGTAGGGCCTTTGCTCCTCAGGGGGCCCAGGCCCCACTACCCCCTGTGCTCGGTAGGTGGGGGCCTCGGGAGGCTCAGGGTCCCGGGGGCCATAGAAGGGGCCACTGCCTTGGCCAGGTGGGACAACATCTGCCATGCTCTTCTCAGGCACGCTAGGGGCAGGGTGGAAGGTGCCAGTGCAACTACTACCAAAGGGGAACTTGTAGACCATGTCACAGCATGCCAGCTGGCTCTCAGGCCTCATCCCAGTGAGGTCCAGGGCACCCACAGGCTCCTCTGGGAGCAATGTGGTCACAGTGCCTGCTGTGCCCTCTCCCATCTGGACCACTGCTGTGTGTGGCTTCCTGGCACCTGGCAGAGCATGTGACCGCAGCTCTGCAGGGGTGGCCCGGTGGGACTCAGCAGCAGGCTCTGGCACTGGGCCTGGCTTGAGGCCAACACTCTGGGCGGTGCCCATCTGAGTGATCAAAACATCCCTTCTGGCCAGAGGTACTACCTGGTTGGGCAGGTTATACCTGGCAAACTTGGGCTCCCTGGGTCTTCCCCGAGGCCCACCTCGGTGTGGGGTTGTCTGGACAGCCTGCTCTACCTGCTTGACCTGGGCCAGGCACACAGGGCTACCTGCACCCTGGCCAAAGTCAAGGCGGCTCTGGAAGGGGTCTCCATAGACCACAGGCTGCTTTTGCTGAGCCATGAGCACAGACGAGGCCATAGTGATGCTCACGGTGGTGGCGGTGCCAAGGAAGGCATGGGTCTGCTCCTGGGCGTTGAGGTTGATAACCAAGGGCTGCACAGCAGTCGACTGCCGTCCTGGGATTGGATCCAAGGCCAGTCCATACTTCCTCGCTTCCACAGCAAGAGAGGTCAGGTCCATGCCCTGGTCAGTGAGGATGATGGGCGTGGGCTTACCAGCTGTGCGGAGGTCTACCACTGCACTGCCAGGAAGCCTGGGGCCTGGCTCAACTCTAGATGTCCCAGGGACAGAGGAGATCCGGCACAGGGAGATGTTCTCAGCAGGGAGGGCGCTCCAGCCATATAGTGCCAGCGGCCCGTCTGTACCTGCACTGGGCACTCGTGGGAAGCCAGGTGGCCCAGGTGGCTCTGGAGGCAGCTGAGAGACACCTGGAGGTATTGTCTGGCTGTAGCTATGGGTGGTGGTTTGGGCGTCGGTAGGTGAGCACAGCGGGGAGGTGGAGGCACTGGCATGTACCATCCTGGTCTGGCTGGAGGCATCTGATGCCAGCGTGATGACCAAAAAAGGAGACTCCTGCGAGGACTGCTGCCACACCAGGCGAGGCGTGCTGGGTCGGTGTGGTGTTTGTGTGCCCTGGGCTACCATGGGTGTCGGGGTGGAGGCGCCAGGGCTTCGTGGCATGTCTGAGGCAAGGGCTGGGCTTGGCGTCTGTGTAGAGAACTCTGCTGTGGCCCTTGGGCCCAGCTTGCCAAGGGAGAATGTGGGACTCTCTGAGGGGGAGGATGGAGAGAGAGGTGGGCTAGAGCCTGCAAAGTAAGAATATGCCCGAGAAGGCTGGGGAGTGGCACCCTCGCTGTCACTCCCACTCAGAGCCTTCTCTCTGGCAGCCCGTCCACCTGCAGCAGGGCCACTGGGGGCCTTGGGTAGCTCCTCAGTTTGTGACCCGTAGTTTGCAGTGGTTGGGCTCTGTCCATAGCTGTGGCCTGCGGAAGATGGTGAAGGACTCCGCTCAGAGCCTGCCGGGGATGTCGGAGTCATATACCCTCGTGGCAGGCCAGCTGGACCAGGAGCCACAGCTGTGGTGGCTGGAGTCCCAGGGCCATGGGAGAAGGACGTGCCTACCTCCTTGGGGGCTGAGCTGGGGGAAGCAGGAGAGCTGTGCAGCTTGAGGGGTTCCTGAGGCTCCTTTGCAAAATGCTGAGTGACTCGGACATCAGGAATAACTCGGCCCCCGCTGCTGTCTGAGGAGGTGGAAGTGGAGAAGGACACAGGGGCAGCAAGCTGGGTGGGACTGGTACCAGGGGTGAGTGGGCCACCGTTTTGCTTCATTGGGTCCATGTATGCACTCTCAGCATTCAGATACTGCTTCTCCTTCTTCTTGTCCTCAGCAAAGGCCAGGTCCCGTGAAGAGGCCTGCCGCATTCGAACTATGCTCTGTGATGTCTGAAGAATCTCCTGGTACACAGCTGCTTCCAGGCTGGATGGCGTGCCCTCTGAGGCAGGCTGAGCAGTCCGGCCATAGTCAGGGTCTGGGGCACCTTGGTATTCAAAGGAGCCCTGGACCCGGGGGCCTGTGGGCTGAGAGGGGCCACCATGGGGCCCCCGGGCCCCTGCCACCTGGCCCTGTTGCCGCTGGAGCAGCTCGGCCTTTCTCATCATCTCCTCGTAGGCCTCCTCAGCGCTCTTGAGGGGCCGAACAGAACTGGGAGTGGTGGAGCTGCCCGAGGGCGTCTCAGTTGGTGAGTAGAGGGACATGAAGGTAGGCAGGTTGTACTCGCTGCCCGACTTGTAGAGCCGGCCGGGGCCACTATCCAGGGCCTCAGCCTCGGAGTCAAGGGAGGGCGAGGGCGAGTACTCGGAGCAGGAGGAGCGATGTAGCTCCTCCATCTCAGCTGCCTGCCTCAGCTCCTCTGTAGGGGAGGCGTCCTCAATGGGCGACAAGTTACTGGGCGGCGTTTTGGAGCGTTCGCGCCGCCGCTGAGCCCGCAGTTCCTCCTTGTCCCGCCGGGTCTTGCGGGCGGTGCTGCGGATACGCTGCTGCTCCACCTCCCGCATCTTCTCCTGCTCACGCAGCAGCTCCTCTTCCTCCCGCAGCTCCTCCTCCTCCGAGGAGTCCTCGATGGTGGGCAGCAGGGGCCCGTGGGAGCGGTGCCGGGCCTTGCGCTGCTGCTTCGCTTCTTCTAGCCGCTGCCGGCGGCTGGGGCTACTGTCACTGTCCTCCTCTAGGGAGGACAGGGAGGTGGGAGAGGTGCCGGACGTGTAGCTGGGCGTGGAGGCAGGCAGTGTAGAGGAGTGCTCACCACGGGAGCGGTCCTCGGGGGAGCCCGTCAGGCTCTCCATCTCCAGCTCGGGCTCCCGGTCCAGGCTGGGGTCAGGGCCTTGGCCCAGGTCCAGCTCATGGCCATAGCTGCCTGTGCTATTGAGCTCAATGGTCTTGAAGCGGCGGAGCCCTCCCTGCAGGGCCCCACTGCCACTAGTGGCCTCTGCTGGACCTTCCTCAGAGAGCAGCTCCTCGTAGCCTGTGGTGGCATTGTGGGGCAGGCGCCTCTTGGGCAGTGCTGCCGGTTCTTGGCTAGGCTCAGGCCTGGGCCTAGGGCCGCCCTTCTGGGTGCCATGTTTGGCCAGGCCACGTCCAGAGGTGGCAGTGTCATCCTCCTCCAGGTTGTCTTCCTCAGCACTCATCTCTAGGATCTGCCGTCGCATGAACTCCTCATCAGTCAGTTCTGCTGCCCGGGCTGGGGGCTGGGGTGGAAGAGGGGACAGGCCGCCCTCACTGCTGTCTTCCACGTAGTCATGCCTCAGCTGGCTGCCAAAGTCATCTGAGGACTCAGCTGTGTCCCGCTGCTCCCTCCGGCGCCCCCAATTGAGAGAGTCTTCCTCTTCCTCCAGAATATCCTCCAGCTCCTCCTCAGAGTCGAAGGCCTCAGGTGTGATGGACAAGGAGTGGGGCCGCCGTGTCTGCTCCTCATTGGTGCTGCTGCACGGTGGCTTGCTCCGCTCACCACTGGCGGCCAGGCCTGGCGCCTCCAGCAAAGGCCGCATGCTACTCCCCACCTTGTGGATCTCTGAGGGACTGGGCGGGCGTGGCCCCGTCACCCCTGCACTGTCCAGCTGTTCCACCTCATGCTGCACAACTCCTGTGATCTCACTCTGGGAGCTGGAGACGCCGTCGGAGGAATAGCCTGTGTCGCTGAGGCTCTGCGGGCTCCGAGACACATCCTGAGAGTAAGGCTTGCCCACTAATTCCTGCAGCAGGGTGAGAAGCAGACACTGACTCCCCTGGTAGACAGCTCATGGTGGGAGCCCAGCCCTCCCTGTCAATCCCAGGGCCCTGAGGCAGGGTCCCTCCACTTCCCAAGGGTTTAGGGCCCACCACCCACCCTACCTTTCTGGCCTCGAATAACTTGCAGGTTCCTGGCAAGCCCCAAGCAACCCTAGGTCTTCCAAGAGAAACTTTACTTAATCAAAGGGTACCAGAACCAGCAAAGTATCCAACAGGGTGCCAGACACAGGAACAATCTCAAACTCCCAGTCTCCAAGCCTGCCAGAGTGTCATCGAGGCTTTCCTTCTGCTGGAGCATCCCTGCCCTCTTCTGTGGCTGGAAGGGGCCTATCCCAGGCCTACACCCTCAGCCCTCCAGGGAGGCAAGCCTTTCTATAGATTGTCCCATCTGAAAGCTAGGGGCCCTGGGAAGTGAATGGGACTGACCTCTGACTCCCCACCCTTGGGAGCTTCTGGAACAGCCTTGATGACAGGAGTGGCAGGTTCAGCCTTCTTCCCCCCACTCTTTACTTTAGGAGTCCCAGGGGGTGGGGTAGCCTCTGGAGGTGGCTTCGGCACAGGCTCAGCTTTAGCAGGGACTCCTGTCTTCTTTTCCTGGGCACTGCTTGGGGTCCTGCTGGGTTCAGAGGCCTTGGGGGGCTTGGCCTGGGGGCTGGTCTTAGTAGGCAGAGGGCTGGCCTTGGTGGGTAGGGGGCTGGCCTTGGCGGGTAGGGGGCCTGATGGCTGGCCCATCCCCTGTGGGCCTTTCTGCTTCAGAGGGGCTGTTCCAGCTGCACGGTGAGGGGCCCCTGCAGGGGGCTGCTGTGAGGTGGGCAGCGGCATGGGGGTCGGCTCTCCCAGGCTGCCCTCCAGCAGCCGCTTAGTTTGGCAGTTCAGACAGAGCCACTCTGTTTTCTGCAAGGAAACAGGAGAAGGAGTTGATGAAAATTACAGACACTGTAGTACTCAAAGAATATTTCCATGATTATTTCTGTGACCTTAGAGAGAAGAAAGTCTTTCAAAGAATGACATTAAAGGCACAAAGAGTGAAAGACTGATCAACTTATTGCCTCCAAATGGTAAACTTCCCTGTCCTTAAGGTGGATATATACAAAGTCAAAATGCAAATAAACCAAAAAGAAAGGTACCTCCCTTAACCTATAGATAACTTTTCACATGGCCAGAAAAGGGGGGAGAACCATGGAGGATGGGAGGGTCTAGTCCCAAGCACAAGGGAAGCCATGGTCTCGACCTCAGGACGTGAACAGCTCCTAGTGGGCTGGTACGGAGTCCAGCAGTCGAGAGCCCGAGCAGAACAGGTTGGCATCCAGACATGCACTGCCCCTCCCCTGCTGCCTAGCTCTCAGGTCTGACATCATCCTTCCCCACACCTTTCCCAAGTAAGGGCTGGGTTGGGCAGGGTGCAGATGCCAAGGCCAGGGGACGCTGTCTGGGAGAAGCCCTGCTTGGTGAGGGGACAGGGGCCAAGCAAGCCTTCCTGCTCACAGCCCCAGCTCAGGTCACCTTTTCTAAGGCCTTTTCCTGTCCTGAGGGCTCTGGACTGTTCCTCTGATGGGAACTGTGGTTGGTGGCCCTTGGGCCAGGGGCCCTGCTCCTTCCAGAGTTGGGCTAAAATCCAATTCTCGACCATCAATCAGTCCACCACTCTCAGGGTCATCCACTCTGTTTCAGGCCCAGGGCTGGTGGCTAAAGATAGTCATGACTAAGACAGGCAGACAAACTGACAGATAGGGACTGACATGCAGCCTTCCTGGAGCCCACAGCCTCAAACAGGTCATTACAAGTATGACCAGGTATCAATGGTGAAGCCCCCAGAACACCAGAAGCTAAGTCCAAGTCCCCCAGCCCTAGCTGCCTATGCAGGGGTGGGGTTTGGGTACCTTGAGCCCTGAGTGAGTGATTCCTGCAGTAGGTCTGAGGCTGATGGGGGCATGTCTCCCAGGAGCTTCCTCCAGAGTCAGTCCTCCTCCTTGGCAGGATTTGAGGCCCTGCCCTAGCCTACATAGTGGGGTAGGTAATGAGGGCTACAAGGCAGGCCAGAGCAGGGCCCCACGGATATCTGTGCCTGCTCTCAACCCATGGGTGCAGAGCCTTGGCATGCCTTCCTTCCTGCTGCTATTCATCCTGGGTGTCCAGACACACAGGTTCCCACTAGCAGCTCTACCACTGGGATGGGCCATTATAAGAATCACAAGGTTACAGGGCCAGGGACAGGGGACATGAAACGGAGGTAACCCTTGGCAGCCCCAGGTGGGCTAATAGCCTCAGCACCCTCACCTCACTCATTGCCTCTCGGCCCAAGCCAGACCCTAGCCCACCTGGCAGAGCCTTGGAAATCTGGTATCCCCAGAGTGCCTGTCCTCAGCCTAGCATCCTCAGGCCAACATGGTAAATGATAGGTCAATGACTCTGGTTTTCTGCCCACAGAGCCATGCTCCACATCTCTGCTCTGGGCCTCAGCAGAGACCAGGCTGGGCAGGTGGCAGGACCCTGGTGTGTGCTGGGTGATAGCCTGCTCCACCAGCTTGTTTCTTGGTGTCTTGAGACTGCTTCCCTGAGACTGGAGCTCATGCTCTTCCCTGAGGCTCAACCCCATGCACAGGTCCCAAGCAGACGGATGGGGCAGTGCAGCCCAGCTGTGGAGGGGACCTTTAAGAAGCCTGACATGTACTCACCCTGTTCCCTGCAGGGCCCAGCCCTAGTACCACTTGAACCTCACCTGATGCTCATGTGTCCTCCACACAGACCCCTGTGAGGCAACAAGTCCTGGCCACTGGCTGGGCCTTAGGCTCACTTGGCTTGGCAGGGGCCACCCCAAGAGGTGGCTGGGGAGAACACTGGACAGGTTAAGACCAAGCCTTAAATGGACAGGGCATGGGAGAACATAGGAACTGATCCAGAAATCCTAGCCCACATGTCCCCAGCATCACCTGGGGACACAATGAAAATCCCCCTATGTAAGGGAGGACTGTGAGATGGCAAAAAGACCTTGGAGAGATGGCAGGGTTGTAGGCAGAGGCCAAGAGAGTATTCTGGAAATGAGCAAATAGCCCCAGCCCCAGCCCTAGGGGGATTAGGGACCATGGGGTTAGGACCTAGGCCCAGACACCAGGCTGGCCTAAGACAATGCCGCCCTGACTCTACTGTGGGGTCCTGTGTATGTCCATCCCAGGTTAGGCCTCTCAAAGTTTCGTTATCAGCCCTGGCCCTGGCCCTGGCCCACCTTGGTGGCTTGGCAAACCTCTGACCCCACCTCTAGCCTACAGACCCCATCATGGAAGCAACAGTCTAAATGAAGTATAGCACCTTGGAAGAGTAGTCTGGATGGAAGAGGCAGACCCAATGCCAAGTGCTCACAGCCAGCCCCTGCAGAGGCCTGCTTACCTGAGCCCAGAGGCCCAGTCCTCAGCAGAGTGTGTTACCTGTGGTCACATTCTCCCTGGGGCTATGCAGCTTCACACACTAATTCATGGAGGCAGCCAGATTGCATGTCGCCTGGCAGGCCCTCTTGCTCCTGGCTTTGCTACAGTAGGCAGTGAGGAAGGGAGAGCAGGCAGAGGACGCATGTGAAGCAAGAACTAAAAATAAATAGTTGGCCTGGCTGCTGGAGGCCCTTCCCAAGCCCTCTGGGGTGGGACACAGTTGCTGGGGCCCCAATTCTTTTATTCACTCTATTCTCACCTCCCCCAACCCCAATGTGCCCCCTAGGGACTTCTACCCCTGATCTTTCATTCCTTTGTTCTTACCCTCTCTTGTTCATTCATTCATTCCTTCACTGCAGTGTTTAGTCCCTCATTTATTCATTCGCTTGCACATTCTCTGTCACACTCTGCCTCACCGAGCCCAAGCCAGCCTGTCCTGGGGGAAGTGCTGCCTGCTTGCCCCTCTGCCGGGCCTCTTTGGCAAGTAGGCAGGGGATGGACAATGGGAGGCTCTGATGAACCCTTCTGCCTCCTCCCCCTGGCCAGTTCCTTTCCAGGCAGGAATGTACAAATGCCCCAAGGACAATCATTACCTAAAGGTGGAAGACACAGTGTGCATGCCATCAGATGGAGCTCGGTGGTTCAGGGTAGCACTATTTAGGGTGAGGAAGGGGAAGTGAGCTGACTGAGAGGTTCGATGGGTGCCCTACAGGCAGGTGAGACCCGCTGCCTTCTGGGACCACTGGCCAGTGTGCCTTGTGGGTGGCCTGGGCAGCCTAATGGGGCTGAGTTTGGTGCTGGGCATTCTTCCTTAACTGTCTGTCACTGTCTGAATTAGCCTACAGTCCACACAGTCTCTTCATTTGTGGAACTGGCTTGTGAGCCAGTCTGGTTATGGTGATACAATTTCCAATTGATACCCTATGACCAGCTGCCTGGCCCTACACACCCTATACACCTTTGGCCCTACACACCCTTGCCAGACCAGGGGCCAGTGAATGAGAACTCCAGAGAAAAGAATGCCTGGAGATAAAGGGCCCAAGACTCTGGACACTGGCCCACAGGCGTGGCCATCACTGGTGTTGCTGTTCCTCTCCTGACTCTGTGACCCTACCCGGCCCTATCCCTGGCTGTGCCGAAGCTCCTCCTTTCTGGGCCTCTGCCTCCCATTGAAGGAATCCTCCCTGGTGTCCATAGTATGTGCCCTTGAGGCTGAGCTGTGCTCCCTTCATGCCCTGATGCCAAATGTGTTCATTCCCTGTGAGGCATCCCTTACGACCAAGAGCTTGCACTAGTTACAGGCTCCATTTATACCCAGACAGTCAGTGGCTTGTAGAGACTCTTCCTTCCTCACACAGAGAGTCTCCTTTAGGACACCCTTGTTCCTGGCTCAAGAGCTGACTGTGTCAAGCCTTGCCTAAGCATCTGAGCTACAGCATCTCACCTGGTTCTCACAGAAACCTAAGAGGGAGTACATGGGAGGTAACAGGGCTCCCTGAGATCACTAGCCCCAGAGGCAGCCTGAGGCAGGTCGGGAGCAGAGATAGCTGCTGACTTGTCATCTGATGCCCCTGCTGCAGCTACTGCCCCGATAAGCCAAGTCCAGCTTCATGTACCCATGTGCCAGGCCCTTTGCCCAGGGAGGCTCGACTTCTCAAGGGTACAGCTGGAATGCTGGCAATTATAATGAGATAAGAAACTGGTAATGTTACTGTAACAATTCCAATTCCACTAATTTCTTCACAAACTCTATTTTGAACTAAAAGTCAATTAAAAATTAAGCCAGAGGGTACTATTATCCTTCAAAAAGATAAATAGGTTAAAAAATTGGAATCAACAACTCTTAATTATGAAATGACTCACTAAACAGCACTATGGTTATTTCTTTCAGAGGAAGTTTCAAATGGAAAAGGAATCCAATTTTACTGCCTCCTCTATTGTATGCTCTGGACTCACTATCCAAAAAGAAGAAAGATTTTCACAGCTCAGAGGTGTTGAAGAAAATTTCCAACCTACTGGGGAAAATTCCTAACCTGTTGGCCCGGATAGTTGGCTCTGGCCTCAGGTGGTGCCCCAGGAGGTGTACCAGGCCTGTGGGGAGCTGTGAGTGGGTCCCTCCCTCCTGCAGGCGCCGGCCTGCAGGCAGATACCGGTCCCCAGCCTCACACTGTGCACAGACACAGCACAGTCATTCTGAGCCTGGCAGGACAGCCTTGGCCGACTAAGGTGTGGGGAGAGATAGCCACAGCAGACCTACCCCTAGGACCTGGAGAAGGACCTACTGGCCCTACCACCTCACTCTCAAGGCAGGGGTTCTCAGGCACCTGAAAAATCAGAGGCCTCTAACCAAGAACACACAAAGTAGGTCACAGGGAAGCACAACATTGCTCAGAATGCCAAGTGGCTGTTTGCTGAGGTGAGATCAAAGACAGCCCATGGCCTGGTTAGGGGTCTCGGTGAAGAAAAGCAATGCTGCGAGGAGGGATGGAGACCACAACAAGCACCAGCCCCTCCCGCTCCCCACGGCAGGTGCCTCAAGAAGGTTTTGGTCATTGTGTGGGTAATGGAGGAAAAGCAAGAGAGAACTAAGGCTGTGGCTGTGGGAGGGAGAGCAGAGGCCAAATTCCTGTGACAGTGGCGAGGCAGAGCTGGCAGGGCTGGGTCCATGGGTGGATGCAGAGGGGAGACAGGAGGAGTTAAGGATGGCCTTGGGCTTCTGGCCTGCATCTCTGCTGGTGGATGGTGGTGTGGTGTAGAAACCAGGGGAAGGGGCATCATGGCTGCCTGTCCACACTTTCCTTAGAGCAGCCCTGGGTACTCTGGGGACAGTAGCATTGACAGACAGGGCCATGAGGAGAAAGGGGTTGGAGAGGCTTGCCATCTACTGACTGCTGTCAGGAGCTGCAGGCAGGGAAGCAGAAGGCCTGGGTTGGGGAGGAGATAGGACCAGGATGCCCATCAGCTTTGCTTTCTGGCCCATGGGACCTATCAGACCCTGCGGAGACAAGGGTAGTCCTGGCCAAGGAGGTGGCAGTGGGGCAGGACATAGAGACAGCAGGGCATGGTGGGGGTTGGGGAAAGGGAAACACTGGCCATGGAGAGAGAGAAGTTCTGGGGTCCAGGAAAGCCAGAACCAAGCAGCTAATGAGAGACCTAGATAAGAATCCAGATGTCCCATCTATAGTCAGCATATGACTGAAACACTACTGTTTGGGTCAAATCAGCACTTCCTGTGGCCTGGCTCAGGGGCTGCCAAAAGGAGCTGTCAGGAATGTTTATGCTCCTGGAAAGAGACGGTTTCTTCCTTCCCTCTATGCACATTCTGCTTAATGAGGAAATGTGGGCTGGAAGGCCTCTTGGGGACAAGAGTCCTCCAGGCCAGGTCAACTCAGCAGTCCACTGGGGCTCACAGTCCCTCAGTGTCAGAGTGCCCCACTAGACTGGCAGTGAGCTTATGCCTAGAGATCTCCGGGCAAAGCAGC
This sequence comes from Microcebus murinus, assembly GCF_040939455.1. Classification (NCBI taxonomy): domain Eukaryota; kingdom Metazoa; phylum Chordata; class Mammalia; order Primates; family Cheirogaleidae; genus Microcebus; species Microcebus murinus. The sequence goes on along the minus strand of NC_134104.1, from coordinate 155,061,664 downwards.
CAGCTGGGGTTTCCTAGTCCTACGGTGACTTATCCCTGGTCCTCTGGTGACCCTTGGTGCAGCCCCCAACCCAGCTAGCCAGGAAAACTGTCCTACAGTGAGCCACTGGACCTAGAGGTTGGAGAGGTGGCAGTGTGGGGCCTGGAGGACCACATGGGTGTCACGTGAGGAGGTCACCTGTCTTATTCAGAGCTGTCCCTCCCTGAACATTGGAAAGCATGGCCTTTGGTGGCCTAAGCAGTCTTCCTAGTCACACAGGGCTCCCATAGGAGCTTCCATGGAGGCCCAGCCCAAGGGAAGTCAGAACAAGGTGCCACAGAGACGATGGCAACACCATGCTCTCCTCTCTTGTCCCATCCCAGCCAGAGGGGTTTGTACTCCACACACAGCCATCAGCCCACTATCAGCCATGCATGGCCCAGTCCAAGAACCCAAAGGACCCAGGTAGCTGCCTGTGTGCAGGAGGCAGGGGCCTTGGCTTGAATGTCTCCTGACATGACACAGCTATGCCCAAGTCAGCCACGTGGGGTTCACATGGGTGGACCTAGGCAGTGGACAGTGGGCAAGGGGGTAGATGGAGGAGCAGAGGCAGACTCTAAGCCTAGGCCAGTCTAGAAGGGTACTTCACCCTTCTGAGCCTTCCAGACTGGGCTATAAGCTTCATGAGAACACAGGGCCTAACACTGGGCCTCCTGCTCCCTCCCACCTGACTCTGCACAGTGCCCAGTGCCCTTCTCTGGAGCAGGGACTGCAGGGAGACTGGCCCCAGCTCTCCCTCAAACTTTCCTATAGATAAGAGGAGTATCTCTGATCATCCCCACAAATAGCCCCAAGGAGAGCCCATGCCCAGCAAGGGAAAAATATGTGGACCAAAGGCTGTGGCTTTGACAAGTAGACATCAACAGTCATGACCTCGGAAGGGAGGATCGAGAGTGGATACCAGCTGGCTGGACTACAGCCTGGGCAGTGGGACATGGCCTACCCTACTGTGAGAAAGCCTCCTAACCCACCCTGGGCACGGGGCACAGCCCTTTGTCCCATGACCCTTCAACTCTTTAGTCTGAGGGTCACAGATCAAGGGTAGGGTGGGGCCTCAGGTTCTCCCTACCTGAACAGGGGAGGTTGGTTTCTTTCATCAGGGCCATGTCCATGGTAGTTGAAAATGGGGAGGCCATCTCAGGGCCTCTTGAGCCTGGCTGCCTCTGGGATCAGCCTCAGAGCACTGGTCAACTGGTCAGAGGCAGTAGGCACAATTACCCCCACCCACTGTGTCAGTTAGTTCTCCAAATGGAAGGATTTGGGCCTGAAGTAGGGACAGGAAAGGGAGCAGAACCCCTCTGCAGCATCAGCTGTGTAGGGGCAGCTCTGTGACTGCTGCAAAGCCAAAACTCTGCAGCCTTTCTGGCTCCCATGCCCCCTATTACCCCAGGCATTGGCACCTCATCAAGGCTCAAGGGAGCATGCTTAGTCTAGCTCTCTTACCTCCACCAGGTGGGGTGTTGGGTTGAAGCCACACAGGTTGCACACCTGGAGCTTGCAGGTGGTGCAGGTGTTATAGTTGGCTGGGCCCTTGCTGCCCACGTTGAGCTCGGCTTGGCACAGTGGGCAGGTAGCCCTTTCCTTCGGCATGGTCTTTGGCTTGGCAGCAGTCTTGGATGCTACCTGATGTTCTGCTCTGCCATGTTTTGGACTGGTTGCTCCCCCAGTTTTCGGCAGGGCTCCAGGCCCTGATCCAAGACCTGTTCTAGTCCCAGGCTCAGTTTTGGCTCCAGGTGCTGGCCCAGGCCCGGGCCCTGAGCCTGGGGGTCTTGGGCCGGCCTCCTTGCTGGCATCACTGAAGACGATCTTGGGTGGCCCCTTGCTGGGGGCAGGCTGGCCTTGAGGTTCAGCCTCGGGCTGCACAGACATGAGGGTGCTCGCCTGGGTCAGCAGCGATGCGCCGAGGCCAAAGAGCTTACCAGTGAGGCCCTCCTGGGTCTGCTCGGCAGCACCAAGCCCAGAGGGCACTGCAGTGGCACTTTTGGCCAGGGCCTCTCCTGCAGGTGGCCTGGGCTCAGCTGTGGAAGGCTTGGAGGGGAGAGGGGGCTGAGGAGACACCCTCCCCACCTCCGGAGGGGCAGCTGCTTGGGCAGGCCCCGGCACTGAGGTGGCCCTGGCTGTCTCAGCCTGGCGGGGGCCAGGCTGTGGTCCCGCTGGACCCCGAGATCTTTCTTGCTCTGGCTTCCCCAGAGGCTGTTTGGCTGGGGAGTGGGCAGGAGACAGGGCTGGGGAGTGCAGCTGCTGCTGGCTCTTGGAGCGAGGCGCAGTGGTCATGTCCATTCCCAGAGCCCTCTGCATCTGACAGTTCAGACAGAGCCACTCCTTCACCTGAGGAGAGAAGCAAAATAGTGAGCAGGGTGGCCGGGGTGGGTGGTGCTCATGGCCCAGGCCAGTACAGGCCACATAGCAGCCAGGGCTGACTCCTAGCACATCAAGCCCTGCTTAGGTGTTTCTGGGCTGCTGGGGGCAGGGGTGAAGGACAGGTGGCATTCCTCTGCCCTCTAGGAGCTTCCAGGCATATAAGGCAGGGCAGAGGCAGTCCCACACTCTCCTGCCCACCCCCAACCATCAACTCATGGCCTGCCAGATGTTCCTGCTTGAGAGTCTTCCCCCTTGAGAGTCCTCTCCTTGAGAGTGCTCCCAGCATCCAATGGCTGAACCTCAGGGTCTATGTGCATCATGCCATCTCCACATCCCCTCACCATTCCATGCTGCCGTCCTCCCAGATGGATGATCCCAGTAGCCTTCAACGGGTCATTCTCCTTCCCCTGCTTCCCCCTCAGGCCACTTTCACACAGCAGCCAGAGAGATCTTTTAAAACGTAAATCAGGAAGCCCTAGAGCAGTGCCTATGGGCAATCTCAAGAATGAAAAATCTTGAGCACAAAATAAGTAATTGCAAAGTAATGCAATGTAAGTGACTGATGTAAGTAGAATGAAATAAGCTCTTTTTTTTTCTTAAGGAAGACATATTTTTAAAGAAAATGGGATAATTCATGCTTCTGGAACAAACAAGTCACATGCTGCTATTCACATGATAAATGTGCAGTTTCTCCCTGTCATGAGCCCTGTACAGGGATGGGCATGTGACCTGGCAAACGGGACCAATTAGAGCCCTCCGCAATATTAGGTAAATGAACAGCAGAGAGGGGTCTTTTTGCCTTTCCCTTTTGGATTACTAGTCAGCAGGATGTAGCCTTGGAGTGGTCACCAGCCTTCTGTCCCAAAATGCAGAGCGGTACTAGGAATGAAGTCAACAGATGATAGGAATTGGAGTCAAGAAAAGGAGAAAGGAGCATATCTGATGACTTCATTGAATTCCCTGGATTTAGCTACACTTTAAGTCTACCCTTGGACTTCCGGTTACATGAGCCAATATTTTTTCCTCCAAAAAGCCCACAAGTAAATCAGAGCATATCACTTATAGGCTTAAACCCCTCTAAGGGGATAACCCCTCTAAGTGGATCCCCATCACACTATGGGCACTCTACCATGGTCCCATGATCCACCCTAGCCCACCCTTCTCTCTGGCCACTTTTCCCGCCATCTCTCATTGGCTGTCTCACCCCAGACCCCCTGGCCTTCTGTTCCACCCAGCAGTCCTCTGAGCTCACATCTGCACCAGGGCCATTGCACTCACCATTCCCTCTGCCCCTCGGCCCATCTGGCGGTGCAGGTTTCAGATCAGGTATCACTTCCCCACCAGGGCCTCCGCCTACCCACAGTCTAACACCCCCCAAGTACTCTGTGAAATCCCTCCAGCTTATGTTCTTCACAGTGCTTATGCTTTTCCACAGTGTATGCTAACTTGTTTACTGGGTGTTTCTTATTCTCCCAACCACCCTGTTGACAGGGTGTTCTCAGGGCCATGCACAATGTATGGCACAGAGCAAGGCTCACCCCAGAGAGGCTTGCTTGTGGGATCAATCTTGACAACTTAGTAATGCAGGGCACAGCTCCCATGAGGCTGAAGCCATGAGATTTTGGGCCTCCTTATCATCGAGCAGAGCCGAGGCCGGAGAGCAAGGCTGTTCCCTGTCTATGGTTGCAGCCGGAGGTTCTGAATGTACCCTGCTGGGCCAGTTATCACCAGAGAAAGGTCCAGTTTCATCCCTAGGGCAGAAGGTCCCTTTTGCTCATCCTCAGGGTGCCTCCAGCCCTGCTCTGTCTTGAGGCCCCAGGGCTGCACTGCTGCTGCTGCGGGCTCACTTGCCAGTTGAGGAGCCTGGGCTCAGGTGTCTTGCCCCAGCAACCCAAGAACAGCATCCAAGAAGGGAGAGAACACTTCACATTCGTGGGTACCCCTTATGCCAAGCACCACACAGGGCATGTTCATAGGCGTTCTCTCGTTTTGTCCTCACAGTAGAGGAAACTAAGATCTGAGATGTTTCAGCGACATGTTCTTGTGGTTACCTGGCAAGGAAGTGTCACTGCTGGCAAGACTGGCCCTGACAGCCCTGCCCAGTTCCTGATCCACAGCCTGGAGCCTGGTGCCTTCTGCAGCCCCACCTCTTCCAAAGGCCACTCAGCTTCATGCAAGCCAAGTCAGGGGTCTGGAAGTCACCCCTGAAAACACTGGCAAAACACCCCCAAAGACCAAGCCCAGCTCTAGAAACTCTAATAACAGTTGTGCCAAAGCACTGAGGTGTGAAGCCATCTCTTCAGCTGGGAACTGTTAACCCACTCAGATGCTTTTTAAGATCCAGTGCAGCTTTATCTGTTTGGGCAGAGAAAGCCACAATTTCAGTCCCTGGGACCTAGTCTAAAGACCCCTTTAAAAAGGTCCTTCTTGGCAGGGAGAGGCTCAGTCCCATCAAAGTGGGAGTTCCCAAGGCCAGGCCATTTGTATTCATCCTGAGAGGGACCCTGGGAAGGGATTACCCCTGTAAGAGGAGGCCCAGCCTCTGGCCCAGGCTGGCAACCACAAACTCAGTTCCTGTGGTGGGTACCCAACCCACACTCAAGATTCCATCTCTATCATTCACGTGTGGGCTGAAGCATGCCCTGAGGTGAGAATTCCTGGGAAAGGGGATCTGAGGAGGTGAGGATCCTTATCCTGGGGCTTTGGGGTAATCTTCCCTTGGGTTCTGGACAGGGCTGAACAAAGGCACGTGCTAAAACTCCTGCACTCACTACCAGAACTTTCTTTTCTCCAGCCCCCGTCACACAGGCTGTGTCACAGGCATCTCACTTAAAATAGAACCTCTCCAAGAAAGGATGAAACGCCCCTCAGTGACTCATCGCCCAGATGGGCACAGCTATTTCTATCCAGCCTCTTTCAGACGGTGAGGAGCCTTCACCGTGCCCTCCCCACAGCTCCTCCCAGCTCAGGCCCAGCATGCAGGCCTCCGAAGGAGGACACTGGCTGAGGGAGCTCTCTGAACCCAGCAAGACTTCCCTCTCTTTGCCTCCCCCACAGATCCCCAGGAGTTTTCTGGGAGGGGCACATCTTCAGCCTTTTCTTCCCTACTCCAAGGTCCCTGTCCCCATGCTAGGGGGATGGAGGCTGTCCACTGCACGGGGAGAGAGACAATGGCTGTGCACCCCCAGCTCACCTGCCCACCCAGACTGGATGAACATGGACGGTCTCGTGGCAGACTCCCCTGGCCTTGGGACTGGCAGCAGTTATACCCTTCCTTACCTGTACACTGTGATGTCTCCTCAGGAGGCTGAGCCCTGAAGGGCCCCTATGGCTCCTAGGCACCCTCCAAGCTGGCTGCCCACTAGAATCAGAGGGACTGGCCTTTTACCACTGTGACAGGAAACCTCTCTTAGGGTCTTGCTGTCTATGAACCTGACCTGGCACATGGCCAGGAGATGGGCAAGCTACCAACCACAAGCCTCATGTCCCAGAAGCCAGAGGTAGAACTGGGCAGACATCCCAGGGCTACCCTAAGGTAGATGGCTCTGCCAGGTACCTGCTTTTATCATGCTGACCCTTGTCAGCAAGGAAGCCTACCGTGCCATTTCCAAGGGCTGGCAGGGACTTCCATGGAAGCCCATGCACTCTGGCCAGAAGGGGCTTGTGTCGCAGTAAGGATGGAAAGTGTGGCATGCAGGGTCAAGAGGTGATTTGGGAGGTGGAGGAAGCACAAGCTACAGGCAAATGGTTTCATAAGGAGGCACTGCTCACTCTTCCAGGGGCCTGCTGGGGATCTTGGAAGGCAAGGCCCATGGGTTCTGTGACTCTGAGAGGACTGTCTCTCTGAGAAGAGTCTTTCCCAGCTGCTCCCTTACTCAAACTGTTCAATGTGAAGAAGGGCAGCTAAGGCAGCACTGCCCATCAAGGATGCAGAGGCCTGGAGACCAGGCTGGGACCCTATGGACCACAAGCTGGATGGGCAGACATGATCTGTCTGCAATGGCCACTCCCTGCTGCTCCCTCCACTGGGCTCTGGTGCAAGGAGCACAGTTCTGGGAAGAGCTTCTATATCTTCCCTGCAGGCACACTGGTCACACTGAGACCTATCATCCTATGTCTCAGCCCCAAAGAATGGGATCCAGCCTTCTCATTGTCACCCCCATGGCTGTCAGGAAGCTTTGAGGGCCCCCAGCAGTAACATGTTCTCATCCCACTCCCCTCCCCCAACCCCCCAGCAAGGAGGAAGGAGGGTTGCAGATGTCACTTAGCCTCTTTCCTGTGGAGAGAGGCGGCTTGCCTCTGAGCCCCAGCCCTCCCTGGGAGAGCAGGCGTTCAGTGTGTCGGATCACTCAGCACTGACATCATGCCTGATGCCGCATTCATGCTTTCCATTTTGGTACAAGTTGAAACATCACAGAAACAGCTCATAAAGGAGCCCTCCCTGCTGATGCCAAAGCCAGAGGTTCCTGGGAGGGCCCCCTGGCCAGCGTGACTACATGCCTTTCTGGGCTATGAGTCACTGGCCAGGTCTCCACAGGAGGAATATATCTCCCTGTAACCCCTGGACAAGCAGGGTAGACCAGAGGAGGGAGTCAGGGCTGGCCTGGGCCCTCACACCGCCACAGCAATGGCCACGTCACCTGCCCCCTCCAGCACCCTGCTGTCCCATGTCTGCTAATGGTCTGTTTCACCTGTCAGCTGGCTGACTTCAGGCTTAGGGAGCAGGCACCATAGGGTCCCAGAGGACAGGGGCACTTTGACCTAGAGCTGGACTAGCCAGGCATGGCCCACAGGGGAGGCCTGTGCCAATCTATCAGGTCAGAGCCCTGAGGGAGGCCTTGGGAAACTGCTTAGTACCTGCAGCCAGGATTTAGGGAGTGGGGACAGAACCTAATCACTCCTTGGAGCTGGAAGGCCTCACTGGCCTGGAGCTCCACGAAAGGGAGAGAACCCATCTCCTTGCTGATCCCTGGACACATCTACCTCTCTTCCACCCAGTATCCCTCGACTCCCCCTGCACTGCTCGGACGGCCTCCCTGTCCACTATGCACTGATACACCCTGTCTATGATCGCCAACTCCTCTACCTTCTCCCACACACTCTTCTTGGCCCCTAGTTTCTCTCTCCAGGAGAGGCCGTGCTCTCTGGACTTGCCTCATCCTCTCTTTAAAATCCCGGGGACCCTCAGGGCTCATTCCTTGGCTTCCCTACTCTTCTCTCCTCCAGGCTTCTGTTGCCCACCAGGCCCCATCAGTCCTTGGCCCTTGCCTCCTAGGCTCCCACCAAATGATACCCCCAGTCAACACAGGTGGCTGGCGACCCTCATGGGACTGACCCCTGGCACCTCCTCAAAGCTCACTGACTGGAACATTTAAGCTTGGTACATTTCATTATACATAAATTTTACCTAAAAAAAAAAAACTTAAATAAACACTGAGCTCTAGTTAATGATATGCTTGCTGAAGTGTTTAGTGGGAAGTATACTGATCTCTGCAACATACTTTGCATTTCAACAAAAGATAAGATGAATGGATAGATGGACAGAAGGACAGATGAACAGAAAGATGGATGTGTGATAAAGCCAGGAGTAATGGGTTAATTATAAATCCAGGTGATAAATTTGTGAGTGTTCCTTGTATAATTCTTTCAACTTTTCTGCAGGCTTGAAAATGTTCATAATATGATGTTGGGGAAAAAAAGAGTTGTCCACCTGGTTGTTCCATGTTGCTCCCCATGGCAAGGCACCAAGGGCTCCTCTGATGGGCTCCTGGCAGTTGGCTCCCCACCACCACCCAAGACACTCTCCCCTCCACTTGCTGGCCTTTCTGCTCTTCTCTGCTATCCTTTCCAACCATCTTTGCTGGGTTCTTTTCAGTGTTGGGGAGCCCAGATCCTGGCACCTCTTCTCTCTGCCCACATCTCTTCCTGTGGCACTTTAAATGTCACTATATGCTTGTGAATCTCAAACAAAGGTCTCCATCTCAACCTGTATGCTGCGTGCCAGAGTCTTAGATTTGTCAGGCTCCTTCAACTTGATATGGCCCAAATAGAAAAATTCTCCATCTCCATCCCCTACCCTCCATGTTCAATTCATTTCCAAAACCTGTCTGTTTAGCCATGAAAATATATCAGGAATCTGTCACAGCTCTCCATAGTCATCATCACCACTCCCCCAGCCCCAGCCTCTCCACCCCCTCTGGCTATTCACAGAGCAGCTGAGGGGTGGGGGTATTTGTCTGTGTGTGTATATGTGTGTGTGGTGGTGTTTTAGTACACACATATCCAAGTATGCATGCAGGTTAAAATAAATATAACATGAAATTTGTCATTTTAAGTATATAATGCAAGGGTATTAATTATATTCATAATGTGCAAACATCACCGCAATCTATTTCCAGAGGGTTTTAAAGTTTTTGTTATTTTTTTGTTGTGATAAATTATATATAACATAAAGTTTACTATCGTCACCATCTTTAAGTATACAGTTCAGTGGTATTAGATATATTCATAATGTTGTGCAACCATCACCATCATCCATCTCCAGAATTGTTTCCATCCTGTAAAACTGAAACTCTGTATCTGTGAAATAGTAACTCTCCATTCCCCTCCTACCCCTGGACCTAGCTTGCTCCTGGGTTCTCACATGGACCAAGCATGTCCCCTCAGGCCTCCCCTTCTTCCATCTGTCTCTTATCCAGCTCCAGTCCAACACTCTACAGCCTAATGCCCCATTGTCAGAGAAGCCCCCAAGAATCATGCCCACCTTTCTCCTAGTCCTCCTGAGCCCTGACCCCATGTGTGACTGTGTGTTTGCTTGTGTGGTTCCTGGTCTGCCTCCTGCACTGACCTGAAGGCTCCACAGGGCTGAGCAGCACATCTGCTTTGCTCTGCCTGTTTCTCTAGTGTCTAGGACAATTCCCAGCTTATCATAGGCCCCAAAAAGCATTTGTGGAGGGAGGAAAAGATGGGAAGAAGGGAGAGGGCCACCCTCTGACTAAGTGGGATAAGCAGCCCTGTCCAAGCCAAAGTCTGGGCAAAATAAAGAATAGGAACAGTAAAACCAACAGGTTACCAGCCAGCAACTGGTTGCTTTACCAAGATTTCCTGTTCTCTGCTTCTTCCTGCCTCTGGCTCTCTCTCCACCACATCCCTTTCGTGCCTCTCCTCTCGTGTGCCTTCTTCCCCTTCTTCCCACCCCCAGTTTATTTATTTCTCTCCCTCTCTATTTTTTTACGATTTAAAATTTTTTTTATATTATATACATATTTCTTGAGACAGGGTCTTGCTCTGTTGCCAGGCTAGAGTGCAGTGGCATCATCACAGCTCACTGTGACCTCAAGTTCCTGGGCTCAAGTGATCCTCCTGCCTCAGCCTCCTGAGTAGCTGGGACTATAGGCACACGCCACCATGCCCGGCTAATTTTTAAAAAATTTGTTGTAGAGGTGGAGTCTCTCTATGTTGCTCAGGCTGGTCTTGAACACCTGGGCTCAAGTGATCCTCCCACTTTGCCCTCCCAAAGTGCTGGGATTACAAGTGTAAGCCACCATGCCCAGCCCTACTTATTTCTCTTTTTCTCTACCATTTTTACTCCATTCTCTTTTCATTCTGTTTCCTTTGCCCTCACATATGAAAATAAGTGTTTTAGGGATAAAATTTCATATTTTCTGTTCTAAATTAATTTTATCTTTATTCTTAGCTAACCTTATAGCCCTCTTTCCTAGCTAAAAGGTACAGTTCCACATCTGATGGCTCTAGCACAGTTGTCTCTTCCTCATGTCCCCACTGGCTCTGGCCTCTATCCTGTAGTGGTCCAAGTGAGTAGGCCGAAAGTCCTGTCTCCTGGGAACATAGTCTACCTGGGGCATGTACTAGTAGCAGGGCTGGCTACCCTAGGGCTGACTTAAGTTTGGAGGGCATTTCCCTATGGACTTGGAGATTGTTTAGGTCAAAGTAACTACCCTAAAGCAAACTCTCCAAAGATTAGACATGTGGTGAGTGAAAGGCCTCCTAAAGGGCCTGCCACCTAGAGATGCATTTCCATTTTTTTGGAGGTGGGGAACGGAAGGCTGGGCACATGTGCAGACACCTCCTCTTGAGCCAAGTACAGAGGAGGATGCCTTTGCCTCTCCTCAGTGCACTGCTGGTCCCATGTCCTGACACCTGTTCCTCATTCCTCTCTGGCCCAGGCAGCAATGTGTCCAGGAAGGAGCAGAGAGAAAGGGACAAGGCTGCTGGCGGCAGTGGAGGAATCTGTGTTGAACTCACAGCACCACCCCCGGGCCATCTGGTGCCCTGGTCCTTTCTGAAAAGGAGTGGGATGCAGGCAGCAGAAGGAGAGACTCGCAGCCACTGCATCGTCTCCCTCCCTTCTCCATGCCACCCACCCTGGGTAATTGCCTGAGCCCAAGGCTTCCCATTGGGTAGAAGCGAGGGGTGCAGTGGGATAAACATCTTTGGCCTGGTCTCAGCAAAGTTCAGTCCTTGGAACAGGTCTGGGGAGGGGGTGGCAAAGTGAGTCTCACTCTCTTGCCCGGGCTAGAGTGCAGTGGCATCATCATAGCTCACTGCAGCCTCAAACTCCTGGGCTTAAATGATCCTCCTGACTCAGCCTTCCAAGTAGCTGGGACTATAAGCATGTGTCACCATGTCCGGCTAATTTTTTTAAAATTTTTCTGTAGAGATAGGCTCTTGCTATGTTGCTCATGCTGGTCTTGAACTCCTGGCCTCAAGCAGTCCTCCTATCTTGGCCTCCCAAAGTGCTAAGACTATAGGCATGTACTATCATGCCAGCTAATTTTTCCTATTTTTTGTACAGACAGGATCTTGCTATGTGTAGTTTTCTTAGAAAGGCTTAGATTCTGACTAGAGCAAGGAGAATGGGAAGCAGATAGAGGTCTGGATCTGGTAGGCTGGGGATGGGGTAGCAGTCCTGCCGCTCCTCACTTTTAGGTGGTGCTCTGGGAGCACTCAGCTGCTGGTACTGGAAGCATGGGCTTGCAGGCAGCCCTGCCTCGGCACTGCACTCACTCCTGGGATGCTGCTGTCAGGGTGAGGACAGGCTTGCATCTGGAGGACTGCCAGGCTAGGAAGCGCTGCTGGGGCCACTCCAAGTGGAGCGGGGGGCCCATGAGAGGCTGGCAAAAGCAGGCTGTGTTGGCCCCAGCCACTGCTCACTTCCCCAGCAGCTAACTCCCATCTCTACTGCCCACCCTGAGAGCGCCTTCCATCTAATACCAGCTGGCTCATGCCCACGCCTAGACTTCTACCCACAGCTACCAGAATAGAGGCCTGACATGGGCAACAAAAGCCTCCCTTCTGGTGCAAAATGGGGTGGCAGGCCCAAATGTAAGCCACTGGAGAGTGGAAAGATGGACTAACAGGCCTGAGCAGGCAGGGACATCAGCAAAGCCACTAAGGCGAGTGCCTGGACTCCTACTTCTCCTGTGGAGAAATCTGATATTCAGAAAGTTTAAGGTACTTGTTCAAAAACCTACATCTAGGGAGAGAACAGAAGAACCATCTTCCTGCTTTCTCCCCATCACTAGGGCCTGAATGCTAACACCTCTGGCCTCCCGGTGTCAGTGCCTTGTCAGAGGGAGCAGCTCAGAACCAGCCCCTTGCACATGCGCAGAAACTCGGGCCAGGCAGGAGCTCAGCCCAGAGACACCAGGGTGATCCTAGAGACAGCCTTCTTGGCTGATGTAACATCAAGTTAGAAGTGGCCAGAACAGATGTGGTCTGACCAAGACACATCTAACAGAAGGTGTGTGAGCAAAATCTGAAGATTTGTTTTCTCGTCATGTGGAAGCAAGACCAGAGAAGTGAATCTGCTTTTAGCAAAGGGACAAAGAGCAGTTATACTAGCCTGAGAATTATACTTTGCTACCCCTCAGGAAAATACGCTGAGGGTTATTTTTCCTTGACAAAAACACCACTGAAAGCCAACTCTGGGGAAGCAAAGGTTCTGCCTAGAGATCCCCAACAGAAAAGGGCATCCACCATATGTGCACTTGGAGAACAGACTAGGTCAGCATTTCCCAAGCTGGGTGCCATGGAACAGCAGCTCCTGACATGTTCTGTGGAAACAACTCTGGGAAAGGCTGCCAACTACAGCACTGTCTTGGAGCTCCACAATGCCCCTTAGGATGCTGAAAACCCGGAGACATCCCACAGCAAAGAACCCATTTCTTTTGTCTGGCCCAGCATTTGTTTGAAGTACTTGAAGTACTAGGCCTGCTCACCAAACCTGCAGTAGGTTTGAAGCCCTCTTTCCTCCTGGCTCTGAGCCTCGGCTTCCTCTCAGAACAATGAGGCAGATGGACTGAGTATGTCCAAGGTCCTCCTACTCTGCTATTTTTCCAGGCACCAGCCAAAGGCTAGCTCCCTTCCCACTACACTGAAGGTCTGGGCCTGATGGAGCAGAGACGGGCCACCATGTGTGGCTCTTCCTCAATCCCTGCCCACCTCAACCAAAGCTGTGCAGGTGCTGCAGCTCAAGTGAGCATCTTGAGGGAGCTGGAACCCAGAGAGGTGAGGCCAGCACAATGAAGGGATGTCCCACAGCATTGTGGGCCACCTGCCAAGCCTCCGTGCTCCTGTGAGACCAGGTGCTTTGGCTTTTCACTGGCAGAAGCACACAGGTGAGCTTCCCTGGACTTCATCACACTGTTCTAAATACTGAACAGCAAACACTTACCTAACTGATCAGTGCACGATGGGCCTGTTTCTAATCACAGATGCAATAATCACGAGCATGCACGCCTCCTCAGGAAGCCCCCACACTCCAGGAGCAACTCCAAAGGCACTGAGTCATCTCCCCACACCAACAGCTCCTTCCTCGGAATCTCACACTTACCTCTCAAAAACCACACATCCCACACCCACAGCACCTCATGGCATATATAGACCCTGACCTGCGAACAGTTATTCTCACTCATCCCCCTCCCACGTGGTCCAAATGGCTCCAGCTGCTGCTAGTTCCAGAGGCAGCCATGCCTGTGCCTGCAGTCAGCCACTCTCCATCCTGTCCGAAGACAGAGCGTTGTGGGGAGAACCAAAGGCTTCTGTGGGTTACCTCGAAGGACCAGGAGGAAGTCAGCAAACCTACTCAGTTCATTTCAAAGGGATGGTCCCCGCTCAGCCAATACACTGGAGCACCCAGCCTCTAAGTCACCAAAGAGAGCCTCCATGGGCTCAGGTAGGCATCCCACAGCAACTCAAAACATCCTGAACAAAGCTGGGATGGGGCTGTGGACTCAGAGTCTTCTGTGGGCAAAAATGAGACCAAACTCATGGAAATGGTCCTACAGTAGCCTCTCGGTGAGTGTAGGACACTGTCACCCTTTGTGAATGCTTAGCTCTATCCTGGACCTCTACTTTACCCCAGGGTTATTTCTCTGGGAATGGGTTGCTCTGCCACCTCAGGCCCCCAGCTAACTGGAACTGAAGCTCATAGGAGGGGCTTTCCAGAGTCCAGCAGGAAGGCAGTTTCCTGCCTTCCCTAACAGCTTGCTCCCCTGCCCAGCATCCCCCCTGCAGGGCCCACTGTCAAGGTGAGAGGCAGGCCTAGGGCCACAGAAATTTGCCTCCCTTTGGGCACTCCAGCTGCTCATGGCTCTCTCTAAATGAGCATCTATTGGGAAAATTGTCCATAACTTTGTCTTTAGCCTTCTCCAAGGCCATTTTTCCAGACCAAACTTGAACCAAGTAAGAAAGTATCTTCTACTCTGGGACTCTGCCCAGGATTTCAGGGGATGCAGGAATCCCTCGGGAGATCTGGGCCCAGGACTCCTGTTCTCTGCTGCCATGTTGTAGAGCCAGGACACACATCCCCCAGGATGACACAGATGCTGGTGGCCAAGGAAAATGACCAAGGAAAGAGATTTGGTGAAAGAGAGGAAGGGAACCAGGGGAGGCATGGCAAGGAGGTGGCAGGTAAGTGGGGAGCCGGCGCAGAGGTGGTTACCTGGGTGAGATGAGGGTTGGGGTTGAACCCACACTGGTTGCAGACCTTGTTGTGACACTGGGTGCAGGTGTTGAAGTTTGGCTGGCTGGGAGTCGACGTGAGGTCCGAGGTCTTGCATATGGGACACAGGGTGCTGCTGGGAAGGGGGGCGATCTGAGGGACAGAGTAGGGTGATGTGGGAGTGCTGCTTCTGTCCGGTGACACCGAAGGGGATCTCCCTGATCTCTGTGTCTTGCTGTCTACCTGCAGCGTCCTGCGGGGACCATCAGCCTCCTGGGCTGCTGGGCCCTGTGCCCTCGTCTCCCGGGGGCTCCCACGGCCAGGAGCAGTAGCAGAAGCCTGCTTCGGGGTTGGGGAAGCTGCTCTCTGGCTACCGGGGGGCTCCTTTGTGTCCAGTCTCCGGGAAATGCTGAAATGACATTGAAAATGACTGTGTTAGAGACAAATCTTAGAGAAGCAGCCTGCAGAGGTCTCTAACAAGCTGGGCAACCCCACCAAGTCCCATCACCACCCTTCTTCTCCTGCCCAGCCAGTGGCAGCATCACAGCCACCATTTGCTATACCCTGCGCTGAGCCCTGACAAGAATTCCCACTCGAATTCTTGACACCAGGACATGTGGCAGGATCTGAGTGTCCCCTCTTACAGCTTGATAAAGTACAGATTCTGATTCAGTAGGTCTGGGGTGGGGTCTGCATTTTTAAGAAGCTCCAAAGTGAGCTAATACTCTGGTTTGCAGACCACACTTTCAGTACCAAAGTCATAAACCTACACATTAGAAACACCTAGGGTAAAGCTGGGCATGGTGGCACGCGCCTGTAGACCTAGCTACTCAGGAAGCTGAAGCTGATCATTTTAGCCCAGGAGTGCAAGACTGTAGTGACCTATGATCATGCCATTGCACTCCAGCCTGGGTGACAGAGAAAGATCCCTTCTGAAGGAAAGGAAAGCAAAACGGAAAGGAAAACGGAAAGGAAAGGAGAAAGAAAGGAAAGGAAAGGAAAGGAAGGGAAGGGAAGGGAAGGGAAGGGAAGGGAAGGGAAGGGAAGGGAAGGGAAGGGAAGGGAAGGGAAGGGAAGGGAAGGGAAGGGAAGGGAAGGGAAGGGAAGGGAAGGGAAGGGAAGGGAAGGGAAGGGAAGGGAAGGGAAGGGAAGGGAAGGGAAGGGAAGGGAAGGGAAGGGAAGGGAAGGGAAGGGAAAGGAAAGGAAAGGAAAGGAGAGAAAGAAAGAGAAAAAAAGAAAAGAAAAGAAAAGAAAGAGAAAGAGAAAGGAAGGAAGGGAGAGAGGGAAGGAAAGAAGGAAGGAAGAAAAGAAGGAAGGAGGGAAGGAAGAAAGAAAAAAAGAAAAGAAAAGAAATACCTACGGTGATTTTAAAAATTCTGACTCTAAGACTGCACTCCGGACAAATTACATCAGAAACTGTGGGCAAAGAATGTTGGCATTAGTATTTTTTCCTCCCTGGGAGATTCCAACACGTGTCCAAGGCAGAAATACTGCCCTGGCAGGTCTGTTACATTCTGGTTTGTCCCTTTCGGATGTTGAACCCAGACATTCAGGAATGAGGGGAAACCCAATGAATAGTTGATGCCATCTCCACCAGGCTGTACACAAAGGAATATTCCTTCTGGTGGCTCTCCAACCAGTCTGATGGCAGACCAAATCTATGAGGATGGGATGAAGTGTTACTTTTCCTTTGGGGATGGAATTCTAGGATCCAGCCCTTGAGAAACCACTGAGTGAGATTCAATATGCCTAACCCCCACCTCCATCCCAACATGGCTGCAGAGGAGTCAGCAGAGTAGGGTAGTTGGATAAGGTAAAAGGCAAACCAGCAGGCTAAAATCTAATTCCCTTATATTCCTTCTCCTTTGACTCAACTTAACTTCATTTCGGCCAATTTTCTTCTTTTCCAATTTGAAAACACAAAAAACCAAAGACAATGCTTTATATCGTTTATATTTTCCTGAAATTCTATACTTGCTTTGGTCTGTATTCATTTGGGTAGATGCAGGCACACAGGAGGCAGGGCAGACTCTCTGAGAGCCCCACAGAGACCCGACCACAGCTGCCTGTGGAGGAGGCTGCCCTGGCTCCTTCTGCCCCAGTGTCCCCCAGTCCTCATAGGGTCTGACTGCTGCCCCCATCTGAAGGCCATCTGCTTGCCAAAAGATTTAGGAACCAACTGATAGGGCATCTTAGGACAAGCCATTTCAGAGGGGAGATGAGGAGCCCACCTGGGAGGCCCACCCCAAGATACTCTGAAGTGCTTCCTTCCTTCTGAGGACCTGGAGGTGGACAAACATAAAGACTCTTCTGGAAAAAAAAAGTAAATGTCCGCTAAACATTCCAGTCATCAATCACCAACAGCATACACTTAGTCATCCAGTCACAGACCTGCCACTTTCCTCTCTAGTAAGACAATCAGAGTTTGAGTCTAACCCCTGTGGGCTACCTGTGCTGCCAGCTGTGAGGCCCAGTATGGTGGTGGCCACAGCATCTCTGACCCACACCTGGAACCTGGGCTCCTCTAGGGCCTTTCAGTATACCAATTTCTAAGTATCCTAAAGAAATATTTCCTACATGGTTAAATTAATAGTTTCATTTTTCACTTAAATTACTTGGGGCTGGAATTTAAAGGCAGCCCTTGAAAGCAAATCAGAAGCTACTGAGAGCCCTTTATAACATGTGAATGAGCTACAGCCTCCTCTCCAGGCTGTGCAAGCCTTCTGAGAAATTTAGCAATTTCTATTGTATTTGTGTTGCTTGAGAAATAATAGGGAATCTTCTGTGTACACAGTGACTTTTTTTGTTTTGTTTTGTTTTTTTGTTTTTTTTTTCTTTTTTTTTTTTATTTTGGCATATTATGGGGGTACAGATTTTAAGGTTTCAATAAATGCCCATTTCCCCCCCTCCCCCCAAAAGTCTGAGTCTCCATCATGACCATCCCCCAGATGGTGCACATCTCACTCACTATGTATGTATATACCCGCCCCCCTCCCACCTCCCACCTGCCCAGTACCCTATTACTGTAGCACCTATGTGTCCACTTAGGTGCTACTCAGTTAATACCAGTTTGCTGGAGAATATATCTGGTGCTTGTTTTTCCATTCTTGGGATACTTCACTTAGTAGTATGGGTTCCAGCTCTAACCAGGAAAATATAAGGTGTGCTATATCACCACTGTTTCTTAGAGCTGAATAGTACTCCATGGTGTACATATACCACATTTTATTAATCCATTCTTGGATTGATGGGCACTTGGGCTGTTTCCACAGCCTTGCAATTATGAATTGTGCTGCTATAAACATTCGAGTGCAGGTGTCTTTTTTGTAGAGTGTCACTGGATCATTTGGGTAGATGCCCAGCAATGGGATTGCTGGATCAAATGGTAGATTCACTTGTATCGCTTTAAGGTATCTCCATATTGCTTTCCACCACAGTGACTTTTTAATTCAATGTTGCATCACAATGTAGTCTTTCTGGAGACATTTTATGTAAAGATTAGGAATCTAATTTTTTTTTTTTTAAGACAGAGTCTCACTCTGTTGCCCGAGCCAGTGCCATGGCATCAGCCTAGCTCACAGCAACCTCAAACTCCTGGGCTCAAGCAATCCTCCTGTCTCAGCCTCCCGAGTAGCTGGGACTACAGGCATGCCACCATGCCTGGCTAATTTTTTTTCTATTTTTGGTAGAGACTGGGTCTCCCTCTTGCTCAGGCTGGTCTCAAACTCCTGAGCTCAAGCCATCCTCCCACTTCAGCCTCCCAGAGTGCTAGGGTTACAGGCAAGAGCCACCATGCCCGGCCAAAATTTTAAGTTAACTTCCAACTCAGTTGCAGTGACAGTGAGTAAACAAATAATACCTTCTGCACCCAGCAAAGTCTGCACTGCAAGGGCAATGCTCCCTGCATTGGTGTGTGCCCACAAATCACATGGTGGCCGTCGTGATAACTGGTAATCACAATACTTGCCCATGGTCCCAACACTCTCCTCTCCTCCTGGATGATTCCCCATACCCTCTCCTCAATCTTCAAGCCTCCAACACCTCCCTCTGTCTCTTCACTGTTATTGACGATCTACTGGCTGTCTCACTGAAAAAGAGAGACCACTGGAGAGGAATCTGCACAACCACGGCCTCCCTACTTCTGTCCTCAGTGTTTGCCTGCCTCTGCTCCCAAGGCACACTTCTCACCTTCACAAGTTCTCCCCTCCCCTTCATCACCCACTCTCCCCTCTCTATCACATCATTTCAATTTCCATACAAACATGCTTCTGAGGATAAAAGAAGCACTTTGCCCCATGACCCCTTCAGCTTCTCCCCCATTTCTCTGCTCTTCTTTACAGCAAAACTCTTTGAAATCGCCTCTACTCACTACCTCCCACCCCTCTCCTCCCTCCCTTTCAACCTACTCTAACGTGGCTTCTGCCCATCCCTCCACAGGAATTGCTCACGTCACAGCCACTGGGGACCTCCACAGCATCAAATCCAACAGCATGTCTCAGTTCCTCACCTCACCTGACTAGCACAGCCCTTGATCCCAGGTGAGCACTAGCCCCTCCTGCAATGCATTCTCCACTTGCCTTCGGGAGCACCACCTTCTCCTGGGCTTCCTCCTCCTGCCTGGCCATACCCTTCTAATCTCTTTTTGCAGGTTCTTCCGTATCTCCCAAGCCTAAAGCCCCACTTCTTACCCAGGGCTCAGTCTTTAAACAAATTAGCTTCTCTGAGTGCTCACAATCCCAATGTCTCAAGACTTACCCAGTCTCAGGCTTTAAATCACATTTCCCGCTGACAACTACCAAATGTCTATCTCTGGCCCAGACCTTTGCCCTGAACTCTTCACTTGTCTAACTGCTAACTCCACATCTTTACTGAGATGTTAGAGGCATCTCAAACTTGACATGCCCACGCTGCGCCCCTGATCTTTCTCCTAAATGTGCTCCTTCTGGTCTTCCCCTTGGTGCCATCTCTGATTCCCTTCTTCTCTCATCCTACATCAATCGGTCAGTAAATCTTGTTGGTTTCAGATTCTGGCCAATACCACTGCCTCCTCACCTGATCTGGTCCAAGTCACTGTCATCTCCTCTTTCACTACTGTAGAGCCTCACTCCTTCCACTCACTCCTCTGTGGGCTTCTCGCCATGCAAGCAGCCAGGAAGGCTGTAAATACTCAAGTCAGGCCACTTTCCCTCTCTGCTTAAACCCGCCACAGCTTCCTTTCTCTCCCAGAGGAAAAGCCAAAGGCCTTATAATGGCCCATGAGGCCCCACGAGATTTGCCCCTTTCTCTCTGGCCTCATCTTCTATTCTCTCCCTCCCTCACTCCACTTCTCTTATACCTCTGGCCATGTGTGTTTGCTGTTTGTTCCCCTGGCACTTGCTCCCTCTCAAGTCTTTGCTTTCAGGGACATCTACTCTGACCATTCTATTTAAAACTGTGCTTCTTGGCCGGGCGTGGTGGCTCACGCCTGTAATCCTAGCACTCTGGGAGGCTGAGGTGGGCGGATTGCTCAAGGTCAGGAGTTCGAAACCACCCTGAGCAAGAGAGAGACCCCGTCTCTATTATAAATAGAAGGAAATTAATTGGCCGACTAATATATATAGAAAAAATTAGCTGGGCATGATGGCACATGCCTGTAGTCCCAGCTACTCGGGAGGCTGAGGCAGCAGGATTGCTTAAGCCCAGGAGTTTGAGGTTGCTGTGAGCTAGGCTGATGCCACGGCACTCACTCTAGCCTGGGCAACAAAGCGAGACTCTGTCTCAAAAAACAAAACAAAAACAAAAAAAAACTGTGCTTCTGTCCCTCCTGCCTTTTTGTTCTTCACGGCGCTGAACACTATCTGAGCCATCATAAAACAAATTTATTCCTTTTGTGTATGCTCTAGGATCCCTGCATTAAACTGCCAGCTCTGTGTGGGCAAGGCCCCAGTGTGCTTTCTTCACAGCTAAGTCCCAGTGCCTAGCAAGTGCCTGGCACAAACTGGATGCTCAATATGTATTTCCTGAATGGGAGGGCTATAAGCACATCATGACTCAGAGCTGTAAAATATGGCCCATAAGTGTTTTAGAGCTGAGGAAACATGGCAAGTTCCTGGCAGGGCACTTGGCCCTTCTCTGGATCTAATCTCAGGCAGGAAAGCACTGCCGGAGCAATAAATACCGGGGGTCTTCTCCAGCTGCTGGCCACACCCCAGCCCCACCTAGAGGGCTCTGCTGACAATAAATGGTGGGAATGCTGACTCACCCCTCACCGTGAGCCACCTGTCACATATTAACTCCTTCAAGCCTCACAGCAAATTCACTGGGTAGGATCTATTTTGCCCACTTCGCAGACAAGGGAACTGCCACACATAAAAGTTAAGTAACTTGCAAAGCCATCATGACTTGCAAATTGAGGAGCTGGGATTCCCATTCCCAGGTCATCAGTCCATGTCCTTAACCCCTGTCCCACACTGCCTTTCTAGCGGAGTATAGTATAGCTAGAAAGAGTGGGAAGCATTGCAATTTAGATTCTTTGGATTCTTTTTTCTGAAGAGCTAAGTGGAAGCTGCCTAGGAAGAGGTCTCTGACCATTTTGCTCCCCACTGTATCCCCAGGACCCAGCGTCACACTTGGCCCTGAGTGGATACTCAACAAGCATATGCAAAGTGAACAGAAGGATAGGTGAACAGTATAGCGAGCCCACAAAGTGGGGATGAGTTAGGGCAGTGACATCATTCAGTTATGACCACTTTCCCTGGAGTTTGCTCAGCAATGCTGTGAGACTCGTAGAGAAAATGATTGCAACAACAGATACTCATTCATTCAGGCATTCAGGCATTCATAAACACTTGCCGACCCCTGGACTGGTTCCAGGCCCTGTGACAGGTATTGATGGTACTAAGGAATTATATCTCTTACAATGAGATGGGTCCACAGGTGTTCATCATATTGTTATTCTTTACATTATACATATTTTATAAGTATTCTTATATTCTTTATAAATACCTATTCAATATTTAATTCAAATAAATTTTTTAAAAAGTGGATCAGACAGGGATCCAGTCCTCTGGGATCCTCCAGTCTAGAGTAGAGACAGATGTGCCAGCAAATCCCTGCAAACTACACGGCCACATGGACTGGGGGAGGGCAGACACCTCAGAAGCTCTGAGGATGAGGAGACATCTAAACCAGGTCTTAAAGGATGGGTTGTTCACCCTGAGGTGGAAGGGCAAGGTAGGCAGAGAGAACCACATACACAAAGGCGCAGAGGCACGTCGGAGTCTGCTCCGTCTGGGTAGATGTGCAAGGCAAGCATGGCAGATGTAAGTCATTGCTATTCTCAGTGCCTAGAATAGCTCCTGGCAATAGTGTGTGCTGAACTACCTGAACTAATCGGAAAGCAAAAAGCTAAAATGGGAAGGGCCAGGACAGCAGGGCTTCTAAGGTTTTCAAACAGGGGAGTGTTTAGGCTGTGTGTCAAAGAGGAAAAGATGGTGGGGGTAGGGAAACCATGAGAATAAGGCACTAGCCCACGCAATAGTCCATGAGGTGAGAGGGAGAGAAGGTATAGCAGGGGGTAGTCTGGCTCACGCTCTAAAGAGGAATGTTCCTTTTAAAAGCCAATTGGTGGATGGGGAATGGGGAGTGAAATAGCAAAATTACAAATTAGGTTTTGGTTGTATTGAGGTTGGGGGCAGGGGTCTAAGAGACATCAGGAGAGAGATCACAGCTTGGGTTCAATTCAGATAAATCTAGATATTCTTATCTGGGAGAGTTAAAGGTCCTGTTCTGAGGTAATTCCCGGGGAGAGAGATCACCCAGAGAGCAGTACCCAGAAAGGCATTGTAGAGAGCACCAACATTTATGGGAGCAGAGGAGGTGCCAGAAACACAGCAAAGAAAGAAGGACAAAAGAGAATGACCCAACAGTGTTAATGAAGCTCCCGTGAGGGGGAGCATTCAACAATGCCATGTGCAACGATTAGTCTACAAACATGAAGGCTGAGAAGTCACAGAAGAAAAAGGCCAGACCCATGAAGGCCACACACTGTGAATGCCCAAGCCCTCTCCCAACCCAGTCCAGCTTGGAAGGGCAGGGTCCCTCTCGGCTGAACACAAGGCCCACCATGGCAGGAACTCCAATGGTCATGACACAAGTCTCAGGTGGTTAGAACAGCCTAAGACCTCCTCAGGAGGGAAGAGGGGAGCCCTCTAGAGGCTCTCCTTATAGAACAAAAACACCAAAATATGTTTGGTCTCCACCAAAATATGGCTGCTGAATAGTAGAAAGGAGGGGATGAGGAAAAGGAGTGGGAGGTGTCCATAGGCAGGACCTAGACCAGCCCCAAGGATGACCTAGTCTCTTGGACATGGATCATCAGCAATGATGCCCTTTGAAGCCAATGCTCCTCCCACCAGCCTTGGGAGCCCTACTACTTGGGGAGGGCTGGGATAACGAGAGGTAAGCAAGGAAGGGAGAGGGACATAGCCACAAAGCAAAGACACAGGAGGATAGGCAGGTGCAGAAAAGGGAGGGGGCAGCGATTTGAAGGAATGGCTGGAAGTCAAAAGGGGAGATTCACAATGCCTTATCCAGGGAGATATATTTTCTTAAGATGGCCAAGAACAGTAGAGGATATAGAAAAACCCAGATTGCTACCAGCTCTCCTTCCTTTCAACATTTAGGGTTATTAATTGATCAGAAACAATCTTAAGTCAAAGCTGTCTGCCATGGCAGGAAAGGAGCTCCCCGGCCACAGGAGGGCTGTTGGAAGGGAGACAGAGCCAATTCAGTCAGCCTTCCCCTCACCAACCCTCAGGACCCCTGTGGCCTCCTGTCCTATGCCATGACCACAGCTGGGAGAAATAACCTAGACTACACTGGTCAGAATCTGGGCTCCCCTCTGCCAGAAACCCACAGGGCAGGCCTGAGGCCAACAAGCCCCAGTGACTAAAAGATCCTCCAGATCCCAGATACGTCCATAAGGGAAGGGTGCTAGGGAAAGATGAGGCTTCCCCTGTCCATGGCGGGAAGGAGCCTGCAGCCCCTCTGGCAGCTGCAGTGGGGAGGGCCTGCTCAGGCTGAGGCAGAGGGGAAGGAAAAGCAGGGAGGCACAGAGCCTGCAGTGCCCAGAGGGAAACCAAGCTGGGCCCCACAAGGCAGCATTCCAGAGCATGCCCCCCACTGCTTCCAGTTGAACATTTGAAAGGGAAATGTTTCACATTAATAAATGGCTATCTTTGTTCACCAAGAGGGCAGTGAACTTAGGGAAACTGCTTCCCTTAGAGCAGCCAGCAGAGTCCCACAGCTTCTAACAAGGTTTTGATAAATTCATGGCTGACCTTTCTGTAATGGGCAATTATGGCTGGCCAGATGCTGTGGGAGGATACTCTCCTTTGGGGCCCATGGCAGGGGGTATCACTGGGCCACCCCAGTGATCCCTGCACATTCAGGCAGAGAAGCAGAGGCTGTAGAACAGTGGTGCCAGGGGCCAGTCCTGAGTCCTGAAGCTCCTCTCTCAGAAACAGATGTGAGAATTCACAAAGTGGGCTTAGAAAACATTCTAATTTTCACATGAGAAAACATTTCCTGACCTGTCCAGCCCTCAAGGCAGTGGCGTCCTATCTTTTTGATCATTTGTCCCTAACAATCAAACATGCTTGTGCATCCCCAGCAGGTATTTATCTGCCAATTACATGCATATATATTATGGATAAAACCCACCTCCCCAAATGGAAAAGTTTTAAAGGATGAGATTGAAAATAAATGTGCCAATGGCAATCACAACAACAACAAAAGTAAATGGGACTTGATTTAAAAAGCCTCTGCACAGCCAAGGAAATAACAGAGCAAATAGACAATGTACAGAATGGGAGAAAATGTTCCCAAGCTATACATCGAATAAAGGACTAATAACCAGAATCTACAAAGAACTCAAACAAATCAGCAAGAAAAAATAAATCAAACAACCTCATTAAAAAGTGAGCAAAAGGGCCGGGCGCTGTGGCTCACGCCTGTAATCCTAGCTCTCTGGGAGGCCGAGGCGGGCGGATTGCTCAAGGTCAGGAGTTCAAAACCAGCCTGAGCAAGAGCGAGACCCCGTCTCTACTATAAATAGAAAGAAACTAATTGGCCAACTGATATATATATAAAAAATTAGCCGGGCATGGTGGCGCATGCCTGTAGTCCCAGCTACTCGGGAGGCTGAGACAGAAGGATCGCTCGAGCCCAGGAGTTTGAGGTTGCTGTGAGCTAGGCTGACACCACGGCACTCACTCTAGCCTGGGCAACAAATCGAGACTCTGTCTCAAAAAAAAAAAAAAAAAAAAAGTGAGCAAAAGACATGAACAGAAGCTTTTCAAAAGAAGATAGACAAAAGGCCAATAAACATATGAAAAAAATGCTCAATGTCACTAATCAGCAGGGAAATGCAAATTAAAATCACAATGAGATATCATCTTACTCCAGTCAGAATGGCCTTTATTAAAAAGTCCAAAAACAATAGATGCTGATGTGGACGCAACAAGAAAGGAACACTTACACTCTGTTGGTGGGACTGCAAACGAGTACAACCTCTATGGAAAACAGTTTGGAAATTCCTCAAAGAACCAAAAGTTGACCTACCATGTGATCCAGCAATCCCACTACTGGGTATTTACCCAAAGGAAAAGAAGTCATTTTATCAAAAAGACACCTGCACTCAAATGTTTATTGCAGCACAATTCACAATTGCAAAGCTGTGGAATCAACCCAAATGCCCATCAATTCATGAGTGGATTAACAAAATGTAGTATATGTACCCCACAGAATACTACTCAGCCATAAAGAAGGATGACTTAATGTGTTTTGCAACAATTTGGATGGAATTGGAGACCATAATCCTAAGTGAAGTATCTAAAGAAAGGAAAAACACCACATGTACTCACTATTAAATTATAACTAACCAATGAGCATACATGTGCATAGAGGGAAGTAAAATAATGGAAATCAATGAGGGGGGAGAGGGGAGAATGGAATAGGTGAAAACCTACCTAATGGGTACAATAAACAATAACTGAGTGATGGGCACTCTCATAACCATGCCTCAAGCATTATAAAAGTGATCTAAGTAACCAAAACTATTTGTACCCCATAATACTTTGAAATAAAAAAAAGAAAAGAAATGTAGATAGAAGTTTTCATACTTTCTGCCTTGTTCCCTTTCTTCCCATCCCTTGGCATATGTGCCTTAGTTTGGAGGCCACTGCTGAGGAAATTCTTAAACTACCAATCTCCAATCTTGAAAGTAGTCTCTGTTGGCTTCCCAGACCAGATTCTGTCTTGCTGCCAGCCATGCTCCATTGGAGGTGTACTTAAGTCAGTGGCAGAGGGGCCCCAGGCCCTCAGGGGCTGGCTACCAGGTTTCCTGTTTGTCTATGGACCAAAAAGAATTTGCTTGGCTGACAATAGCAGTGAAAATCTCCATAACGCTCAGCCACACCACTCGGTAGGAGCCTGTGATTGGACAGGAGGCTGGCATCATGGGCTCAAAGCCTCTGAGATACTGGGGAGGGAAGATGCCACACCCAGGGTTCCTGGGCAGGGAGGGGTGTCATGCTATAAGCAGAGCTCCCCTTCAGGCTGGTATCTTCCCTTCCTAACTTCCTAGCCCCTTTAAGTTGTGATCTCACTTAGAAGGTAAGTTTCCAAGACCCACAAGACCCCAGAGTAACCTAGAGAGCTAGTAGCTCTTCCTTGGTACAGGTGAGGACAAAGCACCATGCTGGCCTGGTAATGACCCCCATAGCAAGTGTGTATTGAGGTATTTGGGCATACAGGCACTCACATTCCTAAGCAGACAAACCCGCAAGAAGGAGCCATTAGTGTTACCAGGTATCTACCACTTCCACTCATCCTTCCCACTCAAAAATTTCTAGTAGTTGAGACTCTTCCTGTGGCCAAATAGCAAGCTTCAATTGATCCCAGGCCAGTCTGTTTGGGCCAACATAGAACATGTTTACGGCAGTGAGCTCTGACTGCTTTGCTGTTACTGAGAGAGAGTTTGGTATGAGACTGCAGGTGGGACAGCAAGGACAAAATGTAGCAAGAGGAACTGGTAGGAGGAACAAGAGTTGCGGTCATCAAACACAGGGGCCAGGGAAAGCTGCTAGCATCAGAGGAGAGACCACCAGAGTCTGGGAGCAGTGGGGAGCCAGGCCATAACTGCAACATATAACTGCAACACGAGCAAACCCTGGGACCTCATGCTCCAGGCCTGAGGCCTGAGGCCTGAGTGGGTCTGCTGGTTAGAGAACGTCTCTCAGGGCAATATGATTTGGCCTTGGTCCCTTCAGGACCAGCCAGTCTCCAGAATCCAGAGCAAGTATGAAAACTAAGGGTAATTTTCCTCTAACCCCAATTGATTAGCAGTGACTGCCTGGAAGGCCAGGTTTGGGAAAGATCAGGGGGGAAAATTGTTACCATCAATTAAGCACAAAGGCCATGGACTTGTCATCCATGGTATAGAACAAAACCAAGTTCTTAGACCTGTCTCAAGTAATATCTCGCTTCTTGGAATGTCTCACTCAGAATTAGGCCAGGCCCGCCTCAGACCAAATTCATCCTCTACTAGAAAGAGACCAGTGAGTATACAGTAGTGGTTCATGTAATGTTTACCTTTGACCTTCCCCTCAGTCTCCATCCCAAGGCTTTCCCAGAGTCACAAGAGCTGTATGTGGCCATCAGTCAGCTGAAGCCTCAAATGCCATGAGCTCAGTGCATCTTTGAAGGCTGAATGTCTCTTGCACCATGGTGTCTGTGAAAAGCATTGTGCAACTGACAGCTCGCTTCAGGGCAAGTGAGTGGTAGATGTAATCCTCTTAGTCTAAGGACTCCGTTGAGGGGTTCCTAGTCCTTTGATCACACCCTAGAAGTTTATTCATTCATTCATTCATTTAAAAAGAACTCATAGGAACCAAGTTCCTTGAGTTCTTGAATGTCTGACCATACCTTTGTGACTTTTAAACTTAAACAGTATTTTGGCTGGATATAAAATTCTAGGCTCACATTTCTTTCCCTGAGGACTTTGCAGATATAGCCACTCTTTTCTATCATTGATCATTACTGTGCGGAGCACTGAGCCAGCCTGATTTTCTCTCCATATAAATATATTAACTTTTTCCCTCTAGATAAAATAGAATTCTTTTTTTCTTTTTGAAGTTCAATAGCTTCACCAAGATGTGTTTTAGGGTTAAATATTCATGCCATATCTATTTTTCCTGAAATTCAGTATGGCCTTTCAAAATAAAGATTTATGTGTTCCTTTATTTCAGAGGGGAAAGTTTTCTTCTATTATATCTTTGACTATTTCTGTGTTCTACCTGTTTTGTTCTCTTCTCCAGAGATACCAATTATACCTATTTTGAATTTCTATTGTTTTTCCATTTTCTAGGCTGCTGGCAGCCTGTGGTTTTCTCTCCAGCTGCCACATCCTGCTCAATTTCTTAGGCAACTCCACCTCCCTAGTAACTCCTTGGGATAACACAGGGTTCAGAGATGCTCCTTAAGCTTCTGTATGTATGCTGGCTGTGCTAACCAGTCCAAGAAGGGGATTGTTGGTTCTGGCCCTCTGAACTCTAACCTCTCTGCTCTAGTTCCTCAGAGACAAGTTTTCCTTCCTAACATGTTTCCTCATCCTGGACTGATTTTTCTATACTTAGAAACCATTCATTGTTTAGTATGTTTCAAGTTATGGGTGTTTGTTAGTTTTGCTGAAGGTAGAGTTTTCATTTCTATTTCTTGTTCTTGCAGTTTTTGGTTAGTTCAGTAAAGAGACTGAGCAAAGAGATGCTTTTACTTAATCATACTCAACTAGAAGACATTTTACAACCCAAAACAAATGCCATCTTTCCCTGACTTTCTACCTATGCAAATTCTGAGCTTTCTAAAGCACTAACCCCTTTACAAATGATTTAAAACCTTAGATCTTATCCCTAGGGGAAAAATGTACTCACTCATAAACATTTTTGTTTGATTTTAGCAGGTACCCAAATCTCTCTTGAAGCCCATGGAGGCCAAACTCCTCCTCAATGGCTGACTTGGCCATTAACCAGAGGGCCCCTGCCTTGTTTCTTGATGTTTGCCCACATGCTCCCTACATGCAAACCCTGCCTGAGGCCTGGAACCTCACTGATAAGCCAGGTGCCTTCCTGCATCCATGTGTATAGGCTCTCCAAAGGGCTAACTGAATGCCTCTACAGTACCATTTGAACTCAACTTCTGGTGTGGATGCTCCCTGGGGTATGCTCCCCTAGGCATCCTCTACCTGCCAGCCCCAGTGCTATCTGCTGCGGGGCACTATCTGCTTGCTTTCTGTCTCTCAGGTCAGATTGAGACTCCAATGAGGACAGGGGTTCCTAAAACCTAATGTAGGTACAATCTATGTTTGCTAGTTGAAAGAAGCAGAAGTTCCACAGGCTCTTATAAATAATTGATGAAAAACAATTTGTAATTAGGCAAGGTTTATAGGAAATGATCCTGCTAAGGCCTGAAAGCAACTTCTTTTTTTTCTGTTGCCCAGGCTTTGTTGCCCAGGCTAGAGTGAGTGCCGTGGCGTCAGCCTAGCTCACAGCAACCTCAAACTCCTGGGCTCAAGCGATCCTCCTGCCTCAGCCTCCCAAGTAGCTGGGACTACAGGGATGCGCCACCATGCCCGGCTAATTTTTTCTATATATATATATTAGTTGGCCAATTAATTTCTTTTTATTTATAGTAGAGACGGGATCTCGCTCTTGCTCAGGCTGGTTTCGAACTCTTGACCTCGAGCAATCCGCCTGCTTTGGCCTCCCAGAGTGCTAGGATTACAGGCGTGAGCCACTGCGCCCATCCTTGAAAGCAACTTCTTTTAGGTGAGTTAAACAGTCATATTTATGCCATTCATCTTTTACCAACGTGTAGTTAAACCAATTATTTACAAATTCCAAGGGGAAGTGATCTAAAGATTGGGTTTTACTACAATGCTATAAAAAAACTGGCTTCTTTAGCTAGGACTCAGTAGAAGGGAGAGCGTTATAGCTTTGTAATTAATGCCCCCTAATGCCCTTTTTCCTACTTAGTTATCAAACTTGAGTAACAGCTCATCAGCAGGAGATTCCTGGGGGAGCCAGGACAAGTGGGGACCCATGCTGGGAGCTCAGAGGGCCAGAGGAGGAAAGAGAAGGCAGGCCAGTGGCCAGGCCATAGTCACTGCCCAGAGCCAAGACCTAGATCAGCAGCTGCTTGAAGGGTTTCCTCTGTCATCTCCTGGGCTTTCCAGATGGCCCTGACCTGGGATACCAGAAGAAATGAGGGCCCCAACTTTAGGGACTCTTTTAAGCACCATAAGGACTGAACCCAGGACAATGACATTTCTCCAAGCAAATCACAATGCATCCCTGCACTAAGATCTTCCCAGTCTTTCCAGTCTGTAGTGACTGGGGCACCCTTCAGAGTGCCTCAGGCCAATCAGATATCTCCATGGACTCCCCTATCAAGCTCAGCTTTCTGAGAGGACACCTGGTTGGCCGGGCAAATTCTTAGCCACCTCTTCATAGCCTTCTCAGGAACCTTGGCCCCAGTGCCATCCCTCTGTTCACATTTCCCAACCCTGTCTTCTGGGAGTGCCATGGCTCCCAAACGTAGCCCAGGAGCTCTGATGCAGCCCAAGCCACTGAGGCTCCTGCATGCCCCAGCCTTGCAGATATGCACATTGGGACCCCACATGGAGCATAACTTTGAGCTGTGCAGCATCCCAGTTTTCTGACCCAAGGAGAAAGCTCCTAAAGCTAGGAAGCTCTAATCAGGAGTTGGAAGTTATTACATAAAGCTGAGACAGCTTTTCTCAGAATCCAGTTACTGCAAATTCTACTATTACAACCCTTTACCAAGAGGACAGTGCTGTGCTTCTTAACTCTCTTCCAAATTCTGCTGCAACCAGCAAGTTGAGATAAGCTAAGAGACAACCACAAGCCTATGTGACTAAAGAGGAAGCAGTTCTCAGTCCCTGCACTCCTGCCACCAGCAGGGCAGAAGCCAGAACTCTGGCCCTGAAACCTCAACAAGTTCCTTCAGACCCCATAATGAGAAGAGACTCAGCACTCAGCCTGCCCTCACGACAAGTCCTTAGCCCTCAAAGATGGCTAAGGGCCTACTTCACACCCAGCCCTGCTTTAGGCACAGTAATCCTAGCACTCTGGGAGGCCGAGGCGGGCAGATTGCTCAAGGTCAGGGGTTCGAAACCAGCCTGAGCAAGAGCGAGACCCCATCTCTACTATAAATAGAAAGAAATTAATTGGCCAACTAATATACATATAGAAAAAATTAGCCGGGCATGGCGGCGCATGCCTGTAGTCCCAGCTACTTGGGAGGCTGAGGCAGGAGGATCGCTTGAGCCCAGGAGTTTGAGGTTGCTGTGAGCTAGGCTGACGCCATGGCACTCACTCTAGCCTGGGCAACAAAGCGAGACTCTGTCTCAAAAAAAAAAGAAAAAAAGTTCCACCTATCACATACAAAATAATGAGGACTTGAGTGTGCATCTATGTGTGTGCCAGGAGGGGACGGTGGGTCCAGGGGCTCCCAGAAAGAGAAATGTGGGCTGGCAGAGTCAGAGAAAACCCCGGATGAAAACATGGGGAAAGAGAGTGGTTCCAGAAAAAAGTGAGCCATCTGGCTTTCCTCCACACATGGGGAGCCCTGAGTCCTCAGAGCCCGGCGCAAGGCCCAGCCCACAGCAGGCTCAGTAGATGTTTATAGACTGAATGACCAGGAGATTCAGGATTAATCTGGGAATCAGAGGGTCACTGTGGTAGTGGTGGCTGACACACTGGGCATGGAAGACAGTGGCCCCAATAATCCTGAGGCCTGCAAGACATCCCTGGCCCCTAATAGGCAAGTCGGGGAGAGAAAGGACTCTGAAATCTGGGACAGAGACATGAGGGTAGGCCCTGATCAGAAGTCTCACTCAGCCTATTTGAAAAAGGTCTGGCTTTCCTGTGGCAGCTGCCACCAGCACAACTGCACATTTGAAGCCTTATGCAGGCCACATTGTACTAAGTGCTGACTCTTCCCACCCAAGGAGGTGCAAGGGTGCTGCACCACCCCGCTGCACGTAGGTGGAGACACTGAACAGCAGCACACCCAGGCTTACCTCCCCATCCAGGATGCAGCCTCTCCTATGAGGCAGTTTCCTCTACCTATACTGCCTTCAGGTAGGGACTCCTGAGGCTCCTCCCCTGACCCCCACTTCTAACAACTCATGCTCTATTCTCTTTCTGCAAGGCCCTTTACTTAAAACCCAGCTCCAGGATCCTGCCTTCTATGGGCCCTCACCAGATTCCCCAGTTCGGCAGGGCAAGTTCAGCTGGGCACCGTGGCTCACACCTATAATCCTAGCACTATGCGAGGCCAAGACAGGAGGATCACTTGAGGTCAGGAGTTCAAGACCAGCCTGAGCAACAGCGAGACCCCATCTCTACTAAAAATAGAAAAAAAATTAGCTGAGCAACTAAAAATAGAAAATATTAGCCAGGCATGGTGGCACACCTGTAGTCCCAAATACCTGGGAGGCTGAGGCAGGGAGATCACTTGAGCCCAGGAGTTTAAGGTTGAAGTGAGCTAGGCTGATGCCACTCTAGTCTGGGTGGCAGAGCAAGATTCTGTTTGAAAAAAAAAAAAAAAACATTCCCCAGTTCTCAGAAATCTGCTGTGCCTTCCTGCAAACTCCTCATGGCTTCATGCAGGAAAGGCTCTTCGTGTGCCTGTGGGCCCCCTGGCCTCTCTCTCCCCTCACCTGCATGCAGCATAAGGCCAAAGGCCCAGGCAGGGCTGGTGCTAAGGAAGTGTTGAACAACTGAATGCAATTCTTTATAAGGCTTATCAAAGACAATAAGAATGATTTTCAAAAAGCCATTTCAAGATGGTAAATAAGACTCAAGATTCCAGCAGGAAAAATATCCCTCTTCTAAATAACACTGCAATATAAAAGGACATTTAAGAAGGAAAGGAAAGCTATTAACCATCTTTCCAGCCTTTAACATTACCATGTCGATTGTTCCACACCTGTCTAGTTACAAAAAATGTACATGGATGGTGGCTCAGTTTCCTTTTTTACCAACATGCAGTCTCTTTCCTCTGTGGTTTTCTTGCTTTTCACATCCAAGAGGTCTAACTCAGAAGGAGAAATCTAATATTGATTAATGGTACTTTGGTCCCATCTTTCCTTCTCTCAGACTGTGATGGCCAGAAAAGTGCTGGGGGGGTTCATTTCTAGATCCCCCTGTGGACAATTCCCCTATTGGCCTATCAGGGAGCTTTTCTCCCACTGGCAGAGACTGCCCGGTGAAAGGCTTCCTGCAGGAGATGCCCCCACCATGCTTCCACACCTGCCTATTCTTCCCTCCTGCCTCAGAAGTTCATTCTCAGTCCCCCTCACTGCTCAGCCTGATGTGGGATAATTACAGACCTGAAAGCCTGGGATA
This sequence comes from Microcebus murinus, assembly GCF_040939455.1. Classification (NCBI taxonomy): domain Eukaryota; kingdom Metazoa; phylum Chordata; class Mammalia; order Primates; family Cheirogaleidae; genus Microcebus; species Microcebus murinus. The sequence goes on along the minus strand of NC_134104.1, from coordinate 155,028,829 downwards.
AGACCAAAATCTCCCATCCAAGGAGCCCTTAATCCCTTCCAGGTGTCTGGACCCACCATTGGCTAGGAGAGGCCCTCCCCTGGCTAACCACCAGGAGCTCCCTCCTTACTCTCTTTCCTCCTTTCCCAGGGCTCAGGGTCTGGGAAGCAGAGGGTCAGGGATGCCCATGGTCCTACCTGACATGTTTTCACACATTGAGAGCATCAAACTCAGCTATTGGGGCCTAAACTCCATCAAGACAGATGTTCTCATAAGAGAAATATCTGCCTGTGGATCTGAGAGTGGTGATTAAGACCTGAGAAAAAAGCATGATGAGACACTGTATGCACATATGTGTGGAGGCATGTGTGTGCTGGTGTGTGCATGCACATGAGTGCACATGTACTGTATGCATGTGTATTTGAGCATGTGAGTGCATGTGTGATCACACTCTTCATGGCACGGCTAGCCACTGACTAATGAGCAACACACTGCCAAGCAGGCCTGCTCCCAAAGGGAAGGGCAAATGCTCTGAGGGACTAGCCCAGCCCTGGATCACCATGCCCACAGTGCCTGGGCCAGACTGAGCCAACAGAAGGGCCAGGGCCACCCCAGCATGAGGAAGAGCAGTGCCAGGTACACAGTAGGCACTGAAAAAAACATTAGCCTTGCCTTCCTCCCTTTCTTCCTTCCCTGGCTTGATAGCAAGTAGAGTGGGCAGAAAGCCTGGGATTCTGATGCCAAAGTCTTCAGGGAAGTGGGACATAATGAGAAGTCCAGCCAGCAGGGCTAAGGGAAAGACAGTGGTAGAACTGTATGGCCCATGTCTGACAAGAGAGGAGAGGCCAGGGTCTGAGGGCCAGGCACACGCAGCAGGCCCAAAGGCCCCCTGGCAAGTGTGTGGGAGTCCAGACAGCCTGGACTGAGGAGGTGCTGAAGGGCTGAGGGGAATACTGCATACTCAGCTATTATAGGTTTTTACCTAGCAGAAGATAGAGGGAATGTCTGGGGAAGGAGCTGGGGGCCCAGGGAAGTTTGGGAGTTCCAGAGAACAGAGCGGGGTGCCTAGGATGGAGGATGTAGTGAATACAGATCCAAATACAAGAGGGGGAGATGGAAGGGGTTAGGGTTTCAGTGGTGGCCAGAATAGCATGAGTGTGTGGTTTTACTAAGTGTCAGATCCTCATTGGGAGCTACTGGGCAGCTGGCCCTGGGCTGCACTGCAGACGTTGGCTGCCTAGCAATGAACGAGGCAGACAAGGCTACTCGGCTCATGGAACTCACCCTGTGGTACAGGATACAGGCAAAGACCAGGAAGACAAACAGGTAAGCCCAATTCATTCAGAGTATGACAGGTGCTTAGAAGAACGATATGGATGAGGAAGGGGGAAGACTACCCTGATGGGTCAGAGGGGGTGCTTCTGAAGAAAGGACATCTGAGCAGAGCCATGCAAACATTCTGGTAGGGACCATGCCAAGTCCCAGGGAAGGGCATCACAGGGGAATAAATGACAAGGTCTTAGCCTTTGAGGTGGGAATGTGCCTTGCAGGTAGGGAGCAGCAAGCAGGCCAGTGTGGCTGGAGGGATGCAAGAGAGGGAGATGTAGATCTGGAAGGCCTGGAACATGGGAGCAGACCCCTCCAGCTGTCCACCAGGCTGCTGCAGTGTTTAAGAAGCCCTGAGATATTCACACTAGCCAAAAGGTGGAAGCAACCCAAGTATCCCATCAACACACAATGGATAAATAAAATGTAGTGCATCCATACAATGGACTGTTATTCAGCCTTAAAAAGGAAGGAAATTCTGACACATGCTACAACATGGATAAACCTTGAAGGCATTCTGCTAAGTGAAATATACCCCAAACAAAAGGACAAGCACTGTTTTAAGATTCCATTTTTATGAGGTACTTAGAAACCTAGACTAGTCAAATCCATAGAGATGGAAAGGAAAACAGCAGTTACCAGGGGCTGGGAGAGGAGGGAATGGGGAGCTACTACTTCATGGGTACAGAGTTTCAGTACAGGATGATGGAAAAGTTCTGAATGTGGATGGCAGTATTGGCTGCACAACAATCTGAATGTACTTAATGCCACTGAACTGTACACTTAAAAATGATTAAAATGGTACACTTCATGTGATGTATATTTTACCACAATAAACAAAACAAAACAAGACAAAAGGAATGCAGTAGTGATATATGCTACAATGTGGATGAACCTCAAAAACATGATGCTAAGTGAAAGAAGCCAGGCACAAAAGGCCACATATTTTATTATTCCATTTATATGAAATATCCAGACTAGATAAATCCATAGAGACAAAAAGAAGACTAGTGGTTGCCAAGGACTAAGGGAGGGGAAAATGAAAAGCATCTGCTTAATGGGTATGGGGGTTTCTTTTGGGATCATAAAAAAGTTTTGGAACTAGATAGAAGTGGTGGTTGCACAACACTGTGAATGTATTAAATACCACTGAATTGTTCACTTTAAATTGGTTAAGTTTATGTTACGTGGTTTTCACTTCAATAGAGAGAGGGCGGGGAGAGAGAGAAAATCCCTGCATAATATCAGAGAACACCTCAGATGGGCTGCAGAGGTCCTCTTCTATTCACCTTGTTCCTGCCATGAGACAGCCTTCACCCAACACACCTGCAGACAGTCATTCTCTCCCTGACCCACCATGGTCCACCCAGCACTCCTCACACATGCGGACCCTCCTAGACAGGGCTCTGATCATTTGCTAATTCAGTCATCATGATATAATCCAACAGGCCTATACTGCCTAGGGTAGCAACCTCAGCAGGCAACTCCTGTGATACACCCTGCGAAGTCGGGAAACTGAAGAAGGAATCAGGCAAAACTAGTTGTCACCTGCTCACAGAGCCACACAGCCATGTCAACTGGCCCCACAGGAAGAAGAGTCCACCAAGGTCCCAAGTAAGCAGCACACCACCAATGACCAGAGATTCGTGAATCACAGAGCCAAGGGCACTTCCCACGACAGCTCAGAGACTAATGTGTCCAGGACTAGCACTGAAAAGGAAAGCTGCAGAGTAGGGACTGTGCCCGTTGAGAGTTCTCAGGATGCTTGCCCTGGAGGAGCCAGTAGTGGAGGGGCATGACTTGATGGGCCCAGCCCTGGCCACGGGTGTGGAAAGCCAGGCCCCAGCTGCCCAGTGAGAGGCAGGTATGGCCAAGTGGGTCAGGCCAATCTGCTGACGGAGCATGAGGCTCCAGGAGCAACGCTGCAGGGAGCTGCGTGGGATGTCAGCATCTTCTGGGCTGTGCCCCAACTCACAGCAAGCCTCTCCTTTCACTGTGCACATGAGCACGATCTGTCACCGATGAAGGGGCAGTGTGCAGAAGACAGTAGGCCAGACCATGGGGGAGGGTCAGGGAACTGGTGGTTTTTTAGCACAAGCCAGACACTTTACATCAATTGTTTCAGTTAATCCATATAACAGCTCTGCGCTGATATTCAGATGAGGAAACCAAGATTTAAACAGAGGAAGTGATGTGTGCAAGGCAAGGCTAGGATTGGTACCTAGCTCTCTCTTCCCCTAAGCCTGTGCCTTTTCCCCTGTCTTGTTTCATGCTCCCATGACCCTTCCTGACCTGAGGCATTGCCACCTGTCTTCAGAGAGCCAATTTAGTCAGGATAAGTCTGTTTTGTTTTGAGACAGGGTCTTGTTCTTTGGCCTGGACTAGAGTGCCGTGGTGTCATCATAACTCACTGCAACCTCCAACTCCTGGGCTCATGCGATCCTCCTGCCTTGGCCTCCCAAGTAGCTGGGACTATAGGTGTCTGCCACCATGCCCACCTAACTTTTCTATTTTTGGTAGAGACAGGGTCTCGCTCTTGCTCAGACTGGTCTCAAACTCCTGAGCTCAAGCAATCCTCCCACATCAGCCTCCCAAAGTGCTAGAATTACAGGCATGAGCCATCATGCCCAGCCTGGAATGAGTTTTCTTGCTGGCCCAGGGACACAGAGGAGAGCATCAGGGCACAGCATGCCAAAAGACCTGAGGAAACCATCCCTGCAGCAGATGCTCCTCTTTCTGACACCCAAGGGGCAAACTCCAGGGCACTCCAAGGAAAGGGCTGGCAGAGTGCAGTGGACAAGCAGCCCTTGGCTCCTGCCTCTATTCCCACTCACCCACACACAGTGGGCTCACTGCAGGGATCTCAAGTTGAAAAGCTCTCAGGAAACAGTGTCCACTTCCCCATATCTTTACTCGGGCAAGGCTTGTGCCTGACAGGCAGGGCAAGTCATGGTGAGTACAAGGAACAGCAAGTTCTCCTGCTTCCCTTACAGTTCAGTCACAGAGAAGAGAGCTGGGGACCATGCGAAGGCAACAGATGGAGTCCTCTCCATTTCTGCCAAATGCTGTGATTCATTTAAACAAATCCTACAGTTTCCAGAAATCTAATAACTATTGAAAAATAAAAGAATAAATTCTTCAGAAGCTAAGCATACTAGTGGTACGCTCAAAAAACTGGAAAACTGTTCTCCTGGTGTCATTCTGCAACCGGACGTAAACCAGGCAGGCTACACTCAGAATCAGCCTTCACTCTGAAGGAGATACCGTGGAGTAACTTTAGTGAAGAAAATGGTCTCAAGGGGAACCTGCTCCCAGTACTATCACCCAAGCCTTGGGCTCTATTTGCTATATTTGCCTTAACCCTCAACCTTTTTGGCCAAGACACAAAGCCACAAAGTAGCATTGGAGGAGGTGCTATATACTCAGAAGACCAACCTCAAAGAAGCCAAGCCCTTATTAAGGCCTCTCTAGGCTTCCAGTCACACTAATAAAGCCTTGGAAAGGAAGGCAGAGCCAAGTATGTGGGAGACTGTCATGCCCAGAAGTTCAAGTGAGAATTTTCTTAACTCCAGCAGAATCTTTGGGGAGAAGGTTTCATGTGTGACATCCAGGCAGCTCTAACGATGGCTACCTGTACTGCAGACCTCCTCTGTCCCTCCAATGTTCCTGGCCATACTTCCAGACCACCTCTCTGTGGCTTCCTTTCTCTGGAGCCCAGGGCCCTCCCTACTTGCCTTCCTCTTGGAGAACCAGTTCTCCTGTCTGCTCCCCTACAGCGGTTTCTTTAATACAGAGATGGTATCCGACACTGGTCACTGACTATACCATAGGAGCTAAGGAAAAACAACTGGGGCTTCTTGCTCTGCCTTGACCAAGGCTTGAAGATGGCTCCTCGTCTACTCCTTCCTCATTTCCGGTGGGCCATTTTTCTGTCTCAGACCATCTCTGTCATTGCTTCAAGATGGGGCTCTGGGTTGTGACTATAGCCTCCACTTGTTCCCAGGAGCCCAGGCTCTCCTCCTCCATGCATGTCACATATAGTGGCCAGAAGAATTTTCCTAATAAACCTCAGCAACCTGCAAGGGCTCTTCTGCTGTCTTTAGACTCAAGTATAAACCCTTTGGCTTCTGGTCTACCCCACTCAACCTCAAGTCCCTTAGCCCGGCCCTCCTATCCAGCTAAGCTGGCCTCCTCACAGCCCCTGCATTCTCCACAAATAATTATGTTTTCACTAGCCTGGAGCGAGTGAAATTCCCTAAACACTCCCTCAACCCCCTGCCAGCATCCCAAGGTAAAGGCCTGGTTCTTTAAGGCCTGGGCTCAGGCTGCCAATTCAGGATCGGCCTCTGAACTCCTTTCCCTTCTCCTCCTAAACTGGTACAACTGTTGTTGTAGAAATCCTCTACCCACCATCTCGGCCCCAACTCATATGTTATACCCCAAGGTACCTGATAATGAACTGCTTGCTTACTTCTCATTGAGGTTTCTTCTGGCTCCTAGAGTGCAGAGGGCCCATTCCTGTGCAGTGCCCAGCAGCAGGACAAGGCCTAAGCACAGGACAGGTCTCCCTCACTGCTTATATGGGGAACCAAATTCAAGGTGTTTTGCTACTTTTTCATCCCACTGGACAAATCTTAACAACAGAGTCAGAAGATTCTTAGGGCCATGCATAGAGTAAAAATGAATTGATAAGGAAGAACAACATCTGGATTTATGCAGAGGAGTTATAGCATATTTACAAACAACTTGGGGAAGGACTTCTGGAATGGTGGGGTAAAGAGACTGGCCAACTCTTTCTACACAAAACAACAACTTAATTGGAGGAAATTATAAAGAATGATCATTTAGAGTCTCTGGAAATTGTCCAAAGGGTGTACAGCAAATAGAAAGTCTACTAAATCTTGGTAAGAATGGTGAGAGTCCACGGCATTTGGGTCACAATTCCCTCCCTTCCCCAACCCCCAGTTCTGTCTTATGGAAACAGTATTCCAGGTGCTCTACTCAAGCAGATGTGGCCAAGAAGATAGCTCCCTCTCCCTCCAACTTTCAATTTAAGACTGTAGCTTCACCCCAAGAGAGGCAGGTTTCTCATCCCCTCTTGGGTCATGCTGCAGAAGCTCTATTTCAGGGAAAGATACACCCAAAAAGATCCCTTCTGGGATCACAGTCAATCCCAGGGATTAGAAAGGCTGTGGACATGCACTAGGCTGCACTCATCCAGTAGCAATCTGATCAGGATATAGAGCAGACTTGAAAACATTCCCTAAGCCACAGATGGATGCATTAATAAAAGGAGGATGCCTACTGGCACTAGAGAATTCAGCACAACCTCTGATCAAACACTGGCTGAACAATAAGCTACTAGGACCCAGGGCAACCTGGGTTTACTCAAAAGTAAGATCACACACATCCCTAAAAGTCTGGAAGACTATGTACACACCCAAGGTTCCAACCTCTTAGGAGTAATCCAAAAGGGAATCTCCAGACTGCTAATTCCTGGCTGAACGTGAGGCAAAAATGTAAACTCCTTGAACTGTGATAGCAGCCTCCAAACCACATGCATATCCAACAATAAAAGGTAAAAAATGCATATCCAACAATAAAAGGCTTACTGGTTAAAGCAGTAAGCACAATCGTTGACCAATAATGGCTTATGATGACCCAGGAGTAATCCCCAAGGATAAAAACTAAAAACAAGGGGAAAAATCTGAGCAGGGACACCTAGTTGCACACTTCAGAAAAAACAGATTCCATACAGTCAGTTTAGCCAAGTCACTAAACAAACAACTAAGCAAACAATAATAACAATATCAACCCCTGAAAGAGAGCAGAATCAATAACAAGTTGCACACTATATTATCTAAAATGTACAGTTTTCAACAAAAATTATGAGGCATGCAATGAAACAGGAAAGTGTGACTCATCTACAAAAAAGTAAGCAATAGAAACTGTATTTTGAGTCCAGATGTTGGACTAAGCAAAGACTTCAAAGCACTTCTTATAAATATGTTCAAAGAACTAAGGAAAACCATACCTAAGAAATTAAAAGAAGCTATAATGAGAATGTCTCATAAGATAGAAAATATCAATAAAGAGAAACTATCAAAGTAAACTAGAATTCTGGAGTTAAAAATTATAATAATGGCCGGGCGCGGTGGCTCACGCCTGTAATCCTAGCACTTTGGGAGGCCGAGGCGGGCGGATTGCTCAAGGTCAGGAGTTCGAAACCAGCCTGAGCGAGACCCCGTCTCTACCAAAAATAGAAAGAAATTAATTGACCAACTAAAAATATATATATACAAAAAATTAGCTGGGCATGGTGGCACATGCCTGTAGTCCCAGCTACTCGGAAGGCTGAGGCAGGAGGATCGCTTGAGCCCAGAAGATTGAGGTTGCTGTGAGCAAGGCTGACGCCATGGCACTCACTCTACCCTGGGCAACAAAGTGAGACTCTGTCTCAAAAAAAAAAAAAAAAAAATTATAATAATGTACTTAATCACTAAAGGAGCTCAACAGTAGATTTGAGCTGACAGGAAAAAGAAAAAGTGAACTGAAATATAGATCAGTAAGATTGGGCATCTGAAACAAAGAGAAAAAAGAGTTAAGAAAAATGAATAGGGGCTTAAAGAAATCTGGGGCACCATTAAGTGCACCAACATATGCATAATGAGAGTACCAGGAGAGAAGAGAAAGAAAAGGAGATAAAAATCGTCAAATATCACGCCTGTAATCCTAGCTCTTGGGAGGCCGAGGCGGGCGGATTGCTCAAGGTCAGGAGTTCAAAACCAGCCTGAGCAAGAGCGAGACCCCGTCTCTACTATAAATAGAAAGAAATTAATTGGCCAACTGATATATATATAAAAAAAAAAAAAAATTAGCCGGGCATGGTGGCGCATGCCTGTAGTCCCAGCTACTCGGGAGGCTGAGGCAGAAGGATCGCTCGAGCCCAGGAGTTTGAGGTTGCTGTGAGCTAGGCTGACGCCACGGCACTCACTCTAGCCTGGACAACAAAGTGAGACTCTGTCTCAAAAAAAAAAAAAAAAAAATCGTCAAATATGGGGGGAGGGGGAGGGTATATACATACAGAATGAGTGAGATGTGCACCATCTGGGGGATGGTCATGCTGGAAACTCAGACTTGTGGGGGGAGGGCAGAAAGGGCATTTATTGAAACCTTAAAATCTGTATCCCTATAATATGCTGAAAAAAATGTTGGAAACTGGAAAAAAGAATCGTCAAATAAATAATGGCTGAAAAGCTCTCAAATTTTATGAAAACATTAAGCATTCAAGAAGCTCAACTGTCAACCAAGAATCTAATATCCAGCAAAACTATCTTTCAAAAATGAAAGCAAGCCAGGCATTGTGGCTCATGTCTGTAATCCCAGCACTCTGGGAGGCCAGGGCAAAGGATCGTTTGAGCTCAGGAGTTTAAGACCAGCCTGAGCAAGAGCGAGACCCCATCTCTACTATAAACAGAAATAAATTAATTGGCCAACTAAAATTATAGAAAAAATTAGCCGGGCATGGTGGCGCATGCCTGTAGCCCCACCTACTCAGGAGGCTAAGACAGTAGGATCGCTTGAGCCCAGGAGTGTGAGGTTGCTGTGAGCTAGGCTGACGCCATGGCACTCTAGCCCAGGCAACAGAGTGAGACTCTGTCTCAAAAAAAACAACAAAAAAAATTAAAGCAAATGATTCAACATCAGTGTAAACCACCACATCCACAAGATAAAGAAGAAAAATCATACAATCTCATCAATTGACACAGAATAATCATTTGACAAAAGCCAACACTCATTCATGATTTTAAAAATGTCTCAAGAAGCCAGGCACAGTGGCACACACCTGTAGTTCCAGGTACTTGGGAGGCTGAGGCAGAGGATCACTTGAGGCCAGGAGTTTGAGACCAGCCTGGGCAACATAGTGAGACCCCATCTCTTAAAAAAAAAAAAAAAAAGCCTCGGCAAATAGGAATAAAAGAGAATTACCTCAACTTCACACAGAACACATATAAAAAATCCACAGCTATGATTAGACTAAATGGTGAAAGACTGAATGCTTTCCTTAGAAAACTTGGTACAAAGCTAAGACATACTTTCTTACTACCCTTATTCAACATAGTACTAGAAGTTCTAGCTACCGCGACAAGACAAGTAAAAGAAACAAAAGGTGGCCGAGTGCAGTGGCTCACGCCTATAATCTTAGTACTCTGTGAGGACGCGTTGGGAGGATGGCTTGAGCTCAAGAGTTTGAGACCAGCCTAAGCAAGAGCAAGACCCCACCTCTACTAAAAATAGAAAAAAATATTAGCTGGGAAACTAAAAAAACAAACAAACAAAAAAACCCCAGAAAATATTTGTAGACAAGGATGTGGAGAAATTGGAATCTTCAAATGATGCTAGCAGAAATGTAAAATGGTGCAGCTGCTCTGGAAAATTATTGGCAGTTCCTCAAAAAGCTAAACATAGAATTACCATATGAGTCCTAGGTATCTGTCCAGAGGAACTGAAAGCAGGTACTTGAACAGATATTTGAATGTCAATGTTCATTGCACCCTTATCTTCAGGGGTAGGTTCCAAGATGAATCTAGGCAGATACCTGAAACCATAGATAGTATCAAACTCTATATACACTATGTTGTTTCTATGCACAAATATTTATGATAAAGTTTAATGTATAAATTAAGCATAGTGGCCGGGCGCAGTGGCTCACGCCTGTTATCCTAGCACTCTGGGAGGCCGAGGCAGGCAGATTGCTCGAGGTCAGGAGTTTGAAACCAGCCTGAGCAAGAGCAACACCCCATCTCTACTATAAATAGAAAGAAATTAATTGGCCAACTAATATATATAGAAAAAATAAGCCGGGCATGGTGGCGCATGCCTGTAGTCCCAGCTACTCCGGAGGCTGAGGCAGCAGGATTGCTTGAGCCCAGGAGTTTGAGGTTGCTGTGAGCTAGGCTGATGCCACGGCACTCACTCTAGCCTGGGCAACAAAGCGAGACTCTGTCTCAAAAAAAAAAAAAAAATTAAGCATAGTGATTAACAACAATGAAAATAAAACAATTATAACAGTATACTGTAATAAAAGTTATATGAATATGGTATCTCTCTCTCAAAATATCTTATGGTATTGTACTATAAGAAACTGAAACCACAGAAAGTGAAACCACAGATAAGGGAGGGTACTATGATCAAAAAGTAGAAATAGCCCAAGTGTCCATTTATAGATGAATGGATAGATTCATCGATATACAGAGAGAGAATAGATACACATATATGATGGCATATTATTCACTCATAAAAAGGAATGAAGTTCTGATTGCTATGCTATGGATGAACCCGGAAAACATGTGCTAAGTGAAATAAGCCAGACACAAAAGGACAAATACTGTATGATTCCACTTAATTGAGGTACCTAGTATTCTATTTGCCTATTCTAGCAAATTCATAGAGACAGAGAATAGGTTAGAAGTTACCAGGCGCTGGGAGAGAGGGGACAGTGGAGACTTTCTGGTTAATGGTCATAGGCTTTCTGTTTGGGGATGATGAAAAGTTTTAGAAATAGATAGTGGTGATGGTTGCATAACATTGTGAATATACAGTAATTAATTCCACTAAATTGTACCCTTAAAATGGTTAAAATGGCAAATTTTATGTTATTTATATTTTACCACAGTTTTTCAAAAGTTAGCACTGTATGTAGTGCAAAAAATTTTTTTTTTAATTTAGCACAGTAATATACAATAAACCATTGAATTATATACTTTAAATGGATGAATTCTATGGCATATGAATTGTATCTCAATAAAATTGTTTTAAAAAAGAATTTATGTCAATCATTCACAAACTCTTCCCTCACACAGAATAAGATAAAACACTTCTTGACTCATTCTATGAAGCTACTATTACCCTGATATTAAAACCAGACATAGACATCACAAGAAAACTGTAGACTAGTATCCTTATGACTACAGATGCAAAATTATCAACAAATGAATCCAGCAGCATATAAAAAGATTTAACACCATAACGAAATGGGATTTATCCCAGATATGCAATTATGGTTTAACATAGAAAAATCAATTACTGTAATGTATCACATTGATAGAATAGACAAAAACCACGGGATCATCTTGACAGACCACATGATCATCTCAATAGATGCAGAAAAAGCATTTGACACCTTTTCCAATGCAATATTTTTTCATGATTAAAAAAAATTCATAGCACACCAGGATGCATTTAATAAAAAAATAAAATATTTAAAAATTTTTAAAGTTCAACAAACTGGGAATAGAAAGGAACTTTAATCTGTTACAGAGCACCTATGAAAAACCCATACCTAAATCATACTTACTGATGAATGGATAAAGTGCGGGGCATCCATACAATGAAATATTATTGGACAATAAAAAAGAACAAAGTACTGATACATGTTACATCCTGGATGAGCCTTAGAAAGCATGCTAAACGAAAGAAGCTAGATCCAAAAAAAAACATATATTGCATGATTGTATTTATACAAAATGTCCAGAATAGGCAAATCTACTGAGGCAGACAGTAGATTAGTGGTTACCTAGGCCTAAAGGGTAGACAGAAGGAGGAAGAACGGAAAGTGACAGCTGATGGGGATGGGGTTTCTTTTGGGGTAGATGATTAGATTGTGGCTTTGGTTGTACAATTCTAAATGCACCAAAAACCACTGAATGGTACACTTAAATGGGTGAATTTCATGGTATGTGAATTATATCTCAAAAAGATGTTAAGGCCGGGCATAGTGGCTCACGTCTATTATCCTAGCACTCTGGGAGGCCGAGGCAGGTGGATTGCTCAGGGTCAGGAGTTCAAAACGAGCATGAGCAAGAGCGAGACCCCATCTCTACTAAAAATAGAAAGAAATTAATTGGTCAACTAAAAATATATAGAGAAAATTAGCCGGGCATGGTGGCGCATGCCTGTAGTCCCAGCTACTCGGGAGGCTGAGGCAGAAGGATTGCTTGAGCCCAGGAGTTTGAGGTTTCTGTGAGGGAGGCTGACGCCAGGGCACTCTAGCCCAGGCAACACAGTGAGACTCTGTCTCAAAAAAAACCCCAAAAAGTTGAAAATATGCAATATACATTTCTAAACTGTCAGTATGTACTACTGTGCTAATGTATTAAGCATTCACAAAATTAGAAAATAAAAAGTGATATTGAAAATGAAAAAACCCCAACACTTAGCTATGAAACAGATAATGATTTCAATGCCTTTCATTGCTGGGAGTCAGAACAGCAACACCACCAGCCCCCACCCAGCAGCTGCTATGTTCTCAGCTCACTGTGTGCCAGGCTCTTCCTTTACATAACCAATCGCCTAACAACCACACAGGTAGGTATTCTTATCATTTCCATTTTTTCTGAGAAAACTGAAGACTAAAGAAACAAAGCAGCTTAAGGTCACCAGAAAAGCAGGCAGTAAGGCTGAGCCCAGCCTGGGAGCTCCTGACCCTATGAAGTGCTCCCTCAGAAACACCCTGAGAAAGCCAGTTCCTAGGAAACATGTCTCCTAGCTATTTGCCATTTAATAGAAAATGAAAATGTTCCCAGTAGGGTAGAATTTGAGTTAAAACCCAGGGACAGGCCATGCGCGGTGGCTCATGCCTGTAATCCTAGCACTCTGGGAGGCTGAGGCAGGCAGATTGCTCGAGGTCAGGAGTTCGAAACCAGCCTGAGCAAGAGCGAGACCCCATCTCTACTATAAATAGAAATAAATTAATTGGCCAACTAATATATATAGAAAAAAATTAGCCGGGTATGGTGGTGCATGCCTGTAATCCCAGCTATCTGGGAGGCTGAGGCAGGAGGATCGATTGAGCCCAGGAGTTTGAGGTTGCTGTGAGCTAGGCTCAAGCCATGGCACTCACTCTAGCCTGGGCAACAAAGCGAGACTCTGTATCAAAAAAAAAAAAAAGAACCCAGGACAGACTCCTGTGAGATTTGATTTCTTAGAAATTTTAAATTTATATTCCTGGGGCAAATTTAGAGGCAAAAGCCACCCACAAGCAGTAGGCAAACCAGCAAGACAGAGAAGAAATTTGGGAACAGGACATGATCAGTAGCCTATATTAAGGCCTGCCTAGAACAGTGTTTGGCATACAGTAAGCATTCAATAAATATTTGTTGAATGAATGAATGACCCCAAGCACTATCCTGCCCTAATGAGGAGGTCTGATCCAAGGTGGAGCTGGCTGCACTAGAAAATATTTTCAAGCTCCAAACACCAAAGCCCTTAATACATAAGAGTCCCAGAGAGATGGGAACTGCCCTCCTTCAGGGTTGGGGTTGAGTCTCAGTAGGGAGATAGGCCATGTATACTAATGTAGGGTGCCATCTGGCACCAAGAAGAAAGGCAAGGCCAGGCGCAGTGGCTCATGCCTGTAATCCTAGCACTTTTCGAGGCCGAGGGAGTTAGATTGCTTGAGGTCAGGAGTTCAAAACCAGCCTGAGCAAGAGCAAGACCCTGTCTCTACTATAAATGGAAAGAAATTAATTGGCCAACTAATGTATATATATATAAAATTAGCCGGGCATGCTGGCACATGCGTGTAGTCCCAGCTACTTGGGAGGCTGAGGCAGGAGGATTGCTTGAGGAGTTTGAGGTTGCTGTGAGCTAGGCTGACGCCACGGCACTCACTCTAGCCTGGGCAACAAAGCGACACTCTGTCTCAAAAAAAAAAAAGAAAAGAAAGGCAAGATGCTGGGTGCAAATGACTACTCATTCAGCAAATGGCCCTGCTCCCGGTGAACCTCTACGAACAATCTTCTGCTCAGATGATTGTGAATCACCATTGCTCGGATATGAAGGTATGAATAAAGAAAAGTAAATTCGCACCTCATGCCAGGGAAGAAAAAAGTAATTTCCCAGGGACCACTGCATCCAGAAGAGGGCCCTGGCCACAAAAGGAGATAAGAGCCTGTAAGTTCTCTGGAATCCAAAGGCAGTGGCTTGCTTGTAGAGTTATCTGAGACATAGGAGTGGTAAGAGCCCCCAAAAGGTATCATGGATTGCTTCAATTCAAGAAGGGATAAAGAGACAAAAAGTTATCTGGCCCAAAAATGCTAATCTGTTGAAACATGGGAGAGTGGGGAGAAGCATCTCCATATTGTTGAGTAAAAAAAAAAAACAAAGTACAAAGCAATGTACTTAGTATGATCTCATTTCTTCAAAAAAGTATTTATGGGCTGGGCGAGGTGGCTCACACCTGTAATCCTAGCAATCTGGGAGGCCGAGGCGGGCAGATTGCTCGAGGTCAGGAGTTTAAGACCAGCCTGAGCAAGAGTGAGACCCCATCTCTACTATAAATAGAAAGAAATTAATTGGCTAACTAAGATATATATAGAAAAAATTAGCCAGGCATGGTGGCGCATGCCTGTAGTCCCCGCTACTCGGGAGGCTGAGGCAGCAGGATTGCTTGAGCCCAGGAGTTTGAGGTTGCTGTGAGCTAGGCTGATGCCACAGCACTCACTTTAGCCTGGGCAATAAAGCAAGACTCTGTCTCAAAAACAAAACACAAAAGTATCTATGTAGGTACACAGTAGATTCATGGCTGCAAACACATTGGGAAAGATCTTAGAAATAGGTACAGAACAGTAATAATGCTGGAAAAGGAAGGGGAAGCAGAAGTTTTACTCAACATATGACTCAATTGTTTGAATATCACACAAAGAATGTGTTTGTGTCTTGTATAATTAAAAAAAAATTTTTTTAAGCCAAAAAAAAATTCCAGAAGTGTCATTAACATACTTAAAACTCAAAAGTACCTGGACACACAAGAACTTAGAAGAGTAATATAAAAAAGGGACCCCCAAAAAAGATAATGGGCACAAAAAAAGAAAAAGCACATTTGCAACAAGAATCCTGAGGCAAGATTGCTGAGAAGCATGGGGTTGGCAGGACCCAGTGGGCGATGAGAGCCAATCCCAAGCAAGTCTCCTTTCCAGAGTTGCTGCTGAGCATATGTCACCATTCTTAGGGCCCCCACTGTGCCCCTCCCTGCTGGGCACTCAGTATCCCAGGGCCCCTGTGACCTAGCCTGGAATGAAAATATAGTAAATTCACTCCCCATGTCTCAGTCACACTAAGCAATCACGTAGCACTGGTCAGAACTGTCATGGTCACCTGAGAAAAGCTACCCCCTGCAGGCTTTCCTGCCCTCGCCCCCACAGTGCACCTCCAGTCTCTCCCCTACATATCTCTCCTTCTTTGTGAACTCAGCCAGACCAATGGGGTCAGCACTGAGGGTCTCTGTTACATCTGTCTGGAGGTCTGGCCTTGGCATCTCTCGAAGGTGTGGCTTATGCTGCTGGGGTTTTAAAAGGTTTGTCCTGAGCCAAACTGTGACAGGCTGGTTTGGCTAATGAGGGCTACTGGGATTGTTACAGGGTGCCCTTGCTTCATACCTGATTAGTAAGGGGGAGTGTGCAGGATTCTCAGGGGAGACCCCAACAAAGACAGACCAAGTCTCCAACTCCAGGAGAAACATCTGAGCCCACCCACTACCAAGGCTTCTCCACAGGGAGGTCACAATTCACTATGGCTGACCCTGAGCACCAGCCCTTCCCAATGTTTCTTGATGGGTAACACAGAGTTCTTGCCCTTGAGAAGCCTGGTGAGTGAACCTCAGTGCTGTTGATAGCTGCTTAGTACTGCTTTGCCATGAGAAAAGCAAGCTCTTCCTTACTCCTACCCCAGCAGCAAGCTTTTGGACTGCTATGGTTCGAATGTTTTTGTCCCTCCAAAATTTATGTTGGAACTTAAACCCCACTGTGATAATATTAAGAGGTGGGGCCTTAGGAGGTGATTAAGTCATGAGGGCAGAGCCCTCATCAACGGGACTAGCAACTTTATAAAAGGTGGAGAGAACTAGCTAGGCCCTCCTTTGCCCTTCTGTGTCTCCTGCCATTTGAGGATGCAGCATTTGTCCCTTCCAGAGGATGTGGCAATAAGGCACCATCTTGGAAGCACAGACCTGGCCCTCACCAGACACCAAACCTGCCAGTGCCTTGATCTTAGATGTGCAGCCTCCAGAATGGTAAGAAAATAAATTTCTTTATTTTTATTTATTTATTTATTTATTCATTTATTTTATTTTGGCATATTATGGGGGTACAGATTTTAAGGTTTCAATAAATGCCCATTTCCCCCCCTATTTTTTTTTTTAGACAAGAGTCTCACTGTGTTGCCCGGGCTAGAGTGCCCTGGCGTCAGGCTCCCTCACAGCAACCTCAAACTCTGGGCTCAAGCAATCCTCCTGCCTCAGCTTCCCAAGTAGCTGGGACCACAGGCATGTACCACCATGCCCGGCTAATTTTTTCTATATATTTTTAGTTGTCCAGCTAATTTCTTTCTATTTTTAGTAGAGATGGTCTCACTCATGCTCAGGCTGGTTTTGAACTCCTGACCTTGAAGGATCCACCCATCTTGGCCTCCCAGAGTGCTAAGATTACAGGCATGAGCCATTGCATCCGGCAGAAAATAAATTTCTATTCTTATAAATTACCCCAGTCTCAGGTAATTTGTTATTGCAACAGTAACAGACTAAGACACATGGTCTAAAGCAACAGACACAGGCAGAGGCTCCATGCCATGGTAAGAGTGTGTTCATGGAAGACAGAATGGGCCCAGCAGCCAGGACCTGGTTAGGGTGTAAAGGAAGTTGGAGGACCCTGAGTAGAAAAGAGCAAGCAAACACACTCACGGTCTCAGAGCAAAAGAAGGGGCCCCAGAAACAGGAGTCTGAGGGGAAAGGCTGCTGTTATAAAAGGTGGCTGCCCATGGGAGACTGAGAAGATGGGGCAAAGTCAGAGCCCAAGACTGCTAGAATATGTTCTCTTCCCAGACAAGCAAAGAATCAAACCCAGGAGACATCATATCCACTCTTTGGAGCACACACTTTGGCAGTCACCCTGGCCACCTGGCCTTCTGTCTCACTAGGATACCAGTTTCTCCTGAGTGTCAGATAGAGTCCAAAAGGCTGCATGTGGAAGAGGTTTTAAAGGGGCATTTTCACACACTGGCCAGCAGCAGGGATCCTACAAATGACCCCTGAGAACAATGACCATTCCACTTAGTAGGAGAATCTGGTGGAGTGACCCCTAGCCAGCAGTCACACCTAACAGTGCTTCTACTCCTGGTGACCCCTGGGAAAGGGACAGGAACTTGCTGATGCATCCTAAAACATGTCTTAAAAAGTACTGCTAAAAATGGCCGGGCGCGGTGGCTCACACCTGTAATCCTAGCACTCTGGGAGGCCGAGGCGGGCGGATTGCTCAAGGCCAGGAGTTCGAAACCAGCCTGAGCAAGAGCGAGACCCCGTCTCTACTATAAAAAAAATACAAAGAAATTAATTGGCCAACTAATATATATATATATATAAATTAGCCGGGCATGGTGACACATGTCTGTTGTCCCAGCTACTCGGGAGGCTGAGGCAGAAGGATTACTTGAGCCCAGGAGTTTGAGGTTGCTGTGAGCGAGGCTGACGCCACGGCACTCACTCTAGCCTGGGCAACAAGCGAGACTCTGTCTCAAAAAAAAAAAAAAAAAGTACTGCTAAAAAAAAAATGTAATGCTGCCACCTCTCTATTTCTCCTCAGGGCACCAACAACTGTTTCAGTGCCCTCCCACAGTGGCAGGAGCAGCCAGCGGAACAAACAGCCCAAAAGCAGGAACAGGTAGTGAGCTCAGATCCTCAGCTCCTGTTGGAGCCCAGAAGAAAAAGCTAGGGAATGGTTAGAGGGGATGGGGAGGCAGATCATCTGAACAACCAGCCTCAGCAGCAATGGCAGCAGGAAGATGTCCTGGCTGGAAGTAGACTGTGTGTGTTATTGCCAGAACATGCCTCTTAGCTCCCATCCATGCGTCTGGTCCATCTTCCACTGAAAAGGGAAGCCCCTGCCTCTTTGAACATGAGCCTCGGCACCTTTGCATGTGTAGTTCCTCCAGCCTGAATGGGTCAACCCCTTGCGCCTCTCTAGCTACCTGCTTCCTTGACTCCTACTCATGCCTCAGACACACACACACACACACACACACACACACACACACACACACACACATCTCCAGCCCAGCATCACTTTCTCAGGACACTAGTTCTCATGGCTTCTGGTCCTACTCCTTCAAGAGCATTTCGATTTGTGTAAGATTAAAGTCAGTGTCTCCCACTAGCTCCTTGAGAATAAAGCTGTACTGGCTTTACTCACCACTACATCCCAGACCCAGCATAGGCCCTGGGAAGAAAAGTCTGAAAAAATTTCCATGAGCCTAGGTCCCTGAAGGTAGCCTCCCCAAGTCTCAGAGTACCTTAGAGTCATTCCCAAGAGAGGTACCTGGCAGAAATGGCCTATCCCCTGGCCCTCCCACTTTCTTCTGCACACACAGCTCAGGGATCTGAGGAGGCCATGAAAATGAAAGTTGATCCCAGTAATGAAAAGGGACTGGCAAGAGCAGCACAATTTCATCATGTATGAATGCAGAGACTGGGATGAGCTCTGCAGGGTCAGCTCTAAACTGGGGCAGCTGAGCTCAGTGGGCAAACAGGGACTGAAAGCCTCAAGACCCTTGGGGGTCAGGCTAGAAGAGAATAATGAATAGGCCATTGCCAAAACAAACAGCTGCAGGGGTGGCCCTGAGGTTAATCCTATCTTAAGAGGAGAGGGAGAGAGAGGTAAGGGGAAGAGTAGGCAAGATGAATTCGCCTTTCAGAATTTCCCCAAGTTCTTCTCTTATCTTAGTCTCTCCTGCCCAACGGTAGAGGCTGCCATTAGGACACCCCCAGATCTGCAGAAGGGCCCTATACAGACTGTGTATGTTGTCCTACCTGACTGCAGCTCAGAGCTAGTGCTGGCCCCTGGGCCACATTAAGCCTCTCAGATTCTCTTCCCTGAAAATCTAAAATGGCAAGAGAAAGGGAAGCAGGGAAAGGAACATGGGGGCCATGGGTTATGAAGATTTCATCAGCTTGGAGAAGACAGAATCACCAGGACACAGAGAGAGAAAGAAGAAGCAGGTATAAGCTGGCTCAAGTCAGAGACAAAAACAAGCAGCAGGGAAGTCAAGAAGGGAAGCAGGTCTGGGATGGTTTCCCTGATTCCTCATCCCTGTCTGAGATCTGACTGCAAACTAGCCTTGAGTTCTGAAGCACACCACTCTGATCTTATGATGTGACCCCCTTTTTGGCCTAAGGCCTTGGCAATCCAAGTTGGATTATGATATTTCCCACTAGAAGTGTTCTTTGATCCATCAACCACACCCTGCTCAGCTGCTCCCACTGACCTCGGGGCCCTAGGGAGCCGTAGCCTGGATCTGGGAAGAGGCTTCATTCCCAAACAAAAGACTTTTTAAGATCTCTTATTGGCAATGAGCAAAATCATTGATTTTGTCCTCAAAAAGATTCTATGTCAGATTAATTCCATCATGTTACAGACTCAAATTTTCCCAAGAAAAAAAGTCTTATAAACCCAACAGTCAGTACTATGTCAGCCAAGGGGGAGAGAGGGGGGCAAGTGGTGGCATTCCACGTGGGAGGTGTCTGGGGGTGCCCTATGAAGATGTCCACTGGGCATCAGAGAACCTGAGCTGAAGACAGGCTGGGGAGCCATCAGCATGCAGCACCTTTCAAGCTGAAGACCTGCGTGGGGCCTAGTGAGAGGGAAAAGAGACATGGCTAAGGGCTGAGTCCTGGGGTCTCAGGCAGGCGAGTAAGTGGTGCCAGAGAGGAGACTGAGAAGTAAACAAGGAGGTGCTCCAAAAACTAAGAAGGGAGTTTCCACTGGACAGTGTGAGTGTGGTTAAGGAGAGTGTGGTTAAAAGGGTCTCAGCCCACAGGCAGGGCTAGGCAGCCAAAGACAGGAAAGTATCCACTGAACCTGGCTATTAGGTTATTCCTGGAACCCCAGGAGGTAGAAGGGTCATGGTGTGTGTGTGCATGCATGCGTGTGCATGTGTTGAAGGAGGGGCAGCCATCTCCTAGGCTCAGGCCTGCTCAACTACAAAAGAAATCCTGCCCAAGGCTGGCAGGACACCAGCACTCTGAGATCAGTGAGGCCTCCAGAAAAGTCTTGCTGCCCTTCTCTTAACCATGTGGCTTGGGCTGAGCCCTTTGTGCTCACCCAGTCTGTGTAATCCAACTAGGCTAACTGTTGTGTTTCATCTGTGAATTCAGAGCCTGCACAGACCCTGATATACAGCAGGGACTAATAAATGTTTGTTGACTAAATGGACAAAGAAACAACATTCTCAAAATGAGGCTACATCTTCTGGTGAGCAACGCCTTCCCTGGAGATAAAGCAGGGTCTATGGAAGAGCTAATCTGTTCAGGTGGGGGGTTGGTAGTGCTCCCTATGTTCCAAGTGCCTAAACCCACCCCCACTGCATGCCATCGAATAATCATCAGCATAATTTACCAGAATCACATACATGGTTGTGGGTCTTATTCTTGAAAGCCATGCCATAAGTGTCTAGACCAGGGGTCCTCAAACTTTTTAAACAGGGGGCCAGTTCACTGTCCCTCAGACCACTGGAGGGCGGGACTATAGTTTAAAAAAACTATGAACAAATTCCTATGCACACTGCACATATCTTATTTTGAAGTAAAAAAACAAACGGGCAAAAACACCTGCATGTGGCCCGCGGGCCGTAGTTTGAGGACGCCTGGTCTAGACCATGTTGACTCGTTTACTGAACTATTCTCTGTGTCCATGGCAATTGGAGGAAGAAAGTATTGAACAATCTCTAAACAATCTGAACAAATGAGAGCAAGTCCTCATTTCCCTGAGGCATCGGGTGCCTGCACAGAGTGAGCACACCACAAAAGTGGGCTGCCCCAAGCAGTAGAGGTCTTGCTCCCATCCAGAGATGCCTAGACTCATCTCTTCTTTTGGCCCTGGAGCCTTACACCCCAGGGCCACCCTGAAGCTGTCCCCTGATCCCCACCCCAAGTCTACTCTACTCAGGGGCCTGTGATCCTTGCAACAGGGGCAAGGCATGTGCCAGTCCTGCACACTGGATACCCCGACACTTTGCTGGACACATGAAAGTTTCTTCATTCCAAAATGGCCAGGGAGATTCATTGAGCAGAGGAAGCCCAGTTCCTATTCCCTTTCCTGCCCCTGACCTGCTGTGGGGTGCTTAGAAACCTACACTACCTCTCTGAAATCAGTATTTCCACCCCACCAGTGATCCTGACCCTCTATTGGCCAGAGCTACACAGAGGAAAAAACACAGCATTTAAACGAAATCCCTCACTTACTATTAAGTATTGTTACTATCTTTTCAAAAGCAATGCATGTCTTTATCTGAACTTCTTGTTTTTTCCTGAGTCAGCCAGTAGGGACTAAGGAAAAGGAAGAGGGAACCTGACTGAGGCCCATGTTCCCTGCCAAACTTTGCTGGGAGGTTCAGTCCTGGTCATTCCTGGCCTGGGGTCACTTCCTCTCAATTTCACAGACCTGAGAATCCCAGAGTGAAGTGCTCATGTGGGGAGTGCAGGGAACACAGAATGCTTTCCAAAAGGACAAAGCTTCTGGTTTCCTCTTTCTTCTTGTCTCTGAAAACAAGTTCTTAGCACCAGTAGGCAGGCCCAGAGCATCAAGCCAGGTCTTGGCTTTGGAAGGGAGGTATTGTTCCCAAGGGTCTCCACCAAGCTCTCTGGCTAAGTTGAGGACAAGGAGGACATTTTTGCTTTCCTCACTTGCAGTCAGGGGTATAGAGGTTTTTGTTTGATTTTTACCATTTAGAAGAGAAGCTGATTGTATGACTCTGGCGTCTGTCCTGGAACCCTGGATAGGCTTCCCAGGGCTCCCTGTACCCAACTGGGTACCTGGGTAGGGATAGCGCCAAGGCTATGTGCCTGCTGCCCTTCAGGCAAGCTTAGGTATACACCAAAATGGCCTGGTAGGTACAAAGTACCAATGAGAGTAGGAACCCTTGGATGGGTTCCACATGTACTCTAACAAAGCTGGGGAGGAAGGCGTGGGCTGGAGGGCAGCAGTGAGACAGATATGGTCTGTTGGGAGCACCCAGAGCAGGCTGCCTTGCTCTGCCTGTTCCCTTCTTCCCTTTCTTCCACTGGCTTAGCCTGTGTATCACAGCTCCCCAAAAGTACCCTGGCAGGAAACCCCTTCTGACTCTGCTCTGTGGGTGGTGTATCTCAGACTGCCAGGCAATCAGTGCTAAGCACCATCATTTGCAAAAGTGCTTTCAGCACAGGAGGGGAGCAGGGATGAATGCTTAGCGCCAGGGGTCCTCAAACTTTTTAAACAGGGGACCAGTTCACTGTCCCTCAGACCGTTGGAGGGCTATTGGAGAGTGCAATGCACATTCCACACATGTGCACATTCCACACACATGCTCTGGTCGGCCGGGGGACAAACCGGCTGCTAAGCAGAACAGGCAGCTGGCAAAAACACCCTGCCGGCCGGATAAATGTCTTCCATGGGCTGCGTGTGGCCCGCGAGCCATAGTTTGAGGACACCTGGTAGCCATTAGTAAAGTCCTACTCCAGTCTACTGGCTTCTGAGCTAGTTCCATGTACCATAGCCTTCATCTTGGGCCCTGGGCCCAAAGAAATATATCCCAGAGTTAAATTATGGTGTCTCTACCCAGTTGTCATAACCCCAGAGCAGCAGACCCAAACCTGGAGCTCCCTCGCTCCTGCCCTCTTTCCAACCCCTAGAATCTGCAAAGGGGGCCCTGTCCCATGCCACGCTCATTCCAGCTGAAGACAAACACCCTTAGCCAGGCTTCATGGAGTTTCGTGAACAAGAGTAAAAGCTAAAGAGTCAAAAAGACACTCTTCCCATAGTGAGGGCTATTCTCTCTGAATCTGGTGGCCTGAGCTTTGGCTCTGAGTAAGAGTGAGACCCCGTCTGTAGACTCTGAGAACCTATGAAATGGGCCAGGCCTTTCAAGTGAACTCTCCAGTCTGAGCCTCAAATTCTGTATGTTTTAGCAGCTATACATGAAGATAAGGAGGATGGACTACAGTGGGGCCCTGATTCCCCCAGGCAACCCCCCACTGAGTCAGAGCTCAAAGAGGGCAGAGACCATACCCTTAATCAAGTTTAACTCAAACATGCTCTGGGGTAGGAAATAGGGATGCTAATCTACCTTGTTCACCTTTCAATCCCCAGCCCTGGGCATGGCACCTGGTATCAACTAATAGATGTTTAAAGCCAGGCCTCATGCTGAATGCTTTCATTCCCAACATTTCATTTGATAAGATAAATGTTTGTTGAATTGAATGTACTTGACTCACTTTTTTGGAGCCCTAGTATTGCCGAAATTTCCTCCTCTTCCTTATCTCTTCCTCAGGGTATTTGTAGGAGCCAGGTGGTATTAATATTAAACCACTTGCAGGGCAGGGGAAGTGCTACTTTACTTTTCCAGCCAAGACTTGAATACCCAGCTGCCTACCCAACATGTCAGTTGGATGCCCCTAAAATACAACTTGTTCAAGACCAAACTCCTGATCTTAGGCCCCACCCCTGATCTTCCCAGTGTAAACCAAATACTCAGCCCAAAACTCAGAGTTCCTCCTGACTCCTCTCTTTTCTAACTCTTCACAGCCAACCCTTCAGCTATCCTTCTGGCTGTATTTCCAGAATATACTCAGAAGCTGGGCACTTTTTACCACTCTCACCACCCTCACACCCCTTCCCAGCTCCCTGTCCTGCTGCCCAGCCTGGGTACAGTGACCATGCCCTCACATCTGAATCCTGCCTAAGCCCCTCACCAGATCCCTGCTGCTGCCCTTGTCTCTCAGACTTAGCAACATAAGAGGAAAACAACGCATGTATTTACTATTTTGTTTCAGCAATCCTTCTAGAAAACTATCTCATAAACACAGTGGTAAAATTAAAACGCACCAGGTCCTTCACTATGGTTCTATATGTGAGAGCAAAAGATTGAATGTAGCCCAGTGTCCACAGATAAACAATGGCACGTCCACATGGTGGAGCATGACACAGATGCAAAAAGGAATCAGGAGGATTTCTATGTCCTGCTACAGGGTGATCTTCAAGATACATTATGTGAAAAAAAGCAAAGTACAGAACAGTGTTTAGGGCCTGCTACCTTTTATATAAACAAGAATGGTAAATATATATTTTTTTCTTTATATTTTCCACAAGAAACAGTGGGAAAAAACTGATAAAATGGTGTCGCGCCCGCCTCGCCAGCAAGGAAGACGCGGCAACTGGAGTTCTTCTGACAGTGCTTTAATGGGGATTGCTTAACTGGTTACATGCGGAAGACCCTGAGCACAAGCTCTCACACACTTATATACTCTAAGGAAGGAGGGAAGTGATGGGGATAGGTTAAGAGCGCGCGAGGGTTATTACTGATAGGCCAAGCTAAGATCCTTCATATGTATACTTAATGAGCCTTCATATGCATACTTAATGAGACAGGAAAAGCCCTTACACCTGCGCGGTTCACCCTGTTTATCAGTCCTGTAGTATGGGCGTGACCAGGAAGCCGGCGCCATCTTGCAATGGCGTTAACACCGCGCCCCACAAAATGGTTTCTTATCAGAGAAGGTCAAGAATAAGGCAGAGAGCCGGGCGCGGTGGCTCACGCCTGTAATCCTATCACTCTGGGAGGCTGAGGCGGGCGGATTGCTCAAGGTCAGGAGTTCGAAACCAGCCTGAGCGAGACCCCGTCTCTACCAAAAATAGAAAGAAATTAATTGACCAACTAAAAATATATATACAAAAAATTAGCCGGGCATGGTGGCACATGCCTGTAGTCCCAGCTACTCGGGAGGCTGAGGCAGTAGGATTGCTGAGCCCAGGAGTTTGAGGTTGCTGTGAGCGAGGCTGATGCCACGGCACTGACTCTAGCCTGGGCAATAAAGTGAGACTCTGTCTCAAAAAATTAAATAAATAAATAAGGCAGAGAGAACAAGATGGAACTAGACAATATACCTTGGTTTTTTTTGTTTTGTTTTGTTTTGAGACAGAGTCTCGATTTGTTGTCCAGGCTAGAGTGAGTGCCGTGGCATCAGCCTAGCTCACGTAAACCTCAAACTCCTGGGCT
The DNA here is from genome assembly GCF_040939455.1 of Microcebus murinus. Taxonomy (NCBI): domain Eukaryota; kingdom Metazoa; phylum Chordata; class Mammalia; order Primates; family Cheirogaleidae; genus Microcebus; species Microcebus murinus. The sequence continues at coordinate 155,003,449 of NC_134104.1, read as the reverse complement.
CGAACGATCCTTCTGCCTCAGCCTCCCGAGTAGCTGGGACTACAGGCATGCGCCACCATGCCGGGCTAATTTTTTACATATATATCAGTTGGCCAATTAATTTCTTTCTATTTATAGTAGAGACGGGGTCTCGCTCTTGCTCAGGCTGGTTTTGAACTCCTGACCTTGAGCAATCCGCCCGCCTCAGCCTCCCAGAGAGCTAGGATTACAGGCGTGAGCCACCGCGCCCGGCCTATTTGGAATACTATGAAAGCTTTATATAATTTTTTAAAATTAAATCAAAAAGGCTGGGCACAGTGGCTCACGCCTATAATCCTAGCACTCTGGGAGGCCCAGGCAGGAGAAGTGCTCAAGGTCAGAAGTTCGAAACCAGCCTGAGCAACAGTGAGACCCCTGTCTCTACTAAAAATATAAAGAAATTAATTGGCCAGCTAAAAATATATAGAAAAAATTAGCCGGACATGGTGGTGCATGCCTGTAGTCCCAGCTACTTGGGAGGCTGAGACCTCCCTTGTTTTTGTTTTAGAGACAGGGTCTTACTGTGGTGCCAGGCTGGAGTGCTGTGGCATCATCATAACTCACTGTAACCTCCAACTCCTGGGCTCAAGCAAGCCTCCTAACTCAGCCTCCTGAGTAGCTGGGACTACAGACACATACCACCATGCCCGACTAATTTTTTCTATTTTTGTTAGAGATGGGATCTCCTTCTTGCTCAGGCTAGTCTCAAACTCTGGCCTCAAGCAATCCTCCTGCCTCGGCCTCCCAAAATGCTAGGATTACAGGTGTGAGCCACCGTGTCTAGCCTTAATTCTTTACTTTGCATGAATTTCTGTCCTTTGCTATGTGACTTTGCAGTTCCTCCAACTAGAAGTAGAGTATACTTTGCCAGCTGTGCTAGACTGCATTTTCCAAAAATGTTCTTGGCAAGACTTACAGTCCCAGTTGCTCTTATAGAACCTGGACACACCCAGTCAAGAGATAGAGTCCATGTCTCCTCCTCTTAAACCTAGACAGGACTTTGTGACTGCCTGGGTGAATAGAATGTACCAGAAGTGACACTGCGTGTCTTTTAAGACTAGGTCATAAAAGGTAGTAGTACAGCCTTCTACCTGCCCCCCATCCTTTGTCCTCTGTCCACCATTGGAACCCAGCAACCACGTTGTAAGGAAACCCAAACTAGCCTACATGGACAGATCACATGGAGAAGCACTGAGGCCCTCAGCTAACATCCAACAGCAACTGTCAGACGTGTAAGTGACAAGCCTTCATATGATTCTCTTTTTTTTTAGACAGAGTCTCACTCTGTCACCCCAGGTAGAATGCAGTGGTGTCATCATAACTCACTGTAGCCTCAAACTCCGGGCTCAAGCGACCCTCCTGCCTCAGCCTCCTGAGTAGCTGGGACTACAGGTGCATGCCATGACACGTGACTAATTTTTCTGTTTTTAGTAGAGACAGGATCTCATTCTTGCTCAGGCTAGTCTTGAACTCCTGACCCCAAGCAATCCTCCCACCTCAGCCTCCCAGAGTGCCAGAATTACAGGCATGAGCCACTGCGCGGCCCAGATGATTCTAATCTCTAGCCTTCGAGTCTTCCAGCTGAAGCTCCAGACTTTGTAGAGCAGAAATAAGCCATTCCACTTTGCCCTGCCTGACTGAATTCCTGACCTACAGAATCTGTGACCAAAATAATGGTTGTTTTCCACCACTAAGTTTTGGGGTAATTTGTTACACAGCCATAGGAACTGCAGTACCACCTCCTTGACTTTGGGCTTAACCATGAATGGCTTTGACTAAAGGAATGTTAGCAGATGTGTCATGTCAGAGGCTTGAAATGTGCTTGCGTGGTTAGGCACACCCTCTTGTGCATCTGTCATCACCCTGGGAAGAAGATGCCCAGCTAGCCTGCTGTCCAAGGAAGATGAGAGACACATGGAGAAGACCTGAGCCCAAATGTAGCCTGCAGCCCAGACTAGGCCAGTTAGTAGACATGTGAGTGAGAATTAAAAAATCGTTATCTGTGGCCGGGCGCGGTGGCTCACGCCTGTAATCCTAGCTCTTGGGAGGCCGAGGCGGGCGGATTGCTCAAGGTCAGGAGTTCAAAACCAGCCTGAGCAAGAGCGAGACCCCGTCTCTACTATAAATAGAAAGAAATTAATTGGCCAACTGATATATATATAAAAAATTAGCCGGGCATGGTGGCGCATGCCTGTAGTCCCAGCTACTCGGGAGGCTGAGGCAGCAGGATCACTGGAGCCCAGGAGTTTGAGGTTGCTGTGAGCTAGGCTGACGCCACGGCACTCACTCTAGCCTGGACAACAAAGCGAGACTCTGTCTCAAAAAAAAAAACAGGCTGGGAAAAAAGCTTAACTTTATATCCTCTTAATTGCATAACCACACAGAGGAGAATTATTTCTAATAACTTTAAAATACAGAACTATACATCCCTGGAAAGATATAACCTAAGGACAAAAGAAACCAGAAAGAAATTAGGCCGGGCGTGGTGGCTCACGCCTGTAATCCTAGCACTCTGGTAGGCTGAGAAGGGCAGATTGTTTGAGCTTAGGAGTTCAAGACCAGCCTGAGCAAGAGCGAGACCCCGTCTCTACTAAAAAAATAGAAAGAAATTAGCTGGACAACTAAAAATATATAGAAAAAATTAGCTGGACATGGTGACACATGCCTGTAGTTCCAGCTACTTGGGAGGCCGAGGCAGAAGAATTGGTTAAGCCCAGGAGTTTGAGGTTGCTGTGAGGGAGGCTGACACCAGGACACTCTAGCCAGGGCAACACAGTGAGACTCTGTCTCCAAAAAAAAAAAAAAAGAAAGGAAATCTTACAACTACGTTCGTATTATTGTTAATAAAAATATCTATATTATTATTTTGAAACAAATACATATACACACATATATATACTTACATACATATACATAAATATATACATCCTACATTCATATATTTATTAGAATAAGGCAAATAGGTAATAATGCCAATATCTTAAGAACTTTAGGAACTGAGTTTTTTTTAGTTTAAGAGAACAGAGGGAGAAATTAAGTAAAAACCCAGTCTATCCTGATTACATTCATAGTTAATCACTAAAACAAATAAACAAAAAAACAAAAAAGAAACCCAGTCTATGGGATAATTCCTATAAATCTATATGGAAATATCAGCATGAACTCTGAAATAGACAGATAGATATTCCATATTTATATAATAAAAGACCTAGAAGCAATTATACCTCAGTAGCTGAGCATGCCTCATGCCCAGACTATAGTCTCCAGACACCATTTCCCAATAAAATGAACCAAGGCTTCTTGAAGAAATGGCCAATGTCAGGTCTGGGGCAGGAAATAGACAAGATGGGGCTGGGACATCCATTGTGCCAAAAATAAAGAAAGTTATCTAAAAACGACATATAGATGTCAAAACGATGTAGGAACCAACCTGAAGGAGTAACCACTGGCCAAAGATGGGACAATTTGAGCATTAAAAAAAATGACGGGAGGCTGAGGCAGAAGGATTGCTTGAGCCCAGGAGTTTGAGGTTGCTGTGAGCTAGGCTGACGCCATGGCACTCACTCTAGCCTGTGCAACAAAGTGAGACTCTGTCTCAAAAAAAAAAAAAAAAAAAATGACTGCAGTAGATTGCAATATATCAAATATGTTTAAATCCATGTGTTTATAATAATATGAAAACAAAACAAAAGCATTTATCTCATTTTTGTATGAACTGAATTTCAGGGTAATCAAATGATTGGCAGATAATTTTCTCTACAGAAGAATTTCAGCTAATGTAACCCTTAATTAAATAATGGATTTAGCTAAGGATCATTAATGAATGCTAAATCTGATAGGTAGAAGGTTGATAGGGACTTTATAATGGATAAATCACTAGTAACACCTGAATCCCCTGATCCATCTTTTCATCACTGAAGTGGAACAAGGGACATTAGTGCATCCCTCTGGGATGCAATAGGAAGCACATAATACCACCAATGCATTATTCTTGCCAAAAAGATTGAACCTGAATCTATTCTGATCTAGATCTAAGCATGAATTTATAGGAAATATGGGGACACTAGGGAACAAGTAAAACGACATCATAAGGAAGTGCTCAGCCAAAACCAAAATAGGAGAGATTCTCAGGACAAATGTCCCTATTTCTTCACCAAATAAATGGCATGAAAAAAAAAAAAAAAAGCAGCAAGGGGGACTGTTAGAGTAAGAGACTTAGGGAATACATCAACCAAATACAGTGTGCAGACCTTGTTTGAATCCTGATTTGAACAAACTGACTCTAAAAAATCATTTTTTAGATAGTCAGTGAAAACTAATTTATAGCTAACTTTTTTGGTTGTGATAATGTCATTGAATTAAATTTAAAGCACCCTTTATTATAAAGTATTTATGAGTGAAATGATATGTTTGGATTTTGAATGAAAATACTCCAGCCAAAAAAAAATGTTGGAGGACAAAACAAGTTGGCAAGGCACTGACCATTGTTGAAGCTGGGTGATGGGCTCCCTGAAGGACCCCATACCATACTATCCTTTCTCCTTTTATGTGTATTTGAAATTTTCATCTGCAGAGTACTTGCTTCTCCTGGGACATCTACTCTACAGAGCCAAAGGCCAGTGTACCAACCCCAGAGAGAGCCCAGCATGACATGGCCAACCAGGAAAGGACAAGTTCCACACAAGGGTTCCTCTGCAGTGTAGAGGGGCTGCCATGGCTAGGGTGCAATGGGTAGTTGCCTCTCCAGTCCAACCCTAGCTCTCCTACTCTGCTCAGCTGGCATCACTCAAAACCTGAGCTAATAAAGCCTAGGCCTTGAGAGTGCAACGCTAGCCACTCAAGGTCAGGTGTAGGGGTTTGGAAAGTGGGCTCACAAGGGCATAGGAAGAGGAGAAAGTCTCACAGTATGATTCCTGAAACAAACACAATGCCTTAATTATTGCTCCAGTTCATGGAACAGAATCAGTATCCAAAAAGAGTGTCACTAGGTTGAAAATGATCTCCAAGTATAACCAGAGAAGACATGGCAGGGACTTGTGCAGGCCCCCATAAATTCATACTTGGGCTGCACAAGTCCAGAACAGAAAGCACCCAGCCTTTGTGTAAAGATGCCCCGTATGAGGCTGGACATGTGTGGGAGTAGCTTCCAGAGAATTCTCAGAAAGGAGTAGGAAAGTGTTCTCATACAGAATGAGTAAAGGTCCCTTGTTCTTCAGACTATGTCACTCATAGTGTGTACGGCATGCTAAGCCCTGGGCCCTGTTTTCTGAGCTTCCCCGTCCTCAGGAAACTGACAGCCTTGAGCAATGCAGCCCAGGTCAGCAAGGGCCCCAGAGTCCCATCACAGCCACAAGAGCTAGAGATGTCAAGTCCAGAGAAGAAGATCAGGGTTGAGGAGATGAGAGCACAAGGGCCCTCAGCCCTGGCACATGACAGGCTTAGTGAGCACCTGCTAAACCTGTGAGCAGATAAGTCAGCTGTGCCAGAGGGCAAAGCTAGGAGCAGCAGATAGAAGATGGTAAGGATGGTAAGGAAATCATCACATAGAAAACAAGACACATGGACAAAAAGAACTTTCTATCAGTGGAGTCATCTGCTTGGAAGGGACCAAAAGCCACTGACCACTGAGGTGGTCATACCAAGGCAGAGCTCCAGCCTGTGCATAGTATGATAGCAGACATTCTGGTACTCATTAGGGGTTGGATTATATGCTCAAAATAAAAGGAGAACAGAGCAAACATACCACTGCTGAAGCCAAACCATGCTCCTGAAAGAAGCAGCCTCACATGCTGGACCTTGACATCGCAGGAGACTTGGCACCACAGAACCCACAGAGCTGCAGAAGCTACAGAGAGTACCATATCCATCTCTTCACTCTACAAATGAAGGAGTCTGCCCAACTGCCCAAATGGAAGGGGCAGAACTAATGTCTCTTTCGGACTATCCTTTTTCATGTCCTACCCTTCTCCACCACAAGCATTTGCCAACTCCAGTTCCCCTAGAAATCATGGGCATGCTGGCTGCTGCCAGAGCACCCACAAGATGTGGGTGGAACAATACTCAGGAGATAAGCAACTGAGGACAGCTGAGAACCCTCCCTAGCCTGCAGCAGGCTCTGTGGGCCCAGGTAGGAGCCTTACTGGCTAGCCAGCCAACCCAGCACAAGAAGGCTGACAGCTTTTCAAGAGCCCCTACCTACCAGAAGCAACCCAGAGGCAGGTTGCCAATAAGCCCCTCTCTTGGCTCCAGGCTTACTGTGCAGTCATCTTGTCCATTCTGAAAAATGTCTGCAGCACGATGGAAGAGCAATCCTCTTCATTTAGAGCTGCTTCTAACTAACCTAAAGGGTGCACATTATACTTTTGATTTATGATCTTCTTTTCTTTTCTTTTCTTTTTTTTTTTTTTTGAGAAGTCTCACTCTGTCGCTCTGGGTTGAGTGTAGTAGTGTCATCATAGCTCACTGCAACCTCAAACTCCTGGGCTCAAGGCATCTTCCTGCCTCAGCCTCCGAGTAGCTGGGACTATAGGTGCATGCCATGATGCCCGGCTAATTTTTCTATTTTAAGCAAAGACAGGGTCTCATTCTTACTCAGGCTGGTCTTGAACTCCTGAGCTCAAGCAATCCTCCCGTCTCAGCCTCCCAAAGTGCTGGGATTACAGGCATGAGCCACTGTTCCCAGCCTATGACCTTGTTTTCTATCATCAATGGGGCTGAAGAACAATGAGAAGTATCACCCTTCCTTTTTACACACCTCACAGAAATCAGCTGTCAGAGCTGGAAGGGACTTTGGAGATAATCTCGTTAAACCTCTCATTTTACAGATGAAAAAGCTGAGGACCTATCCAACATGCACAAGCCAGTTCTGGGCAATGTCAGGATTGATATCTTTTTCTCTTTTTTTTTTTGAGATAGAGTCTCACTATGTTGCCCAGGCTAGAGTGCCATGGCATTAGCCTAGCTCACAGCAACCTCAAAAACCTAGGCTCAAGCAATCCTGCTGCCTCAGCTTCCCGAGTAGCTGGGACTACAGGCATGCACCACCATGCCTGGTTACTTTTTTCTATATATTTTTAGCTGGCCAATTACTTTCTTTCTATTTGTTTTTTAGTAGAGACGGTGTCTCACTCTTGCTCAGGCTGGTTTCAAACTCCTGACCTTGAGCAATCCGCCCACCTCAGCCTCCCAGAGTGCTAGGATTACAGATGTGAACCACCACGCTCGGCCTGTCAGGATTGATTTCTGAACCCCCACCTCAGATGCTTCCACTATTCTTCACCGCTGACACCACCCTCCCCTGTCCTTTGCTCAAATGTCACACTCCTTGATCCTTTTCCCCTCCTCAAAGCCCTTCCCATCCTCTAGCTAAATTTCCCATCTTTCCAGAGGAGAAGGCAGAGGGGTGGCACAGTTCTCTAGCTGTGTTCAGCATACGGCATTTTGGCTTGCTAAAATCTCTAGCTGGCTGTTCTTCTAAATCGCTCACTTAGGCCTTTGGAGCTTCCCAACAGAATAAGTTAATGTTGTGAATGTGTTTTGTAAGCTGTAAAACACCATATAAATATATGCTCTACTATTTTAGAATATGAAATAATACAACCTTTTAATCATACTCTCATTTATCTTGCCTCTACGAGATAAAGAGAAGGCAGGAGCAAACCCTAGTTTAAGGAAGAGGAAGTTGAGGGTAAAGATCTGGACAAGTATTTCTCCTCCTTCAGACTATGAGCCCCTTGAGGACAGAACCCATTTTGTGCTCCTTCCTTTGTTCCTCACATTTCACCAAGGGACAGGCATCCAATAGGTGTTCAGCAAAGGGTTTCCTGAATACAGGGATAAAATTTCACTTTAAAATTCTTTTACTTGGCCAGGCGCAGTGGCTCACACCTGTAATCCTAGCACTCTGGGAGGCCAAGGCAGGTGGATTGCTCAAGGTCAGGAGTTTGAAACCAGCCTGAGCAAGAGTGAGACCCCGTCTCTACTATAAATAGAAACAAATTAATTAGCCAACTAATATATATAGAAAAAATTAGCCAGGCATGGTGGCGCATGCCTGTAGTCCCAGCTACTTGGGAGGCTGAGGCAGTAGGATTGCTTGAGCCCAGGAGTTTGAGGTTGCTGTGAGCTAGGCTAACGCCACGACACTCACTGTAGCTTAGGCAACAAAGTGAGACTCTGTCTCAAAAAAATAAAAATAATTAAAATAAAATAAAATTATTTTACTTCTAAGTAGAATCTAACTGGAGAAATCCTTACAACCATTGCCATGTACAAAAATAGTACAGGTGATGGGGTGGGAAGGTTAGGGAAATGTTGCCCAAAAGATACAAAACTTCACTTAGATAGGAGGAATAAATTCAAGAGATCTATTGTACAACATAGTGACTACAGTTAATAGCAATGTATTATATTCTTGTAAATCGCTGAGAGCAGATTTTAAGTGTTCTCACCATAAAAAATAAGTATATGAGGTAATGAATATGTTAATTAGCTTAATTTAGCCATTTCACAATATATCCAATATTTCTTTTTTTTTGAGACAGAGTCTTGCACTGTTTCCCGGGTTAGAGTGCTGTGGTGTCAGCCTAGCTCACAGCAACCTCAAACTCCTGGGCTCAAGCGATCCTCCTATCTCAGCCTCCCAAGTAGCTGGGACTATAGGCATGCACCACCATGCCTGGCTAATTTTTCTATACATTTTTAGTTGTCCAGCTAATTTCCTTCTATTTTTAATAGAGACAGGGTCTCGCTCTTGCTCAGGCTGGTCTCGAACTCCTGGCCTCAAGCAATCCTCCAGACTTGGTCTCCCAAAATACTAAGATTACAGGGATGAGCTTCTGCAACTGGCCAAGAAACCTTTTTATGAAAAGTTAGAATTGGCTGGGCATGGCAGCTCACACCTATAATCTCAGCACTTTGGGAGACCAATGTGAGGACTGATCACTTGAGGCCATGACCTCAAGACAAGCCTGAACAAAATAGTGGGACACTCATCTCTAAAAAAGATTTTTAAAAATTAGCTGGGTGCAGCTATGATCGTGCCACTGCACTCTAGCCCACTCTCACTCTGTCTAGGTGACACAGCAAGACCCTGTCTCAAAAAGAAAAAAAAAGCGAGAATTTCTTGGCCAAAAGAATGAAATTTGAATCGGAATAGCTTCTAGATAGAATTCCCTATTTACAGGAAAACTATAGGACAGAGAAACATCTTAAATGACACCACAGGGATACGATCAGCATAATCCAGACTATGAGACAGGACAAATGACACAGTTCTCTAATACATAAATTGCAGTGGGGAAAAATAAAGAAGGAACCACGTATTTTAAAAAACTGGAGAGATGCATCAGATAAATGAATGTGTAGACCCCATTTAGATCACAATTCAAATAAACCAACTGTAAATTCATAAGCAAATTCATAAGACAATCAGAAAAACAGAACCCTCATCGGATATTTGCTGAATTTAAGAAGGGATTGTTATCCTGTTTAGATGTGATTATGGTGCTGTGGTTGTTTATACAAAGCCCTTATTTCCTGGAAATGCACACTAAAATACTGAAAATGAAATGTTAGGATGTTTGAATTTGCTCCTGTGGGAAGCAGGAGGTGAGGGAAATAGACTAAATTCAATTAGCTATAAGTTGACGAGGGTGGTGGCTGGGCAATGGAACACAGGAGTTCATTAGACTATTCTATTTTTATAGAAATAGAAAAATTTTTTGAAAATTTCTCCAATAAGAAAGATATATATATATATATATATATATATATTTTTTTTTTTTTTTTTTTTTTTTTTTTGAGACAGAGTCTCGCTTTGTTGCCCAGGCTAGAGTGAGTGCCGTGGCGTCAGCCTAGCTCACAGCAACCTCAAACTCCTGGGCTCGAGTGATCCTTCTGCCTCAGCCTCCCGGGTAGCTGGGACTACAGGCATGCGCCACCATGCCCGGCTATTTTTTTTATATATATATATATCAGTTGGCCAATTAATTTCTTTCTATTTATAGTAGAGACGGGGTCTCGCTCTTGCTCAGGCTGGTTTTGAACTCCTGACCTTGAGCAATCCGCCCGCCTCGGCCTCCCAAGAGCTAGGATTACAGGCGTGAGCCACAGCGCCCGGCCAAGAAAGATATTTTTTAAAGATAGCCTTTCTCCCCCTAATCTTTCCATCTCTGCATTGCTGTTTTTATCAACAGTATTTTGCCAGCCTTACTAATGCTAAGAACAACTATATTATCAAAGCTACCCCTCTTTCCCTAGCAAGAGATGCAAAAATGGTTGCTCCCTTTGGGTAAAACTTTGACATCATCACCACTCAGATGTGATGTCACTTTAATACACACCCATGACATGTCCTCTGTAAGAATCCAGCCACTGTGGCAAACAAGATCTCTAAATGACAAAGGAGAATTATTTCCAAACCTGGCAATTGTGTCCTTTCATTTTATCTTTACAAATTAGTCCCAGATTTCCCTAGAGCCTGATTGTTAGTTGATACAACAAGTCTGGCTAATCCCAGACTAGAGGCCTGACAAATCCATTTTGAGAAAAGAATTCTCAGTGTGATTCTCAGAGCAGCCTCACTCACCTTCCAGCATATGACTAGATTCTATGTGCCCAGCTGCCTTTGGCTCAAAATGTCTCCCTGGCATATAGGCAAGAAGTGAGTAGAGGAAACTTCAGTCTTGATCATGGATTTTGATGGGTAATGAGGGAGAGGTGCCTCACCTGGCTTTTCTCCAGTTCTCCTCTAACCCCCTGCACTCAGCCTCATTTCTCTGCTCACTGTCCCTGCCTGTGTAGACCACACTCCTTATTCTATATCCCTCTCTCTCCACTTCTCCTAACCCCATCATTTTTCCAAGATGCCTTAGGTCTCTACCTCCCTTGAAACCTGGCTTTGCCTCTCCACTCTTGCCACTTGACAACCCTTCTAGAAGCACTGCCTATTTGACACTTCTCGGACACTGAACTTCCCAGTGTCTCTCCTAGAGCACTTCAAGAGCAATCTGACCAACCAGTCTGTGAGGTGCTAGAGGGCAAGGAAGCACCATATACCCTTCCAGACACTCCACAAAGCCAAGCACTATGCTTGCTCTTGAAAGCTGGTAAATACACCTTAGCTGACTGACTAAAAGTCAATTTGAAAATGTCAAAACATTTCAAATACACAAGTCTACAGATCTGGTGTTGACCAGATAGGCTGCCACTAGTTGACATGGCTCCTTTGTGTGATTATTTTATTTGGGGGGGTGTCTTTTTCTTTTTTCTTTCTTTTTGTGTGTGCAATTATTTTAAAAGGTACCTTCTGGGGTACTGATAAGGGTCACTGATAAAATTCTATCTTGATCTGATGGTGTACCATGGATCATGGGTATATGTATGGGTAAAATCCCATCAATATGTGTATCCCACCATACATTAGGCATAACTCCATACATAAGTGAATGAATGAATGAATGAATGATGCCCCTTTCTTTAAGAGGATGCAACCCACACCAGGGTACACAGTTTAGAGAGTGGAGGCTGGGGCAGAATTCAGCCTTCTCCCAATCTGGCACTCCATAGGATAAGGCACAGCCTATATAATTGTACATGGTGACCCTGAGACCAGAAGGAGAAAGCCTTTCCTTGTGGGACTCTTCAATGCCCAAAGCCCCACATCATCCCAATGCACTATGAGGCAACACTATGGGTATGACAGTACTGCTACTGATTGGGATTCAAGTGAGGGTCTTCACCCGCAAATGCTGAAGCCACCCCCTCGCAGAGTACAAGTCAGTTCAGAATGAGGATGAAAAGACTAATTCAGCCTAGGGTGACAAGGGGTAATATATCAGTAGGAAAGAGCAAGGATCACCCCATCAGAACCTCAGTTCCATCTCCCTCTGCAGTGAGTAAAATGATCTCCCCTTTATCTGACCCTCTCTACCCACTTCCATGATGTTTGTGACTGCCTCAAAATTCACAGTCTTGCTGGAAACAAATATGTGCCTGTGCTAATGCTCTTTCCTGAATGCCCAGAAGCACATGCCATAGGGCTTTTGCTCCATCAATGGGCCAATCTGTTCAGCAGCATCTCAGACCAGAACATGCTAAATTTGGCATCAGGTACCTGAGATGCTCTGGTGAGAGGAAATAGACGCCATTCTGATGCTGAAGACCACAGAGGTGTTGCTCAGCTGAGGTGCTATGATAAGCTGAATGTCAGTTGGAAGAGTAATCGCACCTCCTAAAGGTCCCCAGTTCTGAGCTTTGGTGACAAATAGCCAGCTCACCTCCAGAGCCTGATAGTCACGGGTCTCAGCACCACAAACCCATGTGTGAGCCTTGCCCACAGCCAGGTTAGAGATTGTATGACTGCTAAATCCATGGTTCCCCTCACCCACAGCAGTTGATGGGTCTGCCCTGAAGCAGAATGCACAGGCAAAATAGAAATGAAACCTTAAAAAGAAATATGAACAGTAGACACCAGCCTCCTTCCTGTCCCTCTGAGCTATCCAAGTCTTTCCAAAATCTTGTATTCTTGGCTCTGCAATATCTGGTAAACTACAAACAGAGCAGCCTGTTTGGTTACCAGAAGAGAAATGCCAAATTCCCCACACAGAAAACTCCCAATGACAAGGTGTTTTTCCATTCAACTGTAGATTTCCCTTGGAGGGAGAGCACTGAAGCCTGGGTGAGCCTCCCTCAAGCTAAAACCCAAACAGCAACTGAGCACGCAGCAAAATGGATAGTGTTTGCAGTGCTAAGAGCTGTGTGCTATCCAACTGCATCACTGTAATAGCTAATATAAAATGGGCAAATCCCACCTCAAAAAGGGATGCTCACAGGCTGGCCTGTCTGAGGCAGCTTTCAGGATACTAAAAGCCATTCATTACTGTTAGTTTTCTAAAAATTGACTTCTGAGGAAATAAACACATGAGAAGCACCAGTTGGGTAGCTGAAGAATCAAAAATTATGCTCCCTCACAGTTTATGTGCTCCCACACAGAAAAGCCAAGGCAACATATATCAGGCAGGCTCACATGGAACCAGGAGCACCTCCCCCCAAGCCCACAGGGGTTTTGCTACTCCCCAGGCCTATTTGGTACAAAGATAATGCCTTCCATTTTATCTTGTCATCTCTTCGTAGTTTTACTGAGTTTTCAGTCTATTGACTTATTATACATTGGCATTCTCCTCCAGTGCATTCATTGCCACTTGATTGTTTTAGCAGGACCTGGGTTGGTGCACATTTAAAACAAGCTGGTTTCCTGGTATTTGATCAGATATGTTCTGTTTAAAGCATTCTATGTGGTTTGAGGTGCTGATCTAAATCATAAGGTGAGGAGAACACATCTGGTGCTAGATGACTCAATAGCAATTTTTATTCACCCCAAAGTGTTTCACTAAATCTTGGTGAAAGCACATGATCCTGTTAGTATTCTTGGGCTTTAAAAAAGTACCTTTTTCGTGTCCAGTGGGCAATTTTCCTTCCCCCAAAGATGATTACAGCCACTAAATGCCGGAGGAAAACGCAAGACCAAGTTCACGGTTCAACTATTTTCATATCTCTCTGTTTCTCGCAGTGACACTTATCTTCCCTGACAGCCACTCCCATTGTGCTCTTTCCTCGGCCCAACACAATGGACACATGCAAACACCAGCAGACAGGGAGGACGTTTTCCATCCCATTGCTTCCCTGTGCAGAGGGACCAGGCTAAGGTTACATAAGCCCCTCCTGAGCGGTCGGGCCCTGGCGTTGGGAAGAAGCGAATTTGGGGTTCGTGACGAAGTCACGGTCTGCAGGCCCCGACTGACCCTGTGCTCGTCATCCTGCCTCGCCAAGGCGGGGCAGCTGGAAAGGAAGGCCGGCTTCCCGCGACCACCTAGCTCACACCAATCCGGCAGGATTCAAAGTGCGGTGGGACACCGAACCTCCCTGTCCACACTAGATAGCGGGATCCCGGGCCCCAGCCCCTGGCATCAGGATGCAGCTCACCGCCCCCCGGGCGCCGAGACACGCGCTTACCTGCCCGCGCCGGGGCCGGGGCCCGGGCCGGGGCCGGGGCCGGGGCCAGGGACTGGTGGTCCCCCAGTAGCCCGCGCTGCTCCCGCCGCGGGGAGCTGTCCGCCACCGGCCGGTGCTGAAGGCGGCTTCCCTGCGCCGGGGCCCGGGCCGGGACCGGAGCCTCCGGGAGGCAACGGCCCGTCGCCAGCGCCGCCCTCCAGGCTGGCCTCGTTGCCCATGGCTGGCAGGAGGGCGGGCAGGGTAGGGGTCGCACTGCGCCCGGGCCGGCGGCTCCCGGGCGGTTTTCACACTCTCTGCACCGCCGCCGCCGCCGCCATCTCCCAGCTTGGCTCGCGTCGCCGCCTGCCGCTACGCATGCGCGTCCCGCGCGCCCCTTCCCTGCCCACGGCCCCCCCTTGCGCGCGCTCCCGCCAGGCTCGGGGTCGCCCGGAAACCGCCGCCAGCGCCCGCGCATGCGTCCTCTGGGGCCGACGCGGCTCGCTGGAGCTAACTGCAGCCAAGTGGGGGCTATCGGGAGCGATCCACTGGACACGTGCGGAAGGGCACCCGCCACTAGAAGCGGCCGCAGGAGCGTCGCGCCGTGCCCTGCTCCAGAGTCAGTGGCGCTTTCCGCCTCTGGGAACTCGGGAATGACAATTCTCCTTCCAGTAACCTGAGTGCTGCAGCGGGTGGGCGTCGTGAGGACAGTCCTCGAAGAGAGGCCACCACAATGTGTCCTCAAAGGATGCATAGGAGTTGGAAAGGCAAAGGAACAAGAGTGTTTGGAAACTCAAGGTCATAGAAGGAAAGAGACAGGGTGGTACAGCCGGATTGTGAGGGTCTCGAAGACCAACTGAGGAGTGAAGACTTTATCCAGATGGCAATGGGAACCATCTGGGGTTCACGCTGAGGCCTAGTCCCATGGAACAGGAGTCTCAGGAAGCAACCCGGGGAAAGATGGAGGGTCTGTCAGGGCTGGCCTGAAATCAGCTGAAAGGCCACTTCAGCAGGCCCTGGGAGAGTGACCTTGGGGATGGGGAAGAGTAGTTGATGTGTTTCAGAAGCCTTGAGCTGTGGGCCCCAAAGACTGTCTAGATGAGGGGCTGCAGGTTGCCTCTGCATTAACCTGAGAGCTCACCGAATTTCTTTTCCCCTGTCTCATGTTCACAGACTAGTGTTTGCACACTACTCAGCATTATCTTTTTTTTTTTTTTTTTGAGACAGAGTCTCACTTTATTGCCCAGGCTAGAGTGAGTGCCGTGGCGTCAGTCTAGCTCACAGCAACCTCAAACTCCTGGCTCAAGCAATCCTCCTGCCTCAGCCTCCCAAGTAGCTGGGACTTACAGGCATTCGCCACCATGCCCGGCTAATTTTTTACATATATATCAGTTGGCCAATTAATTTCTTTCTATTTGTAGTAGAGACGGGGTCTCGCTCTTGCTCAGGCTGGTTTCGAACTCCTGACCTCGAGCAATCCGCCCGCCTCGGCCTCCCAGAGAGCTAGGATTATAGGCGTGAGCCACCGCGCCCGGCCTAGCATTATCTTTCTCATGGCTTTTCACATAAGCCTGTGCTTTCCTGAGAGAGAATGTTTCCTAGAAGATCCACATGATATTCCAGTGCACTTTTGGCCTCATAAATCATGGCTGTGTAGAAGGGCTTAAGTAACCTGAACCCATTTAATTTTCCTAATGATGAGGAATATATCACTTAGGATGTCAGTACAACTAACCTGACCTGGAATAATCCAGGGATCCCAGTGAACACTGATAACTGATAACTCAGAAGTTGGGAGGAGCAGGTAAGAGAAAGAGGAAATGCAGAGCCCCCACTTCCTAGCATTTTCTTCTGACCTTATATCTCCTGCACTTCAGGCTAAACTGCCTGGCCTCACTGGGACTGCCTTGGAGGAGGAAAGCCTGTCTGCCTACATTATGATGGCCCTTACTGTGTTTCCTCCTGTGCTATAGGATGTTTGATTTAGCTTCATGAGTGTCTGGTGACTACATGTACACATTTAGGCTCCACAAGAGTCCATATCTCGGCCAGGCGCAGTGTCTCACGCCTGTAATCCTAGCACTCTGGGAGGCCGAGGCGGGCAGATTGCTCGAGGTCAGGAGTTCAAAACCAGCCTGAGCAAGAGCGAGACCCTGTCTCTCTACCATAAAAATAGAAAGAAATTAATTGGCCAACTAATATATATAGAAAAAAAAATTAGCCAGGCATGGTGGCACATGCCTGTAGTCCCAGCTACTTGGGAGGCTGAGGTAGAAGGATCGCTTAAGCCCAGGAGTTTGAGGTTGTTGTGAGCTAGGCTGACGCCATGGCACCCACTCTAGCCTGGGCAACAAAGTGAGACTCTGTCTCAAAAAAAAGAGTCCATATCTCATCCCCACCACTCCCCAGATGGGACCTTGGCAACTAACTGAGGCTGGCTGAGCCTCCATTTCCTAGTCTGCAAAGTTAGGATATTAGTAACCCCTCTAATATGGAGGGTTTTAAGGGTAGAGTGGCTGATTATAGTAAAACACAAGGACAGGTGCCTGGCACACACATGGCAACTCTCTTATTAGTTGTCTCTCTGGTGGTGGTCTGGGATTTGGGAGTCTTATGCCACACCTTTCCTTCTGGGGAAGAACATGTGCACAAGCACTATGGGCAGGCCAGTAGCCTGACCTTGTCCCAACCCAGGCTATTCTGGCTTCAGTCACCAGTCAGTGTGGGCTTGAGCTACTTGGAAAATGGAAAAAGATGTTTATTTTTTGTTTTTGTATAAGCCACAAGAGCTATAGCTTTCCACATATTTAAATCAACATGCCCCTAGTTCCTGTGGGGTAATTAGCCATACCCAGCCAGCAGGCCTGTGGAGTTGCCCTGCTCAGAGTGGATTCCTGCCTGTTAGCAGAACTCCAGGTTCTCTGCTGCCTTGACGACAAAGAGTACAGCACAGTGGACCCAGGAGGACCTAGAAGTATAGGTCAATGGTGGCCCTCCTTTCCTCTCAACTCTCCTAGTTCCATTTCCTCTGAAGAGCATTCCCAGGAACATTCCTGCCTGTCAACATCCACCCCTGGCATTCAGCCCAAGGACTCCTGCCAAGCATGGGATGGTGCTGGCCTCTGATTGTCTGGGGCTCTGATTCAGTCTCCTATTTTTATTCACCACCCTAGGGGTTGTTTCCTTTCTCTTGACCTAGACTGGGGCTCCTAAACAGCAGGACCTTGTATGCTTTGTCCTATCCCCTGGGTTGCCCTTCAGCAGACCCTCAGGGGTTGATGGTTGGGCTGGGTTCTCCGTGCTGCTCACCAGCACTTCCAAGGGGTCCACCAACCACCAGGCTTTAAAACACCTAGAGAGATCTTTGGCTTTAGCTTCTTTTTTTTTTTTTTTTTTTTAATTTTGAGACAGAGTCTCACTCTGTTGCCTGGGCTAGAGTGCAGTGCATCAGTCTCCCTCACAGCAACCTCAAACTCCTGGGCTCCAGTGATCCTCCTGCCTCAGCATCCTGGGTAGCTGGGACTACAGTCATGCACCACCATGCCCGGCTAATTTTTTCTATATATTTTTAGTTGGCCAATTAATTTGTTTCTATTTTTAGTAGAGACGGGGGCTCGCTCTTGCTCAGGCTGGTCTTGAACTTGTGAGCTCAAACGATCCACCCACCTCGGCCTCCCAGAGTGCTAGGATTACAGGCGTGAGCCACCACACCCGGCCTAGCTTCTCATCTAGTAAGTTAACAGGGAGAGTGCTGAGATTGCATTCAATTTCTCCTCATACAGTAGTTGTTGATGAGCTATTTTCACTCACCTAGAATTCACTAGGCTTGACTATAGTTTATGACAGGTGAATAAACAAATCTCTCAGTTTGTGCAAACCAGCTGTGTGATGTGTCTGATACCATTCCCTTCTGGGCCCAACTGCCCCACCAGGGACAGGATGGAGCTAGAGACCCTGCAGGAGTTTCCCAGCCCCCTAAGCTACACTTGCTGAAGGTAGCTTCTTCCTCCTTCAGCATTACATGTGACACATGACAGCCATTTTGGAGATTGCCAGATGTGAGGAGAATGAATCCACATGGCAAAATGGAACTGATGGGTAGACATGTGTCCTCTTACTTCTCTAACCTGTGCTCTCAGACCAGAGGGAAAATGGAATCAGGAAAAAAAAAAAACAAAAACACCCAGGTAGGAAAAGGCCCAGTCAGAGAGATTAGTGGAATGATTAGTCACCAGAAGGCAAATTTTGGGAGAATGAAGAATTACTGTACCCAGGAACTGTACCCAGAGGCCAGGTGGGCCATGGGTAAGGCAGCATGCGGATCAGCCCTAGGAAGGGGAGGTGGAGTAGAGCTCAGACTCTGGGTCTTTCCTGCTTCCTTCCAAAGTCCAGTTCACCCTGGGCTGATGTATTCATTGTGGTGGCCTCCACAAAGAGGCATGGGATCCAAAGATGAAGATATCTATGGTGGTGAAGAAGAATGGCAAACTGCAGGCAAGAGTAGGAGATGCAGAGATCAGAGGTGGATGAGAATGGGGAAGTATGGCAGAGGAGAGACTGCATCTGGATGATGTAGTGCCATGGGATTTGGACTATTCCAGAGAGGATGGGGAGAGCTGGCTCCTATCTATAGGTCTCCCTGAACTCTGTACCTTTCTTTTCGCTATAGCGCTGCTGAAGCCTGTCTCACCTCCCAGTGAGAAGCAACTCAGGAAATTGGCTTCTTGCCCCCAATCTTCCTCTGGGAGAGAGAAATAGAACTGAAGTGGAAGGAAGGAAGGAAGCCCAAAGAAGCAGAGGCTTTCCCTCCTGGCTGAGGTTTTTTGGCACCACCCATTAACATAGGGAATAAGGCAGCTCCTCAAGCAAGCCTCGGGTTGACATGAATCTACAAACAAGAGACCTGGTCTTTGTCCTGCTCAGCAGCCCACTTGGGCTGGCCTAGACAACCTCGCTTGTATACCAGGGTCTTCAGCTAGCGATAGATTTTGGTAGAGTGGGAAAGAGGAATAATGCTGGAAGGAACAGAATTTGTTTGATGCCTTGCCTGCATAATTCCTTTCCTGTTGCATTATATAAGTCTTTGTTTGCATTAGGTGAAAAAAAGGCAGTAAAAATGTCAGAAATGTTTACCACAAGCCTAACCCCACCACCCATGCATTTCTCTTAAGAAAGCTAATTGAGCCCCATTGCTATTAGAGTTACATGTTTCTGAAGGCTTGTTGTGACAAGAAAAAATAATGAAGCCACAGTGTCTTCATGTTGTAAGCATCTAAGTCAAAACATACTGCTTCCCTTGCCCCTCTGTGTTTTCCCCAGACAGGCCTCTTGGCTGGCTTTGCCCATCTTACTCATGTATGCATGTGCTTATCCTCCTTTAGTTGACATGTACCCAACTCCTACTCAGTGCCAGGCCCAGAGAAGACTGTAGGACCTGCCCTTGAGGAGCTCTGTTTGCAGAAAGAGTGAGACAGGTACACAAATTGTTTCCAATAAACTATAGAAAATGCCACTTGAAACCCTTCTGTGAACCTTCCCACTAGGACCCCGATTCTCATGGAGTGCCCCCCACCCATCTCTAGTCCATGGAATGGGGAGAGAACAGTCCCAGGCAGAAAGTCATGCACTTATGCCCTTTCCTGACCAGCCCATGTGTCCTACCCCAGGCAACAGAGGTTCAGACATGACTGACAGTTTGGGGGAAGGTGCAGCTTGCTCAGGCCCCTCCATCAAACTCTGTTCTGATTGTCTTCATGAATGTTTCTTAGAGGGAGCTCTACCTCCTGACTCCTCTGTGGCTCTCCTATGGCAAACCAAAGGACATTTCTGAGAATTACCCTCTATCACCAGGAACCTAAGGCCATGGGACAAAGCCCTCTCTCCCCTGAGCTCCAGCTCTGTCCTGATCAGAATGGATTGTAGTAGGGCTTGTTTGCTCTATCATCTTCACTGAGTGCCCAGGCAGCTCCCAGGAGCCACAGGAAGAACTCCTGCCTTCAAGGAAAGATGGACAGAATGGGGCAGGGAGTGAGGTCTCTCATGGTGAAGCAAAACCCTTGTGGCAAATAGAAAGGTCCATTGGACCTCTGTGACAAAGGTCTCCTAGGCCTCTGCAAGGATGGGTGATTTCAATTCAGTTAAATTTGGTGCCTTTTGAGCCCTAGGAAGAGGACAGCACTGTGATAGGCCCCAAGGATATAGCAGAAACCAAGACTGTTGAACCTACTTTGCCCTCACTGAGCCTGTGATCTCCAAGTCTGGCCTTTGCCGGTCTGTTGCTCAAACCAGGCCATGAACCTGGAAGGCTTGACTCTTAGCCCTCAGTATAGGACCACTGTCCTACCCTGCAGTGGTAGGTGTGGCCACACATCACCAGGCTAGTCTATGAGAGATGAAGTCACACTCAGGGATCAGGGTTGTCTGAGGAGACTGCTTCCTGGCTCCCCCAGGTTCTGGGATGCCAGCAGGTATCAGTTGGGAAGCAACATCTGGGTTACCACTGCTATTTATGTATTAATGACCCCTCCAGCTGGGAGGCCTGGCGTGGGCATCAGCTTTCCGAGAAGGCATTCTTTCTGACAATGAGCTGACAATGCAGACTGAGAATACCTAGTAAGGCTGGGCAAAGGACATCCTCCATCTGCTACCAAGAGAGCAAAAAGACCATGTGTTCAGCTGAGATTCCAACTAGGCCCACCCCCCTTCCCCAGCTCTGCTCCAGGGAACCTCTTGGGGCTCACAGGGTGGGCGCATCCTCCTCCTAGCCCTTCTTGATCCTGAGCCTCTCTGAGGAGGCTAGAGTTCCAGGAGTATGCTGACATGCTACCTGGGACCCAGGGCAGGGCTTGGAGGTCACAGTGGTTGCTGAGTCAGAGGCATTGGGGTCACAGAGGATGTCTCCTCAGCCTCTCATTTGCAGTCTAATCACTACACTGGGCACAGGAAGGCAGACCTGCCCCCCATACACACACACACACACACACACACACACACACACACACACACACACACCCCTACCTCACATGTTCCTCAAACAAGCACAGAACTACAGCCCCTTCAGCATCCCCCATGCCCAGCTCCTTGCCCAGCCAAACCAGGCATGTGTTCCCTGAGGGTGAGTTGGTCCAGGACAAAGCTAGACCCCTCCCTCAGGCATGCCCAGAGACAAACTGTTATTCAGCCCCCCCAAGGGGTACACCCCCTACCCACTCCACCTCCTGCTGTTATGAGCTGAAGCCAGCCCCTCTCTGCACCTCTCTCTCAAGACCTTTTGTAATGGAGGTGCTGAGGGAAGCGGGGAGTGGTCCTGGACCCTGGGTCCAATCTCTGGAAAAGCAGCAGACTGGCCTGAGCCTGGGACCATTTTGGCAGGCCCCAAACTTGGGTTTTTCCCTCTATAGCCTGAAACTGTGAAACCATAAGGTCAGAAGACAACAACATCCTCAGCCCTGGCCTTGGGAGCTCTAGCCAGCTGCCAACTAGATGTTCCCTGTGTGTGCCTGGAGCTGTGGAGACAGCTTTGCGAAACGTGTTCCCTGGGGCTTCAGGGTGCCCCCACTCCCGGGGAAAGAGTGAGTCACCAGCTGCCCCATCCTGTCTGCTTCTAATGCCAAGTAACCCCAACCACACAACCAGGGGCACTTGACCCCCATCCAGGCCCCTCTCAGATGTTAGTATGATATCTCAGGCTATTCCCCGCTTTTAGGCATTGCCCTCAGGAGTTCTCAGGCTGGAGGATGAAGAGACTAAGAGAGCATCCAACACGTGCTGAGCTCTACTCTGTGCAGGCCCCGCTGGGCGAAGCCTGGAGGCATGCAAAAGCTAAGGCGGAGTGCTGCAAAGGAAGGATCCCTACTGGTTCCCAACTACAGTGCATACAACCGAATTCCAGGTTTGTTGGCTGGGGCCCCAGGAGCTGAAGCCTGGGCCCCAGATACGGCCCTCCTATTTCCTGCCGGCTTCCAAGGAAGAAGGCCACCCGTAAATGACAGGCTCCCGAACCTCAGCTACACTCGCTCTGATGCCCTCAGAGACTGTGCGGCGGTGGTGGAGGGAAGACCAGTCCAGTCACACCAGTTAGTGGCTAGGATTGGAGAGGCTCCGGGCTGCGGCCACACGCGGGCTCGGCTCCACCTGCTCCGCGGCCTTAGCCCTGCCCAAAGCCCCGATCGGTCCCGCCCTCCCCTGCACTTACATCCACTCCCCAGCCATTTCGGCTCTGCTCTCTGCCGGGTTCCGCCAGGCCCTCCCCGGAAGGACTTAGCCCCCCACACAGCCGGCAGCTCGCCCCTCACCTCTAGCCCCCGGCCCCTTAGCCCCGCCCCCGGCCCGCCTCTTCAGCCCCGCCCACCGTTGGCGCCTTAATCCTCTGGCGCCACCTCCTGGGAGTCGGCGGACACCGTCCCCCTCTTTGGCCCAGAGCCGCTGCAGTCCACGGCTAGGCTCCCCTAAAGAACACCTTTGAGCCATTACGAAGGTTGAAAGGTGCCCCTAACCCACCCCGAACCTGCCCAGGAGCCTGGGTCGGGCCACAAGAAGCCTTCCACAGGGACGTGGACAGATCAACTCCCCCTCCATCCCAGCTGAGGCTCTAGGGTCACCTCCACCAAAGCTGGGGCAGGGGGGCTAGCAAATGCCCCAAAAGCCAAGTATCCGTGCTGCCCATGCCCCAGGCTGCTGTCAGGCGGGTTCCTCCTGCAGGAGCACCCCAACCCCAGCTGATGGACACCCTCATTTGGAACCTCTTGCCCTATCTACTCCTCTAAGTCCCCATAGGGAAAAGCATCCCTCAGCAGAGGCTTCAAGTAATTCTTTGCTGCTCTACAACGGGAACACAATTTTATAGTCAGAAAAAAAAAAGTGTTTGGGTCACACTTAGAATTGAACAGGCAACCTCTGGGAGGCCGAGTCAGGAGGATTGCTCAAGGTCAGGAGTTTGAAACCAACCTGAGCAAGAGTGAGACCCTGTCTCTACTAAAAATAGAAATTAATTGGCCAACTAAAAATATATAGAAAAAATTAGCCAGCCATGGTGGCACGTGCCTGTAGTCCCAGCTACTTGGGAGGCTGAGGCAGAAGGATTGCTTGAGCCCAGGAGTTTGAGGTTGCTGTGAGCTAGGATGATGTCATGGCACTCTAGCCCAGGCAACAGAGTGAGACTCTACTAAAAAAAAAAAAAAAAAAATTGAACAGGTGTCACACCAACTGCAAAACCTGGCAGACCAACTAACTCCCTTGACCTCTCTGGGCCTAAATCACCTTGCCTCAGGATAGTGGTCAAGAAGGTAAGTAAAGCAAGAAAAGGAGTAAGCCACCAGCCAATTTGAATTTTTAAGATATAGAAATAGAGATGAAGCTCACCCTAAAAGACTGATGCTTGCAAAGTTGTGCCATCCATGCTTTAGAAGAGCTGGGAAAGGACCTCTCCTAGGAGCTTGTTCAGCCTGTTGGGAACAAGGCGGGGGGGGGGGGGTTCCAGGTTTGGGGCTGCAATGAGGCAAGTAGTGTGGAGCCTCTAGTCCCCACTAAACTGGTAGTATTCTAGAGGGTCAGGCTGACCACACATTCCTAGATACACAAGATTCTCCCGCCAACAGCCCTGACCCAGGACTGTCCCAAGGATTTTGGTTGGCCCAAGGCATTGCCTTTATGTAGATTCCTCTGCCCCTTTTGCAGGCAGATACATATTATCTCCACTCCACCCCTCAGATCCCAGGGTGTTTCAGAAGCCCTTAAAGATTAGCACTGTCCCCAGCTCACAGATGGGGAAGCCAGGCCTGAGAGATCCCAGGAACTTGCCCTGGGTCAGAAGCAGGTGGGAAGGCAGATTTCTGCGAGTCTGATAGTCCCTTCCTTGCTGTCTCTTCCCTTACTACTTTCTGTCCAGCTCCAAAGACCTGAGTAGACAGCCCTCACCCCAAGGAAGGGTCACAGGGATCTGGCAGGAGTGCTGGTGGGCAGCGGCCTGCCAGGCCAAACAGCAAATATTCCCTTATCCCCCAAAGGAGGTAGGGTGGACAGAGGTCAGAGGTCCTTGTGGCTTCTTTTCTTCTCTGCCCTTACTTAAGCTCAGGAGTGAACTCCCCTTACAACCAGCGGCTTTGGGTTAGACATCAAGCAGAGCTTCCTGAGGTCAAGAGAGCATGGGCAGGGTCATTTCCTGGGCCCCTGCTGCTATGCCTCTAGGGAGTGAGTGGTGTCCCTGAACACATGCTGAGGACAGCTTTTAGTGACACTTACTGTGGTATACATTCAGGTCCTAACTCCACAATTCTTTGACCTTCAACAACTGCCCACTCTGGGACTCAGCTCTATCTGCAATATGGGACCAGTTTCTTCTCTGGGTCTTGCTGGTTCTGAGCAGAGGGGCAGCCTGAGAGTTTTGTGTGTGGGGTGTTGGTAAGGAGCTGCTGGGGTAGAGGTGAGCCCAGAAGAGACACCAGTTGTTCTGTGACCAATGGCTTGATCCTGCCTCTTAAGACACAGCTGCTGCATATTCTACTTCCCACACTCCAAGCAGTGTCCCAGGACAACCCATCTGTTCCTTCCTGGGCACTGAGTCATGCTTAGCCTACCCAGCTGGCCTGTCCACCCCAGACCAAGCACTTAGAGTCCAAAATCTACAGGCCAACCAGAGCAGAGCAACCTGGCCAGAAACCTTTCTTCTCTTCTCCTCACCCCAAGACCAATGCCAAACCTGCCTTGAGATTATCTGGGAGACCGGCCAGTCCAAGTCCACAAGGCAATGGGGAAAGGAGCTGAGGTGCAGTTGCAGAGAGGGACATCCCTAGGCCCCCATCTTCACAGAGACCTGGACTGGCCAGAAAGTGCAGGGGATGACACACTCTGGGGTAGAGAGCCTGTGACAGAAATTTTCCCACCATCCTCCTTCACACCCAGTCTCTTTTTTTTTTTTTTTTGAGACAGAGTCTCACTTGCTGCCCAGGGTAGAGTGCGTGCTGTGGCATCAGCCTCGCTCACAGCAACCTCAAACTCCTGAGCTCAAGTGATCCTACTGCCTCAGCCTCCCGAGTAGCTGGAGCTACAGGCATGCGCCACCATGGCTGGCTAATTTTTTGTATATTTATTTTTACTTGGCCAATTAATTTCTTTTTATATTTTTAGTAGAGATGGGGTCTCGCTCAGGCTGGTTTTGAACTCCTGACCTTGAGCAATCCGCCCGCCTCGGCCTCCCAGAGTGCTAGGATTACAGGCATGAGCCACCGCGCCCGGCCTCACACCCAGTCTCATTGGCTTCTCTGCCACCACCTACCCCTTACAGATGAGGAAACTAAGGATCAAGGAGATTTGTCTTAGCTGGCTCACAAGCAGAAGAGGTGCTAAGGGGGTGGGTTACATGTTGGCAGAGCTTCTGGAGCACACACCCAGCCCTCCCAGCACAGAAATGGTACAGCTTGTGCAGAGGCCATCAAGCCACCTGAGTGGGCCTGGCTGAGTCCCCACTTCTGTCACGTGAGCCCCTCACCACTCATGTCCAAGGGCCAGGGAAATAGATGCTCAGAGGCAGTGACGTTGTAATAAAGACACTGCTTTTATTTAGTTTGATATGTTTCTATACAGAATGCAGAAAACACATCTTAAAATCATATAGAAGGAAATAAAAACACGTCAGTGGTTGGTGAACACTTGAATGTGAGATTGGCTCTCCATCTCAGAGTCCAGTGGCCATCACCAGCCCAGCGCTCAGGGGAGGAGGCTGCCTGCAAAGGCATTGTTGCTGTTGTTATTCTGTTCACTGCCCCATCGCCTCCAGTTGCTATGGCAACAGGCCATTCTGGGCCAGCCACATCTCTGTGTGGCAGTGCCCAATGGTGGGGTTGCTAGGAGCAACGGAGCCATTTGGAAGGCCTTTCAAAACCCTCACCTGGAACATTGGGAATTGTTTATTTTTTGAGGCGGTCATTAGAAATGATCTCACCAGGTCAGGTCCCACTTGTGCTCCTGTCTCAGGGGCATCAGAGAAACTCCAGTTTGGGCCAGGGCTTAGAAGCATGAGCCCAGTCACCAGCAGTCCACTGACCCCTCATCTATAGGCTCCCCTCACAGGGGCACTACTCACTTCAGAGTACCCTGCTGGGAGCTGGGACAGGGGAGAGGGGCTGGGCCCTATGGAAGAAGGTGCAAGGAGAAACTCCCTCTGGAGAACAGGATGGAGACCCCTCCCCTCCTGCCCTTCTTCTTCTCCTGAGGCAGCACACACAAATCCTCTGCAAAACAGATATGGCTTAGAAGTAGCTGCTCCATGTACGAAGGGAGCCTGGGTCCACCCACCCACCCTCGATCAGGAAAGGGATACATTATTGCAAAAGGCATTCCTCCCTAAAAGGTACCCAAAATAACTCTCAGACATCAATTGAAAACTCATGCTCAAAATGGTTTCTTCCAAAGGAGGCGAATCGAAGCAGAGTGGGTGCCCCTGAGTCATGGGACAGAGATGCAGATGGATGGACGGATGTTCTGCTAAAAAAGGCAAAAGAAGCCCCAGTGTAATTCCAAAATTTAAACTGTTATGAAAAGAAGGGGTGGGGGGGGGAATCAAAATGAGCAAAGCCGTCAGTTCCATGGAATCAACACTAAGAGCTTGTACAAACTGCTGTAAGCGTCACCATTTTTAATCTTTTTTTTTAATAAAACAAGTTGAGGCTGTATAAAAACTTTAGTAAAAAATTAGCTTTGAGAGCCCACAGATTTTTACTATGAACTATTGCTGGCACTCCTCCCCAGCCACCAGACCTTTTCTAGTCATTCAGGCCCAAGGTCTGGGACTGGAGCGCCAGAGAAAAGGGATGGGGTGGGTCAGGGTGGGGCTGTGGACTGTTGGGACAAAGCGGCCAAGGTCAAGTGAGGAAAGAGCATCACATGACATAAAAATATTGCATCTTCACCAAAATGTTCCCCACTGAGTGTTTCCAAAACCATGATATTCCTTTTGGGAAGGGGAAAAAAAACACAGAAGGAGGGTTAAAAAAAAAAAAAAAAAAAAAAAGAGGTTGATGTGGTCGAGTCCCTCGACCTCCAAGGCGCCCCCACGAGCAGCTGGCCCACCCCGGAGCACCTAAGTTGGGGGCCACAGCCACCACTGACTCTTGGAGTCCTTTTCCATGGAAATGAAGACCCCTTGGTGGTGGGCCACTAGTGTACATGGGGTGGAGGTGGGGATGTCTGTGGCCCAAGAGGCCCCTCCAGCTTCCAGCCCCTGGCAACAGTGGGAGAGCAAACCCAGCACCAGGGCCCTGGCCCCTGAGCCAGGGCCAGGAGGCCCCCATTTCAGGCTCTGGGGTATCAGAGCAACCAAGTTGACATAGTGTGAAAAAATAGGATTCCTTTGATAAAAAATACTGTCCCTTGGTCTTCTCTAAGTTTGAAACACCCTGGGAGCTTATTTTTAGCAAAGCAATTCCCCATACCCACCCTAAAATTATACATACAAGTTTAGGTAAACAGCAGATTAAATGTAAAAACTTAACCTTAACTTTTGAAAGTCCTTTGAATTTAATCTTTAGCTACTGTTTTCCATGTTACATCCTGCAGCTAGACACACGTGAATAGAAAAAACAGTACAGTTAGTGTTAAAGGCAAAACGCAGAGAGCTGGGGGGCCACCCAGCACTGCCTGCGAGTTCATTCACGGTTCCTCGCTCCCTCTATCTACCTCTACTCAAACAGTGCTTTCAGAGCCAGCCATCAAAAACGCAGCGAAGAATTTTCTATGAACAAACAAAAAGCTGTTAGGCAAAAAATAAAAATAAAAAAGTCCCCAAAGTCTCTCCAGCTGCTTTGGGGTTTGGGAGGACCAGAGAGGGTGGGCTTTGTCTAGGCCCCATGTGTCAGTGTGTGCTAGGTCAGGTGTCGGCTCCCGGCGGGCAATGGTCTGCAGGCCACCGGTCTCCACAGACAACTGTGTTGTCTCCAGGCCCCTGCCCTACCCTGCCTCCACCCAGGCGCTTGTGGGTTAAGGAGGGACATAGGGAGGGGGTGAGCGGTATGGGGTCATGTTCTTGGGACGGGAGCCCTTGCCCTCCATGGGGGCTGTGAAGGGTGGAGGGGGCTGGTAAGGAGGCGCATTGGGATCCTCATCCCGCAGGGGCGTGTACTCTCCCATGGTGTCCTGGTTCAGAGGGGTGGTCTCGGGCACACTCTGGTTGGGATACTCAGGTGGGGGCAAGGGAGCCTTCTCCTCCTGCAGAATGAGTGGCATGCTGGAGGAGGGTGGGGGCTTGGAGTCATCCAGTTCATCCGCAAAGATGATAGGCACCCCCTTCTTGATGAAGGTGGCCTGGTCCTCAAGGGTAAGCTTTCCCTTCCGCTTCTTGCGATAGCAGATCATGGCAATGATGCCGGCAATGAGCAGGATGGCTGCAACCACCACGGCTGGAATGACTGTGTGTAGGTAGACGTCATCCTCACTGCTCTTCTCAGGGTCCCTGTCTGGCACCTCTGTGGGCGGCGCCTCTGAGGGCACCCTCCTGGGTGGTGCCACAGGGATAAACTGTAGGTGCCGACAACTGCCAGAGCCCATCACAGAGATGCTCATGGCCTTAAAGTCAGGCTCCAGGGCATTGGAGAAGGTAGGCCGAGGTTTCCCATCATCTTCAGCAATCCGCCGGCACAACCCCATGATCTGCTCCTTGGGGCAGGGCTCCAGGGGCAATGTGTTATTGGTCCATTCCACCACAATGGAGCCCCGGGTGATATTCTGCAGGGTGATGGTGCTGCAATTTCGGTCTCCAAAGGCGAAGGCCAGCTTCTTCACCAAAGCAATCTTCTTGTGGATGTCACTGACCACTGGTCCTGGGTCACCCACAAATTTGGCCTTGAACCGTGCAGGAGCTTTATCCCCTTGAGGGCGCCTATGGACATGGATCTCGAAGGCATCCACAGCTGACAGGCCCCCCTTATCTGTGGCATGCATGAAATACTCATGTTTGCCTACGTGGCTGCTGTCGGGCAGGCCATACATGAGCTGGCTGTTGCTGTTGAACTGTACCCAGGACTTCTCGCCTACCAGCTGCTGCTCCCGCAGCTTCAGGGTCAGCTTTAGTTTGTCAGTGGTGGTGTCCTCATTGTCATAGAAAGTGTCTGATGGGATCTTCACCTCAAAGTAAGTGCCAACCCAGGCATCTACCCTGTCAATGTGGTTCTTGAGCTCTGGGCGCTGGTTGGGTTCTCCCCCTCGGGGCACTCCACTGGTGGTGGTACGGATGCGAGTAGGTGGGGAGGCAGTTTCTAATCTGGTGATGGGAGCTTTGGTGGTGACCCGGGGCACTGGTCGGGGCGTCCGAGGTTTCTTGGTCGGCCTGCGAGTCGTGGTGGTTGAGGAGTCAGTTGAAGGCATTGCTGGTTTTGGCGTGGATACTCGTGGCTTCTTGGTGGTAGTTGTGGGAGGGGTAGCAACTGCAGTGGGCTCCACATACCCAGGAATGGTCATCGTTGGGCGAATCTGGCCAGGAATTGTGGTGCCAGCTTCTGACACACGAGTGGGCTGGATGATGCTTAGGGTTGGGGTCTGAACAATGGCGCGAGTCCGAATGGTGACTGTGGGCTTGCCAGGAACAGGATCCCTGACTGGAGGAGCCACAGTCTCTGTTGGAGGAGCAATGGCTGGAGATGTTGGGGTGGGCACAATCCTGGATGGTGGCTCCTGGATGGCTGTGGTTGGGGGCCCAATGGCAGTGACAGGTGTGGGTGTGGCATGGATCTGCCTCCGGATGCGTTTAGGGAGAGGGGGTTTCTTATTGGCAATGTGCCAACCCACCACAGGGTAGCCAAGCTGGGCAGACATAGTGCCCTCCCTGGCAGGGGCCTCCACACCATGAATATCAGGCACACTATTCTGGTTCAGGGAGCATCCCAGCTTCCAGGAGAGCAAGGCCCCATTCTCTACCACCTTTTTTGCATTTCCTGGGCCAGCCATGAAGGCTGACATGTCAAACAGTCTATTATTCACCACAGGCACCAACTTCATGTTGTGAAGTTCCACTTCTGAGAAGCTCCGCATTCTGTGTAGAAGCTCGATCCTTTGCTTTGGGGTCATCTTGGTGAGGTCGGCATCCAGAATCACTGTCAAGACAGTCACAGGCTCGTCAGCAGCACAGGCAGATGACACCAGCTCAGCAGGGTCTGGCGAGGCCGCCCGCACAGACTGTGGCTCACTGTGGTCTTCAGGGTAAACCTCAATGGAGAACACACTAGAGGTCTGGGAGACATGGCTCCCATTGGCCCCTAGCCGTGCAGCACTCACTGAGATGTAATGCACACCCTTATCAGTATCGAGGGGGAGGCCCTCCAGGGTGTGGCTCTGCGGGTCCCAGTGCAGCCAAGATGGCAAAGCCTCCTTTCCTGCCGCTGATACCTAGAGGAGACACAAGCATGAATTACAATTGCTATTGTCACTGCATAACCTGAGAATGATCACAACAGTTAACCACTGGCTCAGCCTGAATTGTGTGATAGGCTTGAGGAATTCCTGTTGGGGAAGCCAATTCCTCTCCCCTAGAAAGGTACAACTGACCTCATTTATCTGTCACAAAAGACTGGGGCTGCAAGATGGGATAGATTGGGAGGCAAATAATTTACCCAAGGCCACACGTTGGGAGACAGTGGTACTAGGATTCAAACACATCTCAATCCAGAGAACTGTTGCCACAGAGCTCAAGAACATTGTGGATTTTTATAACAGTGACACACTCTGCCACCTATTCATCCACTCTACCTAAAGAATCAAGTCACAGTTCCTCATCTCAGCATTTCTCTCTAGTTTCGCCTCAGACTTCTCCCCCTGCCCTCTGCCAACACCCTGACATTGTTCAGGTCATATGCCTGATCTGGAGTGTCTTTTCTGTCCAGAAGTGGTGAAGCATGCAGGTCTGGGTACAAGGAAGGGCTCAATGCCCCAAAGGACTCACTTTATAATCATCACATTACATTCAAATGTAGGGGGCATAGCTGTGTGTACAAATAAAGCTAGCTGTATCTAATGTCTTTTTTGTGTGTGAGACAGAGTCTCACTTTGTTGCCCAGGCTAGAGTGAGTGCCATGGCATCAGCCTTGCTCACAGAAACCTCAAACTCCTGGGCTCAAGCAATCCTTCTGCCTCAGCCTCCCAAGTAGCTGGGACTACAGGCATGCGCCACCATGCCCGGCTAATTTTTTCTATATATATTAGTTGGCCAATTAATTTCTTTCTATTTTTATAGTAGAGACAGGGTATCGCTCTTGCTCAGGTTGGTTTCGAACTCCAGAACTCAAATGATCCACCTGCCTCAGCCTCCCAGAGAGCTAGGATTACAGGCATGAGCCACCGCGCCCAGCCTTCTAATGCCTTAATTAACCCTGCTTCGCAAACCTCAAGAGAAACTGTGGTCGTCTAGGGTAAGGGAACTAGAATCAACTATTCTACAAAGTGTTTATCAAAGGAATCCCAAGGAGCTCTGTTCTCTCTAAAAGAGAGATTCCATAGTTAACCAAGTATGAGAACTATATAGAGCTCTCTTCTGCCCTTGGAGAGCCCAGGCACAGAAACAGTCCTAAGGAGCTCATCCCCTTATTCTACCTCCCAGACTTCTTTCAGTATATAAGTCCTTTTCCACAGGGACATAACTGGCAATACTCAGAGCTCCAAGGGAATGCTGCCATAGAAACTTCTACCATCAGCTGACAAAAGGAAATAAGACTTGTCCTTGCCCAGGCCCATCTATGGCTCCTCTTTTTTTTTTTTTTTTGAGACAGAGTCTCACTCTGTTGCCCGGGCTAGAGTGCCGTGGCGGCATCAGCCTAGCTGACAGCAACCTCAAACTCCTGGGCTCAAGGGATCCTCCTGCCTTAGCCTCCCGAGTAGCTGGGACTACAGGCACATGACACCATGCCTGGCTAATGTGGTTCCTCTTACCTTTGGAAAAAACCTACTCCTGTCCCCAGTGCAAGAAAGGTGGCATCCACAGGTGGTCTGCCTGAAGGAACTCTCAGATCCACTACCCTTTACCAAGTCCAGGGACACACTGGCCAACAGACAGCACATCTCATTACCAGCCTCAGCCCTTGGCCTTCATGGTTGCTGCTTATCAGCAGAGGGATACTAAAATGCTTCCTTCCTTGTGGCAGGAAGGCTAAAGCCATGACTGCTGGGTTCCCTAGTGGCTCTGGTCCCCTGAGCTTCCTCTTGCCAAAAGCCAAAGTACCCGAGTGATTAGGAAGGAGACACTAGGCTTGTACCTGATACTCCCAGCAGGACCCAGGAGTCCAGGCAGCAACTTTATCGGACACTATATATTTTTCTCCCCTTTAAACTGGTTTAGGGGGTCAGGCTGCAGCGCCAGAGCACGGGCTCGCGCATAACTGGGGCCGCCTGCCTCCTCCGCGGGCGGCCCTTTTAACCGCGAGCGACACAGCGGAAAAAGAAAAAAAAAAAAAAAAAAAAAAAAAAAAAAAAATAAACTGGTTTAAACAGGTTTCCCACTTCCAGCGAAAACCCACGAGAAGACAACTGATGTTATTAGGAGTTATTATAGGAGTATCTCTTTCCTGATTGCTCTCTGAGATACTCACTGAGGGTCTACAAATATTAATAAAATAAAAAACAGAGAAGGGCCGGGCGCAGTGGCTCACGCCTGTAATCCTAGCTCTCTGGGAGGCCAAGGCGGGCGGATTGCTCGAGGTCGGGAGTTCGAAACCAGCCTGAGCAAGAGCGAGACCCTGTCTCTACTATAAATAGAAAGAAACTAATTGGCCAACTAATATATATAGAAAAAATTAGCCAGGCATGGTGGCTCATGCCTGTAGTCCCAGCTACTTGGGAGGCTGAGACAGAAGGATCGCTTGAGCCCAGGAGTTTGAGGTTGCTGTGAGCTAGGCTGACGCCACGGCACTCACTCTAGCCTAGGCAACAAAGCAAGACTCTGTCTCAAAAAAAAAAAAAAAAAAAAAAAAAACAGAGAAGGGCCCTGCCTCCTCAAAGCTTCCCAGCCTGACTCATCTCCTATGCTGCTGACCCCAACAGCCAAAGTTCTGCTGTCAGACATTTCCTACAGAAGAAACGCAGGCCCCTCTATGACCAAGGCTCCCATACAGTCAGCCTTGGAAGCCATATGCTTATTTTAACTATGCCAACTAACATTATAACCTGTTAATATCATGTAACATAAATAATTAACATTAAAGAAAATCCCAGATTTTACCAAAGTAAGTTATAATACTTAATTTCAAATTGGGAGATGGAAGTTGAGAACTGATAGCTTTATTTTGATTACTGAAAACAAATTCTTTCACTATTGCCTATACACGACTTTATAGCCATGTAAAGCTTACCTGTGCCTTTGCGGCAAGCCACGTCAGAGAAACAGAGCCAAGCCTCTCCAGTTTATATTTGCTTTCCCCTCTGCAAATTCTAGCTCCCCAAGGTCCTGAAGCCTTGGCTGTGAACTGGCTGCAGGACAGATGACCAAACTGTATCTACAGCGCCAAAGCAGACAGTCCCCTCAGAGTCATGAGTACTCCTCAGACAGGAAGGAAAGGTAATAACCTGAACACTCTTAAACCCCCTCCAGGTGTCTCAGTAATGGGAAAGTCAGGCCCAAGCAGTTCTTTGAGTGACAATGATTCATTTTAATAGAAGGGCCACAGGAAGCAAAACAAACCTAATTTCCACAAGGAACCCAGCCAAGTCACAAGCACACTGACATCTCTGCATTTTCAAGGCCATTTGGGGAAAGCCCCTAACCTGGGAAGTTTGAACATGCCTGAAGGGCTGGCAGTGTCCACAGTCCCTCCCTCCTGAAGGCACTTGGCTCAGGGCCTGGCTCACTGCAGAGGTGCTCAGAGGTGAAACACCTGCTCTACCCTAACAAAGCAGGAGTCCCTCAACCCATAGGAACTCTAGTTTACTCCCCGCCCCTCAACTTTCAAATCCTACAGGCTCTAGGTCACCTCTCTTCTCTCAGGGCCTAAAAGTGAAGTAGGATATGAAAGTTCCTTCTGACAGATGCAGCTCTCATGACAAGCCAGGACTCATCCCTGTAACAATAGCGAACCAGATGAGAAGCCTTGTCTTTCACCATGAATCCCAGCTCCAAGCAGGCTGAGGCTTGACCTTAGCCCCAATGTCCTCATCTCTAAAATGGAGGAAACAATCTCATCCTTGTATGATTATGGGCCAGGCACCTGACGGACTCTCCACCCAATGCTGGGTCCCATGGGCTCCTATAGGCTATGAGAAGATCCAGTAAACAATGTAAGACTGCTGTACAAATAGGCCGAGAGAATGTGTAGGCGCCACTCCCCAGTCCTTCTCAACTGGCCTTGGACCCAGTGTACAGTGGGGTCTTGTCTCCCTGTTCATATCTCAAAGCTGAGCATCTAAGTAGGGAGGCTATAGCCAAGGGGAAGCCAGGATACTATAGGGGAATAAGACTGAGGCTGGGCACCCTCAGGAAGTTGCTTGCCTGTCAATACTTTTCTGCCAGGAGTGGATGAAAACCCTAAGGCAGGCGTCCTCAAACTACAGCCTGCGGGCCACATGCGGCCCACCAAGGACATTTGTCCGGCCCTCCGGGTGTTTTTGCCGCAGCTGCCTGTCCTGCTTAGCAGCCAACTCGTCCCAGGCCCACAGTGAGCATGTGTGGAATGTGTGCTGCACTTTCCATTGGCCCTCCAACAGTCTGAGGGACGGTGAACTGGCCCTGTTTAAAAAGTTTGAGGACTCCTGCAGGGGCACTGGGGAAGGGGCGGGCTTGCTGCCCAAAGACCAGCATTTACCTCTTCAGTCTAAAATAGGTATGGGGCTGGCACGGTGGCTCACGCCTGTAATCCTAGCACTCTGGGAGGCTGGGGTGGGTGGATCACTCAAGGTCAGGAGTTCGAAACCAGCCTGAGCAAGAGTAAGACCCTGTCTCTATTAAAAATAGAAAGAAATTAATCAGACAACTAAAAGTATATAGAAAAAATTAGCCAGGCATGGTGGCGCCTGCCTGTAGTCCCAGATACTCGGGAGGCTGAGGCAGGAGGATCACTTGAGCCCAGGAGTTTGATATTGCTGTGAGCTAGGCTGACTCTAGCCTGGCACTCTAGCCCAGGCAACAGAGTGAGACTCTGTCTCAAAAAAATTAAATAAAATAAGTGCACTAGGATCTTGGCATACTTACTTATAGATGAGATCTTGACTATCCTTGAAGTCCTTGGTTTATCCAGTATAAAAATTTCTACCCTAGCTGTACCATAACCATCTACAACTAACCCTCTAAGGGCTGCCAGGCAAGGAAGGGCAGGCAAGAGGCAGGAATCAGGGCTCAGTGTGAGATACTCAGCAGTAGAGGCACATGTGCTTAGGGTGACAGGCTGGTCGCAGCCATGGAACTCCTCCAGGTTTTCAGGTCACTAGACTCTCCATCACCAAATACTAACACTGCCTTAAAGTTGTGGGAGGCAAGGCCTGCTGACCTTATAGCTGCTGTCTTAGAAAGGAGCCTTCAGGCCGGGCGCTGTGGCTCACGCCTGTAATCCTAGCTCTTGGGAGGCCGAGGCGGGCGGATTGCTCAAGGTCAGGAGTTCAAAACCAGCCTGAGCAAGAGCGAGACCCCGTCTCTACTATAAACAGAAAGAAATTAATTGGCCAACTGATATATATATAAAAAATTAGCCGGACATGGTGGCGCATGCCTGTAGTCCCAGCTACTCGGGAGGCTGAGGCAGAAGGATCACTCAAGCCCAGGAGTTTGAGGTTGCTGTGAGCTAGGCTGACGCCACGGCACTCACTCTAGCCTGGACAACAAAGTGAGACTCTGTCTCAAAAAAAAAAAAAAAAAAAAAAAGAAAGGAGCCTTCAGTCAGTTAGTGGGGTATATCTGTAAGAGGCATAAACTGCAAGGGGCAAAAACTGCAGGGGGTAGCCTGATCCGAGGAGATCATGGGCTCCAGCTCACAGGCCACCCAAAAGGCCAGAAAGCTTTCCAGTTTCAGCAACCCTTGGAGAAGATGTGCTTTTGAGACAAAAGGCAAGCCCAGCACTAAAGAAAGTAAGATCCTGAATGCTGCAGAAAACAAGATCTTTTTTTTTTTTTTTTTTTTTTTTTTTGAGACAGAGTCTCGCTTTGTTGCCCAGGCTAGAGTGAGTGCCGTGGCGTCAGCCTAGCTCACAGCAACCTCAAACTCTTGGGCTCGAGTGATCCTTCTGCCTCAGCCTCCCGAGTAGCTGGGACTACAGGCATGCGCCACCATGCCCGGCTAATTTTTTTATATATATATATCAGTTGGCCAATTAATTTCTTTCTATTTTATAGTAGAGACGGGGTCTCGCTCTTGCTCAGGCTGGTTTTGAACTCCTGACCTTGAGCAATCCGCCCGCCTCGGCCTCCCAAGAGCTAGGATTACAGGCGTGAGCCACAGCGCCCGGCCTAGAAAACAAGATCTTAAACAACCATATACCCACCTTCAGAAATCCCAGCCCATAAAGTGCATCCAAAAACATTAAGAATCAAACTCACAAAACCTGGGAAGGACCCTGAAGAGTTCTAAAGACTACCTACCCAGTGATGCCCATAAGGAATCATCATGACCAAAGACCAGGGAACTGCCAAATTGAAGGTTTTGGTCACTCCTCAGTCTGTACTATCAGATGACTAGCAAGTGGCTTCCTCTTCAGTTCTGGTATACTCCCTCCAGCTGCTTTAGTGGTACCCTCTTGCACAGAGTAGACAGTCAAGCACTTGGTTTAATAAAGATACTGCACCTATAGGCACTAAACACCATGAAACACAAAGTCTCACACCCCCAACCAGTACCATTCCACAACTGGAGAAAGACCAAATGGACAGAGGAGCTCCCATTACTTAGTCCTCATCAAAAAGCAAGTTTCCCCTACAGTCTGAGCCAGTCAGTTAAGCATAGCTGAAAAACAAAACTGAAGAATTAGGTTCTCACTAGGGCCAAATTAATTATAATTGAATTCTGAAAACAAGAAAACACAAGCTTTATCATTCAGGGCCTGAGGAGTTCTAGGACTTAGAAATAGCAAGCAAAGACTACAGATAGATAGGCAAGCACTTTCAGTTGATGATGGCTAGTAAAGAGGTATCTTAAGAATAAGGTAGGGTACAAAGTGCTGAAGCAGGTCAACCCTGACACCGGCATCTCCTCTAAGGCCATAGGCATCGTGAATTCTTTTGTCAACGACATCTTCGAGCGCATTGTGGGCGAGGCCTCTGGCCCGGAGCATGACAACAAGAGCTCGACCATCACTTCCAGGGAGATCCAGACAGCGGTGCGCCTGCTGCTGCCCAGAGAGCTGGCCAAGCACGCCGTGTCTGAGGGCACCAAGGCTGTCATCAAGTACACCAGCTCTCAATGAGCCCCTCGCTGCAGAGGAAAACCTGGTATTCTGAAGATAGGGAAAGCCAAAATTAAAGGCATGTCTGGTTTGGGGACTGTGCTGCACCACTACCTACCTACAGGAACACAGGGAAGAACTACTTTTATATTTTTGCTTAAGAGCAGGGAATTAGTAAATGTAGGTTACAAAGGGAAAAAAAAGAAAAAAAGAATAAGGTATAATCAAGAAATTAATCTGGTGAGCATTTTCTCACACTACAAATCTTTCAGAGGGCCCTTTTGGCTTTGCAGTGGCACATTCCAACCAACAACTCTGGACACATCAGCCCTTGAGGTGTGAGCTGGCCCTTCCCTGTGTTCCCCCAAAGATGTGCCAGGGGGTCTTCTCAGTGATCCATTTCAAGTGGTATAGACTATTGCCCCATGACACCCCACTGCTTGGACCTGCAGAGGCCTGCCCTAGCAAGGTCCCTGCCTTCCCTCAGATCTGATCATTAGCTTCTTTCAGCTCCCTCACACCTCAGCCAAGCTGCAGAGGTAGGCCAACCTGCAGCCATCTGTGGCTGGCTACTATAGACAGCACCTTGGAGGCACTCCCACATGAGGTGGTCAAGGCCTCCTTGTTGTAGGCTATGTGTCCTCTGCTCAGGGAAACAGGAGATGGTCCCTCTGATGTGGTCTGAGCCTTGGTGCTAACTCACACTAACGGTCATCCTGTGTCTGTGCCATGGACTATGATACAAATGGACAATGAGACAAATCTGCTCTGTGGCCTTCTGTGAATGATTAGCATGGGCAGTCACATGGCTGTGCTGCAGGGAGGTAGCACAAGTCAACAGGAAGAGCCTCTAGCTTGAGGTCAGAAGCCAGGCCTATGTCTCTACCTGAGGTGAAGAACCATGGCGGAAGTGAGTACAAGGGGCCTCTGCTTTGCTAAGTAAAGTAGAGCCATACCCACAAGACATAATCATTGGTCCTACTGTTAGACACGCAAACCTCAAACCAGCACACAGCTCCTGCCACAAAGACCAAGGCCACAGGATCACATTCTGAGCACATTTATCCAGCTCAGTCAGTGCCCTTCTAGTCTGAGCTATGAAGCCTTTTATCTGATGTTAACTGTTCCCACCAAAAATTTTTAAAAATTAATCTTTCCCCCCCAAAATAAGGGGCAGCATAATATAGTTACAGCCACTAAAAAGATCCTCAAAATTAGTCCTTCAGTTCCAAGCCCTGACATCATCTATTCCACAGTGTCACGCTCTCTTTCAGTCCTCGTTAGTAATTTTTTTAAAAAAACATAGAAGCCTATAAGCCTATATTTTCAGTAAGTATGTGAGTTGATGAGTCTGGGCAAATGCCATTCTGACAGCCCACCCCCAAGGATGCCTTCCTTCGCCAACCCGCATTTCCCGGTGTGCTCTGTTCACAAGGAGTCCATTCAGAACCAGGGAACACCCACTCAAGGCAGGAAGAAACTGTAGTTCATCTCACACAGGCGGGGTTGCCACAAAGCTCTCAAGCATCCAAAGAAATGCTCCTTTCATGAACTCCCCTTCCCAGCCAAAGAGAGTGCCCATTGTTCTCAGGAGAACAATTAGGGGCCCAAGCCAGCAGCTGAGAGCACAGTCCCAGGAAGGGCTGCTCCCGGCCTGCTGACATCTTGGGCTGAGGGAAAGCCCACATTGTCTGCAGGCAAGGAGGCTGAGGGGAAGCAGAATGAAAAGCCATCCTCACAGGCTCTACCAAAATAAGACATCTGAGGGGGCAGTCATTTCTTGAGATGCAAAGACAACTCTCCCTGACCACCACAGAGGGAGGGGCTAGAACATTTCCAGGCATTTAATCACATTCCTCAGTGAGTCCCAAACTCACTCAAGTCAGAGATGAGTGAGTCGGCACCAATTCCAAGGGAGGCAAGAGTCAGGATGGGTAACTTATGCTGTGACCAGCCCAGGACAGGCTAGGATCCACTGAGCAAAAGCCAAGCTGGCTTTTGTGGGACATCCCCACAGCCCCTGATGGAGAGAAAGCGTTTCTCAGATCCAAAGGCAGCTATGAAAGCAAAAGACAGTCAAGACTGGATGAACTTTGTATACAGGCATGTAGTCTGATTCACGGGAGTATATACCAAGACCATCTGTTTTAGGGTGTCCTGAGGTCACAGGAGAAGAGATAGGAGTCCCATGGCCCAGGTCTCTCAGAAAGGCTATGCTGATCACGAGGACCTAGCCCCTTCTCAAATCTGGTCAAAAAGAGTCCATTTTGGTCGGGCACAGTGGCTCGTACCTGTAATCCTACCACTCTGGGAGGCCAAGGTGGGCGGATCGTTTGAGTTCGGGAGTTCGAGACCACACTGAGGAAGAGCGAGACGCCCATCTCTATTTAAAATAAAATTTTTTAAAAATTAAGAAACAGGCCAAGCATGGTGGCTTACAACTGTAATCCTAGCACTCTGGGAGGCCAAGGCAAGCAGATTGCTCAAGGTCAGGAGTTCTAAACCAGCCTGAGCAAGAGCAAGACCCCGTTTCTACTATAAATAGAAAGAAATTAATTGGCCAACTAATATATATAGAAAAAATTGACCAGGCATGGTAGTGCATGCCTGTAGTACCAGCTACTTGGGAAGCTGAAGCAGGAGGATTGCTTGAGCCCAGGAGTTTGAGGTTGCTGTGAGCTAGGCTGATGCCATGGCACTCACTCTAGCCTGGGCAACAAAGCGAGACTCTGTCTCAAAAAAAATAAAATAAAATAAAATAAATAAATAAATAAATAAAATAAAATAAATAAAAATTAAGAAACAAAGAGTCCATTTGGGAGTTAAGTTGGGGGTCAATAACTACAAATCAATTCTCAAGGCAGAGCTAGAGAACAGGAGAGTAAGCAAAAACTGCCAGCCAAGCTGAGACTGGACAAGGGCTGTCAGAACATGAAAGGGTGGGCCAGGTGCAGTAGCTCACTCACACCTATAATCCCAACCCTTTGGGAGGCTAAGGTGGGAAAATTGCTTGAGCCCAGGAGTTTGAGGCTGCAGGGAGCTGATTACACCACTGCACTCCAGCAGTGGTAACAGAGTGAGGCCCCTTCTCAAAAAAAAAAAAAAAGAAAGAAAGAAAGAAGAAAGGAAAGAAAAAAGGAAAGAAAGGGTATCACAGCAGAGGATCTAGGATCTCAGGGCTATACCCTCCAAACAGGCAGACTCCTTCTTCCTTCTCTTGATCCTACAGACTGTTGTATAAAGCATATAAAGTATAGGGAAGCCCTTGCTTTAGGGGCTAACAGTATGAGTATACCAATAGGCACTCCTGGCTGAGACCAAGCAGCACATCCTCTGCCACTATGACTTCCTGAGTTGCCACAACCTCCTGAAATAAAGTAACAGCCCACACAGGCCAAACTAGGTTTTGCAGGCAGCCAATATAGCTCACTTAGAATGATACCTTAAATTTTCTATCCCTTCAACAGACCAGTATTCAAGTGTGTTACAAACACTGGATTATTCCACCATCAACCCCCATGCACATCCCCCCACAACCAGTCTGTAAGTATGACAATCATGCCATCTAATCTCACCAGAACTCAGGACAGATCATGCTCTACCTGTGTGCCTTCATTATGCAACTCAGCCATGTCCACACAGGCTAAAAAACAACCCTCACCTGGACACTCCACATGGAGATGAGGAGTACCTCCTGCCTCAGTTCCTCACCCACTTTTTCCTCCTCTGGTACCTGGGGAAGACACCCTAAACAGCTCTCCTTGGGCCCACTTCTCTCTCCACTTGTCTTCACCAAACTGACAACTCTACTGAGTTGGCATTGGTCTCTCTCTGCTGAGAAGCCCAACTCCACATCCTCCCACCAACTCCTTCTCAAATTTCCCACATGAAGCTCCATAATCCATGACCACCCCAACTGTCCCCCTCTTGTTGCTCCATCTCTGTTAATGCTTCATCACACAGCAAGCCTTTAATGGGGCACCTACTTTGAAACAGGTCCCATCCCATGCCAGGTACCTAGAATGCTACATAGGGAACCATGGATACCCTATGAACCAGGCATCAGCTTTCACTACACACCCAGGAAGCCTCCTGGGTGCTCCCTACAAACTAACTCTGTCCCTACAAGCTATGTAGTCTAGACAAGTCACTTAGTTACCACTTTGTCATCTAAAAATGGAGCCACATTTTCTGCTGGAGGGTCCAACAGCAAAGAAATGGCAATGAGCTCACCCAGTGCCTAGATCTTTTCTTCAATAACACTCACCACCAAAAGGAATCAGGCTCCTTGGAGAAATGGCTGAGGGAGGGTGAATGTAAGATGAGCCAAAAAGTAAGTAAGCGCTCAAAGAATTGACAGGGGCACATCACAAGAACACAGGAAGCAACTCAAAGGGACTCCCAATGCTCAAATCTGGGATAATTTGAACATCACAATAATTAAGAAGAACAATGAATTATAAATCATTAAATGTTAGCAGTCTGTACTAATAATGGATCAATAAACACACAGCTAAGAGTCAGAGGGATAGGATGAAGCCACTTTCCAATGTGAAACACAACAAAAAGTGAAGTTTCAAAGTGTATGTGTCACAGGGCCCCGGACACTGCTGAGGTATTAGGTGAGTTTAGTCTCTTTTTGCCCCAGCACAGGCTGGCATTACTCTCTGCATGCAGCCAGGCAGTCTTTGACAATCCAAAGCAGGTTTGCAGGTGCTGAATAGGTCCTTATTCCCTCTACCAGCCCACAAACATTTGAGGGCCTAGTACATGATGACAGACTAACAAAAAATAAGAATTTCAAATATAGAAATTTGCTAAGATAATATAGGGTTTTGTGGGAAAGTTGCTTTCACCAGGGTACTGGGACAGAGCTCTAAAACTCTAAATGCTGTTCAAGTTGAGCTTGAAAGGGGTGGCTATACCCACATTGAAAGAAGAAAGAGCCAAGGGCTTGTGGTGGCCTTGGGCTAGGCATGATCATGAGGCAGAAAGGGGGCAGTGTGGCTGGGACAAGGTATACAAAAGAAAAGGGAAGGGAGGAAGGGGAGGGAGGAAGAGGAAGCCAGAAGCCAGAGGCCAGATCACATGGGGCTTGATCCGAAGTGCAGCTAGTACTGAGTAGATTTAAGCTTTTTTAAA
Source organism: Microcebus murinus (assembly GCF_040939455.1). Classification (NCBI taxonomy): domain Eukaryota; kingdom Metazoa; phylum Chordata; class Mammalia; order Primates; family Cheirogaleidae; genus Microcebus; species Microcebus murinus. The sequence goes on along the minus strand of NC_134104.1, from coordinate 154,960,966 downwards.
GATAAAGATGTCAGCCCGGTGCGGTGGCTCACGCCTGTAATCCTAGCACCCTGGGAGGCCAGGGTGGGCAGACTGCTCGAGGTCAGGAGTTCGAGACCAGCCTGAGCAAGAGTGAGACCCTGTCTCTACTAAAAATAGAAAGAAATTAATTGGACAGTTAAAAACCTATACAGAAAAAATTAGTCAGGCATGGTGGTGCATGCCTGTAGTCCCAGCTACTTGGGAGGCTGAGGCAGGAAGATTGCTTGGACCCAGGAGTTTGAGGTTACTGTGAGCTAGGCTAACGCCACAGCACTCTAGCCCCAGCAACAGAGTGAGACTCTGTCTCAAAAAAAAAAAAAAAAAAAAAAAAAAGATGTCCTTTGCCTCAATGCGGACAAACTGAGAGGTCAAGAATGAAGGCAGTGAGACCTAGGAAGATACTGAGCAAACAGCAGATTGGATAAAGGGCAGCCAGTGATGGGCTCCAGATATGATTCCCAATAAGCATCCTTGGGACCAGTATCTGAAATATTCCTCACATACACAAGAACATTTGGCACCTATTAAAAGTTACATTCCCAAAAAAACATTTAATTACTATGGGGAAAAAACTCAAGTTACAATGAATGAAAAAAGATTAAAAAACATGTCCAGTATGGTCCCAGGTCTACGATGTCTGTGTGTATGTGGCATGGACACCTCTTAATGAGCAAAGAAAATCATGAAGGATTTAACTCTGAGTTGTAGAAACCACGAAAGAATTTTTTTCTCCCTTTCTATGTTTTCCACAATTACACTTATGCATCATTATAATAAGAAAAAAAAATAACTCCTTAAAGCAGGAATAGTGGCTCACACATGTAATCCTAGCACTTTGGGAGGCCAAGATGGGATGATCACTTGAGGCCAGGAGTTCAAGACCAGTCTGAGCAACATAGCAAGACCAGTCTCTACAAAATATTTAAAAAATTAACTGAGTCTCGTGACATGTGCCTATGGTCCCAGCTGCTCAGGAGGCTGAAGAGGATCTCTTGAGCACAGGAGTTTGAGGTAGCAGGGAGCTGTGATGACATGCCACTGCACTCTAGCCTGGGCAACAGAGCAAGATCCCAAGTAAAAAGAAAAAAAAAAAAAAAACTCCTTTAATATAAAGACTTTTGCAATCCTATTTTACAGATGGGGAAACCAAAGCCCTAGGAACAAAGTCAGGTTTTCTGACCTTCTGACTCCCAAGCCATACAATCCTGATGATTCAGACCGGGATGAAGAGTCACACATCTTCATCTGTTTTTCTATAGGCTCATCAGCTACTAAATGGTCTGCTTTCCACAGATAAATATGTTCAGATAAAATCTTGTTTTCCCAGTAAATCTCTTTACTCCCTGGTAAATAAGCCTGTTAAATGTCTCTCGGCCAGATAAAGCAAATATCCAGCTCAGTGTATCAGTTCCAGGCATTTCTGGTCAATATTAATCCATGTAAAACATTCCAATGGCCACTGCAACAAAGGTAACCAATGCAGAGCTTGGATATTCAGAGGATCAAATCTGAAGCTGAACAAGAAGTGTACCCTGCACAACCACTACTCTTTATCTAATGGTCACACTAGCATTTGGCTTACTAGGGTATTATGAAGATTTCAAGGAAATCTTATATGGCTGGGAGCAGTGGCTCACACCTGTAACCCTAGCACTCTGGGAGGCTGAGGTGGGAGGATCACTTGAGCTCAGGAGTTCTAGACCAGCCTGAGCAAGAGTGAGACCCCATCTCTACTAAAAATAGAAAAATGAGCTGGGCATGGTGGCACACACCTGTAATCCCAGCTACTCGGGAGGCTGAAGCAGGAGAATCACTTGAGCCCAGGAGTCTGTCTGAGGTTGCTGTGAGCTAGACTGACACCACGGCATTCTAGCTCAGGTGTCAGAGCAAGACTTCGTCTCACAAACAAAACAAAACAAAATCTTATACAAACACTCTGTAAACTATAAATCGTTTTGTGGAAGTAAGCTGATATATAGGCCAGGATCTTTAGAAGTATAGCTGCCTGAGATCACAAAGGCACCCTGAGAACAAGCCATGATCTAACAAGAAGGGAGCCAACAGGAAAAAGGAGGGTACAAGCAAAAAGTAGGTCCACCCAGATTCAAGGAAAAGGGACAAAGACTTATCTCTCCAAGGGAAGCACAGAATTTGTAGCTATTTCTAATCTAGATGCCTAGGGCTTGTAAATCAAAGAACAAGTTATTAAGTATCTACATGACCCCACATGTGCTTCAACCAATGGAGTATAGTAGAAGTGTAAGTTTTTAAGACTAGGCCTTAAGAGACCAGCAGCTTCCTTTCTTATTTCTTGGAAATCTCAAAACCTGGCTGTTGTGCTCTGAGGACACCCATGCAGCCCACGGAGAGATCTACATGAAGAGAAATCAGGGACCCTGACCAACAGCCCCAACTAAGCTCCTAGTCGTTAGCCATGAATGCACCACCTTGGAAGTGGATCCTCCAGCCCCAGATGAGCCATGCTAGCTAGTGCCATGTGAAGTAGATTCCCAGATGAGCCTTGAATCCCTGAAATTCCTGGCCACAAAATTTTGAGCAACACAAGCTGATTGTTTTAAATTGCTAAATTTTGGTGGTTTAAACACACCAATAGATAGCCAGAACACCATATATAGAGAGAAATCTAAATGCAGAGAAGATATAAAAACTACCCTGACAAAGTATAGATCTTGGAATATTTTTAGTTCACATCCAAGCCATGCCTCTAGGGAAAGAACACTATAGGGCAGGAGCCAACAAACCATGGCTATGAGCCAAATCTGGCCTACCACCTATTTTTGTATTTTCGAATCATTGAAAAAATAAAAGAATAATATTTCTTTACATGTGAAAATTATATGAAATTCAAATTTCAGTTTCAGTATCATCAGTAAAGTTTTACTGGAACACAGCAATGCCCACTCATTTATATATTATAATGGTTACTTTTGTACTACGCTGGCAGAGTTGAGAAGTTTTGACAGAAACCATATGGTCTGTAAAACCTAAAATATTTACTACTATCTGGCCCTTTAAGAAAAATGTGTCCTGACCTCTGCTCTAGGAGATGTTCATAACTTGAGGGGTACATCCCACCCAGAATTCTACAGGAAGTCCAAGATTCCACAAACCCAGATGCTGGGATGCTGCTTCTTCACACAAAAGCTTCCTGTTTCACCTGATTTCCATTCTGGGTCAGCCAAAACACTCTTTTGTCCACGTTTCAGATCCCTTTGTTCTCTGGATTGCTTCTCCCAAAGGATATGGACCAAGGCTGGGAAGTCTGGGTATTAATTTTGGTTCTTAAGTGATCAAATACTTTAGTAAATATAAACCACCAAATTAGAGTAGAACTCCTATATTTATTTATATCTTATTTTAAAAAATATGTTCAAACCACAAAAGTTCTATATCTTGGGTTTAACTCCATGGCTTATGAAAGTTGATCTTTTCCTACACACATGACAGGCCCTTCCACCAAATCAGTAAATCAGTGACCAGAGACCTTCCAGAGGACAAAGTAAAGGCTTTTCCGGGGCTTTTTCACCCTCAGAATGGGAGCAAGAATAAAATTTAGGATGCTATTCTGAGATACATGGGGATCCTCTTGTGAACATCAGTGGCCGTCCTTCTCCTCAAGGGCACTTAGCACATACTGGAGGAATTGAGCTCAGAATTGCTAGAGTTTAGAACTGAAAAGGAAAAGAGAGCAAAGCTAAGATGGAAGATGAGAATTCTTCCTCATTTATGTTTTATATTCAGTCTCTCACCTTGATGACTTCTCCACTGGAGGAAATTAAATCTGTTGGAATAGTCACTCGAAATGAGCGCCCAACAACAGCCGTGCCATCGGGAATGCCAACCACTGTGGGAACAGCCTCATGGAGGTCTGAGAGCACTGAGTGCATGGACGCCTCAAGCTGGTTCTCCCAGTCCCTGATGGCCTCCGAGGGTTCACTGGGCCAGCGGGACTGAGCCATGGCCACGGAGAGCAGAAGGAGAAAGGTCCTCCCCCAAAGGGGGAGCAGCAGTGAGAGGGCCACAGACATCCTCGTCCCAGGCCTGAGTTTGCTCAAGTTGACAGTCTTGCTAAGTAAGGAAGCAAATGACTTGGTCCCAGAGCAGTGTCCTCACCCTCTGCACACCTGCTCCATCCCAGAGCACCCAGAGCCTGAAAAAGAAGAAGAGCAGATTCAGACTTGAGCAATCCCATATTTCAAAGTCATGCACTAGCCCCCCAAGTGCTCCTGCCAAAACTGTCTATACTTAGAGTTGGATAAAGCCTCTCACCTCCATGCTCTCTAGTACTGAAATTACCAGCTTCATGCAGCTACTTAGCACTGGAAATGTGGCTGGTCTATTCAATGTAAAATACAGAGCTGGACACAGTGGCTCGTGTCTATAAATTCCAATACTTTGGGAGGCCAAGGTGGGAGGCTTGCTTGAGGCCAGGAGTTCAAGGCCAGCCTGGGCAAACATAGTAAGACCCTGTCTCTACAAAAAACACAAAATTTAGCTGGGCGTGGTGGTGCACACCTATAGTCCCAGCTACTCAAGAGGCTGAGGCAGGAGGATCACTTGAGCCCAGGAGTTTGAGGTTACAGTGAGTTATGATCACACCACTGCACTTTAGCCTGGGCAATGGAGCAAGACTCTGTCCCTTAAAAAAATAGTAAAATACACACTGGATTTTGAAAATTTTGTATAAAAAAATGAATGTAAAATACCTCATTAATACTTTTAAATATTGATTGCATATTGAAATGATAATATTTTGGATATAATCAAATGTATTAAATAAAATATATTGGCAATAAATGAATAGTAAATAAATCTAGGCCAGGCGTGGTGGCTCACACCTGTAATCCTAGCACTCTGGGAGGCCGAGGTGGGAGGATTGCTTGAGCTCAGTAGTTCAAGACCAGCCTGAGCAAGAGCAAGACCCCATCTCTACTAAAAATAGAAAGAAATTAGCTGGACAACTAAAAAATATATATAGAAAAAATTAGCCGGGCATGGTAGCCAGGCATAGTAGTTCCAGCTACTCAGGAGGCTAAGGGAGAAGGATCTCTTAAGCCCAGGAGTTTTTATTTTTCTTGAGAGTCTCATGTTGTTGCCCAGGCTAGAGTGAGTGCTGTGGCGTTAGCCTAGCTCACAGCAACCTCAAACTCCTGGGCCCAAGCGATCCTTTTGCCTCAGCCTCCTGGTAGCTGGGAATACAGGCATGTGCCACCATGCCCAGCTCATTTTTTCTATATATTTTTAGTAGGCCAATTAATTTCTTTCTATTTTAGTAGAGACGGGGTCTCGCTCTTGCTCAGTCTGGTTTCAAACTCCTAACCTTGAGCGATCCGCCCACCTTGGCCTCCCAGAGTGCTAGGATTACAGGCGTGAGCCACCACGCCCGGCCTTAGCCCCAGGAGTTTGAGGTTGCTGTGAATTAGGCTGACAACATGACACTCTAGCCCAGGCAACAAAGCGAGACTCTGTCTCAAAAAAAAAAAAAAAAAGAAAGAAATCTATTAAATAAAATATTATTGAAATTAATTTCATCTGTTTTTCCCCCACATGACTACCAGGAAATATTAAATGACATATGTGGCTCACATTATATTTCTGTTGGGCAGCACTGCTCTAGACCTACTTCCAATTTACAGAAAATATAAAAAGACAATCAAACAAATCTAGAATGTAGGACCTTCTACAAGACAACTGGCCTGATCTCTCTAAAATGCTGACTGTTCTAGTGAGACAACAACCAGATTTAATGTGTGCATCTTCATTGGATACTGGATTTACTTCACATGAGCCCAGGTCTCAAAGGGGTAACTTAGGAATTTTGTATGTAGGCAGAAGATTGGATTTATTGTTAATTTTCTTAGGTGATATGATAAAAGTATGGTTTTACAAGGGATCATTCTCCATCTTATGAGTTGTATTTGAAGTATTTAGGGATACAGTGTCAACACTCCGCAACTCACATCGAAACAGTTTAAGGAGGAAAAAAATATGTTCAAGTATACAGAGATACAACCATGAAGCAAATTTAATAATAAGGCTTAAAAAATACTTTTGAAAAGACCAAAAATTTATATGCACAGAGAAATGCAACAAGTACCCACTCCTCACACCCCAAGCACTCACTATTCACAGGACTCATTTATTAAACATATTTGCGGGGTGAGGGGGGGACATGGGCAATATACATAACCTTAACATTTGTACCCCCATAATACGCTAAAATAAAAAAATAAATAAATAAACATATTTGCAAACCATGTGCCAATAAACAAAATTTATTTGGCAGGCCAAAGATAAAAAAAGAGAGATAGCAGCAGAAAGCAAATGTGGAATTAAAACTGCCTTAAACAGGCTGGGCACAGTTAACGCCTGTAATCCTAGCACTCTGTGAGGCCTCGGTTGGAGGACCACTTGAGCTCAGGAGTTTGAGAACAGCCTGAGTAAGAGCCACACCCCATCTCTATTAAAAATAGAAAAATTAGCCAGGCTCGGTAGCATGCGTGCTTGTAGTCCCAGCTACTCAAGGAGGCCGAGGCAAGAGGATCATTTAAGCCCAGGAGCTTGAGGTTGCAGTGAGTTATGATGATTCCAATTAAGTGACAAGAAATCTGCACATTGTCCTCCACACCCCCACCAGCTTTAGTCAGTTCAGGACACCTACTTAGGATGGCAGCCACTTGGAAGCCTTATGGGACTTAGTGGGTGCACACAGGTGACCACAGCCATCATCATGAGCAAATTTGCATTCTGGAAAAAGATTAAGGCCTGCCCTGAGCCCATGCTGCCAAGGGGCCACCATGACATTTTTTGACCTGGGTAACACAAAATAAATAAACCCAAAATTGCTAAAGAAAACAAGGCCACTGAAATAAGGCAGAATACTCTAAATTCAATGCAGATCCAAGCCTATTCCAATGTTTGGGTTTTTTTCTGTTGATTTTATTCCTGTTTTTTATTACATTTTTGTCATTAGAGCCAAATCCCAAGAAAGTAAAAAAACAAGGTTGGGAGTCTTATCCTACCAAACATAAAGACTTATCATAGGGCTGAGCGTGGTGGCTGACATCTGTAATCCTAGCACTCTAGGAGGCCAAGGTGGAAGGATCGTTTGAGCCCAGCCTAAGCAAGAGTGAGACCCCCGTCTCTACTAAAAAAAATATAAAGAAATTATCTAGACAACTAAAAATATATAGAAAAAATTAGCCGGGCATGGTGGCGCATGCCTGTAGTCCCAGCTACTCGAGAGGCTGAGGCAGAGGGATCGCCTGAGCCCCCCGAGTTTGAGGTTGCTGTGAGCTAGGCCAATGCCATGGCACTCTAGCCCAGGCAACAGAGTGAGACTCTGTCTCAAAAAAAAAAAAAAAAAAAAAATCCTAGATATTACATGTAAAGCAAACAGAAGAAGATTCTACAAAGAAAAGGTAGCAGACCAGCTAGGGACCCCAGAACTCAAGGAGTGACACAATGGTGAGTTCCCTGGGATTTCTTTTTGCCTCATATATACCAGTATTAGAGCTGAAGAAGCTGGCAACCCAGAAATACCAACAGATAAGACCAAAAATAAGAAACCCAAAAGAAGGCTCTCTCTAGCCAAAAGAGCAGGACAGCCTAGCAAGAGAGACACCTTTAAGACAGTAATAGCTTTAGTCTAGCCACACACCACAGAAGAAAATTACAACCTCAACCCTGTCCCTGCCAGCAAGGCCCAATAGGGAGCCTAGATTTCCACCCTTACAAGGCTGTAACAAGGGGCCCCAAATATTCCCACTGAGGTAATGTCAGAGAATGCCAAGGAGCTATGACTTTCATCCCTACTACCCAATAAGGATGTGCTGCCCCTCCTCTTCTAGCCCCACAGTCAGTGGAAACCAGATGAAAAGCCTGGATTTCCATGCCCACCCAGAAGTAACAAGGCAGCTCCCCCCATCCCTGCTGGAATGGTATCAGAGAAGGACTAGCAGAGAAGGTCAGAATTTTCACCACTGCCCAGTGGGAACAACGACTCCCTGCCCCTCAGTTATGAGCAAAGGCTAAGTGGAGAACCTAGACTTCTACCTCCATTTGCAATTCCCCTAGCCTTTCTTTGCCATAGCAATGTCAGAAAAACCCAGCTGAAATAGAACACAGAGTTTCAGAACAAAATACAAAAATGTTCAGGTATCAAAAATTACCCATCATACCAAGAAGCAGAAAGACTTCAAACTGAATGGAAAAAAGACAATAGATGACAACACCAAGAGGACAGAAATGTCAGAATTATCTTACAAAGATAGGGTGAGGCCGGGCGCGGTGGCTCACGCCTGTAATCCTAGCACTCTGGGAGGCCAAGGCGGGCGGATTGCTCGAGGTCAGGAGTTCGAAACCAGCCTGAGCGAGACCCCGTCTCTACCATAAAAATAGAAAGAAATTAATTGGCCAACTAATGTATATAATATAAAAATCAGCCGGGCATGGTAGCTCGTGCCTGTAGTCCCAGCTACTCGGGAGGCTGAGGCAGGAGGATCGCTTGAGCCCAGGAGTTTGAGGTTGCTGTGAGCTACACCACGGCACTCATTCTAGCCTAGGCAAGAAAGCGAGACTCTGTCTCAAAAAAAAAAGATAAGGTGAACACAAAAGGATAGAAAAAGATGTATCGTGCAAACATTAATTAAAGCAAAGTAAGAGTGACTATATTAATTAATATCAGATAAAGTAGACTTTAGAGCAAAGAAAATTTTAAGAGACAGAAAGGGACATTACATAATGATAAAAGAGTAAATAAGTCCACCGGCCGGGTGCAGTGGCTCACACCTGTAATCCTAGCACTCTGGGAGGCCAAGGCAGGAGGATTATTCGAGGTCAGGTGTTTGAAACCAGCTTGAGCAAGAGCGAGACCCCATCTCTACTATAAATAGAAACAAATTAATTGGCCAACTAATATATATAGTAAAAAAAAAAATTAGCCGGGCATGGTGGCTCATGCCTGTAGTCCCAGCTACTCGGGAGGCTGAGGCAGTAGGATTGCTTGAGCCCAGGAGTTTGAGGTTGCTGTGAGCTAGGCTGATGCCACGGCACTCACTCTAGCCTGGGCAACAGAGTGAGACTCTGTCTCAAAAAAAAAACTAATAAGTCCACCAAGAACACATAGCAATCCTAAATGTATATGCAACTAAACAACAGAGCTGCAAAATATGTGAAGCTAAAACTGACAGAACAGAAAAGAGAAATAAATAACTCCACAATTATAGTTGGAAACTTCAATACTATTCTCTCAACAATTAATAGAACTAGAAAGAAAATCAGCAAGGACACAAAAGAACTCAAAAATACCATCAATCAACATGATCTAATTGACATTTATATAATAGAGCACTCCCTCCAACAACAGATTGCACATTCTTTTCAAATGTCCAAACATAAACTGAGGTAGATCACATCTATGTCCATAAAACAAACTTGGACAAATTTAAAGGAACTGAAATGATACTGAATGTGTTCTCTAACCACAACGAAATCAAACTAGAATTGAGTAACAGAAAATAATGGGAAAATCTCCAAACACCTGAAAATTACACATATACTTCTAAATACTCCCTGGCTCAAAGAACAAGTCTCAAAGGAAATAAAAAATTACACTAAGATGAATAAAATACATAAAAATACATTTGAGGAGCTGTATCAAAATTTGAAGCACACAGATAAAGCAGTGCTTACTGTCTCAAAAAAAAAAAAAAAAAAAAAGCAGTGCTTAGAGGGAAATTTATAGCACTAAATCCATTAGGAAAAAAGAAAAGTCTCAAACCAATAATCTAAGGTCCTACCTCAAAAATCTCATGAAAAGAAGAGCAAAATAAACCAAAGCAAGCAGAAGGAAAGAGAGTAAAGAGCAAAAATCAATGAAACTGAAAACAAAAACAACAGAGAAAAATCAATGAAACACAGAGTTGTTCTGTGAAAAGTTAAAAATTCTTTGAAGCCAGGTGCAGTGCCTGTAATTCCAGCACTTTGGGAGGCTGAGAAGGGAGATCACTTGAGTCCCATAGTTCAAGACCAATCTAGACATCATAGCAAGACCCCATCTCTACATTAAATAGAAAAATTAGGGGGGGGGGGAGGGCATTTATTGAAACCTTAAAATCTGTTCCCCCATAATATGCCGAAATAAAAAAAAAAGAAAGAAAGAAAAATTAGCCAGGTGTGGTGGCGTATGCCTACAGTCCCAGCTACTCAAGAGGCTGAGGCAGGAGGATTGCTTGACCACAGAAGTTGGAGGTTGCAGTGAGCTATGATGATGCCACTGCACTCCAGCTGGGGGTGACAAAAATGAGACCTTCTCGCAAGAAAAAAAAAAAAAAAATCCCACAAAATAAATCTACAGGCCTGGATGGCTTCACTGGTGAATTCTAGCAAATATTTCATGAATTGGTGTAATGAAGAATTAATACCAATTCTAGGCCAGGCACAGTCTAGACATTTAGTCCTAGGACTCTGGGAGACTCAGGCGAAAGGACTGCTTGAGTTCAGGAATTCAAGACCAGCCTGAACAATAGTGAGACCCCGTCTCTACTAAAAATAGAAAAATTAGCCAAGTGTCATGGCACACACCTGCAGTCCCAGCTATTCAGAAGGCTTAGACAGTAGGATTACTTGAGCACAGGAGTTTGAGGCTGCAGTGAGCTATAACGATACCACTGCCACTGTGCTCTACCCGGGGCGACAGAGTGGAAAAACAAAAACAAAAAAACCCACCAAATAAAAAAAACCCCACCAATTGTGTATAATCTCTTCCAGAAAGTAGAAGAAGAGGGAACACTTCTCAATTGATTTTATTATGCTAGCATTACCCTGATACCAAAATCAAAGACATCAACAAAAAACTACAGACCAATAATTTTCATCAACATAGACAAAAAATATTTAACAAAATATAATCGAATAGAATTCGCCAATATATCAAAAGAAATACATATCGTGACCAAATGAAATGGTACTTATTCCAGGCATGCACGGATGGCTCAATATTTGAAAATCAGTGTAATCAGTCTTATTAAAAGGCTAAAGAACAAAAATCACATGATCATCTTAACTGATGCAAAAAATATCTGACAAAATCCAGCACCTATTTATGATAAAAACTCTCAGAAAAATAGGAACAGAGGGGGACTTCCTCGATTTGATAAAGAATATGTATCAAAAAAACCCGCAGCTAACATTATACTTAATGGTAACAGACTGAATGCTTTCTCCTTAAGATCAGAAACAAATACTTTCCATTGCCCCAAAGTAAAAAAAAAAAAAAAAAAAAAAAAAAAAAAGATCAGAAACAAGGCAAGAAACGTCCACTCTCGTCACTTTTATTCAATATAGTGATAGAAGTTCTAGCTGGTGCAATTAAGGCAAGAAAATAAATAAATAAAACATATAGATTGCAAAAGAATAAAACTGTTACTCTTTGCAGATGACATAATTGTCTATGTAGAAAATTCCAAGGAATCTACAAGAAAACTCATAGAATAAGTGAGGTCATCAAGGCCAAAAAATACAAAATAAACATTTAAAAATCAATCGTATTTCTATATATGGCAATAAACATGTAGACACCAAATTAAAAATACAATGCTGGCCAGGCTGCCTGTAATCCTAGCTCTCTGGGAGGCCGAGGCGGGCGGATTGATTGAGGTCAGGAGTTTGAAACCAGCCTGAGCAAGAGCAAGACCCCGTCTCTACTATAAATAGAAAGAAATTAATTGGCCAACTAATATATATAGAAAAAATTAGCCGGGCATGGTGGCGCATGCCTGTAGTCCCAGCTACTCGGGAGGCTGAGGCAGCAGGATTGCTTGAGCCCAGGAGATTGAGGTTGCTGTGAGCTAGGGCTGACGCCATGGCACTCACTCTAGCCTGGGCAACAAAGTGAGACTGTCTCAAAAAAAAAAAAAAAAATACAATGCCACTTAAACCACTCAAAAAAATTACTTAGGTATAAACCTAACAAAACATGTATAGGATTTGTATGCTGAAAACTATACCACACAATCAAAAGAAGCAGAGAAGATCAAAACAGAGAGACATACTATAGTCATGAGCTGGAAAACTCAACACAGTTAAGATGCCAATTCTCCCCAGATTGATACAGAAGTTCGTAACAAGCTAAATAATAGCCACCCAAATATATCAGGCTCTAATCCCTGGAACCTGTAAATGTTATTTTATAAGAAAAAAAGTCTTTCCAAAGATTAAGAATCTTGACATAGGAGATTATCTGAGTGCCCTAAATCCAATCACAACTGTTGGAGGGAGATGATAAACACAGAGAAGAAAGGGATGTGAAGGTTGAGGCAGAGATTAGAAATTATACACACAGAGAGAAGGACACATAAAAGCTGAAGCAGAGCTGTGGCAATGCAGCAACAGGTCAAGAGAATGCCAGCAGCTCCAAGAAGCTGGAAGATGCAAGGAATGGATTCTCCCCACAGAGCCTATAGAGGGAGCTTGGCCCTTGCCAAAATCTTGATTTTAGATTTCTAGTCACCAGAACTGTGAGAGAATAAATATGTACATTATTTTTAAGCCAAAAAGTTTGTGATAAAATTTTTTTACAGCAGCCCTAGGAAAAATATAATGTTTAATACAATTCATATCAAAACCCCAGAAAGAAAAACAATAAAAAGGAATGATTTTACCCAGTATCAAAACTCATTATACAACTACAGTAGGAAGACTGTATTGGTGGAGGGACAAATACAAAGCTCAATAGAACAGAATCTAGAATCCAGAAATAGACCTATACAAATATGCCAAACTGTTTTTTGACAATGTTGCAAAAGTGATTCAATAGAGAGAAATTTGCCTTTTCAAGAAATGGTATAACCCAAATGTCTTTCAATGGGGTAAATGATTAAACTGTGGTACATGCATACCATAGAATACTAATGAGCAATAAAAATGAATGAATTATTGAGATACTCAACAACTTAGCATGATTGCTTAGAAATTCATCCAAAGTCCAAAAGGTTACATACTATATGACTTCATTTTTATAATATTCTTGAAATGACAAAACTACAGAAATGGATAACTTATTAGTGGTTGCCAGGGGTTAAGGAAGGGGTCAGGGAGTGAGGGAAGTAGGTGTGGCTCTAAAAAGGCAACATAAGAGAATCCTATGGTTATGGAAATGTTCTGGACCTTGACTATATCAATTTCAATATCCTGCTTGTGATATTACACTATAATTTTGCAAGATGTTACGCATGGAGGAAACTGGGTAAGGGTACACAGGATCTCTCTGTATTATTTCTAACAGCTGCATGTGAATCCATAATTATCTTAACATTTTTTTAAGTCTAAGAGAAAAGATAACTTTGAATTAGAGTTTTAAATTTCTGTATAATAAAGGACAACCACAATCTGTGAGAAAGCTTTTTCAATGCATATGGTAGCTAACAGATCCCTATCAAAAAACATCAAGTAGGCCGGACGTGGTGGCTCACGCCTGTAATCCTAGCACTCTGGGAGACTGAGGCGGAGGATCACTCAAGGTCAGGAGTTTGAAACCAGCCTGAGCAAGAGGGAGACACCGTCTCTACTAAAAATAGAAAGAAATTAATTGGCCAACTAAAAATATATAGAAAAAATTAGCCGGGCATGGTGGCGCATGCCTGTAGTCCCAGCTACTCGGGAGGCTGAGGCAGGAGGATCACCTGAGCCCGGGATTTTGAGGTTGCTGTGAGCTAGGCTGATGCCACAGCACACTAGCTGGGGCAATAGAGTGAGGCTCTGTCTCGGAAAAAAAAAAAAGTGGTATATCTGTACAGTGGAATAATATTCAGCAATAAAAAAGGAATGAAGTACTGATACATTCTACAACATGTATGACCTCAGAAAACATGCCAGATACTAAAGACCATGTCTTATATGATTTGATTTATATGAAATGTCCAGAAAAAGCAAATCTGTATAGACAGACAATAGATTAGTAATTGCCTGGGCCTGGGAGCAAGAATGGGCTCTACCAGGTTTCTTCTTGGGATGATGAAAATGTTCTAAAATAAGATTGTGTCATGCCTGTAATCCTAGCACTCTGGGAAGCTGAGGTGGGCGGATCGCTCGAGGTCAGGAGTTTGAAACCAGCCTGAGCAAGAGCGAGACCCTGTCTCTACTATAAATAGAAAGAAATTAATTGGCCAACTAATATAGAAAAAATTATAGAAAAATTAGCCGGGCATGGTGGTGCATGCCTATAGTCCTAGCTACTCGGGAGGCTGAGGCAGCAGGATTGCTTTAGTCCAGGAGTTTGAGGTTGCTGTGAGCTAGGCTGACGCCACGGCACTCACTCTAGCCTAGGCAACAAAGCGAGACTCTGTCTCAAAAAAAAAAAAAAAAGATTGTGATGATGGTTGCACCATACCATTCAATGATTTATTAAAAATCATTGAATTATACACTTAAGATGGGTGAATTTTATGGCATTTAAATTATACATGTTTAGGATCCTGACTCTGCCACTTACAGCTCTGCTGTAGTAACACATATGCCCCAAATCCCAACATCCTTCATTTATGTTGCATGTCAAGGGCTACAGTTCTCCATGTGGCTTCACATCCTGGGACCCAGGTGGAAGGCATAGTCCCAATATGGGACTTGTTCTCCTAGCTAAGGGAAAGAACCAGAGGTTCACTGACACAAGCAGTGGCTCTTAAAACTTATTCTAGACCTGGTGTTAAGTCATGTTCATTCACACTCTGTTACCAAAAGCAAGACACAGGCTGACAATGGAGAGGGTAAGTGCACTCACCCTGTGGGGAGGTTCCACAGCCACTTGACAGTGGGTAGGGCTGTGTGTGTATGATCTGCTTGTAGGGAAGGGATTATTGAAATAATTTACTATAGTCATTTTACTCAAGTTATTTAACTACTTCAGTACCAGTGTCAACTATAGTCGATAGCCACAGATGAACACGCAGAGCTAAGCATTGACTTTAGCCGACAGCCGTAATATGATTTTTCTAATTTTTTATTTATCAAAATAAAACTGTAAACATGGCCGGGCGCAGTGGCTCACGCCTGTAATCCTAGCTCTCTGGGAGGCCGAGGCGGGCGGATTGCTCGAGGTCAGGAGTTCGAAACCAGCCTGAGCAAGAGCGAGACCCTGTCTCTACTATAAATAGAAAGAAATTAATTGGCCAACTAATATATATAAAAAAATCAGCCGGGCATGGTGGTGCATGCCTGTAGTCCCAGCTACTCGGGAGGCTGAGGCAGAAGGATTGCTTGAGCCCAGGAGTTTGAGGTTGCTGTGAGCTAGGTTAACGCCAGGGCACTCACTCTAGCCTAGGCAACAAAGCGAGAGACTGTCTCAAAAAAAAAAAAAAAAAAAAACTGTAAACATTTTAAAATAATGTAATGAAAACATATATGTATATGTTACCTATTCTGATTTACATTACAAGTAAAGCTGCCTATAAAGTAAAACAAGCTTTCAGTGCTTTAAAGCTTTCCTCAGGCCGGGCGCGGTGGCTCACGCCTGTAATCCTAGCTCTCTGGGAGGCCGAGACGGGCGGATTGCTCGAGGTCAGGAGTTTGAAACCAGGCTGAGCAAGAGTGAGACTCTGTCTCTACTATAAATAGAAACAAATTAATTGGCCAACTAATATATATAGAAAAAATTAGCTGGGCATGGTGGCACATGCCTGTAGTCCCAGCTACTCGGGAGGCTGAGGCAGTAGGATTGCTTGAGCCCAGGAGATTGAGGTTGCTGTGAGCTAGGCTGACGCCACAGCACTCACTCTAGCTTGGACAACAAAGTGAGACTCTGTCTCAAAAAGAAAAAAAAGCTTTCCTCATCACACAAGAGCAAAACAGATTGGTCGGCAATGCACAGCACACACTACCGTGCAGACTATGAATGCCAGCTGTGGGCAAGGTTTCGCGGCCAGTGAGTGCCGTACCTAAGTGGTTAATGGCACTTTCCTTTCTTATGCATTTTAACTTTTAGTAAGTGGCTCAGCTCAACCAATATCCTCCACAAGATTATAAACTGTGGCAGAGCAGGGATACGTCTATTGCAATCACTAATATATGCCCAGCACTCAAACAGTGCCAGAGATACAAATAATGAATGAATGGGGAGGATATAGGACCCTTTTTTTTAAGCTTCTTCCTATGTCTTTACTCTTCAGTTCACTTATTTTTCCACTTATTAAATCCGGTTGATCTTTTACTTTTCTAATCTGATTCTCAATTTTTAAATTCTCAGCTTATTTGAAAATAGCATCAGTTATGAGACACACCCTGCCCTACCAGGGGCATATGCTCAGTCTGCTATCTGTGGACATATGACGATATGGGGTATCTGTTTCATGGGCATGACTAAGTGCTCTGCATTTAGCAGGCAGGCAATGTCCAGGGCACAACTCCAATTACCATGTGTTGGTTTTCCATGCTCTGGGGAGAAAAAAATCCTTTTAAAACTTGGTAAAAAAGCACCCTTGTGTCTTTCTGATGCTGGCTTCCTATAAGCAAGGATTGTGTTTGCCTGTGCTAGGAAGCTGGCAGTCTATATCCACACACCTGTATTAGGATGTCCATCTGGAAAATGTTTTTTACACAGTTTCATATGCACACACTTGTCGTTCGGATATAGAGGCACCACAGAGATCATCCTCATCTTTCAAAGACCAAGGCCCAAAGGGAGGCAAACACTCAACCCTGTCACACAGAGCCCGGTGGCCAGACATGGTGGGAGAAAAGGGTGCTCGGGAAACAGAGAAAGACTCTGGCCAGAGCCACCTAGTCTTCCTGTCATGGCTAACCATTCTAACACTTCACACAGACACTCACATTATGCCCTCCAAAACACTAAGTACTCAAGGCAATCCAAGAATGTCTCAGCTCAACTCACCACTCTCTAGCTATCAGGAGTTGCCAAAACTCTCCTATTGAGAAATGAGTAGAAGGAATAGGGAACTCATTCCTCTGTGCCAGCACTCAGTTCAGTGCCTACAACTGAATCTGAGTCTCAGCATTGCCCCAGACCCCAGTTAAATCCAACTTCATGATGAGGGACCCTCTCAGAGCTTTGGTAAAGACCCTGGCTCTCTGTACACACGTACAGCAGCCAGGGTGACAGATAGGTATGACTGCCAGGCATCAGTTCCATCCCTCAGTCTTAGACATCTCACTCCAGACATCTCACTTAAAGAAACCTTTAAAGTGTCAGAGCCACCAAAGCCTGGACAAAGCATAGCCAGCCAGGACACTGCAGTTCCACAGCAGCCATTCAAGCTGCCCTCTCCCTCTTCTCTTGGTAAAAGCCTATGTTCCTGCCCCAAGAGCCTCCAGCACCTAGGAAGAGAGCCTCATGGCATCCTAGGTACCCACCCCATCCTACTCTCTGGGGCCAGGCATACATTTAGCACCTAACAGCATGTTGGGGAGAGTACAGGAAGAATATCTTACCAGGAGACCTCCACTCAGGCTCCTTGGGAGCGAGTCCCCGACAATAAAAGGACAGTCTGGGTTGAGAAACTCAGGGAGTCTCAGAACCTGAGACCCACTGCAGGGAAGCATCCTAACCCAGAAGAACCCAAGCTGGTTCTAGTTGGGGTGGAGCCACCAAGTATGCTAAGCCAGGACAATGCTCCCTTCCTCCTACCTATGACATGGGGGATTCTGAAGTCATGGGCAGAAGTAAAAGGTCAGTAGTCTTCAGTGTTTCAGTAGTGCCTAAAAGGTCATGTTGCCCGAGCATGGTGGCACATGCCTATAATTCCAGCACTTTGGGAGGCTGAAGTGGGAGGATGCTTGAAGCCAAGAATTCAACACCAGCCTGGGCAACATAGTGAGACCCCCACCTCTAGAAAAAAATAAGAAAAATTAGCCAGATGTAGTGACACACATGTAGTAGTACAGCTACTCAGGAGGATAACTTGAGCTCAGGAGTTGAAGGCTGCAGCAAACTATGTGATCACACCACTGCACTCCAGCTTGGGTGACAGCAAGACCCTGTCTCTAAAAAATAAATACATAAATAAATAAATAAAAGGTGGTATCTTTTGTAACTAAAATATATCAAAGCTGCCCTAGAGGCAAGTACATTTAAAGTTTACCCTAAGAGTCACCAGGGACACAACTAGGGAATCAAAAACATTTGACAGTAGTGACTGGCAAGGATGCCAGGCATCTGAGGCAGGGTTCAACAGGAAAAGATCCTTCTGGCCCTTCCTGTCAATTCCTATCTAGATGCAACCAAAGCATATCGCTTGGTGAAGGGTAAGATGCCTATAAAGAACCAGCCCTATGACCCCACTCTGTCCAGACAGCCTTATGCCCCTATGGAAAGAGATCTGCTAGAATCCCAGCCCCAAAAAAGATGCAGCTCTGTTCCACTCAGGCTGCCTGTCTAGAGGTAATGAGTAACCCCATGCATGCAGGAAGCTCAGTTAATAGATGCTTTCTACTCCATAAATATGAAGAACAGGCTGGGCGCTGTGGCTCACGCCTGTAATCCTAGCTCTTGGGAGGCCGAGTCGGGCGGATTGCTCAAGGTCAGGAGTTCAAAACCAGCCTGAGCAAGAGCGAGACCCCGTCTCTACTATAAATAGAAAAGAAATTAATTGGCCAACTGATATATATAAAAAAATTAGCCGGGCATGGTGGCGCATGCCTGTAGTCCCAGCTACTCGGGAGGCTGAGGCAGGAGGATCGCTTGAGCCCAGGAGTTTGAGGTTGCTGTGAGCTAGGCTGACGCCATGGCACTCACTCTAGCCTGGGCAACAGAGTGAGACTCTGTCTCAAAAAAAAAAAAAAAATATGAAGAACAAATGCATATGTAACACCAACTCAAAATAAATTTAATAGTTCCTCATCCATAGAAAAACTCACAGTAAATGAAACTTTAAGATTTTTTTAAGTATCTTTGTTTTTTGACGAGGGGTCTCATCATTAATGTTGCCCAGGCTGGAGTGCAGTGGTTATTCACACCATAGCATACTGCAGCCTGGAACTCCTGGCCTCAATGATGTCACCTGAGCCTCCCGAGTAACTGGAACTACAGATGCATGCCACCAAACTTGGCTTTGAAACTTTCAAACATCTTAACCTAAAAACCCCGAAAGAACAGTTCTCTACTAGTTTTTAATTCTCAAAAATGAAGGGAGGCCGGGCGCTGTGGCTCACGCCTGTAATCCTAGCTCTTGGGAGGCCGAGGCGGGCGGATTGCTCAAGGTCAGGAGTTCAAAACCAGCCTGAGCAAGAGCGAGACCCCGTCTCTACTATAAATAGAAAGAAATTAATTGGCCAACTGATATATATATAAAAAAAAAAAAAAAAAATTAGCCGGGCATAGTGGCGCATGCCTGTAGTCCCAGCTACTCGGGAGGCTGAGGCAGAAGGATCACTGGAGCCCAGGAGTTTGAGGTTGCTGTGAGCTAGGCTGACGCCACGGCACTCACTCTAGCCTGGACAACAAAGCGAGACTCTGTCTCAAAAAAAAAAAAAAAAAAAAAAATGAAGGGAAAGTTGTGAGACTCAACCCATTATCAACCACACAAAATGAGGCAGATGCAGCCTACCCTGCCACTCCTAGGATCCCCAACTCCCAAAAAGCTATGTTACCTGAAAACAGTACTTAAGCTGTCAAAGTGCTACCATTCCCCATGAGGGGATTTTCTTTCTTTCTTTCTTTTTTTTTTTTTTGAGACAGCATCTCACTTTATTGCCCGGGTTAGAGTGCCATGGTGTTAGCCTAGCTCACAGTAACCTCTAACTCCTGGGCTCAAGCAATCTTTCTGCCTCAGCCTCCGGAGTAGCTGGGACTATAGGTATGCGCCACCACGCCTAGCTGATTTTTTCTATATATTTTAGTTGGCCAACTAATTTATTTCTATTTTTAGTAGAGACAGGGTCTCAATCTTGCTCAGGCTGGTTTCGAACTCCTGACCTTGAGCAATCCGCCCACCTCAACCTCCCAGAGTACTAGGATTACAGGCATGAGCCACTGCGCCCGCCCTGGGGTTTTCATTTTAAAACCAGACTAAAATAATAAAAGTCTATGTCTCTGTTTTAAATGGTTTTGGAAAGTAAAAAGTAGAAATCTTACCACATTAGGGTCCATCTAGCAAAAACGCTTTGGCCAAACACTCAGAAGTTAAATTTAAATATTAACTGCCAGTCTAACATTAATATAAAAATTCCGGAGGGTTAATCAGCATAAAACAGCTCGATCTGATGGCCAGCAGGATGTACTCAAAACAATGGAAAACAATGATGTGAAGTCATTGTTTATTTGGGTTCCAAATACCAAAAAAGACGGTCAGATTTCTTTGCTTCCAGTTAAAAACAGGACTTTTTCACTCATTGGCATCAGATGAGAAGGGTCTGAAGCCAAGTCATTGGAAAAAAATTCAAGATATCACCCTAAAATCCCTCAGTTCTGGAGGCAGATGAGGTTTCCCTGATACAGGGCAAGTTCCTTCTTGGTCTACAGGTGAAGTGGGAGTATCATCAGTGGTATGGGAGCAGCCAGAGGAAGACGTCATCAGGGAGCTGAAGGATCAACCAAAGGGGACCAAGGTCAAGTACACAGAGGGAGATTTAAAGGTCAAAAATATGGTGGGACAAAAAAATTACTACCTCTGAGAAGCAAACACTACACAACAGTCTATCAATCAGAAAACCTACTTTAAATACTTCTCTCAGCCTGGCACAGTGGCTCACGCCTATAATCCTAGCACTCTGGGCGGCTGAGGCAGGTGGATCGCTCAAGGTCAGGAGTTGGAAACCAGCCTGAGCAAGAGTGAGACCCCTCTCTACTAAAAATAGAAAGAAATTAATTAGCCAGCTAAAAATATAAGAAAAAATTACCTGGGCCTAGTGGTGCATACCTGTCGTCCCAGCTACTTGGGAGGCTGAGGCAGAAGGACTATTTTAGCTCAGGAGTTTGAGGTTGCTGTGAACTAGGCTGACGCCACAGTACTCTAGCCCCAGCAACAGAATGAGACTTGTCTCAAAAATAAAAAAAACAAAAAACCCCACTTCTCTCGCTTTAAAAATTTTTGCAAATTCTCACCTATTACAGATAGCAAAAGCAGAAATCTGCAAAGGGAAGTGGTTTCTGCTGATAATGGTTTGATTTTTTCCAACAAAGGTGGGAAGGAAGCAAAGGTTTAAAATCTGGGTATAAATTCACCCAGGTGCAAACATGTCCTAGAGAAAGAAAGACAATGTCCAAAACACAAGGCTGACTAGCCATTCTCCACTGAACCATGGTTTTTCATGTGAGTAGATTTTTTTTTTTTTTTTTTTTTTGAGACACATTCTCTGTTGCCAGGGCTAGAGTGAGTGCCATGGCATCAGCCTAGCTCATAGCAACCTCAAACTCCTGGACTCAAGCGATCCTCCTGCCTCAGCCTCCCAAGTAGCTGGGACTATAGGCAGGCACCACCATGCCCAGCTAATTTTTTCTATATATTTTTAGTTGTCTGATTAATTTCTTTATTTTTATTTATTTATTTTTTTTTTTGAGACAGAGTCTCGCTTGTTGCCCAGGCTAGAGTGAGTGCCGTGGCGTCAGCCTAGCTCACAGCAACCTCAAACTCCTGGGCTCAAGCAATCCTTCTGCCTCAGCCTCCCGAGTAGCTGGGACTACAGGCATGCGCCACCATGCCCGGCTAATTTTATATATATATACATTAGTTGGCCAATTAATTTCTTTCTATTTATAGTAGAGACGGGGTCTTGTTCTTGCTCAGGCTCGTTTCGAACTCCTGACCTCGAGCAATCCGCCCGCCTCAGCCTCCCAGAGTGCTAGGATTACAGGCGTGAGCCACCGCGCCAGGCTAATTTCTTTATATTTTTAATAGAGGCGGGGTCTTGCTCTTTCTCAGGCTGGTTTCAAACTCCTGATCTTAAGCGATCCACCCGCCTTGGCCTCCCAGAGTGCTAGGATTACAGGTGTGAGCCACAGCGCCCAGCCTAATGTGAGTAGATTTTTCACATCTTATATGATGGGGCTCACTGAAAGAGTTCCTTCTACATGCCACTGAACTCCATATGCTACTGTTAAACATTATTCACTACTCAACAGTACACTTAAAAACTGTTAATATGGTAAATTTTATGTTGTGTTTTATACAATTAAAAAATATTAATGATTAATGAAAAAAATATTAATGATTAATGATTAACATATTAAAATATGCCATCTTTATGTTGTGTATATTTTGCAACAATAAATATTTTAGAAAACATTAGAGTCAACACCAGTTAGATTTCAGAAAAAGACACATTAGGGGGCTTTAGGAGCATTTCCCCATGATGACAAGGTCCAGTCTTTTTTTTTTTAAATGGTGTCTTGCTCTTGGCTCAGGCTGGTCTCAAACTCTTAAGCTCAAGAGATCTTCCGACCTCAGCCTCCTAGAGTGCTAGGATCACAGGCCTGAGCCACTGTGCCTGGCAGGTCCAGTCTTTTAATCACCAATGCCCAGGTGTGGCACTAAGGACACAAAAGAGTAAACTGAGTCTCAAGACAAGGACTAGGCCTAACCATCCATTTGGCTAAAATAGCTAGACAAGGAGGTAAGGTGGAGGTGAGGGAGTAAGTATGAGAGGTGCGTGGCCAGTCTCAGTGGAATACAAGTGGAAATTAATTACCACATCCTTGCACCCATGTAGCATCCAAGAACCCAATTAAAGCAAACCACAATTATCTCAGGACAGCCCAACAATTAACATTTCAGCACATGTTTACCTACTACCTACCCTGTGCTATGTGTGAGGCTTTCCAAATTTCATACAAAAATATTCAATTAAGATTTACACACATTACTAAATCATGAAACACAAGTGGTAATAAGCTAAATTACATATTATAAACTAGCATCTTCCAAGTAGGTGCTTAATGGTAACTAGAAGTTGCCTTCTGACTCCTCAAACTTGCCCTGGCTATTCTACTCCCTCCCCAACTCAGTATAAAGGTACAGAGTGGGGCTACACTGTGGGGGCAAGATGATCAACATCTGTTGGGGTCAAGACTGGATGCCGAGGGCTGCACTAAGAGGAAACGAGGGAGAAGAGGCCCACTGCAGGGGTCTTTGCAGCATTTACTCTGCTGCTCTCTCCCCCAGTAGATGCCTGGCACCAAGCAGGTCCTTGGCAGATGCCTGCAGAGTACAGGGAAAGGGCTTCCACTAAATCTACTAAATTATTCACCAAGCATAAAGGCAATGATCACCTGATTTCACACTTTGAAGAAAAAGCTGAGCCTTCTGATACATTTTCCATTACACTACAAAACTGATATGCTAATCTGCCTTCAATGAATTAAATTTAGAAAAAATGAGCTGGCTGCTGTCCTTCCTAATTGGCTAATCAGACTCCAAAACAGAAGAATGAAGTGAAATGTCAGGGTGGCCCCAGGCACCCCTAGTTCCCTGTTTGGGTCCCCCTTGCTATAGCTCTTGACCCTGCCAGTAGCCCTATTTTTCTATTTTTTTCAAGCTAATTTTTCTATTTTTTTGTAGAGACGGAGTGGGTATGGGAGTGGTGTGTCTTGCTAGGTGGCTCAGGCTGAGCTCACATTCCTGACCTCAAGCCATGAGGCGTGAGCCACCACGCCCAGCTCCTCAGGTTTTCGGAGTAGAATTCCTTCTCCCCCACAGATGGTTCTAATTGGCCCCTTTACCTGCCTCAGCCTTGCCACAGCTACAAATACTAAATAATCACAAACTTCTCTGGTAGGTTTCAGAGATATACTTCCGCAGGCTAGAGCAAAACAGTCAAAAGACATTCTTGCAGACTCTTGGAATCCCTGTTCTGCAAAGCTACAGCCACTCTATAACCAGGGGATGAAATAGTAGGCCAGGCCAAAGCTGAGCAGGACAGGGATGTCCACAACACCTGACCTCAGAATTAGGCTTGCCTAGAGGGCCATCAGAAAGCACTAACTCCCAGAGAAGTGGTGAAGGCAGGGCCCCACCAGCTCCCACATTGCTGGCCTTCCCCAGTAGAGGATGCTGGGCTGCTCATTAAGGACCACAGCACAGGTTTAGACAAACATATCCAGTTCAGGCACCTCTATACCAAGTGAGACCAAGAAAGCCCATTACACAACCCATTACTCCTAAGTGCTATCCCTCCTCCTCAAAGCTCTAGGAGATCCCCCAGCTGCTGTCTGCCACACAGGATTTAACACTCAGGTTAACACGACTGAAGAAATCCTTGAAGACGCCCTTGCTTTCACCTCCCACTGTCTCCACCTCCTTTCTGCAGTTTTTGATCATTCTCTCAGTATAAAGGAAAAACTGGGTTTTACTCTGTGGTAATTATTTGGAAGTTAATCCCTGCATTTTAAGACCCAAGGATTAAAAATTAAAAGCAAAAAGGGATAAATGCAAGAGATCTTCCTTCTTATCAAAGGGGTACAGCTTAATTTACATATTTCTAAGTAGGGGGGGGAGTAATGGCTACAAAGCATTTTTCAGTGCTGGCCCAATACTGCTGATGCATGGAAGGTGTTCT
The DNA here is from genome assembly GCF_040939455.1 of Microcebus murinus. Taxonomy (NCBI): domain Eukaryota; kingdom Metazoa; phylum Chordata; class Mammalia; order Primates; family Cheirogaleidae; genus Microcebus; species Microcebus murinus. The sequence continues at coordinate 154,936,426 of NC_134104.1, read as the reverse complement.
CTTCTTGCAAACAGTCCTGGGATCTCTTGAATGTCTAAGCTGAGCCAGTCAGGCATGATTCACATACACATACATACATATATACACACACACACACACACACACACACACCAAGGTGGACAGAGATCCCACCAGCCCACAGCTTAATTCTTCAGATGTTTTATTTGTTTTTTTTTGTTGTTGTTTTTGAGACAAAGTCTTGCCCAGGCTAGAGTGAATGCCGTGGCATCAGCCTAGCTCACAGCAACCTCAATCTCCCGGGCTCAAGCGATCCTACTGCCTCAGCCTCTGAAGTAGCTGGGACTACAGGCATGCGCCACCATGCCTGGCTAATTTCTGTATATATATTTTTAGTTGGTCAATTAATTTCTTTCTATTTTTAGTAGACAGGGTCTCGCTCAGGCTGGTTTTGAACTCCTGACCTCAAGCGATCCGCCCGCCTCGGCCTCCCAGAGTGCTAGGATTACAGGCGTGAGCCACCATGCTGGCCTCAGATGTTTTATCTTTATTTCTCACAAATATTCAATTGGCTTCTAATGTGACCACACAGGTGCCCTGCAGAATTCATTCCCAGTCTCTATGCAAATCTTATTCCAACTGGGAGCTAACTACACTACTTAAAGGGCTTCTTTTGTAAATGGAAAATTCATTTTATGTCTTTATACATCTGTCCAGTGACTTAATTCAAAAGTGGCCTTCAGAACGGCCCTAATTTCTAGGGAAGCTGGTTTATAAAGGAAAAAAACAAAGAATAGACTTAAGAGTCAGGACTCTCTTCTTTGCAGAGAGAGGGATATCTCATGCAGAGATAAAGATGCGTCTATGAGGGATTTCATGGCAACACAGTCCTCCTAACAGGCTGGTCCCTTACAGGCTCATGTGAACAGCCACTGGCCTAACTGCTCATAACTTCCTTGGTTAGTAAGAGAAAAAAGGACAAGGCAAATAAAATAGAGATCACAGGCAAAAGAGAGAGAGAGCATGAGTAAACTAGTTGGAGCTGTGCTTCTCTTCTGTAAAAAAAAAAAAAAAAAAAAAAACTGATAAAACACGATTTGGCCTCTGTCCTTCCATCCAGTTATCCCTTGGTAACATTTCTGTTTGGGAAAGTGAAAGATGCAGAGATAAAACAGTCAGGGCCGTGACCAACAGGGACTGAAGAGAGTGTTCTCCATACCCCCACCAAGATGTTCATCCTAAGCCAGCAAGATATGCTGGGGATCAGACATTTCTTACTTGATTGAAAAAATGGCCACAAACGCCAGGTGCAGTGACTCATGTCAGTAATCCCAGCACTTTGGGAGGCCGAGGTTTGAGGCTAGGAGTTTGAGACCAGCCTGATCAACATAGCAATACCCCATCTCTACAAAAAAATAGAAAAATTAGCCGGGCATGGTAATGTGCACCTATAGTCTAAGCCAGTCAGGAGGCTGAGGCAGGAGGATCACTTGAGCCCAAAAGTTTGAGGTTGTAATTAGATATGATGACTGATGACAACACTGCCCTTTAGCCCAGGCAACAGAATGAGACTCTGTCTCAAAAAAAAAAAAGTAAAAAAAAATTTAAATTAAAAAAAGAAAATGTGGGGGATGGTCATGATGGAGACTCAGACTTGTGGGGGGAGGGGGGAAATGGGCATTTATTGAAACCTTAAAATCTGTACCCCCATAATATCCCGAAATTAAAAAAAATAAAAAGAAAATGGACACAAAAACAACAGTCCTCACTGTCAACTTCTGTAGGAACCCTCTGGATCTCACTGACTAGTACTACCTACATAGGTGTCCCACTCCCACCATCGTGCCTCAGAACTGGAAGTGGAGTAAACCAAGAGCCACAGGTTCCTCAGAGATGCTTCTCATCACCAGACAGAGAGTAGAGCAATTCAGTCGTCTGCCAGCTTTACATCATTACCTGTTATGTTTGGCAAATGCTTAGAAGACTTCTCTGAGACAAGGAAATAAAAATACAGCGTATTCACCAGTTACCAGAATTTAAGTAGAGAGCTAGAGGATTTTTTTAAAGCTTTCTTTATAAACTCATAATCCACAAAGACACTTCAAAAGATCACCCTAGCTCTCTACATACAAAAGGGCTAAGAAGCAGGAAATTATGTGAACACAGAATTCTGACACCAGAGTTTCTACCCCTCATACCCGGAAACCCACGCTGCTGTAACCTCAAGCAGCAGCTTCCAGAAGAGTCCACTCTATAAAGAAAAACTGGAGCTAATTCAAAGAAGGTTAATTTAAAGAAGGTAAATCGGCCGGGCGAGGTGGCTCACGCCTGTAATGCTAGCACTCTGGGAGGTCAGGTGGGCGGATTGCTCCAGGTCAGGAGTTCGAAACCAGCCTGAGCAAGAGTTGAGACCCCGTCTCCACTATAAATAGAAAGAAATTAATTGGCCAACTAATATATATAGAAAAAAATTAGCCAGGCATGGTGGCGCATGCCTGTAGTCCCAGCTACTCGGGAGGCTGAGGCAGTAGGATGGCTTGAGCCCAGGAGTTTGAGGTCTAGGCTAACGCCACGGCACTCACTCTAGCTTGGGCAACAAAGGGAGACTCTGTTTCAAAAAAATAAATAAATAAAATGCAAATACTGTAAAAAGAAACAATAAGTACCTTGTCTAACAATGAAATACACAATAAGAATATTTCCTTGATGATTTCTCTCTTTTTTTGAGACAGAGTCTTGCACTGTTGCCCGGGTTAGAGTGCCATGGCGTCAGCCTAGCTCACAGCAACCTCAAACTCCTGGGCTCAAGCGATCCTTCTGCCTCAGCCTCTCGAGTAGCTGGGACTACAGGCATGCACCACCATACCCGGCTGATTTTTTCTATGTATTTTTAGTTGTCCAGCTAATTTCTCTCTATTTTTAGTAGAGACAGGGTCTCGCTCTTGCTCAGGCTGGTCTCGAACTCCTGAGCTCAAACGACTCTCCCACTTCGGCCTCCCAGAGTGCTAGGACTACAGGGTTGAGCCACTGCGCCAGGCCGATGATTTCTATTTAACAAATTTTGAACACCTACTCAGTATCAGACACTGCCTTACCTTCGTCCTATCTACCCACTCTTTTTTTTTGTTATTGAGTCAGGGTCTCACTCTGTCACTCAAAGCTGGAGTGCAGTGCTGTAATCATAGCTCACTGCAGCCTCAAACTCCTGGGCTCAAGCAATCCTACTGTCTCAGCCTCCTGAGTAGCTAGGACTACAGGCATGAGCCACCATGCCCAGCTTTTTTTATTTGGTAGAGATGGGTTCTTGGTATGTTGCCCAGGCTGGTCTCAAACTCCTGACCTCAAGTGATCCTCCCACCTTGGTCTCCTTAAGTACTGGGATTACAGGTGTGAGCCACCACACTTGGCCTCTATCTACTCTTTAATCCCAATTCAATTCCAGTATTGTTTCAATCTCTTCACAAATGAAGAACATTATAAACTAAAAATGCTTACTATTACATAGAGGATTAAAGTCTCAAGAAAAATTCTATGAACTTCTTTCTCAATAGAAACTTTCCCCACTAGACTGGTTGGAAAGTTCACTGAGAGCTAGAAGAGGGTCTCATTCACCTGGGTCCTGCGATCAGGACTGGTTCAGTGGGGACTGGACAGCAGGGCCTGGCCAGGGTGGCAGAACACCCTCTGCTTTCTAGACCAGTCTGTCCATCCAAGAGCACTGGAAGGGGAGTGGAGGGGAGGTAGACACCTGCTTTCCCTTGACCTTCCCCAGGAGATGGGCACACTGTCACCACCCAATGATGTGGGTCAAGACCCAGCCTTCAGGGCCAGGCATGGTGGTTCACACCTATAATCCTAGCACTCTGGGAGGCTGAGGCGGGGGAATTGCTCAAGGTCAGGAGTTCAAAACCAGCCTGAGCAAGAGTGAGACCCCCGTCTCTACTATAAATAGAAAGAAATTAATTGGCCAACTAAAAATATATAGAAAAAATCAGCCGGGCATGGTGGCACATGCCTGTAGTCCCAGCTACTCAGGAGGCTGAGGCAGAAGGATAGCTTGAGCCCAGGAGTTTGAGGTTGCTGTGAGCTAGGCTGACGCCATGGCACTCTAGCCTGGGCAACAGAGTGAGACTCTGTCTCAAAAAAAAAAAAAACAAAAAAAAACACTAAACATTTCCAAGGTCAAATATGAGAGCTCATCTGAGGAAGATAGTCATCAAAGAAGCAGTGGCCAGTACATCAGAAAGCAGGACTTCTACTTCACTCTTCCTGGGAACACCCATCTAACAGGCAGGTTTGTTGGTACTTTTGAATATCCAGCTCTGCCTCTATGAGATGAAGTTTCTTACTTCAACAGAGGGTAGGCCAGGCGTGGTGGCTCACGCCTGTAATCCTAGCACTCTGGGAGGCCAAGGAAGGAGGATTGCTCAAGGTCAGGAGTTCAAAACCAGGCTGAGCGAGACCCTGTCTCTAAAAATAGAAATAAATTAATTGACCAACTAAAAATATATATACAAAAATTAGCCAGGCATGGTGGCGCATGCCTGTAGTCCCAGCTACTCCAGAGGCTGAGGCGGTAGGATCGCTTGAACCCAGGAGATTGAGGTTGCTGTGAGTGAGGGACGCCACAGCACTCACTCTAGCCTGGGCAACAAAGTGAGACTCTGTCTCAAAAAAAAAAAAAAACAAAAAAAAAACCCAGAGGGTATAAAATCTTTTAAGTTCTAGAAGAGTGGCTCCGGCTGCAAATTAGGATCAACTGGGTGGGGAACTTAAGCTAATTCCTTGGTCCCACCTCAAAGTTTCTGATGCCACTAACTTGGGGCACAGATTCCAACCAATTGAAAACCTCTACAGATGTAGCAGCTCTGAAACAGAACAGGAGGTGGACAGTGTGGTTAGAAGTCCAGACCACATGAAGACCAGGTTTTGAAGAAACTGAAAACTAGTTCAGCTGAGGAAAAGGGCTCAGAAATGCAGAAACTTGCTCACAATCCAACACACCCAACCTATCCTCCAGGGCAAGCACTCCTGTATTAAAATATACATAATTCCAAATCCTCAGATATGCTGTCCCCCTCACAAAACACATCACCCAGCAAAGGCAACAGTCAAGTGCTGCTCAGAGGCAGCAATGGGACCACATGGAATACCCATGAGTGGTATTGGAGCTGTTCTCCCTTCTGCTTACCTGGCCCCAAACCTCCTCAGGGTGGCAGCACTGCTGCAGTCCCTGGCTCCACCCTAATCCTGTGGTGTGAGCTCAAGCACCTAAAGTTGGCCTCCAGCTGCTGCCTAAACCAGTCTTCCCATCACTTAAATGAGAACCATGCTATCACATACCTCACAGGGCCACAATCAGGATAAACTGAGGGTAACACATCAGCCACTCAGCTTGGTTGGTGACTGCACAGACCAGATTCCATAAGGTCTGCCTCTTACAGTAACTATGGTTTGCCCTACACTCAACAGCTTGTAATGAAGACTGCCATGTTCTGGAAGCAATAGTGTCATAAGGTTGGCATGTGACCCCAGATACCTAAAAAGACCCTGAACAGCTAGACTTTATGACATGAAGAAACTGACATACACATCAAGTCAGAGGCAGAGCCAAGAATTAACGCCCAGCTCACCAGATTAACTTGCACAAGCCACAGTTGTCATCACATGGGTCCAAGCAGCTAACAACTGCTGCCCATGGATAAAGTCCAACCACTGGCTGGGCTTAAGACCCTACACAACTAGACACAGGCAGACACTAGGTTCAACTCCACATACACCCAAAACTCCTAAAGCAACCCTGGGCTTCCCACTGACACCTAGGTCCTCATCTTCATGCTGTCCATCTCCCTCCTCTGATCCAAAGCCTGCAGCCACCTCTACCTTGGAACCCCAAGGCTCACCATCCTTCTGACATTCACAATTCAGCCCCAATCACATAGCTCCCTGTATACTCCTCTTCTTTGTACCATCCTCACTGGCTGGCACAAAAAAATGTACTAAGTTGGGTATGATGGTATATACCTATAATCCTAGCTACTTGGGAGGCTGAAGCAGAACTGCATGACCTCAGGAGTTTGAGACCAGCCTGGGCAACATAGCAAGACTCTATCTTAAAGAAAAAAAAAAAAGGTACTCATAAGCACTCATTAAGTGGAGTTTTTTCTTTTTTTTTTTTGAGACAGAGTCTCGCTTTCTTGCCTAGGCTAGAGTGAGTGCCATGGCTTGAGCCTAGCTCACAGCAACCTCAAACTCCTGGGCTCAAGCGATCCTCCTGCCTCAGCCTCCCGAGTAGCTGGGACTACAGGCACGAGCCACCATGCCCGGCTGATTTTTATATTATATATATTAGTTGGCCAATTAATTTCTTTCTATTTTTTTTTTTTTTTTTTTTTTTTAGAGACGGGGTCTCGCTATGTTGCCCAGGCTGGAGTGCAGTGGCTATTCACAGGCGCGATCCCACTACTGATCAGCACGGGAGTTTTGACCTGCTCCGTTTCCGACCTGGGCCGGTTCACCCCTCCTTAGGCAACCTGGTGGTCCCCCGCTCCCGGGAGGTCACCATATTGATGCCGAACTTAGTGCGGACACCCGATCGGCATAGCGCACTACAGCCCAGAACTCCTGGGCTCAAGCGATCCTCCCATCTCAGCCTCCCGAGTAGCTGGGACTACAGGCGCGCGCCACCGCGTCCGGCTATTTCTTTCTATTTTTATGGTAGAGACGGGGTCTCACTCAGGCTGGTTTTGAACTCCTGACCTTGAGCAATCCGCCCGCCTCGGCCTCCCAGAGTGCTAGGATTACAGGCGTGAGCCACCGCGCCCGGCCAAGTGGAGTTTTTTCTAACACCCTCTCACCCTCCAGTTCTTAGCCCCCTAAATGCCACTTCCTCAGGAAACCTGCCTAACTGGGCACTTCATTATCTAACATCTTTCCTTCTTCATTAAATTCTCAGAATAGTGATAGCAGGGACCAGATCTGATCTGCTCTCATAGTCTAATGATGACACAGGTCAGATACATATCTTCCTGTAACACTGGCACCCACCTAGGGCAGAACCATATCAAAAACCACCTGGGGGCCGGGCGCGGTGGCTCAAGCCTGTAATCCTAGCACTCTGGGAGGCCGAGGCGGGCGGATTGCTCGAGGTCAGGAGTTCGAAACCAGCCTGAGCAAGAGTGAGACCCCGTCTCTACTATAAATAGAAAGAAATTAATTGGCCAACTAATATATATATATAAAATTAGCCGGGCGTGGTGGCGCATGCCTGTAGTCCCAGCTACTCGGGAGGCTGAGGCAGAAGGATTGCTTGAGCCCAGGAGTTTGAGGTTGCTGTGAGCTAGGCTGACGCCACGGCACTCACTCTAGCCTGTGCAACAAAGCGAGACTCTGTCTCAAAAAAAAAAAAAAAAAACCACCTGGATCACCAGGGCATACCAACTCCACAGCCTCAAGGAACATTGCACCATTACCTCAAAGCTCTGACAACAGCACAAATAGCACTGCCTCATGGAGCTGAGCTTCAGGCAGCTGGCACCAGTAGACAGGGTCGCTGGCATCAACATTCTAGCATATCTTTCCTCTTTAGAAATCAACTCAGTGGTTCCAATAATTTTCCACCAATTAAGTAGAAATAAATTCTTTTTGAGCCAGGCAAAAAAAAACTGTTTTGTTACTGAAGTCCAATTGTATTCTGCTAATATCATGTGTTCAATTTCCCACTCAGAACAAAGATCAAGAACTGGCCACTCATGAAACTCCTTATCCAACTGCAACATGATTAAGTAACTGAATACAAAATTAGATTTATTTCTTTTTTATTTTTAGAGATAAGGTCTCATTATGTTGCCCAAGCTAGAGTGCTGTGGCTATTCACAGATGCAATCATAGTGTGCTACAGCCTTAAACTCCTGGGTTCAAGTGATCCTCCCAAGTAGGGACTACAGGTGTGTACCACTGCACCTGGCTAAAATTAGATTTATAAGATTTTCAGGCTGGGCTCGGTGGCTCACGCCTGTAATTCTAGCACTCTGGGAGGCCAAGGCGGGCAGATTGCTTGAGGTCAGGAGTTCGAAACCAGCCTGAGCAAGAGCAAGACCCCGTCTCTACTATAAATAGAAAGAAATTAATTGACCAACTAATACATATAGAAAAAATTAGCCGGGCATGGTGGTGCATGCCTGTAGTCCCAGCTACTCTGGAGGCTGAGGCAGTAGGATTGCTTGATCCCAGGAGTTTGAGGTTGCTGTGAGCTAGGCTGACGCCATGGCATTCACTCTAGCCTGGGCAACAAAGCGAGACTCTGTCTCAAAAAAAAAAAAAAAAAAGAACAGAGGCCAGACTGAAGAGGCAACCCAGAAAGTCAGGAAGAACTCAAACAATGATGAAGACACATCAAAAGAACAGAGGCCAGACTGAAGACGCAACCACTAACCAAACCTGGGTCAATCTGGGCACCAAACTAATATGTATTATACCACACTGAATAAGTTATCAATATGAACTACTATAACTAAACCAATAAACAAACATGGGAGATGAGAAAGCTCTCCATTAGAGTAAGATGACAACTAACACAAAAGGAATGAAGGGCTTAGAAACACCATTAGAGAGGGTCAAAATTTGATGAGGAAGAGGACAGAATGTTCACATAGTCTCAAGTGTTCTCCCCATAAGTCACTTAATAACAAAAAGAAAAACAGCAACTTTACAAGAGAAAATTGCCAGGCACTTCCTTAATAGAGCTAATCATCAGGACAAACCAGCACCTCGTGCCTATCCATATGGGGCTATCAAAGATGTTATTACGGCCGGGCGCTGTGGCTCACGCCTGTAATCCTAGCTCTTGGGAGGCCGAGGCGGGCGGATTGCTCAAGGTCAGGAGTTCAAAACCAGCCTGAGCAAGAGCGAGACCCCGTCTCTACTATAAATAGAAAGAAATTAATTGGCCAACTGATATATATATAAAAAATTAGCCGGGCATGGTGGCGCATGCCTGTAGTCCCAGCTACTCGGGAGGCTGAGGCAGGAGGATCGCTTGAGCCCAGGAGTTTGAGGTTGCTGTGAGCTAGGCTGACGCCACGGCACTCACTCTAGCCTGGACAACAAAGTGAGACTCTGTCTCAAAAAAAAAAAAAAAAAAAAAAAGATGTTATTAGGATAACTGAGAAAACTTGAATATGGACTATAGATTAAATAATAGTATTATACCAGTGTTAAATTTCCTGATATTGATAGCTATACTGTGGTTATGTAAGATAAGATTGTCATTCTTAGGAAGTATATAATTAAGTATTTAGGAACAAAGAGGCATGGTGTTTCTGTCAGTTGTTCATAGATGGTTCAGGAAAAAATGTACAGAGAAAATAGAATGAAAAGCAAACAGGCCGGGCGCGGTGGCTCACGCCTGTAATCCTAGCTCTCTGGGAGGCCGAGGCGGGCGGATCCTTTGAGTTCAGGAGTTCGAAACCAACCTGAGCAAGAGCGAGACCCCGTCTCTACTATAAATAGAAACAAATTAATTGGCCAACTAATATATATACAAAAAAATTAGCCGGGCGTGGTGGTGCATGCCTGTAGTCCCAGCTACTCGGGAGGCTGAGGCAGAAGGATCGCTTGAGCCCAGGAGTTTGAGGTTGCTGTGAGCTAGGCTGACGCCACGGCACTCACTCTAGCCTGGGCAACAAAGTGAGACTCTGTCTCCAAAAAAAAAAAAAAAAAAAAAAAAAAAAAAAAAAAAAGAAAGAAATTAATTGGCCAACTAATATATATAGAAAAAAAAAAAAAGCAAACAAGGTAAAATGTAAACAAATGATGAATCTAGGTAAAGAGTATATGGGAGTTCCTTGAATTATTCTTGCAATTTTTTTCTGTAAATTTAAAGTTATTTCAAAATTTTTATTAAATAAAAGTTACAGAAATATATGCCACATGAAATGGGGGGAAAAAAAATCAGTGGTAAGAAGGAGGAATGTGCAGCATGGTCCAAATCCCCTCTCAGGATCTCAGGACCTCCCTGGCAAAGGAGGGCTAGCTACTGACAATGGTAAAGCAAAGTCAGCAGGTAATTTCTATAAACTGTGATGGCCTATATAACCCTCAACCTACCATCTACCTCGAATCCCAGTGCTTTGTCCTCTAGAGTTCTGTATTCCAGGCACTAAACCCCCAGACAGCATGACTGAAAATACAAATTCCACCAGGTCCTCAAGCTTTCCAAGTTTATGAAAGGAAGTGTGGGTATTTTAAAAGCATTTTTTTCCAGAAACACTACAAACACAAAATATACAAAAAATGATTTTGTTTATTTGTTTTAAAAGTGACTTGGGTTAAAATGGAAGAAAATGTCACACTGGGGCCTGAAATTACTACATTGAGCAATGTTTCTTTAAGATCAAAAATAGATTCATCTTCCCTTCCCAAGAGCCTTCCCTCCTGGAGGAAAAATACCCAGACTAGACCATCACTGAGTTTGGTAGTCCCAGAGCTAAAGGCAAGATCTGGGCAGACTACACACAGTGTTTCCCTACTATCAATACCCAGTCAGACTCACAATGATGCCATCAGCTGCCTGGTCCTCCCCTTTTGACTCTGCAATAAAAATAATTCACATGGAAGTAAAACAAATTCCAACAACACACTAGAGCACAAGAGAAAAGCAGGTCTCCCTCCTAAGCCCTTGGAGGAGCAGGCTGGGTAATCTTCAATAACTCTCCAAAAGTGACACATTTAATGTCTATCTCTAAACACATAAACAAGTACATCTTTATTTCATTAAGCTCAAATGGAATCACATTCTTCATAACTGTTCCTTTTTTAAACTTTAGTAGGACTGAAAGATCTCAGTCCCACTGGGTAGAGCAACCTCCTTTCTCCTACTATACGTGGCACATTTAAATATCTAAGTGTCCTAGGTGTTTTGCTCTCAAGAGTGGTCTCTCACACTCATCCTTGCATTCTCCTGGAAACAAATCTGAGGATAAAATCCTAGATGTGGAGATGCTGGGTCAAAGGGTATGTACACTGACAGATACTGGCAAAATGCCTTTTAATTTACACTCCCACTTAAAAGAGTGACTTTTTTTTTTTTTTTTTTTTTTTTTGAGACAGAGTCTCGCTTTATTGCCCAGGCTAGAGTGCGTGCCATAGCGTCAGCCTAGCTCACAGCAACCTCAAACTCCTGGGCTCAAGCAATCCTTCTGCCTCAGCCTCCTGAGTAGCCGGGACTACAGGCATGCGCCACCATGCCCGGCTAATTCTTTCTATATATATTAGTTGGCCAATTAATTTCTTTCTATTTATAGTAGAGACGGGGTCTCACTCTTGTTCAGGCTGGTTTTGAACTCCTGACCTCAAGCAATCTGCCCGCCTCGGCCTCCCAGAGTGCTAGGATTATAGGCATGAGCCACCGCGCCCAGCCAAGAGTGACTTCTTTACTTTCACTAACAGTGAGTTATTATTAAACTCTTTCATTAATAACATTAGGAAGGTGGGGCATGGTGAAACGGTCTGAAACAGCAGTTCGCCCTTCTCATATGGCTTGATTATGGCCATGGTGGGCAACAGGTGTCATAAATTTAACCTGGGAGTAATAGCTTGAATTACTTAATAGCCTACATGAGGCAGGGCATGGTGGCTCACACCTGTGATCCTAGTACTCTGGGAGGCCAAGGTGGGTGGATTGCTCGAGGTCAGGAGTTCGAGACCAGTCTAAGCAAGAGCAAGACCCCGTCTCTACTAAAAAAAAAAAACCAGAAACAAATTAGCTGGACAACTAAAAAATATATACATATATAAAAAATTAAGCCAGGCGCGATGGCTCACGCCTGTAATCCTAGCACTCTGGGAGGCCGAGGCGGGCGGATTGCTCCATGTCAGGAGTTTGAAACCAGCCTGAGCAAGACCCCATCTCTACTAAAAATAGAAAGAAATTAATTGACCGACTGAAAACATATATAGAAAAAATTAGCCAGGCATAGTGGCGCATGCCTGTAGTCCCAGCTACTCAGGAGGCTGAGGCAAGAGGATTGCTTGAGCCCAGGAATTTGAGGTTGCTGTGAGCCAGGCTGTCGCCACCGCACTCTCTCTAGCCTGGGCAACAAAGTGAGACTCTGTCTCAAAAAAAAAAAAAAAAAACAAGCTATACATTTAGGATTTATGCATTTACTACATGTAAATTTTGCTTCACTTTTTAAAAAGTGACATAAATAAAATCAAACACTACTAGGTTACTAGGAGATTTAGTGAAACATCTTTCTCTACATGAGCAGATTTTCAAAGCCTGAAGAATGAGAAAATTCAGCCTCTGTCATGGGATAATTTTGTTGGGGCCTGCTACCTGCCTGCCACCCACAAACAACTGAAGTGAAGTGAAGGACCCCCTCTAAGGACCTTTGCTAGGAGCCCAACACAAACATCAGAGAACATCAGAGCAGCTCATACGAAAAAGCATGGCTTTATCTCCTGCTTTACCATCTCAACAACTAGTCATGGTTGTGGTCTTTTTTTTTTTTTTTTAATAATTTACTAGAAGATCAGAGGCAATGGTTGTGGTCTTGACCTCACTAAATTATGGTGATTTGGTTTTTAAATGTACTGGTATAAATTAAATTTCTCATACAGGAGAGAGTTAGCCCTCCCTCATCGCCCAGCCTACTGCTAGCAGTCTGACACCCACTCCTACAGGCAGCTCCAGAGCAATGCTTCCCTCAGCCCTTTCCTAAGCACAGCCCACGCCTCCCTGACTCTGGAATGCCTTACATTCTCCTCTCTAAAGGACAACCCTCAGAAAACTTGGATTCAAAACAAAAAAACCCGGCCTGGCACAGTGGCTCACGCCTGTAATCCTAGCACTCTGGGAGGCCGAGGTGGGAGGATTGCTCAAGGTCAGGAGTTGGAAACCAGCCAGAGGAAGAGCGAGACCCCATCTCTACTATAAATAGAAAGAAATTTATTGGTCAACTAATATATAGAGAACAATTTAGCCAGGCATGGTGGTGCATGCCTGCAGTCCCAGCTACTCGGGAGGCTGAGGCAGAAGGATTGCTTGAGCCCAGGAGTTTGAGGTTGCTGTGAGCTAGGCTGACGCCATGGCACTCTCTCTAGCCTGGGCAACAAAGTGAGACTCTGTCTCAAAACAAAAAATAAATAAATACAAACAAGAAAACAAAACCTGGTCTACCACCTTAGGCCTAAGTAACCTTGGTGAACATATAAGATAAAAAATCTGGCCGGGCGTGGTGGCTCACGCCTGTAATCCTAGCACTCTGGGAGGCCGAGGCGGGAGGATTGCTCGAGATCTGGAGTTCGAAACCAGCCTGAGCAAGAGTGAGACCCCGTCTCTACTATAAATAGAAAGAAATTAATTGGCCAACTAATGTATATATATAAAATTAGCTGGGCATGGTGGCGTATGCCCATAGTCCCAGCTACTAGGGAGGCTGAGGCAGGAGGATCGCTTGAGCCCAGGAGTTTGAGGATGCTGTGAGCGAGGCTTACGCCACGGCACTCACTCTAGCCTGGGCAACATAGTGAGACTCTGTCTCAAAAAAAAAAAAAATCTGAATTTACTTGCTTTCAAAATTATTTAAGTATAAAAAAATTAAATGTGTAAAATAATACCAAAACAAACACACCATAAGCACATTTTAAGTGTCCCATACAAGGCACCTTCTCCCAGAGGCAACTCCAAACACGAGGGCAGTGAGATCAGGCAAGGGTTTGAGAGTCCTTACAACAAGGATAAATAAAGGCCAGGCATGACTACAGCCCTTTGCCTCACAGCAACAGACAATCAGGCAGTGGCTCTGTCTCAGAGGTGATAACAGAGTAACCCTCACACAAGACACAGGTTTGGGCTGCACATCAAATTTCAGGGTAAGCTGCAGTGGGGCCTGCACACGAGAAAGCCAGGAGCAGCTGACAAGTTCCTGAGCAGGGAGCCTGGGCCCACCCTACACTGAAGCAACACTCCCCCCCCCCCACATGCCCACATCTTTGGCCATCTGCCAGCATGGTAGCAGCACTGACAACTGACACGCCTATCCTGTAAGGCAAGTCTCTGTACCCAGAGCTTGAGACCAGCAGGTGAGGCCATGACCACAGCCCACAGAGCCTTCCATATTCACCCAGCCTACCCAGCCTACCCAGCCTGATGGTGCAGATATGAAGAAAGACTAGATTCTGGCTGCTCTCATTTCTCCATTTCCTTACTGGGGCTATGCCCCACATGGAGACGCAGGAAACTACTCTAAAATAGCTTTCAAACATAGAAAAATTTTGTAAAACAGAAAAATCATGGGACACGGTTTGATGCAGCCATGTAAATCACCATTTTACAGATGGGGAAACCTAGGCTTCCACAATCCCATCCATAATCCCACAGTCCTTTGGTCACTGGTAAATGACTAAGCAGTATGAGAACTCCTCTCCTAATCTCCAAATTTTCTTCAATCAGAATACTATATAAGCTGGGCAAGGTGGCTCACGCCTGTAATCCTAGCTCTCTGGGAGGCTGAGGCAGGCGGATCCTTTGAGCTCAGGAGTTTGAAACCAACCTGAGCAAGAGCGAGACCCCGTCTCTACTATAAATAGAAAGAAATTAATTGGGCAACTAATATATATATATATACAGAAAAAATTAGCCGGGCATGGTGGCACATGCCTGTAGTCCCAGCTACTTGGGAGACTGAGGCAGAAGGATCGCTTGAGCCCAGGAGTTTGAGGTTGCTGTGAGCCACGCTGATGCCACGGCACTCACTCTAGCCTGGGCAACAAAGTGAGACTCTGTCTCAAAAAAAAAAAAAAAAAAATACTATATAAACAAATGAGGAGGCCGGGCGCAGTGGCTCACGCCTGTAATCCTAGCACTCTGGGAGGCCAAGGCAGGTGGATTGCTCGAGGTCAGGAGTTCAAAACCAGCCTGAGCAAGAGCGAGACCCCGTCTCTACTATAAATGGAAAGAAATTAATTGGCCAACTAAAAATATATAGAAAAAATTAGTTGGGCATGGTTGCGCATGCCTGTTGTCCCAGCTACTCGGGAGGCTGAGGCAGGAGGATTGCTTGAGCCCAAGAGATTGAGGTTGCTGTGAGCTAGGCTGACACCATGGCACTCACTCTAGCCTGGGCAACAAAGCGAGACTCTGTATCAAAAAAAAAAAAAAAAAAAAAAACAAATGAGGAAAGGAAGAGAGAAAAGCTGAAGACGGGACAAGATAGGGGACAGAAAATGAAAGGCAGGAAAGCTGAAAGTTAGGGGACAGGAGCAATGTGAAGGAAGAAAGGAGGGCCAAAGAGGGGGACAGTGCTATAAGCCCATCCCGGTAAATCAGGCTAGTGTCACAACCACACTGAGGAGACTGGTCTGACAAGGACTACTGGGCCAACCTCTCCTCAGACCCCACAGTCTTCCCACAGAAGTAATGCTCTTGGTACCTGCAATGAACAAAGTGGTGACAACAAGAGGAAGCTAGCACTCCAGAGGAGAGAGCCAAAGCCGCCCCAGCCTTGCCAAAGGGACTGAACTTGAGGCTGATCAAGCTGTTGGATCCAGCTGCCTATTTACAAAAAATACAGAGAAGAGCAACCCTAAAATGCAACCCACTAAATCTGGACTGTGAGAAACTCAGGCCCAGGTTCTCCAGCAGATAATCACAAGGAAAAGGAATAGAAGGGGAAACTGTAGATTAAAGAGATTTAAAAGATACACCAAGTTAAAAAAAAAAAAAAATTAAAATACAGTACACAAGGATGCACACTTGGGAGATAAACTATAAAGAAACATAATGAAATGAGCACAGAAGTCACATTGGAGGTCACCTTTGTAAGGGAGGAAAAGGGGGCTGTAGCAGGGATAGGGCACACTAAAAGGCCTATTGGTTGATACACTTCTTGACCTAATAATTCACTAAGCTGAATTTTCTTGGTCTTATTTTTTATATTTTTGTTTTATATTAATGAAGAAAAAAAAGTTGTAGAATATATTTCAGTTCAGTTTAGTTTTGAGACAGGGTCTCACTCTGTCACCCAGGCTGGAGTGCAGTGATGCAATCTGCTGGCTCAAACTCCTGGGCTCAAGCAGTCCTCCCAGTTCGGCCTCCCAAGTAGATGGGGCTACAGGAGCAGCTGGGAAAACAGGAGCGTGCCACCACGCCCAGCTAATTTTTGTTTTTGGTAGAGGCAGGGTCTCGCTATGTTGCTCAGGCTGGTCTTAAACTTCTGGCCTCACATGATCCTTCCACCTCAGCCTCCCAAAGTGTTGGGATTACAGGCATAAGATCCCATGTATCCTGGCCTAGAATATATTTTTTAAAATAAGATGAAGTAAACATAAAACTAGCCCTGGAAGAGCTTAGACACTTTACAAAGCAGCATGTGCAGAAAGGGAGCTGAACTGAGAAGAGTGATTAGAGGATGGCCCCACAGGCAACAGGGTGGATACCTATCTAATTTGGGAGTTCAGCTCTAGAAAACCCTCAGTGGCCACTCACTCAGGTCCCACTCTCCAACAACTCTTTTGGTTATCAAACTGATATTATGACTACCACCTGCCTGGCTCCTTTATCCACCTCTTAATTGGCTCCCAGGGAGGGAGTAAAGGGTTTTTTTTGTTTTATTAACTGGGTGTCCAAAAATTCCAACATATCCCCTCCAGTCATACTACCCTCCTCCACTGAAGATTTTCCTGACTCCTACAGCCTGAGGGGCTTTAACTTGCTCCCCAGTAAAGCACACCTGCACTGCCTTTCTTGCTCTACCATGCCTCAACTTTGGGCAATCCAACCTCACCGCCTCAGTTTCCATTCAGAAGTTGGCTCTATCTCTGCTCCCATAACTCTCCATTATCTCAGGGCTAGCCAAAGTCTCTATACCTATCTCCCATCCCTACCACTAGCCCACTTGGCCCCACTATCCTCTCTAATCCCCATCCCTCACTGTCCCCAGACAGTAAACCCTGGCCTCCTACTTCCTCCAAGTGATGGAGATTAACAGAACAAACTAGGCAAAGTTCCTCCACTCACTGTGAGTTATAGTCTCCCTCCCCTTTCCTCTCCAAGGTTTACCCTCACTAATCCCCCTCCCATGTCTTCCTGCAGCTTCCCCAGTTATCTCCCGAAGTCTTGCCTACCCTTACCCCAATCATCACCAAACCAAGTGGGCTCCTGCAATTCACTTTGACCAGTACCTGAAATCCCGTCTCACAGGACCCACCACTATCACCTGGGCTTCCCACATCATGGCTCATAGGTCACAGACAAATCTGTGAGTACCCAAATGTCAGCTTGGCTTTGAAAATAATCTAGAACAACTATCTGCCAGCTCTCCAAGGTCCTCTTCTATCACCAGCTGAGATGGGCCCAGCCCTCTCCAACTCACCTTATAATACAGGAACCAGAGGCATAGAGAGATGGCCTGTGATCACTTGTCAAGGGCAGCACTCTAGGTGTCTGCAAACCACCGTGTCTTCTGAAAAATACCAAGTGAGTAGAAATAATAGTCACTTCTCTTCCCTCTTCTGCCTGGTTAGGGCAGGAGGGCCCATACCAGTCTCATCCACTACCAGATCCATTCCTCAGGGCTAGGACAGTGCCCAGAACATAAGAGTGACTCAAAAACCACTATTCAGCCAAGCATGACAGTCCATGACTATAATTCCAGCCACTTAAGTGGCTGAGGTGGGAGGACCACTCAAGCCTAAGTGTTCAAGACCAGCCTGGGCAACACAGTGAGAACATATCTTTAAAATTTTAAAAAAGCTGGGTACAGTCGCTCATGTCTGTAATCCTAGCACTTTAGGAGGCCAAGGCAGGAGTATCACTTGAGGCCAGAAGTTCAAGACCAGCCTGAACAACATAGCAAGACCCCACCTCTTAAAAAAAGGGGGGGGGGGCCGGGCGCGGTGGCTCACGCCTGTAATCCTAGCACTCTGGGAGGCCGAGGCGGGCGGATTGCTCAAGGTCAGGAGTTCGAAACCAGCCTGAGCAAGGGCGAGACCCCGTCTCTACTATAAATAGAAACAAATTAATTGGCCAACTAATATATATAGAAAAAATTAGCCGGGCATGGTGGCGTATGCCTGTAGTCCCAGCTACTCGAGAGGCTGAGGCAGGAGGATCGCTTGAACCCAGGAGTTTGAGGTTGCTGTCAGCTAGGCTGCCGCCACGGCACTCATTCTAGCCTGGGCAACAAAGTGAGACTCTGTCTCAAAAAAAAAAAAGAAAGAAAGAAAGAAAAAATAGCTGGGCCTAGTGGTATGCACCTGTAGTAGTCCAGCTACTCAGGAGGCTGAGGCAGGAGGAACACTTGAGCCCAGGAGTTTAAGGTTGCAGTGAGATATGATGACACCACTGCACTCTAACCAGGGCAACCCCTGTACCAAAAATAAATAAATTAGGCCAAGACGGGAGGATCGCTCAAGGTCTGGAGTTCAAAACTAGCCTGAGCAAGAGTGAGACCCCCTCTCTACTAAAAATAGAAAGAAATTAATTGGCCAACTAAAAATGTATAGAAAAAATTAGCCAGGCATGATGGCACATGCCTGTAGTCCCAGCTACTTGGGAGGCTGAGGCAGGAGGATCGCTTGAGCCCAGGAGTCTGAGGTTGCTGTTAGCTAGGCTGACGCCACAGCACTCTAGCCTAGGCAACAGAGTGAGACTCTGTCTCAAAAAAAAAAAAAAAGTAGCAATGATTTAGAGTAGCCAGGCACCCTGCAGGGCGCATTACTAGCAAGCCATTTTTTTTTTCTCTTCAGCAGCCTATGGAGAGGATAATGAGTCTGAATTTTTTTTTTTTTTTTGAGACAGAGTCTCGCTTTGCCCAGGGTAGAGTGAGTGACATGGCGTCAGCCTAGCTCACAGCAACCTCAAACTCCTGGGCTCAAGCCATCCTTCTGCCCCAGCCTCCCGGAGTACCTGGGACTACAGGCATGTGCCACCATGGCCGGCTAATTTTTTCTATATATATATATATATATATATATATATATAGAGAGAGAGAGAGAGAGAGAGAGAATTGGCCAATTAATTTCTTTCTATTTATAGTAGAGATGGGGTCTCGCTTTTGCTCAGGCTGGTTTCGAACTCCTGACCTTGAGCAATCCGGCCGCCTCGGCCTCCCAGAGTGCTAGGATTACAGGCATGAGCCACTGCGCTCGGCCCAGAGTCCCAATCTTACTGAGGCAAAGTTGTCAAGAGCCCTACTTATAGCCACACTAGGATGAGAGGGTCTCAGAGAACTCAGTACCTCTGGTAGATTCCTTCCTCCGCACCAGGTTTCTACTGATGAGGGCACTCAGTGTTTTCACTGCCTAGTGTCATCACACTTATACCAAAAATCTTGCCTATCCTGCCAAAGAGCAAGAGCCCTCAGTGGGCAGACCTCACCCCTTCTTATGACTCAAAATACCATAGTGTGACCAGGCCCTCTCTGAAAGAAGAGTTCTCTTTGAGAAAACTCAATACCATCTTTTAACGAGCACTGGCATTTGGAGTGTGATCTCAGCATGGCAAGTATGTTTTACTCCTTTATTTGATAAAAATGAAATGCCACTCCCAATCCTAAAACAGAGAAAGAAATGTACCACTCTGTTCAGGCAGAAAGATAAAAAAAAAAGGCTGGGTTTTTTATTTACTTGTTTGTTTCTGTAATAAAAGAAAAAAGGTGAGAGGAAGGTAAACACCTGGGGCAATTCCAGTGCCAGCTGCTCCTTTCATGAGATCCTTCCACGGAAGACAAACAAATCGTACATACTGAAGCACCACAGAAAGAATGGAAATTTTTTTTTTTTTTTTTTTGAGACAGAGTCTCACTTTGTTGACCAGGCTAGAGTGAGTGCCGTGGCGGCAGCCTGGCTCACAGCAACCTCAAACTCCTGGGCTCAAGCAATCCTTCTGCCTCAGCCTCCTGAGTAGCAGAGACTACAGGCATGCGCCACCATGCCCGGCTGTTTTTTTCTATATATATTAGTTGGCCAATTAATTTGTTTCTATTTATAGTAGAGACAGGGTCTCGCTCTTGCTCAGGTTGGTTTCAAACTCCTGAGCTCAAACGATCCGCCCACCTCGGCCTCCCTGAGAGCTAGGATTACAGGCATGAGCCACCACGCCCGGCCAAGAATGGAATTTTTTACTCAGGAGATCGAGAACAAATTCCAGGACCATTCCAAAGTCTATCTGAGTTCCCAAGGAGCAAATTCCTCACTAGCTATCCACATAATCATATAGATCTCACAGAAAAGCCCTCTGCCAACTCTAAAGGATGAAGGATGGCCTCCTCCATCCTCTGCCCCAATAGCTCACTCATGTATCCCTCACAGAACCTGCTGAAGCACAACAGCTGGTAACACATCTGTATCCCTGTATGGATCCAACATCTCTGGGGGGGGGAAAGTGGCCAATGACCTCTTCATCTATCCGCTCACCAAAATCATAAGCACAGTTCATATATTCATATATATATATATATATTTTTTTTTTTTTTTTTTTGAGACAGAGTCTCACTCTGTTGCCCAGGCTAGAGTGCTGTGGCATCAGCCTATCACCCTAGCTCACAGCAACCTCAAACTCCTGGGCTCAAGCGATCCTTCTGCCTCAGCATCCCAAGTAGCTGCAACTACAGGCATATGCCACCATGCCTGGCTAATTTTTTCTATATATTTTAGTTGTCCAGCTAATTTCTTTCTATTTTTAGTAGAGCATATTTTTCCCCCCAGGGAAACAACTGGCCTAGAGTGAGGAGTAGAACTGCCTGATGGGCAAGGCAGCTTGATCTCAGGGAAAACCACCCCTATCCAGAACTGTTTTTAAAAGAGCCTCTTCAAACTACATGAGCTCCAAAAAAAAAAAAAAAAAAAAAAAAAAAAAAAAAATAAAAGAGCCTCTGGCTTCTTCTACCTGGAAAACCATATTCTGACATTTCATATCTTTAATGAGTTCTAGAGTTGATTAAAGCCAAAATAAAGAAAACAAGAATTTAAAGTCCAATTTTAATCACAAGTAGATTAATCCTGTACTGCCCAGTGGATTTGCCACGTAAGAAAGACCCGGGCCTGGCACACTGTTTCACACCTGTAATCCTAGCACTCTGGGAGACTAAGGAGGGAGGATCACTTGACCTCAGGAGTTCAAAACCAGCCTGAGCAAAAGTGAGACCCTGTCTCTACTAAAAACAGAAAAATTAGCCAGGCACAGTGGCATGTGCCTATAGTCCCAGTTACTTGGGAGGCTGAGGCAGGAGAATCACTTGAGCCCAGGAGTTTGAGGTTGCTGTGAGCTATGATGAAGTCCTGCACTCTAGCTGGGGCAACAGAGTGAGACACTGTCTCAAAAAAAAAACAAAAACTGCCCAGAGGGAGCACCCGGCCTTCTGCGACCAGGCACTCAGCCACCCTTGGAAGCATCTGGCCTGCTTCTCCAAATATGGCCTTATATCTGCTACAAGAGTGAGCTCGGGCCTGCAAAGGGCCTACAAGAATATTTAGCAAGACATGACAAAATCAGAGGGCAGACTTGAAGGCAAACAAAGCATAAGTACCATCCTTCAGAACACTCATGAACAGCAGGGCAGCATTTAAGGAAGCTATGTCTTGCTGGGCTCCCAACCCCCTGGCACCCAGTGACCACAGCAGACCAGACACAGAGGCTACAGCAGGCTTGACACTGAAGCGGAGGCCTGTGTCTTCAGGCACAGCCCACAATGGGCCCCATTTTCCCTGGAAGCTCATGGCAGGATGGCAGAGGGGAGGCCAGGACATTCCTCCACCCCCTCACACAGACGGAAAGGGCATAGGCGGCCCGGGGCACCAGAGGCGTCCACAGGAAGAAATCATAAGCAGACATTTTCATCTCCAGCTGTTAGAATCAAAAGGGACCCTCTCCCCCAAAAAGGCAGTTCAAAAAAGGGCAATCTGGCTGGGCCCGTTAGCTCACTCACGCCTATAATCCTAGCTCTCTGGGAGGCCAAGGCGGGCAGATTGCTCAAGGTCAGGAGTTCGAAACCAGCCTGAGCAAGAGTGAGACCCCGTCTCTACTATAAATAGAAAGAAATTAACTGGCCAACTAATATATATAGAAAAAATGAGCAGGGCATAGTGGTACATGCCTGTAGTCCCAGCTACTCGGGAGGCTGAGGCAGGAGGATTGCTTGAGCCCAGGAGTTTGAGGTTGCTGTGAGCTAGGCTGACACCATGGCATTCACTCTAGCCTGGGCAACAAAGTGAGACTCTGTCTCAAAACAAACAAACAAAAGAACCAACTCTCCTGCTAAGGATTTCTTCCTATGTCAAGGAATCCAGTCACTTTCTAAACTTCATTCATTCATTCATTCATTCATTCATTCATTCATTCATTTATTTATTTATTTTTTGAGACAGAGTCTCACTTTGTTGACCAGGCTAGAGTGAGTGCCGTGGCGGCAGCCTAGCTCACAGCAAGCTCAAACTCTTGGACTCAACCAATCCTGCTGCCTCAGCCTCCCGAGTAGCTGGGACTACAGGCATGCGCCACCATGCCTGGCTAATTTTTTCTATATATATTAGTTGGCCAATTAATTTCTTTCTATTTATAGCAGAGACGGGGTCTCGCTCTTGCTCAGGCTCATTTCCAACTCCTGACCTCGAGCAATCCGTCTGCCTCGGCCTCCCAGAGTGCTAGGATTACAGGTGTGAGCCACCGTGCCCGGCCTCTAAACTACTTTTAAAACTAGAAAAAGCACATCTTCAGACTGGCAAACACAGTGTTTTAGGTCTACATGACCCTTCTGACAAAATATTATCATCTTTTCCAGGTAAGCAGAAGCAACAGCTGGTAGCACAAACCCAGAGCAGCAGATAGCAAGACAGGATCCTACTGTTATCTATTTGTGACTTTAATGAATCTATTTGTGACTTTAATGAATCTATTTGTGACTTTAATGAATTCTATTTTTAGGTCTTTAATAAAGAGCTTCTCTTCTAGTGTCCTCCTAACAAATTTCTCCACTTAGGCAATCGAATCATTCCAGCACTGCCCAACTAAAGTCTAAAAATACAAAAGATACTTCTTTAATCATACCTCACATAAGAGGTAGAACTTCCTCATTTTCCTCAAGACCCAGAATCCATGCCAGTTCAAAGGCTCCTCCTGAGGCTGGACTCCACTATAAAAATACTGGGCCAGGGCCAGATGCAATGGCTCATGTCTATAATTCTAGGGAGGCAAAATCAGGAGGATTGCTTGAGACCAGGAGTTCTAGACCAGCCTGAGCAACATAGCAAGATCTTGTCTCTACAAAAAATATAAAACTTAGTCAGGTGTGGTGGTGCGCACCTATAGTCCCAGCTACCTGGGAGGCTAAGGCAGAAGGATTGCTTGAGCCCAGGAGTTTGAGGCTGCAGTGAGCCATGATCACGCCACTATGCCCCAGCCTGGGTGACAGAGTAAGGCCCTGTCTACAAAACATTTCCAGTAAGCAAAGCTCCCTGAGGTCAGAGAAGATCAAATACAAAGACAATCTACCAGCCCAAAAGGAATACAGACAGGACGTTTACAGTGAAGAGATGCACATTTTATGGAAACATTTCACAGTGAAATTAGGGCCCAGAAAATGGATGGTGTCCCAGGTTCTGATTAATAGCCAAATATAAACGAAATGCTATTTGGAATTCCATTATTGACTATATCACTTTTCTTGGCAAAAAACTGGCTAGACAATCGACACAGCCCCAGAGAACCATCAAGCTAATTAAGAGAGGTGTTTCTGGCCAGGCGTGGTGGCTCATGCCTGTAATCCTAGCACTCAGGGAGGCGGAGGCGGGAGGATCCATCAAGGTCAGGAGTTCGAAACCAGCCAGAGCAAGAGTGAGATCCCATCTCTACTAAAAATAGAAAGAAATTAATTGGACAACTAAAAATATATAGAAAAAATTAGCCGGGCATGGTGACGCATGCCTGTAATCCCACCTACTTGGGAGGCTGAGGCAGAAGGATCACTTGAGCCCAGGAGTTTGAGGTTGCTGTGAGCTACTCTGATGCCATGGCAGTCTAGCCCGGGCAACAGAGTAAGACTCTGTCTCAAAAAAAAAAAAAAAAAAGAGAGCTGTTTCTGACAACCAAGGCAGTACTGGTTCACTTCTGCCATAGACAGCCTTGTGGATCTTCTTAAGCAATCCCCTATCAACCCCTGGGATGCCTAGGGGGAAATGCTTCTACAAGGTGAAGAGGTAAAACAGAGATACCCAGAATATTTGCAAAATCAAAGGAATTTGATTCCTTCCAATCCCACTACTCTGTTTTGATATATATATGGTTGTCCCTCAGTACCCTGGATGATTATTTTCAGGACACCCCTCAGATACCCAAATCCACAGATCATTTTATATAAGGAACTTAATTAAGTTCCTTATATAAAATGATGTAGTATTTGCATATAACCTACACATATCTTCCTGTATACTTTAACTATCACTAGATTACTTATATTACCTAATACAATGTAAATGCTACATAAATAGTTGTTATACTGTGTTGTTTAGGGAATAACGAAAAAAAAAGTCTGTACATGTTCAGTACAGATGAAACCATCATTTTTTTCCCTGAATAATTTCAATCAAGTTTATTGAGTCCATGGATGTGTAACCCCCACACAGCCAACTATAAACCAATTAGGAGAAAGAACTCTGTAAGAGGTACTTCTTGTTTATAAATTCTTATACTGCATGTACATACACAACATCCATAGAAATGAACAGCAAATGCCAAAATAGGGAACCAAGCTAGGCACTGACCACCATTTACCTGAATGTGACACCTCCTTCCAAGTCCTTTGCATATTATTGAGCTCCCCCTAACTGGCACATATACTTAGGGTGACTGCCTCAGGAAGAATGACTCTGTGGTTGCACATGCTCCAAGTCCAGGGAATGTTGAGACTGGATCTCTACATAGCTATAAAAATTGCAAATCCATGCCAGTCACAGAAAAAAAAGACTAGGGAAAACATACACAGTGCTTAAAAATAAAAATCAATACCAATCTAATGGCCGGGCGCAGTGGCTCACATCTGTAATCCTAGCACTCTGTGAGGCCCAGACGGGCGGATTGCTTGAGGTCAGGAGTTCGAAACCAGCCTGAGCAAGAGCAAGACCCCATCTCTATAATAAATAGAAAGAAATTAATTGGCCAACTAATATATATAGAAAAACTTAGCTGGGCATGGTGGCGCATGCCTGTAGTCCCAGCTACTCAGGAGGCTGAGGCAGTAGGATTGCTTGAGCCCAGGAGTTTGAGGTTGCTGTGAGCTGGGCTGACGCCATGGCACTCACTCTAGCCTGGGCAACAGAGTGAGACTCTGTCTCAAAAAAAAAAAAAAAAAATCTAACTTACTTGATGTTGATAAATGTGCTCCTGCAAAACTATAAATCACATTTCACCTTTCATTTCGTCAAAAGTTGCATATTTAATATCATGATTAAAAAAGACTCTAACAACTTTACATGGAGATGTTAATTGCAACATTACCTATTATAACCAACATAAAAAATAAATTGTCTAAGAATTGGGGACAGGTTAACCATTAGAAATCTTGTATTTACAGAACAATGTTCATCTTATAATGTCAGGAGGGGAAAAGCAGAACAAAAGTTTTTTTTTTAAGAGACAGTGTTGGCCAGGAGTGGTGGCTCACACCTGTAATCCTAGCACTCTGGGAGGCAGAGGCGGGAAGATTGTTTGAACTTGGGAGTTTGAGACCAG
Source organism: Microcebus murinus (assembly GCF_040939455.1). Classification (NCBI taxonomy): domain Eukaryota; kingdom Metazoa; phylum Chordata; class Mammalia; order Primates; family Cheirogaleidae; genus Microcebus; species Microcebus murinus. The sequence continues at coordinate 154,910,742 of NC_134104.1, read as the reverse complement.
CCTGAGCAAGAGGGAGACCCCATCTCTACTAAAAATAGAAAGAAATTACTTGGACATCTAGAAAATATATAGAAAAAATGAGCTGGGCATGGTGGCGCATGTCTGTAGTCCCAGCTACTAGGAAGGCTGAGACAGAAGGATTGCTCCAGCCCAGGAGTTGGAGGTTGCTGTGAGCTAGGCTGATGCCACAGTACTCTAGCCCAGGCAACACAGTGAGACTCTGTCTCAAAAAAGAGAGAGAGAGAGAGAGAGAGAGAGAGAGAGAGAGAGAGAGAGAGAGAGAGAGAGAGAGAGAGAGAGAGAGAGAGAGGGGGAGGGAGGGAGAGATAGCATCTTGCTGTGTTGCCCAGTCTGTAGTGCATTGGTGTGATCATAGCTCACTATGGCCTTGAACTCCTGCACTCAAGTGATCCTCCCACCTCAGCCTCCTGAGTAGCTGAGACTATAGCTACATGCCAGCACGCCTGGCTAATTTTTGTATTTTTTTAGAGATGGGGTCTCGCTATATTGCCCAGGCTGGTCTTGAACACCTTGGCCTCCCAATGTCCTGAGATTACAGGCGTGAGCCACTGCACCCAGCTATCCCTCATCTTTCTTTTGCAGAAGTCGCTCTTTTCAAGTACCTTACCTCACCTTCTAGTGCTACAGGCTGCTTTTAAAGCCTTATCTTCCTGGAGAGCAGAAGCCCCAAAGGAAAAGAAGGAAACAATACTGTCCACAACTGAAATAGAATATACCACACTGACCAACTCCAGAGAAGTGGAGAATGCCACTCAGTCTCCTGCCCACACTACCAATTAGTCACCATTCTTTGTCAAAGGTCACAGTAAGAAAATAAAATGTTTTCAGCACAGTCAGTCCAGAACCAAAAATTATAGAGGCCAGGTACAGTGGCTCACAGCTGTAATCCCAGCACTCTGGGAGGTCGAGGCAGGAAGACTGCTTGAGGTCGGGCGTTCGAGACCAAAAATTATGAACGGTTTCAAAGACATAAAATTAATTTTAATGTTTGTATTTTAGACAAGGGTATTTTAAAAAACAATTAGTTTGAGAAGGTATAAATGAGAAGCAAAACTTCAGCACTATTAAATGTACCCCATGATGGGCAAGATAAAGCCACTGAATCATAAAAAGTTATTTTTTTACTATTTGGCTGATTATTCACACTAGAATCCTGCTTTTAAAATATAAATATAAATTAAGTCAACATACCACAAGAGTTTTGTTTAGATTTACTTTACTTCCAACACAAGAACACAGAACAGCTTCACTGACTTTGACACCCTCAGTATATGAGCTTGTCACTCTAGCCTGGGCAACAAAGTGAGACTCTGTCTCAGAAAAAAAAAAAAGTATATGAGCTTGTGCTACTGCATCTCATCTATTTTTCTACCCAGGACCCACAGTAAGACTAAGAAAATGCTTAGCTATCAAACCTAAGAAATAGGAAAATAGGAAACCCTATTCATTAAGGCTAAAATAAACCCTCTGGCTGGTGTAATTCTGTAAACTACTCGAAATCCCTATTTATAGAAAATGCTCTCTGAGCAGTATTACTGGCTAATGATCAGAGTGAAGAGGGACAGTCAAAAGGCAAAGCAAGGCCGGGCGCGGTGGCTCAAACCTGTAATCCTAACACTCTGGGAGGCCGAGGCGGGCGGATTGCTCGAGGTCAGGAGTTCGAAACCAGCCTGAGCAAGAGCAAGACCCCATCTCTATAATAAATAGAAAGAAATTAATTGGCCAACTAATATATATATATAAAATTAGCCGGGCGTAGTGGCGCATGCCTGTAGTCCCAGCTACTCGGGAGGCTGAGGCAGAAGGATTGCTTGAGCCCAGGAGTTTGAGGTTGCTGTGAGCTAGGCTGACGCCACGGCACTCACTCTAGCCTGTGCAACAAAGTGAGACTCTGTCTCAAAAAAAAAAAAAAAAAAGGCAAAGCAGGTTATGTGACTCTTACGAAGACTGCTTTAATACCAGAAGGCATGGACACACAAAGACCTACTGTGAAATGACCAGATTAACCACCAGTTTATTCAAAACTGCCATCACCTTACTTCAGGCCTAGACTGTCACCATTGGAAGAGCAGAGGAAGGCGGCTTAAGAAGCAACAGTGTGATAACCTTGGCAAAGGTACAGAAACACTCTTCAAGTGGAAGGGGGGAAAATTTATTCCAGAAAAAGAAGGAGAAATCCTTGACCCACACACCACACACTGAAGAATACACTACATGAACTGTTCCCTTGAGGTTCAATACACTCTCCCCTTTCACTTTCATACCACCATTTTTTACTCTCTGAAACTCAGGAAGTCTCCAACCCCCAAGTAGTCATGCTCTACAATGGCTTCATCTGGAACCTGATGCTGAATCAAACTTCTCATCACTCACTTCCTATATGGGCTAGAAAAAAATACACCAGGCATCAACTCTTATTTTTGCCCCTCCATATAAAAATGGGTCTGTCCCCACTAGTCATTCCCTTAGGCTAGCTGTACACCACTTATCAAGGATAGGACCAAAATAAGCCCAACTCAAAAAGGCAAGCACAGGCAAGGAGCTCTAACTTCACACCACCATAGGCCACCCTAAGTTTGCTCTGCACAGGTCAAGTCTGCAAGCCAGTGGCAATTCTTTTGAAGAATCCAGCCTAAAGTGACATCACCCCTACCATGATTCTGAGTCTCCCAAACTAGAGCCATTTTGAAACACACTAGCACCCTACCCCACCCCACCAAGTGGGTCAAAAAATCCTGCTTTCTCCTTCATAAGTGAACCCCTTAAGAAGGGGTGCTGTTATCCTTTGCTACCCTGCTCTACCTCTTTTGCCTATATCCCTGAGACAGACTCAAAGACCTACTGTGAAATGACCAGATTAATCACTAGTTTATTCAAAACTGCCATCACCTTACTTCAGCCCTAGACCTGGCTTCTCATCCCTTTCTGCCAGGGGCACCACTCTATCCCCCTAAGAACTTCCAGAACTTCTCCACTGGCCCAGCTTAGCCTTCAGGTCAACCTTTTGCCCCACCATCCCCAGGCCACACTTCCTCTGGCTCCAGCCTGTCCACTCCTTGGTCCTTACCCTCTTCCACCCTTTACTGATCACTCCAGGACAGCCCCTGATCTTCCCTGCCTGTCACAAGGACTCAAGTCTTCCTCCCTTCCTGCAACCTGGGGGTGAGAAGAGGGTGTTCCTCTCTCATTACAAGTTTCTCAAGTTCTCACCAGCACTTGGATAATGCAGCCTTACATCCTCCTCTTCTTACAGTCACCTCCTGCCTCTTCCACTCAACAATAGGCCCTAGCTGCTACCCTGGTACCAGCCCCTAACATCTGCAAAACTGTCTTTTTTTTTTTGAAGGGAGATAGGGTCTCTTTGTTACTTAGGCTACAGTGTGGTGGCATCATCATAGCTCTCTGCAACTTCAAACTTGTGGGCTCAGCCTCTGGAGTAGCTGGGACTACAGGTGCACACAACCATGCACAGCTAATTTTTTTATTTTTTGTAAAGACAGGGTCTCTGTATGTTGCTTAGGCTGGTCCTGAACTCCAGGCCTCAAGCAATCCTCCCTTCTTGGCCTTCCAAAGTGCTCGGATTACAGGTGTGAGCCACCACACCCAGGCCTGACTTGTCTCAAACCTTCTTTCTCTCTGCTCCACTGCTGACCACTGTCCTTGTTCAGGCCTACTGTCTGCCCGCTGGACCACAGCAGGGACCAATTAGCCTCCAATCCAGTCCGGCCTCCACTCACACTGAGGGCTCACTTCTTAAAACCAAGAATCGATCCTATAACAGCTGTGCTCCAAGACCTTTAAGGTTCCCTATTCCTACATAACTCCAAACTCCTCCATGAGGCATTTTGGCCCCAACCCAACCTTCCAGAACACCGAAAAGAAAAGTGCCTAGTCTTCTTGCCTCTGCTAACCTCTTTTCCTACCACAGAGTTGTGATCTTTCTGCCATTGTTCCTTCACTAGTCAAACCACTAACCGTCTTAAATGTCAAGCTTGCAGTCCTCCCTTAAAGTTCGCCCTTCCTCCCCAGCCTAGGACTCAAGCTCCTTGATTTGCTCCAGCATGGACCCCAGAACAACCAGCACAGGCCCTAGGAAGGCTCTCACAAGACTTGGTTTCTCAGACTGGTACCTCACAGTGTGTTGCCAGAGCTCCATGTGATGTCCTTGATCACCTCTTTTATATGGTCCTGCCTTACACCCACCAGCAGACACACAGGCTTGACCTTCACCAGAGAAGCACCTGACGGCCAGGCATGGTGGCTAACTCCTGTAATCCTAGCACTCTGGGAGGCTGAGGCGGGCGGATTGCTCGAGGTCAGAAGTTCGAAACCAGCCTGAGCAAGAGTGAGACCCCATCTCTACTATAAACAGAAAGAAATTAATTGGCCAACTAATATATATAGAAAAAATTAGCCGGGCATGGTAGCACATGCCTGTAGTCCCAGGTACTCAGGAGGCTGAGGCAGCAGGATTGCTTGAGCCCAGGAGTTTGAGGTTGCTGTGAGCTAGGCTGATGTCACGGCACTCACTCTAGCCCGTGCAACAAAGTGAGACTCTGTCTCAAAAAAAAAAAAAAAAAAAAGAAGCAGCAGCAGCACCTGAGCCCACCATTAACAGTGTGATGCACAAACATAGATGCGGATAGATAGCCAAATGTTCAACCTGGGTTCAAATCCTGACTCTGCCACACAATGACAGTTGTGGTACCTTGGGCACATTCCTTTTGTGACTCAGTTTCCTCCGCCAGTAAAAGAGTTATCACAAGCATTTGCAATGATGTATGGAAAGCAGAAACAAAATGCCCTTGACAGCAGCTGATGTAGGTACATCACGTCACTGACCTAGGGAATAGGAAAAGCTAGAACTGTGAGGTAAAGGAATGAACACACTCTTATATGCCTCAACAAGGATGAACACACATTTACTCTCAGGGGTTAAGATACCTGTTCTGCCCCAGAGGAAACACAATGCCCCAGGTTCAAGTAGGAAATAAGGTTTTTAACAATGGAGTGCCAGGCCTCTCCTTTTCTATATATCAACTCCAGTCTAAGTGGCCCACAGGGTCTCTCCAAACCCCACCATTCTCAATGCTTAACAGAGACCAGCAAATTTGTGCACCACCACATACAGCAGTCAAAAGAGGTGGTTTAAATCCTTGGTCATACTTGGTCTTCCAGCCTATGCATTCCTGAATGCAGGCTCCTTCCCCATCATAGTTTGACATCCCCTCTGAACTACCTTTTCAGCCTCTCTTTTCACATGGCTCATCTCTCCTCTGTCATCTCTCCTCTGACTTAACTGCCAGAGGTCCTGACCCCCACCCCTCCCTGCCATTCCCTAAGTGCCCACCAGTAATATCTTTCTAAATACAGGTCTAATTCATGCCACTCCACTGATTAAAAGCCTTCCCAGGCTCCTGCAACCTGAGTATAAAGTTGGAACTCCTGAGCACAAAGAAGATCCAGAGCTCCCACCTGCCAAGCTGGAAGACTTCCAGGCACTATTTTAGGGGCTTGTGTACATGTGGTTCCATGTGTCCAGGCCTTAATGTTCCCCAGGCAATTCCTGCTGGTCCTGAAAGCCATAGCTCAGGAATTCCCTCTCTCCTCAGGCTACCATATGAGCACACTCGGCAGACAGACAATATTCATCACAGGTTCCCCTGATTCTCAATGCTCCCCAAACTTAAGCTCCTTAAGGGCAGAGGCAGACACTTTTACAAGAGTCCCCAGGATCTACCACAGAATTTAGCAAGTAGTAAAGTCAAATATTTGTTAAATGAATGAATTTTGCCAAATCAATTTTTAAGAACAGTGAGGACCTGCCCTCAGCCTCTTTGAACAACGACACAGATCAACACAAGCTTTCAAGCAGGTGGGTTTTTTTGAGACATAGTCTCGCTTTGTTGCCCAGGCTAGAGTGAGTGCCATGGCGTCAGCCTAGCTCACAGCAACCTCAAACTCCTGGGCTCAAGCAATCCTCCTGCCTCAGCCTCCTGAGTAGCTGGGACTACAGGCATGCGCCACCATGCCCAGCTAATTTTTTCTATATGTATTAGCTGGCCAATTAATTTCTTTCTATTTATTATAGAGATGGGGGTCTCGCTCTTGCTCAGGATGGTTTTGAACTCCTGACCTCGAGCAATCCGCCTGCCTCCCAGAGTGCTAGGATTACAGGTGTGATCCACCACACCCGGCCAGGTGGGGTTTTTTGCTTGTTTGTTTTTAAGACAGGGTCTAGCTCTGTCACCCAGGCTAGAGTGCAGTGGCATCATCATAGCAAACTGCAACTACCTCAAACTGCAACTACCTATGGGGCTCACTCCTGTAATCCTAGCACTCTGGCAGGCCGAGGCAGGAGGAGCACTCAAGGTCAAGAGTTCCAAACCAGCCTGAGCAAGAGTGAGAGCCCCGTCTCTAATAAAAATAGAAAGAAATTAATTGGACAACTAAAAATATGTAGAAAAAATTAGCCAGGCATGGTGGTGCATACCTGTAGTCCCAGCTACTCAGGAGGGTGAGGCAGGAGGATTGCTTGAGCCCAGGAGTTTGAGGTTGCTGGGAGCTAGGCTGAAACCATGGCACTCTAGCCCGCGCAACATAGTGACTCTGGTTTCAAAAAAAATAAACTCTGGGGCTCAAGTGCTTCAGCCTCTCAGTGTACCTGGGACTACTTGAAAGCCCGCACCACCACACCCAGCTAAATTTTGTATTTTTTGGTGGAGACAAGGTCTTACCTATGTTGCTCAGGGTAATCTCAAACTCCTGGCCTCAAATGATCCTCCTGCCTCAGCCTCCCAAAGTGCTAGGATTACAGGCATGAGCCACTGTGCCTGGCCAGTTATTTTGTTGTCTCTATAGTGCTGCTTACTTTTATACAGTATCCCACAGACCTAGAACAGGCTCACACTATGCATTTAACTCCCTACTAAAATCTGATTTCTCCACAAAACAGCTCCTCAGCCACTTTTAGGCATGCAAGCCAGAGCTCCTCTTCCTTGACCCAAAGGCAAAAATAAAGTTCAATTCAACTTCTCCATATTCAACTACGGATTTTTATGCCTCCAAAAGGTGTAAAGGTCGAATTATTTTTTAGAATAACATTACAAAATTATCAAATCTCTGAACATTAAGTATACAACAACCTGATAAAATTACAATACCCCATCTACACCAGATTTTCCAAAACACCTGGAAGGAAGCACATCCAACTCTTTATCTGGACTTATGTCCTTATAAATACCACCCACTCTCAGAGTCTGGCGTCTATGCCAGGAGTCACTTCCATTGGCTTATTTAGGAAAACGACAAGCTGGACTCTTAAGTTAGAACTCTAGGCAATAAAGGTTCTGTCTCAGTCTCTTGTCCAGACCAGGCAAAACTTCATCATTGACATTAAAACTAACTCTGAAGTAACTCAATTTATAAATCTAAGAGTTTCCCAAATTGCAGAGACTAAAAGATGCATTTTAAATTATCAGTGGGTTTGTAAGAAATTAACTTGGAGTTTATAGCAAAAGGATTCTGAGCTGATACAACATTTTCTATGGGGGTATTTTCCAAATATTCACGCAGGTAAACCTGGTCTTCCAAATACCAAGTGAAAAGGTGAAAAGATAGTAACTAGATTTCCAAAAGAGTTCAAGCCGGGGGCGGGAGCGGAAGGTACAGACCCTCAAGGGTCTGAGGGGCTCAGATCAAGCGTGGTGGTGTTCTTCCCTGCCTCTTGCGAGGGCTCGTCGCCACCTAATAGGGATCCTTCCTAACTGGGCTGCGACCCCCCCCACGACTAGAAGCCCGGGAGGCGGCCCGCAGGCCGCACACGCCCGCGGCCGACGGCAGGCCCCGCGTTCCCAGGAGCGCGGGCAGGGCTAAGGCCTGGCTGATCGCGGCGGCGCGCGGCCCGGGCCTGGCAGCCGAACGTTCCGAGCCTTCGCCTGCAGGGCCGAGAGCAAAGGGGCGGCTATGCCCGGGCAGCACCGCCTCCTCACCCGCAAGGACGTCCGCAGCCGTGTCCCCGCCCCGGGCCGAACAGCGAGCAGCAGCAGGTGTTCCGCGGAAGGCTCAGGCGGCGGCAGGGTTGGGGGCCCGAGCGACCAGGCACGGCGGCGGGGGGCGGGCGGCGCACTCACCCAGCACCGGCGGGCGGGCCGCGGCAGGTGTTCGCTCCTCCCGGCCCCAGGACGCCACCGCCGCCGCTCCCCGGGGACTCGGCGCGAAGCTGCCACCGCCGAGCCCAAGGAGCGCGAGCGCCGCGCCGCAGCCTCCGCGCGAGCACGTACGGGGAGGTGAGAGGGCGCCGAGCGCGAGGGCGGGGCGCGCGGCCGGAGCCTAGCAACCGCCTGACACGCGAGTGCCACAGCCAATCCGACAGCTAGCTCTGCGCGGCGCCGACTAGCCGTCCGCGCACCTCCCGCTTCAGCCTGCGTCTGCCGCCCCGCAGCGCGCCGCACCCGCGCGCAGGCCCCGCCCCCGCCCGCTCCTCTCTGCTCATTGGCCCGCCACGCCCCCGCCCGAAATGCCACGCCTCATTATGGAAACCACGACCCCACAGTCAGTCAGGTCGGTCTCCGGACACACCCCGCTGGTCAGTGTCACCCGGAGACCTCAGGACCAGGATTTGAGGGGAGGGTCGCCCCGCCCAACCTCAGGCCTTTGGGCCTCTAAGACTAACCCGGCCAGTCAGGCTGGCGAACTGGTCTAACCACAACTGGCCACCGATGGATTGCATTCAGCCCTCCTAATTTCCCTGGAACACAAATCAAGGGATATTTCTAAGCCATGAGAACAATAAGGAAGCATCTTCTCAATTGCAAAGGATGAAGGCCTTGCTGTCTGGCTCTTACATGGATGGGGAAACTGAGTCCAGGGCCAGGAGAGGTGGGAAGCTAGCTCATCTCCTAGGGCCTCCCTCACAACTGGAGGAACAGTCCGGGAGGCGCCTCGGGCCTAACCTTCTCCCCCTCCCCCTGCCTGGAAGGCTGGAATCCTATGCCTCCTCTGGAGCCTAAAATAGCTCTGACCGGCAGGCGCTGGTCACTCCTTGTAGCTCACATTCTTTTGGAGGGGGGAGTAAAAGACAGGGGGTTGGGGGTTGGGAGTGGGGAGGTGTTACTGCTGGGGACAGTCCTTTCTTCAAGCAGAGAATCTTAAAGTAGTTTTCCCCAGGGCTTACCTGCAGGGAGCCCCCACTCCCAAAGGCCCCTGACCTGAGAGTTACTGAACCTGACAGTTACTGGATAGGTCCAGGAATGGGACCTGTGGTGGGCTGCCTTCACACCCCACACCCCCAACAGAATGAGTGTATTCCATCCCTGGCCTGTGGCCAGGCTAGAATTCTAGGCCTGCACTCCTGTCAGCAAGCACATTTTGAACACTGAACTGACTGACAGGGGTTCCTTCCTGGATGGATCCTAGACAGCTCTAGGGCTCTCCTGCTTTCTTTCTCTCCTCAGGAGTATCTGGGAGAAACAAATATCAGAGAAAACTGAAAGGAATGCCTGTTTGCAATTCTCTATACTTAAGTGCTTAGGCTCCAAACCTCATTCACAGAGACTAGAAAGAAAGGAACTAAGGCCGGACGCGGTGGCTCACGCCTGTAATCCTAGCTCTCTGGGAGGCCGAGGCAAGTGGATTGCTCAAGGTCAGGAGTTCAAAACCAGCCTGAGCAAGAGCGAGACCCCGTCTCTACTATAAATAGAAAGAAATTAATTGGCCAACTGATATATATATATATATAAAAAATTAGCCGGGCATGGTGGCGCATGCCTGTAGTCCCAGCTACTTGGGAGGCTGAGGCAGAAGGATCGCTCGAGCCCAGGAGTTTGAGGTTGCTGTGAGCTAGGCTGACGCCATGGCACTCACTCTAGCCTGGACAACAAAGCGAGACTCTGTCTCCAAAAAAAAAAAAAAAAAAAAAAAAGAAAGGAACTAAAGACCAGGGAAAAGGCTTCAAATCATCCCTTAGATGTTAAAACTAAAAAATGAGGCCGGGCGCTGTGGCTCATGCCTGTAATCCTAGCTCTTGGGAGGCCGAGGCGGGCGGATTGCTCAAGGTCAGGAGTTCAAAACCAGCCTGAGCAAGAGCAAGACCCCGTCTCTACTATAAATAGAAAGAAATCAATTGGCCAACTGATATATATATAAAAAATTAGCCGGGCATGGTGGCACATGCCTGTAGTCCCAGCTACCAGGGAGGCTGAGGCAGAAGGATCGCTCGAGCCCAGGAGTTTGAGGTTGCTGTGAGCTAGGCTGACACCATGGCACTCACTCTAGCCTGGGCAACAAAGCGAGACTCTGTCTCAAAAAAAAAAAAAAAAAAAATGAATGGCCTCTCAAATCCAGCTCTAAAATTCTGCTGCTTTCAAAAAGCTAAGAATGGGGCTGGGCGCTGTGGCTCACGCCTGTAATCCTAGCTCTTGGGAGGCCGAGGCGGGCGGATTGCTCAAGGTCAGGAGTTCAAAACCAGCCTGAGCAAGAGCGAGACCCCGTCTCTACTATAAACAGAAAGAAATTAATTGGCCAACTGATATATATATAAAAAAAATTAGCCGGGCATGGTGGCGCATGCCTGTAGTCCCAGCTACTCGGGAGGCTTAGGCAGAAGGATCACTCGAGCCCAGGAGTTTGAGGTTGCTGTGAGCTAGGCTGATGCCACGGCACTCACTCTAGCCTGGACAACAAAGTGAGACTCTGTCTCAAAAAAAAAAAAAAAAAAAAGCTAAGAATGCAGAAAGTCATTTGAGTTTCTAAAAAAAATATATTCTCTCATTCACTCCTTCAGTTCAGAGAGTCTGCCACCCACCCGACCACGAGCCACTGCTTTCCAGCCATAGGTTCTGCTGGGTCTTTTAATGTCAGTCTATGTAGTTATATATCTATCTGTTTTTTCCAAAACGAAAGACAGCAGCGGGTACAGAGGCATCTATCTCCAGGTACTACCATCTGCAAAGAAGTAGCACCACTCTTCAGAACTCACTGACCATCCACAGATGCCAAAGTAGCTTTTTTTAGCATTGATCTTGCTGGATGAGGTACCAGACATCATTCTGACCTACAGGGTTCCAGCACACAGTGCCCAACCACCCCCAGAGCTCTAGTAGAGAGATGGACTCTACATTAACTAGTTGAAGCCCAAGCATGGGATACGCTCTTCCCCGTCCTGGGAAGAGAGAGAAGGAACCTGAGCTTGCCTAAATCCCTTACAGCCAAATCCTTCCCCGTGCCTGCCTCCCCATGTATGGGGTTAAGTAGGAGGTGCTGGGGCCACAGGCTGGCCCTGATACTTTTTTCCTCACCCTCCCCCAGCCCAGCCTTGGCAGATTCCACCTGTGTTCCTTCCCCCAGGACAGAACAGCCCTAAGCTCTGGGCCTCATTGCTATCTTTCTTTGTTTTTGTCTGGAGTCAGGGTTCTCCTAAACCCCTGTTTCTTCAGGCCCTAGAAGTCAGAAGACCGGCTGGCCAAAGCTGAACCAGCCTCTTGGGGCCAAACCAGCCCTCACCACAGCCCAATCTGCCCCTACTGGAGTCCATACCAAAAGGAAGTAGACAGCTATCTTCCTAGATCCCTAGGTTGGGTGGGAGCTATAAGGTTAAGACCTTGTTACTCCTTTTAGTTCTGAGAGCCAAATCCTTTCTCCTCCTTACACAGCCCACGCTGGGGCTCAGCATAAGGTCCCCAGTAACTCACCCTCAGAACCCCAGCAGGGCCTGGGCCACCCCAGGCAAGTCTTGGAGCTCACAGCCAGTTGGAGGGCAGGGCTTAGAGTGAGGCTAGGGCACCCCCTGGAGCAGCTATCCAAAGGGCCCACGTGGTATGGTCCTGAACAGGACTGATCAAGAGGCTGAAAATGAGGCTCTTCAGGCCTGTCAGCCCTCAGCTCTACTGGGCCTTCATCCCCCACCGTTTCCTCCACTTAGACCCGTAGCCTGCAGCTCCAGAAAGATTATCTGATTAAGGTCTGTGTCCTCCACTGAAGTATGAGCACTTGATGCCAGAGGCCAATTTACCCCACATCATAGCCATTGCCTAACAGCCAGCGGCACATAGAGGTTCAATTTCTGTTTGGGAAAGTACGAAGCAAGTAACAGCCTGTCCTACCTCCTGGTTGGCAGTTATCCCCAAGGGTCCAAGCCCTGTGCCATGCCAAGGCAACTCCATGCTTGGAGTTGATATAATTTAAGCTCAGACCTTGGTTCTAGTTCAGACCAAATCCAGCAGACACCTTCATGAATCAAATTTACTCTAGACATAGGATTCCAAGACTTTTTACTCTGACCTATTCCCAAGGAACTGATGGCCCAGGGCCAGTACCCATCCTTAGTTTCTTCCCATGGGAGAGAGCTTCCTGCTACTGATTCTTCTTCAAGGCCTGATGGAGAGAGCAGGGGCCAGTACTGGTTAAGGGTGGACGCTCCTGACCCAAATGCCAGGCCTGCAGGCCTGCCTGAATAAGGAGGCTGGGAAGCAGGGCCAGCCAAGTCATGGCAAAGGAGGGGTCCCTTTTGTCTGGAATTAACACAGGCAGATTCTCTGGCAGCTTTGGCAGAAAGAAAGGGCTGTTAAGTTCATATGGCAGAAACTGCCAGTAGGCATGTTTGCAGGTCACCACCAGCCTTCCCAGAAGCCAGTTCCTTCTCTTACGGAGCCCTCCACTCCAGCACTTCCACAAGACCCCTTCATATATGGCTGGCACAGGGCCTTCCTCCAGTCAACTGGGCCACAGCTTCCATACCTGGCCCCCTAGGAACATAGAGTCCTGTGGGACAGGAACCCTATAGCAGGGGTGAATGTTGATTGAATGAATAAAAAACACCTCTACCTAGGTGGACACACATGTCCAATGCCCTCTCCTTCAGCTACATTCCACTCCCTGCTGGCTCTGGGATAAGACAGTCCTTCAAGTCTGACTTTGTGTGGCTATTCCCAAAGCACTGGGCCTGTGGCCTTGAGCACTGGACTAAACACCAGATTAGGTTTAGTCTAGCTGGGCAGCCAGTAGAAGCAAACAAAGCTGAAGGGCCCATTTGTTAATTCTCTTCAGCCACTGACCAGCTAGCCCCTAAACCCAGAGTCTTGGGGGAAGCCCCCACACTTATCCAGTTCAGCCAGATTGAGAGTCCCTTTTTGTTATCAGTCACATGTCCAAATCTGAGTCGGTGCTCAGCCAAGGGCTTCTCTTCCAGGGCAGAAGCATCTTTTTCTCTCAGAGCTGGCCTGAGATCTGGACCTGTCCTCATCAGCCTGGGCCCTTCAGCCTGGGCCACTGTTCACTTAGTCAGGGACATTGATGGGCTACCCAACAAACACTGATTCTGATCCTGTTATCATGGGTAATGAGTATGCCCTTGGAAAGTGTTGGACCCAAGTCAACAGGTAGCCTTTCTCTAGGTTGAGTGCTGACTGAGACAGGTAGGGCCTCTGGGAGTCCCACCTCTAGTCTGGGGAATTGCCAACATTTTTGGGATAAATGACAGCCATCTTGAGGTGAACTAATAAAAGGATAAAAGGTAAATGACAGCTTATCAGCAAAGCTTCCCACTGTGTCCATGTAAGGAATAAGCCCCTGCTGGGACCCAGAGCTGAAATTTTATTTTATATTCATCTAGCTGATTTTCTTTATGGGTAGCCAGGAACAGAGCTGAGTTTATTATGTGATCTTGTGTAAGCTGCTGGCCTCTCTGAGGCCCTTGGTCATTCCATTATCAAGTGACATCATGTGTGGGTTACAGCCCTGCCTGGTCACTGAAAGTGACAAAAGACCAAATTATGTGACTGAGTCAGGGCCAGGATGAAACATCCATCCATATGTTGTTCAATCCACAGATATTTACTAAGTGTATTGTACGCTGGGAACACAAGAAGGAATAAAAGGGACAAACCCTGCCCTTATTAGTCCAAATTCTAGAGTAATAAGATAGATGATAAATAAAATCAGTAAATATAAATGTAATAATCAGGTAATTACAAAAGGGTTGGGAGGGTGGGAAGAGGCCAGAGAGGCCAGGGTCTACTGTGTGATGCAGGTCATCAGGGAAGTCCTCTCTTTGAAGGCAGAGCCTATAGGAGATGAAGGAGGAAGCCCTGGGGTTTTCTAGGAAAGGAGTGGAACAAGTCTGGGGAATGGCCACAGTGACGACCTAGGAGGAAGAGGACAGGGCAGGTCTGAGGGACCTAGAAGATCACCAAGGCCTGAGAAGTAAATAGAGCAGTGAAAAATGGGGAGAGAGCAACTGATGTGAGAGCAGGCTCCAGAGCTAAGGAGCCTGATCCAAGCTGAGGTTTGCTGAAAGTATAGGATCCCAAAGCAAGGGGCAAGAAAGCTGAAAGGTGGAAGGAGGAGGAAGAGGAGGAGGAGGATGAAGAGGAGGAGGAGGAGTGGTAGTGGAAGGCACCCTCAGCACTCCAGAAAGGAATGCAGTGGGGTAAGGGGTGAGGGGCCAGCTGGGCTGCAGCTCCTCCTTTCCCTGGTAGCTGGGAAAAGAGAGGTGAGAGAACAGAGGAGGGGTGGGGGAGGACAGAACAGGCAGAGTAGGGGCAGAGATGGGGGTCATGCAGGGGAAGAGCACAGGGGCTGGGAAAGGGGAAGTCAAGTCAGAATAAGCATTTGTTTATGATATTCAAATGAAGAAATTTTTAATTGGTACTGATACATTATCTTTTTAATTAAAAATGAGACAACTTTTTTTTTTTTTTTTTTTTTTTTTTTTGAGACAGAGTCTCGCTTTGTTGTCCAGGCTAGAGTGAGTGCCGTGGCGTCAGCCTAGCTCACAGCAACCTCAAACTCCTGGGCTCGAGTGATCCTTCTGCCTCAGCCTCCCGAGTAGCTGGGACTACAGGCATGCGCCACCATGCCCGGCTAATTTTTTCTATATATATCAGTTGGCCAATTAATTTCTTTCTATTTATAGTAGAGACAGGGTCTCGCTCTTGCTCAGGCTGGTTTTGAACTCCTGACCTTGAGCAATCCGCCCGCCTCGGCCTCCCAAGAGCTAGGATTACAGGTGTGAGCCACAGCGCCCGGCCTAAAAATGAGACAACTTTTTTGTGTCTTTTGAGGTTTCCTTTGAATCTGCATGCCTAGATTATCTATTTAAATAATAATTTTAAAACATATATACGTAGGGACAAGTCATAAAACTGCATCAACTGGATTCTAGATCCTCTTTCCCCAATGGCAGCCTATTCTTGGTTCTTAGAACAAGCATTCTGAGAGAAAAAAATTCTCACTTTCCCTGCCTCCACCTTCCCAGGAATGCAGAGGCCTCTCCCTTCCTTCCAGCCCCAGGGGAGGAAGGTCAGGGGGAAGGGACATGGTAGAAGAATGGCTCCCCAGGGCCTGGGCAATTCCTAGTATGCTGTGTAAGTAAGGGTTTCAGGGAAGCCCCTGCAAGGCCCACCAGAAAGGGCCCAACACCACTGCCTGGGGAAAGGAAGCCCATGGACTAGGCCAACAGCAGAGATGGAGAGAGACTGAAAGGGAGAGGGTGTTTGCAGGATGGGGAGTAGTGAGGGAGGGTCCTGCCCCAAGATGAGTTCCAGGGCAATCCCCTAACTGACTCACCCAGGGCCCAGGGCCGCTGCCAGACCCAGGCATGCAAGAGACCCTCAGGACGGGGGTAGTGTCAGCTAGCAGGCATGAGGCCTCAGCTGCTATTTCACCATCTCCCTCCTGCTCACTGCTCTGGGCTGGTGACCTTCAAACATCCCTCCCAGTAGCTGTCACTTTACCAAACTGGAGAGCAGTCCTGGCTGGGGTCAGCAGTGAATGGGTATGACCCCCCCCAGAAAAGGGTCTATGTTCATCAGATGAGTTCTCTGGTCTGGACCTGGCAAGGGGCCCCAGGGACTAGGAAGGCCTGGAGTGGGAAGCACTGGGAGCTGGGCTCAGGATAGGCTTTTTTTTTTTGAGACAGAGTCTCACTCTGTTGGCTGGGCTAGAGTGCCGTGGCGTCAGCCCAGCTCACAGCAACCTCCAACTCCTGGGCTCAAGCAATCCTTCTGCCTCAGTCTCCTGAGTAGCTGGGACTACAGGCATGCGCCACCATGCCTGGCTAATTTTTTCTATATATTTTTTGTTGGCCAATTAATTTCTTTCTAATTTTAGTAGAGATGGGGTCTCGCTCTTGCTCAAACTCCTGAGTTCAAATGATCCGCCTGCCTCCGGCCTCCTAGAGAGCTAGAATTACAGGCGTGAGCCCTGCCAGGATAGGCTTTAAGTTAAGAGAGATAGGGCCGGGGATGGCAGCTCACACTTGTAACCTAGAACTTTGGGTGGGAGGATCCCTTGAGCTCAGGACCTAGAGACCAGCCTGAACAATATAGCAAGAACCTGTCTGTACGAAAAAAATTTTAATTAGCCTGGTGTGGTAGCATGCACATGAGTGTAGTCCCAGCTACTCAAGAGGCTGAAGCAGGAAGATCATGTGCCCAGGAGTTTGAAGTTGCAGTGGGCTATGATGATGCCACTGCACTCCAGCCTGGGCAACAGAGTGATATCCTATACCAAAAAAAAAGAAAGGAGGCCGGGGGTGGTGGCTCACACCTCTTATCCTAGCTCTCTGGGAGGCCCAGGCAGGCGGATTGCTAGAGGTCAGAAGTTCAAAACCAGCCTGAGCAAGAGCGAGACCTCGTCTTTACTATAAATAGAAAGAAATTAATTGGCCAACTGATATATATTTATAAAAATTAGCCGGGCATGGTGGTACATGGCTGTAGTCCCAGATACTCAGGAGGCTGAGGCAGGAGGATTGCTTGAGCCCAGGAGTTTGAGGTTGCTGTGAGCTAGGCTGACGCCATGGCACTCACTCTAGCCTGGGCAACAAAGCGAGACTCTGTCTCAAAAAAAAAAAAAAAAAGAAAGGGAGAGACCTCCAACTTGAAGCCAGGACTCTGGGGCTCTGAGCATGGCCATGACTGGCTACAAGCATGGTGGTGGCTCTCTGCAGAGGAATTGACATGTACCCCGGAGCCAAACAAAGAGCCATTTATGGTATGTGGAGGGTTTTTCCAGAAAAGGTAAAGAGAAACATTTCATCATCTCCATGTCCCAGGGTACTTGAAAGAATGTGGCAGCTGCTTCAATACAAAGGTGGGCAACATGGAGCAGTGGGGAAGTCTGCTCCAGGGCCCAGGAACTACACCTCCTACATTGTGGGGAATCCCAGGGAGGAAGCCTGACCTCAGCTGACCCCCTACCTTCCCTCTGCCCGAAACCTCTGATGCCTGGGACCCTCAGTGATTGGTCCAAAGTCAGCAGCACTGAGGTGCTGGTGTTGAGGTGGGCAGAGAAGTGGGAACTCACAGGCCTCCTCATGACACCTACAAGCATAAGAACCAGACTTGCTGGTCACAGCACAGACTCAGCTCACAGGAAGCAGACCCCAGGGGTGCCCCAGCCCCACTTGATCTTACAGCACCATGGGTACCAGGAGGCAGCCCAGGGTCAAGTTCCCAAAGAGCCCTTGTGCCTGCCTCTGACTGATTGAGCCCGTAGGCAAACCCCTTTCTGTCTCTGACCCTTGTGGACCAGAGCTTTCCAATGGGCCCTTGGGGTTCCTGGATTCAATGTTTCTTGCCTAGGAAGAGGCCCAGGCTGCAGAAGTAGATAAGGAGCAGAGGAAGGTGGGGAGAAGGGAAAAGTCAGCCCAGGTATGAGGATGGTGAAGGGCTCCAGAGGGGTCCCAAGGCAGGCAGTGTTGCCTAGGAGAATGGCCTCTGGAAGGAAAAGGAGCATTTGGCTCTCTCTCCCCCCAACCCCAACCCCAGACTTTCCTTCTCTGGAGAAGTCCAGCTGCATTTGAATGCATGGGAGCCAGTCAGGCCCTTTGGCATGTAGATGCTTCCATCCCAAGTTTCCCCTGTTCCCTCCCCCAGTGCCCTCCCACCCACTGGCTCTCCATTCCCATGGCCCAGCAGCCAGAGAGCTTCCTCACCTGCTGCTGCCTGGCCTCAGCCCTCCCTCTTTCCGCAGCTGTTCCCAGACAGCTGGATCAGAATGGGACACTTCCCTTAGCTGAACTACCAGGACCTCCTCCTCCTTTGCCTTGATGGCTTTGTTGGCACACCCACCTTTCAAATGTCCTTGGCCTCAAATCATGCTGACCCTGCTGCCCACAGGCCACCTCAGCTGTACCCTTGCCAGGAGCAACAGCTGCTTCCAGGCTTCTCTAGGGCCAAGGTCTCCCGCCTCCTATCAGCCTGAGGGTAAAATGCCAGCCCCTGTCCTGCACTTCTCTCTTGTCCCCTTGGGTCTTACTCTTCTGAACACCTTCTCCCATAGAAAAACAATGGCCTGCACAAAGGAGGGGCTACAGGGACCTGTCCTCTGTTGGAGACTTTGATTTCATGCTAACCCAGTCTGCATGCAGCATTAGTCGGAGCTAACTTCCAAACCCAAATCTACCTGTGATCCTGCCCTGCTCATTGTCCTTCCCAACTTCCACCTGATGGAGGACAAGAATCCCTTTCTTCCCTCTGACCTGCCTGCCTGGTCCTGTCCCCTCCACTTCATCCCATCTCCCTCTACCTCTCTAACCTCCACTTCTCCCCATACCTCTCCACTTCCACTTCTCTCAATACCCCACCTCCTGGCTGGGCATGGTGGCTCACGCCTGTAGCACTCTGGGAGGCTGAGGCGGGCAGATTGCTCCAAGTCAGAAGTTGGAAACCAGCCTGAGCAAGAGTGAGACCCCGTCTCTACTATAAATAAAAATAAATTAATTGGCCAACTAATATATAGAAAAAATTAGCCAGGCATGGTGGCACATGCCTGTAGTCCCAGCCACTTGGGAGGCTGAGGCAGTAGGATTGCTTGAGCCCAGAAGATTGAGGTTGCTGTAAGCTAGGCTGATGCCACGGCACTCACTCTAGCCTGGGCAACAAAACGAGACTCTGTCTTAAAATAAATAAATAAATAAAAATATGGATACAAAAAATTAGGGGGGGGATGGGCAATATACATAATCTTAACATTTGTACCCCCATAATATGCTAAAATCAAAAAAAAAATTAGCTGGGCATGGTGGCACATGCTTGTAGTCCCAGCTACTTGGGAGGCTGAGGCAGGAGGATTGCTTGAGCACAGGAGTTTGAGGTTGCTGTGAGCTAGGTTGATGCCAAGGCACTCTAGTCCGAGCAACAGAGTGAGACTCTGACTCAAAAAAAAAAAAAAAAAGAAAAAGAAAATGAGGCCTCCTAGATCCTTGAGTCTGTGCTGTAGGCTTCAGGAAAGACCTCCCAGGGAGTCCAACTGGCATTTTGTAGCCCAAACCTCATAAGCCCACACTTCAGGGACTTTCAGCCACCTGCAGAATAAATTTAAGCCTCACCTTCACCCTACCCTGGGCAATGGGGACCTGTCCTAGACTGGTCAAGACTGACCAATCTCCTCCCCTCTCTTCAACCCCCTACAGATTCCCACCTGTGAGGGTCTCTCTTTCTCCCCCTATCCACCTTGCCATTGTACTCTAGAACAATACCCCCAACTGTCTTGGCATCTGACCCCCCATTGTCTCTAGGAGATTCCAAGCTACTGGAGGGTACAGACTGCCCTTGATAATGACAGCTACCATCATTGAGCTCTGTCCTGTACCCTGTACACAAAAAAATCTCACCATGTCTTCCAGCAACCCTCAGCCATAGTTGTTATTCTTGGGCCCATGTTACAGATGAAGAAGGCACTTACCCCAGGTCATATAGCCAATAAGGTGCCAGGCTGTGAAGTTGTGTTTATCTTCAGAATCTTCACTGGATTGAGCTCAGAATAGGAACTCCACTGATGCTTGCTTGCTGAATGAATGAATGAATGAATGGATACAGTTGCATCAAATTTTAGCTACCAGGTACCAGTCGGCCCCTGGAGCCCAGGGCATAAAGTCCTTGGAGTCATGTAAGGGGCTTCCAGGCCAATCTAGGCTGATTTTGGAGAAACAGGACCAGGTTTCTGTCACCTTATCCACCTAAGCACATCGTCAGTAGCCACTTTGACCTCACCTTGGTGGGGTCCTGACACTGTTGAGTTGTGGGAGTAGTCAGAGAACTGTGAAAGAAGGAAGAGGGCCCGGCACAGTGGCTCACGCCTGTAATCCTAGCACTCTGGGAGGCCGAGGTGGGTGGATTGCTCGAGTTCAGGAGTTTGAAAACAGCCTGAGCAAGAGTGAGACCCCGTCTCTACTATAAATAGAAACAAATTAATTGGCTAACTAATATATATAGAAAAAATCAGCCGGGCATGGTGGTGCATGCCTGTAGTCCCAACTACTCAGGAGGCTGAGGCAGCAGGATTGCTTGAGTCCAAGAGTTTGAGGTTGCTGGGAGCTAGGCTGATGCCATGGTACTCACTGTAGGCTGGGCAACAAAGCGAGACTCTGTCTCAAAAAAAAATAATAAAAATAAAAAAAGAAGGAAGAGGATGAAGGACAACTTCATTAAGGAAGAAAAGGCAGAGGCCTCCAGACTGGCTAGCCCCTTTCAAAGAGCTGGAAAAAGGCCTGGGCGCCAGTGGTTGAACAAAGGTACTCTCAGAATGGCCTGATCATAGGGTCTTCTGCAATTCTGGGGTTTATTCTAAGCCTACTTAAGTCCTTATTTGTCCAGCCTGAGCAAGAGTGAAACTCTTGTCTCTACTAAATATAGAAAAATTAGGCCGGACTCAGTGGCTCACGCCTGTAATCCTAACACTCTGTGAGGCAAATATGGGATGTTCGTTTGAGATTAGGAGTTCGAGACAAGCTTGAGCAAGAGTGAGACCCCATCTCTAATAAAAGAAAAATAGAAAGAGGGGGGAGGGAGGGGATGGGCAATATATGTAACCTTAACATTTGAACCCCCATATTATGCTGACATAAAATAAATAAATAAATAAAATAAATAAATAAAGGTAACAACTGCTAAAAGAAAAAAGAAAGAAAGAAAAATAGAAAGAAGTTAGCTGGAAAACTAAAAATATAGAAAAAATTAGCCAGGCATGGTGACACGTCTGTAGTCCCAGCTACTCAGGAGGCTGAGGCAGAAGGATTGCTTGAGCCCAGGAGTTTGAGGTTGCTGTGAGCTAGGCTGACACTACAGCACTCTAGCCCAGGCAACAGAGTGAGACTTTGCCTCAAAAAAAAAAAAAAAAGTCCTTTTTTGTAATGAGGATAAGGAACTGGGGGGTGGACAGGGAAGTAGCCAAATCAAATCACAAAGCCCTTTACTGAACACCTAATCCATTCCCAGACCTGCAAGAAATCCAAAGGCAGAGAATAGAAGTCACAGCAGCTAAAAAGCATGTGTTTCTGCTCCTAGAAGGGGAAAGCTGTACCAGGAAAGAGGTATGAGGAGGCCTGGTCTGAGGAGGGGGTCATTGTACCTGAGTCTTTGGAGAAGGGAGCAGCTGAGTTTCTTGCTGGCTTGGTGAATTCCTAGGAGGGGTTCAGCAATAACAGGGCATGTCCGTGGCTGGCCAGATAAACAAGAATGGAGCAGAGGTGACTGCCCAAGCAGGTCCAGACCAGGCATCCTAGACTTTGTCGGAACTTGCCTGACTTTAAGCAGAATGATCTGGAGTGGGGGCCAAGCACGGGGAGCTCAGGGAAGAAGATAGGGGAACTGACAAGATAACCAGCTGGGCAGCCTCCTGCTGGGTCTTCCATTACCCCACACTAAAGTCATCTCATTCCTGATTCCTTTCATAAGGGGATAGAATGTACCCACAGTGGGGCCTGATGGAGCCCAGTGACTGCAACCAAGAGCAGGACATGGGTCCCAGGAAAGCCAGGGAAGCACAAACATTCCTTGGCTCCCTGTTCCCAGCAGCTGCAGGAAGCTGCTCCAAGCCTCCAGCTCTCCCAGCAGCCCCCACGGACTGGAGAAAATCTTGTTTCCTGCCCTCTCCCTGATTGGACACACAGTGAGTCCTGAATGGGGACAGCTGAGTATCCATGGCAGGCCCCAGGGAGATGGTAGGGCTGCCAGCCAACATTTGGGAAGACAGTGAGGGCCTGTCTGGAGACAGAGCCTGGGAAGGGGATATCATGGATTTCATGCCCTGTGGCAGGGTCTCCAACTTTCCTTATCTCCATAATCTGAAAAAGCGATGGACAATTTGCCCAGAAAAACAGCCTCTACACCCACTATCTTGCTACAATTTAAGAGTCTCTGAATGTCCTGTAGTACTTACTTACAGGGACCCCAGCCGAGGAGTCCCTGTACTGTGCTTAAGTCAGAGAAATTCCAGTCTGGCTCTGGCCCAACTGGCTGTGAGTCTGAGCCAAATCCTGGCCATCTTGACTTGCACTGCCCTCTAGGGCTGGAGGGGTTGGGCGAGCAGGGCCTCAAGGGCCCCACCCGTCTGCTGCCTCCTTAGAACTACTTCAAATCATCCTATTGGAGACAGTATAAAAGAAAGGACAGGCCGGGCGCTGTGGCTCACGCCTGTAATCCTAGCTCTTGGGAGGCCGAGGTGGGCGGATTGCTCAAGGTCAGGAGTTCAAAACCAGCCTGAGCAAGAGCGAGACCCCGTCTCTACTATAAACAGAAAGAAATTAATTGGCCAACTGATATATATATAAAAAATTAGCCGGGCATGGTGGCACATGCCTGTAGTCCCAGCTACTCGGGAGGCTGAGGCAGAAGGATCACTCGAGCCCAGGAGTTTGAGGTTGCTGTGAGCTAGGCTGACGCCACGGCACTCACTCTAGCCTGGACAACAAAGTGAGACTCTGTCTCAAAAAAAAAAAAAAAAAAAGAAAGGACAATGTTTTTTTCTGTTTTTGTTTTTGTATTGAGACAGAGTCTCACTCTGTCACCCTGGGTAGAATGCAGTGGCGTCATCATAGCTCACTGCAACCTCAAACTCATGGGCTCAAGCAATTCTCCTGCCTCAGCCTCCCGAGTAGCTGGAGTACAGAAGCAACAGGATTCCTGGCTAATTTTTCTATTTTTAGTAGAGTAGGGTCTCACTCTAGTTCAGACTGGTCTCAAACTCCTGGTCTCAAGCAATTCTCCCACCTTGGCCTCCCAGAGTGCTAGGATTACAATAAAGAGCCACCCAGCATCCCTGGCTAAAAGGATACTTGTTTTTTTTTTTTTTTGAGACAGAGTCTCACTTTGTTGCCTAGGCTAGAGTGAGTGCCGTGGCGTCAGCCTAGCTCACAGCAACCTCAGACTCCTGGGCTCAAGCGATCCTTCTGTCTCAGCCTCCCAAGTAGCTGGGACTACAGGCATGCGCCACCATGCCCGGCTAATTTTTTCTATATATATTAGTTGGCCAATTAGTTTCTTTCTATTTATAGTAGAGACGGGGTCTCGCTCTTGCTCAGGCTGGTTTTGAACTCCCGACCTCGAGCAATCCGCCCGCCTCGGCCTCCCAGAGAGCTAGGATTACAGGCGTGAGCCACCACGCCCGGCCTGTTTTTTTTTTTTTTTTTGAGACAGAGTCTCGCTTTCTTGCCCAGGCTAGAGTGAGTGCCGTGGCGTCAGCCTAGCTCACAGCAACCTCAAACTCCTGGGCTCAAGCGATCCTCCTGCCTCAGCCTCCCGAGTAGCTGGGACTACAGGCACGAGCCACCATGCCCGGCTGATTTTTATATTATATATATTAGTTGGCCAATTAATTTCTTTCTATTTTTATGGTAGAGACGGGGTCTTGCTCAGGCTGGTTTTGAACTCCTGACCTTGAGCAATCCGCCCGCCTAGGCCTCCTAGAGTGCTAGGATTACAGGCGTGAGCCACCGCGCCCGGCCGATACTTGTTTTTTGAGGCAGAGTCTCACTCTGTTTCCTGGGCTAGAATGCTGTGGCATCAGCCTAGCTCACAGCAACCTCAAACTCCTGGGTTCAAGCAATCCTGCTGCCTCAACCTCCTGAGTAGCTGGGACTACAGACATGGGCCACATGCCCAGCTAATTTTTTCTATATATTTTAAGTTGGCCAATTAATTTCTTTCTATTTTTAGTGGACATGGGGTCCAGCTGTTGCTCAGGCTGGTCTCAAACAATCCTGAGCTCAAACAATCCGAGTACCTCAGCCTCCCGGAGTGCTAAGATTACAGGTGTGAGCCACCACACCCAGCTTTAAAAGGACACTTTTAAACCCAGCTGAGAAACTAGGCTTGCACTGGCCAGTGCTGAGCTGTCCCACTCGCATGAGGCCTTCCCGGGCTCCACACAATATCTGTTGCTCCCCTACCTTCTGCTCATCCAGATGGGTCTCACTGCCAACTTCTGGATCCCTGGAGGCTTTTGAGGCTCTGAGCTCTCATTCACAAACACACCCACCCATGACCAACCCTTCCATTTTTCTTTTTATTTATTGGGGGTTTCAGTCATTCACCACATTTATTGAGCACCAACTATATACCAGGCTTTAGGCTGAGCATAGCATGAGTCTAAATCAAGTCCATACCTCTGGTTCCTGCCTGACTCTCACATCCTCCCAAGTTTCAACTACCCACCCAACCCAGCTCTCCTACATCTTAAAACTGAGTCTGTCTTCCATGTACTTAAGTCTTTTGGTAAGCTGCCCAGAGTGGGAACCTCTGGGTAGAGCCTGGCCTTGTTTGTACTTTTTGCCATCTCCTGATGCCTCGACAGGAAATGAGAAAAGAACTGTTGTCTGACCTAGGATCCAGGAGCCCTTCAACAGCCTGGCCTGGCTGAATCCTCCTGAGGATTCACTGGGTGTGTTTCTCGCCATTTTGTTCAGAGTGCTTACCACTATTAGACATCATATACAAACTGATTTATTTCTCTTGCATCCCCCATTAAAATGAAAACTCTATGAGGGCAGGGACTTTTGTCTATTATTCTATATCCTACTCATCAGGTCTATAGCCTTGGGCAAGTTATTTAGCCTTTCCACTCATTTTTCTTTTCTTTTTTTTTGAGACAGAGTCTTGGTTTGTTGCCCAGGCTAGAGTGAGTTCTGTGTTGTCAGCCTAACTCACAGCAACCTCAAACTCCTGGGCTCAAGCAATCCTCCTGCCTCATTCTCCCGAGTTGCTGGGGACTACAGGCATGCGCCACCATGCCCAGCTAATTTTTTCTATATATATTTTAACTGGCCAATTAATTTCTTTCTATTTTTAGTAGAGATGGGGTCTTGCTCTTGCTCAGCCTGGTCTCGAACTCCTGAGCTCAAATGATCCTCCCACCTCGGCCTCCCAGAGTGCTAGGATTACAAGCTTGAGCCACTGCACCCGGCCTCCACTCACTTTTCTAACCAGCAGTATGGGAATGACTGTGACGACTGTGACTTCTACCTTGAAGGGGAATGGGTGGAAGTAAAGAATACACACAAAGAGAGGAGCACCTGGCCCATAGTAAATGCTGAATAAGTGCTAGAGGTTATTATTATTGTTATGATCCTGCTTTGTTCTTTCTTTTTCTTTCTTTCTTTCTTTCTTTCTTTCTTTCTTTCTTTCTTTCTTTCTTTCTTTCTTTCTTTCTTTTTTTGAGACAGAGTCTTCGCTTTGTTGCCTACTCTAGAGTGAGTGCCGTGGCCTCAGCCTAGCTCACAGCAACCTCAAACTCCTGGGCTCAAACGATCCTCCTGCCTCAGCCTCCCAAGTAGCTGGGACTACAGGCATGTGCCACAATGCCCGGCTAATTTTTTCTCTCTCTATTTTCTTTAGTTGGCCAATTAATTTCTTTCTATTTATAGTAGAGACAGGGTCTCACTCTTGCTCAGGCTGGTTTTGAACTCCTGACCTTGAGAAATCCGCCCACCTCGGCCTCCCAGAGTGCTAGGATTACAGGCGTGAGCCACCTGCCCAGCCTGTTCTTTCAATATTGCCAGGACTTTTCCCCACCTGGATCAGAAACTTTTCTCTTTTTTTTTTGAGACAGAGTCTTGCTTTGTTGCCTGGGCTGCCATGGCATCATGGCATCAGCCTAGCTCACAGCAATCTTCAACTCTTCGGTTTAAGCGATCCTCCTGTCTCAGCCTCCCAAGTAGCTGGGACTACAGGCCTGTACCACCATATCTGGATATTTTTTCTAGTTTTAGTAAAGACAGGGTCTCGCTCTTGCTGAGGCTGGTCTCGAACTGCTGACCTCAAGGGATCCTCCTGCCGTGGCCTCCCAGAGTGCTAGGATTATAGGTGTGAGTCACCATGCCCAGCCCTGGATCAAAAACTTGATTGCAGCGGGGGAGGAGGGGGGGGCTTGCAGTGGCTCATGGCTATAATCCTAGCATTCTGAGAGGCTGAGGCGGGCGGATCACTCAAGGTCAGGAGTTTAAAACCAGCCTGAATGCATCTCAGATCTCTGGAAAAAGAAAAAAAAAGAAGAAAATTATATTTGAAAAGTAAATTAAAAAAAAAAAAGAAACCAGCCTGAGAAAGAGCGAGACCCCATCTCTACTGAAAATAAAAGGAAATTAATTGGCCAACTAAAAATATGTAGAAAAATTAGCTGGGCATTGTGGCACATGCCTGTAGTCCCAGCTACTTGGGATGCTGAGGCAGCAGGATCACTTGAGCCCAGGAGTTTGAGGTTGCTGTCAGCTAGGCTGATGCCGTGGCACTCTAGCCTGGGCAACAGAGTGAGACTCTTATCACTGGACTGAGGTTCAAGTTTATACATACTCACTCTGAGGACAGGAGTTCTTATCCTGAGGGCTACGGGTAGCCTTTACGGATTTCTGGATTCCCAAACATGACCAACATGTGTCTGTGTGTTCATGTGCACAACTCAATCTTGGAGAAGGTTGGCTTTCATCAAGTTCTCAAAATGCCCAGACCCAATAGAAGTTAAGAATGGCAGAAAAATAAAAAGAATAAAAACAAAAAATAAATAAAAAAGGACTAGGCAAAGGATGGGCTTGCAGGTTACTTTTTCAGGCAGCCATTTCCAGGATTCAGGTTTGGACCATGCAAAAGGGAATCTGGGGCCGGGCGCGGTGGCTCACGCCTGTAATCCTAGCACTCTGGGAGGCCGAGGCGGGCGGATTGCTCGAGGTTGGGAGTTCGAAACCATCCTGAGCGAGACCCCGTCTCTACTAAAAATAGAAAGAAATTAATTGACCAACTAAAAATATATATACAAAAAACTAGCCGGGCATGGTGGCACATGCCTGTAGTCCCAGCTACTTGGGAGGCTGAGGCAGGAGGATCGTTTGAGCCCAGGAGTTTGAGGTTGCTGTGAGCTAGGCTGACGCCATGGCACTCACTCTAGCCTGGGCAACAAAAGTGAGACTCTGTCTCAAAAAAAAAAAAAAAAAAAAGGGAATCTGGTACAGTCTTGTTTTTTGATTGGTGGTTTCACAATACGATAGTTTCCTTGGTAATATTAAGAGATAAGGGCCGGGCACAGTGGCTCACGCCTGTAATCCTAGCACTCTGGGAGGCCGAGGCGGGAGGATTGCTCAAGGTCAGGAGTTCAAAACCAGCCTGAGCAAGAGCGAGACCCGTCTCTACTAAAAATAGAAAGAAATTAATTGGCCAACTAATATATATAGAAAAAATTAGCCAGGCATGGTGGCGCATGCCTGTAGTCCCAGCTACTCGGGAGGCTGAGGCAGGAGGATCGCTTGAGCCCAGGAGTTTGAGGTTGCTGTGAGCTAGGCTGACGCCACGGCACTCACTCTAGCCTGGGCAACAAAATGAGACTCTGTCTCAAAAAAAAAAAAAAAAAAAAAAAGAGATAAGGACTGGGGAAAAAATCTTTGGAAAATTGGGGATCCAAGGATCAGGTAAGGAATATCATTCCAGGCCCTTAGAATTGAGCTCTTGGCCAGGTGCGGTGGCTCACTCCTGTAATCCTAACACTCTGGGAGGCCGAGGCGGGCGAATTGCTCGAGGTCAGGAGTTCGAAACCAGCCTGAGCAAGAGTGAGACCCCCGTCTCTACTACAAATAGAAAGAAATTAATTGGCCAACTAATATATATAGAAAAAATTAGCCGGGCATGGTGGCGCATGCCTGTAGTCCCAGCTACTCGGGAGGCTGAGGCAGAAGGATCTCCTGAGCCCAGGAGACTGAGGTTGCTGTGAGCTAGGCTGACGCCATGGCACTCACTCTAGCCTGGGCAACTAGGCGAGACTCTGTCAAAAAAAAAAAAAAAAAAAAGGAGCTGAGCTCTTGCCTATAATGGCCTCATTAGCCTTGGGGGAAGGAGCTTGATTTTCAAAAGCAGGTAACTCTCCATGATCCACCAGGTGGCGCTAACTGTCCTGGCTATACCTAAGGGTTGCCTGCTAGCCTGCCCGTTCTCAAAGAACTGAGATGGTGCTAAGAAATGCAAAACTATTCAATTCATTCACTAATTTAACAAATACTAATTGACATCTATGTGCCAATCCCTACTCTAGGTGCTGAGAATTTGGCCATGAACAAAACAGACCAAGTTTTGCTTTTACAAGCTGTGTATTTTAGAGATGTTCTGTCAAATACAACAGACACTAGTTACATGTGGCTATCGAGCATTTCAAATATGGCTAGTCCAAAATTGAGATATACTATATGTGTAAATTATAAGCCTATGTCAAAGATTTTGTATGGGCCTGTCGAGGTGGCTCACGCCTGTAATCCTAGCACTCTGGGAGGCCAGGCAGGAAGATAGCTCAAGGTCAAGGGTTTGAAACCAGCCTGAGCAAGAGCAAGACCTCATCTCTACTAAAAATAGAAAGAAACTAATTGGCCAACTATAAATATATAGAAAAAATTAGCCAGGCATGGTGGTGCATGCCTGTAGTCCCAGCTACTCGGGAGGCTGAGGCAGGAGGATCGCTTGAGCCCAGGAATTTGAGGTTGCTGTGAACTAGGTTCACGCCATGACACTCTAGCCTGGGCGAGAGTCTTACTCTGGTAAATTCTGGTAAGTTATTCTAGCCTGGTAAATTCTGTGAACTTCACATAGCTCAGACGACTCTGCGCTGTTTTTCTTTTCCACATAGTCATAACATGTACAAATATAAAGGGGGAGGGACAGCGATGTATAGGAGCAGAGTGCTTGCATACTGTTGAAATTAAATTGGTATTATTCAAACTAGTTTGTTATAAGTTTAAGATGTTAATTGTAATCCATAAGTTAGCCACAAAAAAATAACTGGATCATATTCAAAAAAGGAAAGAAGGGAATCAAAATGGTACACTACAAAAAAATCAACTAAATACAAAAAAGGCAGAAATGGGCCGGGCGCGGTGGCTCACGCCTGTAATCCTAGCTCTCTGGGAGGCCGAGACGGGCGGATTGCTCAAGGTCAGGAGTTCGAAACCAGCCTGAGCAAGAGTGAGACCTCGTCTCTACTATAAATAGAAAGAAATTAATTGGCCAACTAATATACATAGAAAAAATTAGCCGGGCATGGTGGCGCATGCCTGTAGTCCCAGCTACTCGGGAGGCTGAGGCAGTAGGATTGCTTGAGCCCAGGAGTTTGAGGTTGCTGTGAGCTAGGCTGACGCCACGGCACTCACTCTAGCCTGGGCAACAAGTGAGACTCTGTCTCAAAAAAAAAAAGGCAGAAATGGAGGAATTGAGGGAGAAAAATCATATGAGACATAGAGAAAACAAATAGCTAAATGGCACAAGTAAATCCTGTTTTATCAGTAACCAAAACTGAGATGTTATTGCTCATGCTGAAGTTCCTTTCCTCCAAGATGAAACTAAGTTGTTTACCTGACCTTCCAAGAAATCAAGAGAGAGTGAGATAAGCGCAAAATCCCCAAACAGACCAGTTTTAGCCAACATGATAAAGAAATCTCCACTTTAACCTTTACAAAGAAAGTAACTTTGAAATCACCAATCCACTTTTGTTCCCTGTTTCTGCTTTCTACAGCCTTTTTTCTGCTGTGTTTAAATACAAATTAAATTTTAATCGAAAGGGTGGGGGTAGCTCAGGCCTGTAATCCTAGCACTCTAGGAGGCAGAGGTGGGAGAATCCCCTCAGGGGTTTGAAACCAGCCTGAGCAAGAGCGAGACCCTGTCTCTACTATAAATAGAAAGAAATTAATTGGCCAACTAATATATATATAGAAAAAATTAGCTGGGCATGGTGGTGCATGACTGTAGTCCCAGCTACTCGGGAGGCTGAGGCAGGAGGATTGCTTAAGTCCAGGAGTTTGAGGTTGCTGTGAACTAGGCTTAGGCCACAGCACTCACTCTAGCCTGGGCAACAGAGAGAGACTCTGTCTCAAAAAAATAAAATAAAATAAAATAAAAATAAGTAAAAATAGAAAGAAATTAATCGGTCAACTAAGAATATATAGAGAAAATTAGCCGGGCATGGTGGTGCATGCCTGCAGTCCCAGCTACTCGGGAATCTGAGGCAGGAGGATCGCTTGAGCACAGGAGTTTGAGGTTGCTGTGAGCTAGGCTGATGCCAGGGCACTCTAGCCCGGGCAACAGAGTGAGACTCTGTCTTAAAAAAAAAAAAAAAAAAAAAAAACAGAAAGGGGGGGGGAATGTAAGGATAGTCTTGCTGAAATAACAGGAAAATATCTAATCCAGTAACTTTCTAATAACAGCTAAAGATCAATTCTATGAACTCTCTGCTTTCTCTGCTAGCAGGCAACCTGCTGGGTCTCTATCTTCACAAACATCTGAAAAGAGGCCCAAAGGAAATATAAATCTTTCTATTAACATTCACCAGCTCACAAGACCCACCATCCTTTCACTGTGAACTAAAATAAAATCTTAACCCCTACTCCAGCAGACTAAATGGACCCCCTCTTGGCCAACAAGACCCAAGAAATATCCTAAAGCTGAGTTGCTGGCCATGAGAAGGGAGGTCAGACCCCATGAAAGAAAGAAAGAAAGAAAGAAAGAAAGAAAGAAAGAAAGAAAGAAAGAAAGAAAGAAAGAAAGAAAGAAAGAAAGAAAGAAAGAAAGAAAGAAAGAAAGAAAGAAAGAAAAGAAAAGAAAAGAAAAATACACGCCACACAAATAGTAACCAAAAGAGAGTAGGGTGGCTACTTTATTGTAAGACAAAATAGACTTAAATCAAAACAGATTACAAGAGACAAATAAGAGCATTATATAATATATATAATATATATATATATATAATGTTAGGTTATTAAGTATGAAATGTCCAATTTCCTAAAGTACTACGTTTGACAGTTGATATGTCTGATATTTCACTTTGACACTTCTTATTTTATTTTTATTGTGAAGCTACATCTTTAGTCTTTCAAACGCACATTTCAGCTTGTGATTATCTTTCAAATTTATTTTAGAGCACTTTTTGTAAAACTGTTACAGCAAGTGTTACAGCGGTACACAGAGAGTCAGAGAATCAAAGTTCATTCACTGGCAGGCCCAGAGGGGCCTCACCACCAAATTCTGAGCACCATCTACCCAATTTTTCCCACTTTTATTAAGTTGGGGTGGTCCGTGGTACGAGGAGTGGGGTATCAGCTGTAGGTTAGTTGATGTGTCAGGTAATAGGTTGATATTATGTTGATGCTCCAGGCAATAGACTAGTTGAAGGGCCAGGTAACAGGTTAGTATTATGCTGATGCGGGTCTTTTGTGAGTGGTGGGGGTCTCTGGTGCCTGATGAGCCAAGTAATAGATGGGAGTTTCCCTTGTCATTCCCCCCCTTTGATGCCCTTATATGTCTACTATATATGGCGTCATTTCCCAGTGGGTGATAGCCTCATAAGACCATTATGTGAGCTGTTGCTCTCCAGTTTACAGTTGTCTAGAAATTTTATAATCATGCTCCATATGCAGGGGCCTGTACTGGTGCCAGTCCAGTATTCCTTTCCCCACTGTGGCACACCTGAGCCTGACTATAACATGTCTTTGGCATGTGAGTGTGGACTATGAAGCTTCCTTTGGTCCAGAAGCCTCCAGTAATCCTGTTAGTGGAGGGAATCTAAGTCCTAGCATACCAAGCCTCAGGGCAGGGTTTCTCTGCCACAGTTGTTAGGGTGAGTGCCCCAACCAGGAGGAGGGTAGGGACTGAGGCAGAAGTAGACATCCTATAATGAGCCAAAATACCACAGTTAGAGACGCCCTCTGCCGTATAGTCTAGTCTCTCGGAGCTACTGAGAAGAGTCCAATCCCCAGTAAAGTCACTACAACCCCAATGAGGGCCAGGGTCAGTGGTCCCATTTACTTCTGTTCAGTCCTGGGTGTGGCTGTCATCTTTGGGAGATGGTTAAGCTAGATCTTTTTTTTTTTTTTTGAGACAGAGTCTCACTTTGTTGCCTAGGCTAGAGTGAGTGCCGTGGCATCAGCCTAGCACACAGCAACCTCAAACTCCTGGGCTCAAGCAATCCTACTGCCTCAGCCTCCCCAGTGGCTGGGACTACAGGCATGTGCCACCATGCCTGGCTAATTGTTTCTATATATATTAGTTGGCCAATTAATTTCTTTCTATTTATAGTAGAGACAGGGTCTCGCTCTTGTTCAGGGTAGTTTTGAACTCTTGACCTTGAGCAATCCTCCTGCCTCTGCCTCCCAGAGAGCTAGGATTACAGGCGTGGTGCCACCGCGCCCGGCCTTAAGCTAGATCTTTAGTGGGTTCTGCTGGTCCTTATGTGCAGTCCAGAGATCAGTTTCGTTGTCTGGTTTAGCCTTTTCCACCCAGGAGTGATGGATCCACGCAGTGAATCCTACAACTTTAACAGCAGTGGGAGTAACCAGTATCACAGTGTGGGGACCGTTCCAGGTAGGCTCTAAGGGTGTTCTTTTCCAGTCCTTTGCCTAGACTAGATCCCCTGGCTGGTAGGGGTGGACAGGGAGACCCAGGTGATAAGGGTTATTTCTAGGACAATGTGGTAGATATGGCATATAATTTTGGGCTAAGGCTTGGAGGAGTGTGTTTATATTCAATTCCCCTAGTTGTCTAATGTCTCTCCTTAATTGCTTGATGAGTTGGGGAGGTCTACAGAACAGGATTTCAAAGGGTAAATATCCTGTGGGCCCCGGTGTGCAGCTGGCTCTGAACAGGGCTAGGCTTAGCATGTCTACCCAGGGTAATTGTGTTTCCTGACATAGCTTCGCTAGGGTGGTCTTGAGGGTCTGGTTCACGCACTCTACTTTCCCTGAGCTCTGTAGCCTGTAGGCTGTATGTAGTTTCCATTTGATTCCTAGTGCCTTGGTGAGGGTTTGCATGACCTTTGCAGTGAAGCTTGGTCCATTGTCACTGCCAAAGGAGAGTGGCAGACTGTACCTGGGAATGATTGATTGCTCTCAATAGAAGCTTTGCCACTTCTTTAGCCTTTTCAGTCCAGGTAGGCACTGCCTTGACCCAGCCTGAGAAGGTGCTTATCACTACCAGCAGCCCCGACGTGGTTTTACTTCTGTGAAATCTACTTCCACATCCTTCAGAGAGGTTCCGGTATACTGAATCCCTGAGGTGGGTCTCGGCCTGACTGCTGCATTGTTTTTAGCACAGGTCTGGCAGCGGGCACTGACAGCTGCGGCGATGGATGGAATTTTGGCAATGTAGTAGTACCCAGCAAGTAGCTGCGTGAGGGCTGTTTTCCCTAAGTGAGTCAGGTTGTGATGTCGGGAGACAATAGAGTATGCTAATTTATTGGGGATAAAGATGCTATGGTTCTGTAGGTGCCACCACTCGTGTGCATTCTTCTTGGCCTTCTACTGGGCCCATTGGTTCTCTTCTGGGGTATATTTTGGTTCTTTGGGTCACTCGGGTGCCAACAAGATTTGGCATTGGGTTGCAATGTTGTCCTCTGAACATTCTCGGGTGGCTGCATTTTTGGCTGCTTGGTCTGCTAGGTGGTTGCTGGTGGCAATTGGATCTGGGTGCCCTTTTGGTGCCTTTGACAGTGGATGACGGCAATTTCTTTTGGCTCCCAAACTGCCTCCAGCAGTTGGAGGATTTCATCCCTATTTTTTTTTTTTTTTTTTTTTTTTTGAGACAGAGTCTCACTCTGTTGCCCAGGCTAGAGTGCCGTGGCATCAGCCTAGCTCACAGCAACTTCAAACTCCTGGGCTCCAGCGATCCTCCTGCCTCAGCCTCCCGAGTAGCTGGGATTATAGGCATGCGCCACCATGCCCAGCTAATATTTTTTCTATGTATGTTAGTTGGCCAATTAATTTCTTTCTATTTGTAGTAGAGATGGGGTCTTGCTCTTGCTTAGGCTGGTTTCAAACTCCTGACCTCAAGCAATCCACCCGCCTTGGCCTCCCAGAGTGCTAGGATTACAGGTGTGAGCCACCTCACCCGGCCTAATTTTTTTCTATATATTTTTAGTTGGCCAATTAATTTCTTTCTATTTTTAGTAGAGACAGGGTTCTTGCTCTTTCTCAGGCTGGTTTCGAACTCCTGACCTTGAGTGATCCTCCTAGAGTTCTAGGATTATGGGTGTGAGCCACCCGGCCTTCATCCTATTTTTGATCTCCTTTCCACCTGCAATCATCAGTCCCCTCTCCCTGTATATTGCCCCATGGATATGTATTGTGTCAAGGGCATAGTTAGAGTCTGTGTATATGTTTGCCTTCTTACCCTGGGCATGCCTGAGGGCTTGATGAGGGCCCATAGCTCCGCCCTTTGTGCTGACCACCCTTGGGGCAAAGGAGCTGACATGATGATGACTTCATCCACTGTGGTGACTGCAAAGCCCACCAGTTGTTTCCCATTCTGGACAAAACTAATGCCATCTGTGAAGAGTTCTAAGTCCCGTCCTAGTAGAGGACTATCTTTCAGATCTGGCCGGCTGGCATAGACCTCCTCTACTGCCTGGGTACAATCATGGTCCAGGGGTCCTGGCTCAGTGGGTAGGAGGGTGGCAGGATTCAAGGTCTGCACAGTCTCTAGGGTGATCCGCGGATTTTCGCATAGTAGTCCTTGGTATTGCGCTAACTGGTTGCTTGAGAGCCACCGGTGCCCTGAGGTGCCTTGAGGTGTTCATTAGAGATATTACTGAATAAGGGACTCACACACGGAGGTTTTGTCCCAGTGTGAGTTTGACGGCTTCCTTGACCAGTGACGGTGGCCACCAGTGCTTGGAGGCAAGGTGGCCATCCTGCCACTACTAGATCCAGTTGTTTTGACAAGTAAACCACAGTTTGAGTCAAAACCCCCAGAGCCACTTGTTTCTTTTCATGTACAAACAGGTTAAAGTCTTTTTTGGTAAGGTCCAGTAGCCCTAGTGCGGGGGCTTTTTTTAGTAAGTCATTTATTTCCTGGAAAGCTCTTTCCTGACTCTTGGTCCATTCCAAGTCTTTGTTTTCAGGCCCACCTAGGGCCTCGTACAGAGGCTTGGCCTTTAGGGAGAAACTTGGGATCCAGATGTGGCAGAATCCAGCTGCTCCGAGGAATTCTCTGAGTTTTCTCCAACTGGTCAGCCTGGGAATTGTACAGATGGTGTGCTTACGCTCATGTCCTGGTGTCCGGTGCCCCTGAGTGATGTGGAAACCCAGGTACTTTACCTGTTGCCTGCAGATCTGTGCCTTTTTCCAGGAGACTTTGTATCTTTTGTCAGTGAGCAGTTGGAGCAGGCACCGGTTCCCCAGTGGCAGTCTTCTCTGGTTGGGCTTGCTAGAAGAAGGTCATCAACGTACTATAGAAGTGTGCAGCAGGTTTCTTCTCGTGGAAAGGAGATGAGGTCAGTGGCTGGAGCCTCCCTGAATACAGTTGGTGAATTTTTAAATCCCTGTGGTGATCGTGGCCAGGTTAGCTGGGTTCTCCTTCTAGTCTGAGGATCCTCTCACTCGAAAGCGAACAGGGGCTGGCTCTTTGGAGCGAGCCACAGGGATAAGAAAGCATCCTTCAAGTCCAGGCAGGAGAACCAGACAGTATCAGGAGGAATGAGGCCCAGGAGGGTGTATGGAGAGTCACTGTGGCCTCAATAATCAGTCACAGGTCTTAGACAGGCCGGTGTCCACTTCTGTTGGGCTTTTTGACTGGCAGGGCGGTGGCTGCCATTATGAGAGTCTCTGGGGTGCCGAGTGTGAGGCTCATGGTCCCTCCTGGGTGGAAGGTGATCTGGGCTTCCAGTTTGCTCAGGAGATCTTGAGACCTAGGAGGGGAATGGGACAGTCTGGTACGTATAGGAGTTCATGTCTTATCTGGTGGCCCCCCCATCTGACATATTCAGGATTGGCAGAAGGGTCAAGCTACTTGAGTTCCTGTGGTTCCCACAATGGTGGTTACCCTCTTTGTAAGTGAAGCCACCAGGTTTTTTACCAGTGAGTGTTCTGCCCCAGTGTCCACCCCAGTGGTCGGCCCCCCACTTCCATTATGACCACAGACTCCCTGAGGCCAAGAGACAGGGAACCTGGTTGGTCCTATTCTGGAATTGACCCCAGTGAGACCCATGACATCCTGGGTCTCTGGCTCCTGCTAGAAGCCCCCGGGAAGGTTCCTGTTTGGCAGTGGGTGGTTTCTTTTATTGCGGCATTCATGTTTCCAGTGACCAAACTCCTTACAATAGGCACACTGGTCAGGCTTCAGGGTCCCTCGTCTCCTGGGTCCTCTTTCCCGTAGCAGGCCAGGTCTCTTGGCTGGGTCAGGTCTTCCGAGGGCAGTAGCCAGGAGAGTGCTTTCTGTTTCATTCTCTTGTCACTCTCCCTCTGGACAGTCCAGTGTTGATTAACATAGACCTTCTGGGCCACTTCTGTGAGCTGTGTGATGTTCATTTCTACAAACCAGTCAAGTTCCTGGAGTTCCCGTCAGATGTCAGGATAGAACCGCCCAACAAATGCAGCATTCACCATCTGCTGATTTTTGGCCGCCTCTGGGTGGAAGGATATGTAGACTCGGTTGGCCTCACAAAGGCGCTCGTAGAATTCGCTTGGCGATTCTTCTGGCTTCTGGGTGATCAGAGTGACTTTGTTCATGTTGGTTGGTTTTCTGGCTCCCTCCCAGATCCTGTGGAGGACAGCTTCCCAATACCTTCTGAGTACCTCTCATCCACTTGGGGAGTTGAAATCCCAATCTGGGTTGGTCTCAGGTGCTGCTCTCTGTGCCCATTACTCCACGCCCAAGGTTCCTGCTGGAGGCTGGTCCTGGAGCCACCTCCAGGTCCCAGCTACAATCTGACGTCATTCTTCAGTGTTAAAAGGGTCAAAAGGAGCTGGCAGCAGTCTTCCCAAGTGGGATGGTGGGTCTGGAATATAGATTCCAGGAGGTCAACGAGGGCCTGAGGTTTCTTGGACTATGGCAGGGTGTGGTGCTTCTAGTTCAGAAGGTCAGTGGTGGAGAAGGGCTGGTAGTATAGGACTGGCTGACCTGGCTGAACCTGCAACGGACCTCGAATCTCATACAGGGGCATCTGGAGGGCTGCAGTTGAGGCCTTAGCTGACCGTAGCCTGCAGGTGATGGGAGTGTGGGCACCCGGTTGGTCCGGAACTGGCGGTGGGGAGACTGATAGCAGCGGAGTGTCTGGTGAATTCGAGGGTACTTCAGGAGGTGTCACGGTAGGGTTGTAGGGCAGTGGTGGTGGATCCTCTTCAAGAGCTTCCTGATAGATGGGTTTGGACAGTTTGGAGACTCTGGTCCTTTGGGCCACAAAAATCCTGCTTTGTCCCTTATTAGCACAGAACTGGACCCAAGGGGGCATAATGTGAGCAATCTCTAGCCATGAATCTGTGTAGGGAATTTGTCAGGGTGGCTGGGAGTCCTGGTCATGATTCTCCAAACTGCTCACACTATGGGGAGGTCCAAGGTTCCTGTTGCAGGCCAATCAACCCCTGTTGACATTCCTGTTCACAGAGGGTCCTAAGTCTACTGGGACTCAGTGTGATGCCATAATCTCCCCTAAAACCCTTCTTAAAGTTCTTTAACATGCATTTAAGGACTATAGGCTTAGATTCTACACTACCCATTCTAGACCCTTGAACAGTGTCACAACTTAACAGCAAAGGGTGGGAGTTTCTCTCAGGTGTCTGCCTGGCTGTGTCCCACAAGGGAACTTAGGTACGTCTTGGCAAAGGTGTACCCATATAAACCTCGGGCTTGGTCACTTTCTTTGGAGGAGTGAATCACTGTTATGCCATACGACGTCACCACAGAACCGCAGGTGAGGACCCACTCAAGTTCCATAGCTGGGGAACCACAGTCACTCTTCACTCACTCACTCACTCAGACAGGCAGAAGTTACACACTCCCACCCTGGAATTCCCTGTACTCAGGAGGTGATCAAGCTCCTCTTCCGTCATCTGACAGGCCTGACTCAGATGGGTCCTGGGACCTTACCTGGTTCAATGCCCCCAGACCTGATTTGACTTGTCCTTCCCTCTGGCATGTTCAGGGGAGTTTGGGACCCCCTGGCAGGTGGGAGCTTCCGAGGAGAGGAGAGAAGATATTCCGCAAAATGGTGGTTGGTGCCGGTTCACTTCTGTCACTGAGATCCCACCAGTCGCTGCTCCTGTCCTCGAACTGGTGGTTTCAAGGGGCCAGCACAGTTGGTTTTCCCTGTCAGGGAACCAAAATGTCACAGTAACTGTTACAGCGGGTGTTCCTGATGACAAACCGAGCACGGAGAGTCAGAGAATCAAAGTTTATTCGCCGGCGGGCTCAGAGGGGCCTCACCACCAAATTCTGAGCATCATCTACCTGATTTTTCCCACTTTTATTAAGTTGGGGTAGTCTGCGGGGTGGGGTATCACGTGTAGGTTAGTGCCACGGCACTCACTCTAGCCTGGGCAACAAAGTGAGACTCTGTCTCAAAAAAAAAACAACAAAAAAAACCATGGATAAGTCAAAAATTCATGTTATTTACTTTTCTTTCTTTCTTTTTTTTTTTTTTTTGAGACAGAGTCTCGCTTTGTTGCCTGGGCTAGAGTGCCGTGGTGTCAGCCTAGCTCACAGCAACCTCAAACTCCTGGGCTCAAGCAATCCTCCTGCCTCAGCCTCCCAAGTAGCTGGGACTACAGCCATGTGCCACCATGCCTGGCTAATTTTTTCTATATATATTAGTTGGCCAATTAATTTCTTTCTATTTATAGTAGAGATGGGGTCTCGCTCTTGCTCAGGCTGGTTTCAAACTCCTGACCTCGAATAATCCACCCTCCTGGGCCTCCCAGCGTGCTAGGATTACAGGCGTGAGCCACTGAGCCCAGCCCTGAACTGACCTAGAGCGATCTGCCCGCCTTGGCCTTCCATAGTGCTAGGATTATAGGCATGAGCTACCTAGCCCAGCCTTTTTTTTACTTTTTTTTTGAGACAGAGTCTCACTTTACTGCCTGGGCTAAAGTGAGTGCTGTGGGTCAGCCTAGCTCACAGCAACCTCCAATTCCTGGGTTTAAGCCATCCTCTAGCCTCAGGCTCCCATGTAGCTGAGACTACAGGCATGTGCCACCACACCCAGCTAATTTTTTGTCTCTATTTTAGTTGACTGGCTAATTTTTCCTGTTTTTAGTAGAGATGGGGTCTAGCTGTTGCTCAGGCTAGTCTGGAACTCCTGACTTCAAGCGATCCTCCTGCCTTGGCCTCCCAGAGTGCTAGGATTACAGGCGTGAGCCACCACTCCCAGCCTCCTAATATATATTTTTAAATCTTACATTTATGTCTTTGACCCATTTTGTGTTAATATTTCTACATGGGGCTGGGCATGGTGGCTCACGCCTATAATCCTAGCACTCTGGGAGGCCAAGGTGGGTGGATCGCTCAAGTCAGGAGTTCAAAACCAGCCTGAGCAAGAATGAGACCCCTGTCTCTACTAAAAATAGAAACAAATTAATTGGCCAAATAAAAATGTATATAGAAAAAATTAGCCGGGCATGGTGGCACATGCCTGTAGTCCTACCTACTTGGGAGGCTGAGGTAGGAGTATCGCTTGAGCCCAGGAGTTTGAGGTTGCTGTGAGCTAGGCTAATGGCACAGCACTCTA
This sequence comes from Microcebus murinus, assembly GCF_040939455.1. Lineage (NCBI taxonomy): Eukaryota > Metazoa > Chordata > Mammalia > Primates > Cheirogaleidae > Microcebus > Microcebus murinus. The sequence goes on along the minus strand of NC_134104.1, from coordinate 154,870,992 downwards.
CCCTGAGCAACAGAGTGAGACTGTCTCAACAACAACAAAAAAATTTCTACATGGGATGAGATAAGGATCCCACTTCATTCTTTTGCCTATGTGTATTCAATTGTCTTGGCCTGTAATTGCCACACCTGTAATCGCCCTAGCTCTCTGGGAGGCCAAAGTGGGCGGATCCTTTGAGCTCAGGAGTTCGAAACCAACCTGAGCAAGAGTGAGACCCCGTCTCTACTATAAATAGAAAGAAATTAATTGGTCAACTAATATATATATAGAAAAAATTAGCCGGGCATGGTGGCACATGCCTGTAGTCCCAGCTACTCGGGAGGCTGAGGCAGGAGGATTGCTTGAGCCCAGGAGTTTGAGGTTGCTGTGAGCTAGGCTGATGCCACGGCACTCACTATAGCCTGGGCAACAAAGTGAGACTCTGTCTCAAAAAAAAAAAAAATTGTCTTAATACTGTTTGTGGAAAACTATTCTTTCCCTATAGAATGGTTTTAGTACCCTTGTTGAAAATTAATTGACCATAAAGCTATATAGACTTATATCTGGAATCTCAGATAGTCATTGATCTTTATTTCACAATATTGTGATTATTGTTGCTGTGTATAATAGTATGTTTTGAAATCAGGAATTGTGAATTCTCCAATTTTATTCCTCATCTGCAAGATTGTTTTGGCTATTCTGAGTCCCTTGCAAATTCATATGAGTTTTTGAGTCAGAATGTCAATTTCTACAATAAATCCAGCTGGGATTCTGATAAGCATAGCATTGATCCTATACATCAATTTAGGGAGTTATGCCATGTTTTCTGATCTGTAAATAAAGCAATAAGAAAAATTTTTTTTTGAGACAGAGTCTCACTCTGTTGCCCAGGCTAGAGTGCCGTGGCATCAGCCTAGCTCACAGCAACCTCAATCACCGGGCTCAGGAGATCCTTCTGCCTCAGCCTCCCGAGTAGCTGGGACTACAGGCATGCGCCACCATGCCCGGCTCATTTTTTCTATATATTTTAGTTGGCCAATTAATTTCTTTCTATTTATAGTAGAGAAAGGGAGGGTCTCGCTCTTACTCACACTGGTTTTTTTTGAGACAGAGTCTCACTTTGTTGCCCAGGCTAGAGTGAGTGCCGTGGCATCAGCCTAGCTCACAGCAACCTCAAACTCCTGGGCTCAAGAGATCCTCCTGCCTCAGCCTCCCGAGTAGCTGGGACTACAGGCATGTGCCACCATGCCTGGCTCATTTTTTTCTCTATATATTAGTTGGCTAATTAATTTCTTTCTATTTTATAGTAGAGACGGGGTCTCGCTTTTGCTCAGACTGGCCTTGAACTCCTGACCTCGAGTAATCCTCCCGCCTCGGCCTCCCAGAGTGCTAGGATTATAGGCGTGAGCCACGGCGCATGGCCTCTCAGGCTGGTTTTGAACTCCTGACCTGGAGCAATCTGCCTGCCTTGGCCTCCCAGAGTGGTGGGATTACAGGCGTGAGCCACCTCTCGGGGCCCCTTCATGGACTTTGGTTACCTATATATTAGGCCATTTAAAATGGTCCCACAACTCACCAATACCATGTTCATTTTATTCAGTCTGTATTCTGTGTTTTATTTGGGATATGTCTTCAGGCTTACTAATTGTTTCATTTGTGTGTCTAATCTCTTGTTAATCCCATTCAGTGTTTTTTTCAATCTCAGATATCATATATTTCTTTTTTCTTCTTCTTGTTTTTTTGAGACAGTCTTACTCTGTCATTGCAGTTAGAGTGCAGTGACATCATCATAGCTCACTGCAATCTCAAGTTCCAGGGTTCAAGGGATCCTCCAGCCTTAGCCTCCCAAGGAACTGGAACTATAGGTGTGTGACACCATGCCTGGCTAATTTTTCTATTTTGTGTAGAGATAGGGCCTTGCTCTTGCCCAGGCTGATCTTGAACTCCTGACTTCAAGTAATACTCCCACCTGGGCCTCCCAAAGTGAGCTACCACATCTGGCCTAGATATTATAGTAGACATTATGTGTTCCATCTGTAGATATTTATGCCTTTTAAAAAATATATTTCATGCCAGTGTTTCCTCTACTTTCAAGAACATATCATGGGCCGGGGGCAGTGGCTCACGCCTGTAATCCTAGCACTCTGAGAGGCCAAGGCGGGTGGATTGCTTGAGGTCAGGAGTTCGAAACCAGCCTGAGCAAGAGCAAGACCCGTCTCTACTATAAATAGAAATTAATTGGCCAACTGATATATATAGAAAAGTTTGGCCGGGCATGGTGGTGCATGCCTGTAGTCCCAGCTACTCGGGAGGCTGAGGCAGCAGGATTGCTTGAGCCCAGGAGTTTGAGGTTGCTGTGAGCTAGGCTGACGCCATGGCACTCACTCTAGCCTGGGCAACAAAGTGAGACTCTGTCTCAAACAAAACAAAAGAAAACAAAACCATATGTAGCCAGGTGTGGTGGCCAATGTCTGTAGTCCCAGCTACTCAGGAGGCTGAGGGAGGAGAATCACTTGAGCCCAGGAGTTTGAGGTTGCTGTGAGCTAGGCTGACGCCACGGCACTCTAGCCTGGGTGACAGAGCAAGACTCCATCTCAAAAAAAAAAAAAAAAAAAAAAAAAGAATATATGGAATACAATGTTCCAGTTTTAATAGCTTTGTCTACTGATTGCATCATCTATATTATTTCTGGATCTGTTTCTATCGTTTGTGTTTTCTCCTCATGTTTCTTCTACCATGTTTTTCTGCTTCTTTGGCAATTTTGAATTGAATGACAGACATTGTTAATTTTACCTTTTTTTTTTTTTTTTTTTTGAGACAGAGTCTCACTTTGTTGCCCAGGCTAGAGTGAGTGCCGTGGTGTCAGCCTGGCTCACAGCAACCTCAATTTCCGGGGCTCAGCGATCCTCCTGCCTCAGCCTCCCGAGTAGCTGGGACTACAGGCATGTGCCACCATGCCCGGCTAATTTTTTGTATATATATTTTTAGTTGGTCAATTAATTTATTTCTATTTTTGGTAGAGACGGGGGGGGGGGGGGGGTTTCGCTCAGGCTGGTTTCCAACTCCTGACCTTGCGCCCGCCTCAGCCTCCCAAAGTGCTAGGATTGCAGGCGTGAGCCACCACGCCCGGCCTAATTTTACCTTTTGTGGTCTTAGATAGTATTGTATTCCTATAAATATTCTTGCGCTTTTTTCTAGGGTATATTTAAACATTTTGATTATTTTGAGGCTTGGTTTTAAGCTTTGTGAGGTGGGATCAGAGCAGATTTTAGTCTAGGACAAATTAGTATTCATTACTGAGGCAATATCCTTCTAAGTATGCTACACAATGCCCCATTAATTGGGAGGGTTTTTAATATGGCTTGTGGGAACACAAGCTATTTCTGGCTCTGAGTAAGATTTCGTGATTTTGTAGTTTTTTCTCTGGGCTTGGGTAGTCTCCTTACATATTTGTGTTGATTATTACTCAACTGAACCTTCGAGGGAAATCCCCTGGAGATCTCCAGGGTCATGTCTGTGTGCAGTTCTGTCCTCTCTAGCTTCTAACCATTTTGGTCTTCCTAAGTTTATTCAGTTCAGGGATTCTGCCGGATTCCACCTGGGTTCTCCCTTATTGCACTTGGAAACTCTATCTAGACAGTAAGTACAGGATAATAACTGAGCTCATTTGTTTCTCTTTTTCGAGGATCATTGTATTGTGTTGGCTGATGCACAATATCTGAAAAACCATTGTTTGATATATTTTGTTTGGTTCTTTAGTTGGGTCAAATGAGAGGGTAAATCCTCTCTCAGTTAATTCATCTTGGCTTCAAGTGGTAGTTCCTAAAATCAAAAAATAATGGCTGGACGGGCAAGGTGGCTCACGCCTGTAATCTTAGCACTCTGGGAGGCCAGGGTGGATGGATCACTCAGGAGTTTGAAACCAGCCTGAGTGAGACCCCCCGTCTCTATCAAAAATAGAAAGAAATTAATTGACCAACTAAAAATATATATACAAAAAATTAGCCAGGCATGGTGGAACATGCCTGTAGTCCCAGCTACTCGGGAGGCTGAGGCAGTAGAATCGCTTGAGCCCAGGAGATTGAGGTTGCTGTGAGCTAGGCTGATGCCACAGCACTCTAGCCTGGGCAACAAAGTGAGACTCTGTCTCAAAAAAAAAAAAAGTTAAAAATAATAATAATAATAATGGCCGGGCGTGGTGGCTCACACCTGTAATCCTAGCACTCTGGGAACCTGAGGCGGGTAGATCCCTCAAGGTCAGGAGTTTGAAACCAGCCTGAGCAAGAGCGAGACCCCCCCCATCTCTACTAAAAAACAAAAACAAAAAGAAATTAATTGGCCAATTATATAGAAAAAATTAGCTGGCCATGGTGGTGCATGCCTGTAGTCCCAGCTACTGAGGAGTCTGAATCAGAAGAATCACTTGAGCCCAGGAGTTTGAGGTTGCTGTGAACTAGGCTGATGACATGGCACTCTAGCGTGGGCAACAGAGTGAGACTCTGTCTCAAAAATAAATTTTTTTTTGTTCATTTGGAATGTATTTATTGAGCACCTGCTATGTATCTCACAATGCTAGGAGATGTGGAATATAGCTGTTAAGCTGGCAGACTCAATTCCAGCCCTTCTGCCCCACATAGGCCAGAGTGGGAGATGGGCTTTAGTGATGATTATAATAAAATGTGGAGCATATTCTGATAATATACAGTGATCTAATTAGTCCAGGAGATTGAGACAGCACTCTCTGAAAAATCAAAATTTATTTTATATTTATTTATTTATTTTTAGAGACATGGTCTGACTCTGTTGCTGAGGCTATAGTGCAGTGGGTCACAGTGCAGTGGCTCATAGCTCACTGCAACCTTAAACTCCTGGTCTCAAGCCATCCACCTGCCTCAGCCTCCCAAATAGCTGGGACTACAAGTGTGCACCACCATGCTCAGGTAATTTTTTTAACTTTTTGTATGGACAGGGTCTTGTTATGTTGTCCAGGGTGGCCTCAAACTCCTGGCCACAGGCAATCCTTCTGCCTAGTTTCTGGAGTAGCTAGGACTATAGGCACTCACCACCACACCCAGCTAATTTAGAAAAAATTTTTTTATAGAGATGGGGGTGGCCTAGATTCATTTGGATTATTTTCAATCTTTGGTTGTTATGAATAAAGACTTTGGTTTGATCTATGCTCTCATTTCTCTTGGGTAAATACTTAGGAATGCAATGGCTGTATCATACTGTAAGTATAAATTTAGTTCTTTTCTTTTTTGAGACAGAGTCTCACTTTGTTGCCCAGGCTAGAGTGAGTGCAATGAGTGCCATGGCATCAGCCTAGCTCACAGCAACCTCAAACTCCTGGGCTCAAGCAATCCTACTGCCTCAGCCTCCCGAGTAGCTGGGACTACAGGCATGAGCCACCATGCCCAACTAATTTTTTCTCTATATATTAGTTGGCCAATTAATTTCTTTCTATTTATAGTAGAGACGGGTCTCACTCTTGCTCAAGGCTAGTTTAGAACTCCTGACCTCGAGCAATCCTCCCGCCTCGGCCTCCCAGAGTGCTAGGATTACAGGCGTGAGCCACCGCACCCGGCCTAAATTTAGTTCTTTAATGAAGGCAAACTTGGTTTTTTGTTTGTTTGTTTGTTTGTTTTTAATTTTTTTTTATTTCACCATATTATGAGGGTACAAATGTTAAGGTTATGTATATTGCCCATGCCCCTCCTCGCCCCTGGTTTTTTTTATTTATTTTTATTTTTTTTGCCTGTTTGTTTTTTATAAACAAAAATAAGAAGGCTACAGTAAACTCTTTTTCAAAGTAGTTGGAAATCAGCAACAGATGAAGGTTCTAGGAACGCCTCATCCTCGTCTGTCTTTAATTTTAGCATGTTTAGTGGCTATGTAGAAGTTTTAATTTCTATTTCCCTGATAAAAATTAAAGCTAAGCTCTGGGAGGCCGAGGCGGGCAGGTAGATTGAGCTCAGGAGTTCGAGATAAGCTCTGAGCAAGAGCGAGACCCCGTCTCTACTAAAAAACACAAAGAACTCTGGGAGGCCGAGGCAGGAGGATTGCTCAAGGTCAGGAGTTTGAAAAAAACAGAAAGAAATTAGCCCGACAACTAAAAATATATAGAAAAATTTAGCTGGGCATGGTGGCGTGTGCCTGTAGTCCCAGCTGCTTGGGAGGCTGAAGCAAAAGGATTGCTTGAGTCTAGGAGTTTGAGATTGCTGTGAGCTAGGCTGACTAAGCCCAGGAAACACAGTGAGACTATGTTTAAAAAAAAAAAAAAAAGGTAAGCATCTTTTCATGGTCTTATTGGTTATTTATCTTCTTTCACTAACTATCCGTGTTATGTTTTTGTTTTGGGTAGGGGGGAGAGACAGGGTTCCGCTCTGTTGCCTGGTCATAAAGGCTACGGCCTGGCGCGGTGGCTCACGCCTGTAATCCTAGCACTCTGGGAGGCTGAGGTGGGAGGATCGCTCAAGGTCTGGAGTTCGAAACCAGCCCCAGCAAGAGGGAGATACCATCTCTACTGAAAACAGAAAGAAATTAATTGGCCAACTATATAGAAAAAGTTAGCCGGGCATGGTGGTGCATGCCTGTAGTCCCAGCTACTCAGGAGTCTGAGACAGAAGGATTGCTTGAGCCCAGGAGTTTGAGGTTGCTGTGAGCTAGGCTGACGCCACGGCACTCTAGCCTGAGCAACACACTGAGACTTTTACCTAAAAAAGTAAAAATAAAAAACACCAGGGGTCTTGCTATATTGTTCTGGCTTTGGAACTGACCATAAAAGATCCTCCCACCTAGGCCTCCCAAGGTTAGCTGGGATTACAAATGGGAGCCTGGAAACAAAGTATCTGTTCTAATTCTTTGCTTTTTTCCCCCTCTTTACGTAAAACAGAGTCTCACTCTGTCGCCCTGTGTAGCATGTGTAGAGTGCAGTGGCATCATTATAGCTCACTGCAACCTCAAACTCCTGGGCTCAAATGATCCTCCTGACTTGGCCTTTCATCTCAGAGTGCTAGGATTACAGACTTGATCCACCGGGCCTTGCTGCTGCTTCTTTTTTTACTACTAATATTTATTTTTGCGGTTAATGTAGGGCAGCCACTATGCTCATTTGATTTCATGGCTTTACATGCTCTAACTAAGACCGGCTTCGCAGTGGCAGAAACCAAAGGAGATGAAAGGCTATCAGAGCAGTCAGGAATCGATCAGATACAGCAGAGGCCACCGCCGGGCCGTGGCCTCTAAGGCTCGCGCGGTTACTGGCTGAAGGATAACTTCCGTAGGCACTTCCGACTCCTGGCCCACTCTGAGTAACGGTGATTGGCTGGGCTGATCCAGCGCGAGGCCTCCCGGGAGTTGTAGTTCATGAGGCTTGGCTGGGGGTGCCAGGAAGGACTGGTGGTTGGGGGACCCGAGCAGCGGTTGCGCCTGGTCGCGCTTGGGGGCATCATGTCCCGTGTGTCGGTGCCCTGCCATGTGAAAGGCACTGTGGCTCTGCAGGTGGGCGACGTGCGGACCTCCCATGGCCGGCCTGGCGTGCTGGTCATCGATGTCACCTTCCCCAGCGTCGCGCCCTTCGAGGTGAGCAAGCCCCATGGGCGCTACTGGGGCCCCGGGCGGGGTAGACCTGGGAACTCGGTAGTTTTCCAGGCATTTAATCTTTTACAAGGAAGGCCTCTGCAGTGTTTCTTGTCCTTGTAAATAAGTTAATCATTTGTTTATTTATTCCTTGAGTTAACACATATTTCCTAGAATAGAGCTTCCTGTCCTATTCTCTTCAACGTTTCTTGCCAATGTCCAGGACAATGCTGGTACAGAGGTACCAGAGAGTAAGATAGGTGGTGCTGGAAATACAGTGAACCAAGTAGAGGTGAGGGGTCAGTTTGTCCCTGGCTATAGCTATGGATCATTAAACAATGATTTACCCTGAAACCTGCCTCCTCCCCATTTCTGCAATCCCTGCCAGAGGTCAGGTACCTCATCAGGATCCTCCCAATGACACCAGTCTCCAATCTCTAGTTGACTTCCACATCAGCTGACAGGGACTAAATACTACATGACCTTAACACAGAGGACAAAACCCACCTCTACCAGCTAGAACAACATAGGGAGACTTCGTCTCTGCAAAAACTAAAAAAAATTATCCAGGTGTGGTAGCACAAGCCTGTTCCCGCTACTCAGGAGGCTGAGGCAGGAGAATCTCTTGTGCCCAGGAGTTCAAGGCTCTTGTGAGCTATTATGATGACACTGCACTCTTACTCTTGGGCAACAGAGTGAGACCCTGTCTCAAAGTAGAAAAAAAGAAAAAAAAACCCTACCTCTGCCACAGCACAGCATTTTCATGACATTAAAAAGAGAAAAACAAAAACAAAAACAAGACCTACCTCTAATAGCCTGGCATTCAGAGCCACTGAATGTCTGTGCTCTACCTGCCTCTCTGCCCCATGTGCTTTGTGCTGTAGTATGTGGTTCTCCCCCATGCTGTTCTTTACTGTCAGCTAGGAAACGTAGTTAATGGGCCCGACCTTGGAAATCCTAACTTAGTAGATTTGAGGTGGAGCCTGGACACCTCTATTTTTAAAAATTTCCTTGGGTAATTCTGATGAATGTCCAGTGATGAGAACCACTGCTGTAGCTTGGCCAAATTGGTAGCTGTTCCAGTGGTACACCAGGTTCTTTCACCCTCTGGTACTTCTTTGTATGTGCTACTTTTCCTGGTGCACTTGACAAACTCTTTCTCCTTTAGGCGTCATTTGTACTTGCCTCCTCAAAGGATTAGGGCTCTGATCTGTAGTAGCGTCTTGAACATGTGGTAAGATCAATGGTGGTAGTGTTTTGTTTGCATGACCTGCTCATTCAGACTGTGAGCACCTCTAGGAAAGCAACATTATCTTTGGGTCCAGTGATGCTTGTTGAAATTGTTAGTTTAGTAGAAGAGTCCATTCCAAGGGTAGGAGGAGGTGGTGCCTTTGAGCCTTTCAGGCCCTGAGTCTGGATCTTATTTGTCGTGATGGGTTGTGTGTACTTTAGTTACAGGAGATCACATTTAAGAATTACTACACAGCCTTTTTGAGCATCCGCGTCCGTCAGCATACCTCGATGCATACACCGGCCAAGTGGGTGACTTGTCTGCGAGACCATTGTCTGATGCCCAACCCACACAGTGAGGAGGGAGCCCAGGACTATGTATCACTGTTCAAACACCAGGTCAGCTGGGCCTCAGTGTGGCCAGGGCAGTCAAGATGAGGACTTACAGGAGGCCTGGGGATTGGATCAGTATACCAGGAGGGAAGAAGGGGCAAGGCTGGCTTGGCTTTCAATCAAGTGCCTTGGAGGGATTATTGTTCTTTCCTTCCCAAAGCCCAGGGAAGGCAGCATTTTGGCTCACTGCTTGTTGAGAGGTGCCTGGGCAGTGAGCTGGGTCCTTGCTGGGTCCTTTTATGTGTGTGTGTCAGATGCTGTGTGACATGGCCAGAGTACTGGAGCTACGCCTGATTCTTCGGCAGCCATCACCACTGTGGTTGTCTTTCACAGTGGAGGAGCTGCAGATTTATCAGCAGGGACCAAAGGTAAGTGACTAACTCAGAGCTGTTGGTTGGCCCTTTCCCCAGGAGGCGTCCCACTATGGCTAGGAGAGCTGGGTTTGTGGGGCGGGTGATGGGTAAGTATAGTGTGATTCAGAAAGAGGCTTTCCTAGCACTCTGGGAGGCTGAGTTGGGCAGATCACTCAAGGTCAGGAGTTCGAAACCAGCCTGAGCAAAAGTGAGACCCCCATCTCTACTAAAAATAGAAAGAAATTAATTGGCCAACTAAAAATATATAGAAAAAATTAGCCGGGCATGGTGGTGTGTGCCTGTAGTCCCAGCTACTCGGGAGGCTGAGGCAGTAGGATTGCTTGAGCCCAGGAGTTTGAGGTTGCTGTGAGCCAGGCTGACGCCACAGTACTCTAGCCCGGGCAACAGAGTGAGACTCTGTCTCAAAAACAAACAAACAAAAAACAAAGAGGCTTTCATGGAAGTTAACTGAGTGTGAAAGCTGGAAGTTCATGATGAGAGGTGAGACCATGTCCCCATATCCCCTGACCTTTGGAGCTACTTTGCCACTTTCAGAACTGGAGCTTTTAGATGCCGGGGGACACTTCTGCTGCTTGTGTTTATGAGACCTCCTGAATAACAGAGCTTAGGTGCCTTGGGCTTCTGTGGGCCACCTGAACAGTATTTTCCCAGTGTCTTAGGCTCAGGGGCTCTTCTCTCTACTCCCAGAGCCTTGGAATATGGTCCCAGAGCTCTCCCACTTCACCTCACTCAGGGCAGTATGCTTTTGCTTTGCAGAGCCCCTCCATGACCTTCCCCAAGTGGCTCTCCCACCCAGTCCCCTGTGAGCAACCTGTCCCCCTACTTGAGGTAAGCCCTTTCCCTGGGTAAGAACCACATGTGAATGGTTCTGGTGTCTAGCACAGGCCCAGGTGGGTTCCTTTTTGTAAGAATCTGGGGCTGGACCCAGGGCCCTTGGTTTACTCTGTGCCAGCTTCCTCTTGGGTGCTCTATGGGATTTGAGGCAACTGTGGTATGGGGCTGGGCTGCTTACTGAACATCAGGCCCCAGCCTCATGTTTTATAAGTCATCTGGAAATGTTATTGGTCTCTGTAATGTTATTGGTCGTGGGTCCCTAGCCCAGGTTGGCCTCCCTGGAATCCTAAGGGCACTGTTGGGGAGAGACCCATGGCCACTGACCCCTCCTTCTGGAGCAGGGTCTCCCAGACCCCAGCAGGGTATCCTCCGAGGTGCAGCAGATGTGGGCGCTGACAGAGATGATCCGGGCCAGTCACACCTCCGCAAGGATCGGCCGCTTTGATGTGAGTGATCACTTCCCTCTGCTTGGCTTATATTGCCCTAAGTGGGTTAGACCTGATGGTCTTTTGTGTTGCAGGTGGATGGCTGTTATGACCTGAACTTGCTCTCCTACACTTGAATGGTTCTCCTAGCCAAGATAATGGCCTTTCTGTGCCCACCCAGGCTTGTTTTGGGCCACCAGAGACCAAAGTGTGTTCCCTGTGCATTCTGAGTGTTGCCTGCATGCCTGTACTGTCTGAGCCATGTTCACAGATTCCAGATTCTTGGGGGCTTACTGTATTGCTTCAGCATGAACTCCTGGGAGGGATGCACTCTGTCTTCACCTGGCTGCAACCTAGTTCTTCCTTCTTCTACCCTAACACTCCAGTTCTACTTACTAAGAATCCTCAAGGACTCTCTGCCCCTCCTGGCAACATTCACACTCCTGTCTTCTGCCTGCTCCTTCATCCTAAATGCAGTTAGGCTGAAAAGACCTATTAAAACCTGCTCCATCTAACCTGGAAGCCCATTGCTGCCTTCCCAATCTTGTAGATTGGGAAGCTTTAGGAAGAAATAGAAGCCCCATTTCTTCCTTTGTGCCCCCTAGTGGCCTTCTTTCCCTTTGTGTTATGCCCACAAAAAGAAATTTCCTGTCTAAACTCTTCTGCCTGCCTAGGAAACAAAATTGAGGATTTGGGTAGCTGGAGTCCCTTGGTCCCTGAGCTGGCTCCTGGATATATGTTCAAATGCTTGTGTCCACTGGGCTTGAGCAAGTGCCTCTGGCAAGGTGGGGGCTTGAGAATGAGACCTGGGACCTGTCTGCCAAGTGACACAGCCCAAATCATATCCCTGTCCCTTCTCCCAAGTGTCCCTTTCCAAGAGTCATGCTCAGCATGATGAAAGATCAACCTTGGTGGGGATAGGTCCAAGTGAGGGTTCTCACTGGTGCGTTTTAAGAGACTGAGGTCTTCCATTACCACAGGCCAACTGTTGAATGATACAGGCTGCTCTTCATGAGAAAATCCTGCTTCCCACTGGTTCTTCCTTGTACTGTGCCTGGGGCTTATTATGAAACAGTACTGCAATGTGTTTTGGACCTGGACAATTGGACACGTGTGTGGCTCAACAGTTTTTTGGAGGAAGTTCAGCCACATTTTGGTGGCCACCTTCTGTTCTCACCCAAGTTCTTGTAGGTGGTGTCTTTACCTGCAGGATCATTTACTTAGCCCCACTCAGCATCTTCTGAAAGGGTGATAACCATAGTCCTATGTTCAGGGAGCAAGGATCCTCAGTGTGTTTGTGAGTGAAGAGGACCCTGGGGTAGCAGGGATCATGCTTCAGTCCTGGCTGTGTCCCCAGCACAGGGGCTAGTATGCACCAAGATCAATAAATACTTGTGAAATGCATGACTGTGTTGGCTGCCCTGTCTGTCTGGTGGGAAAGCTGGGGACCCCTATGTGAAGTAAGGCTACTGTGGTGCTGCCTTCTGTGGTACTGCCTTCTGTGGTACTGCCTGCCTGCCAGGCTGGCTCCACCCTCCTGTGACCTCTCCACCCTCCCCACCCCCCATCTGACCTTACATCCTTGAGGCCCTGAATGTGTGATTCAGGCCTTTCAGCTCTTTCCAGAACTTTGACCCTTTGGAGGCCGGTCAGTCCTGGAGCGGGAGGTCTAGCCCCCAGCTATGGTTCCGCCTGACCCGCCCTGAATGCCCAGCAGAAAGAGCTGGAGGCTGTTTCCTTGCAATCTGGAGTCCCTGCCCTCTCTGCTCAAAATCCCAGCCTGCCCTGGGGGCTGCCCGCCCCTTTTTGTGATCCTCTGCGCGGGAGAGAGACCTGTCCGAGCAGGGGCCTGGACTACATCTCCCGGCGTTCCTGGCTGAGTGGAGGCCTCTGTGCGCCGTCTGCACCGGTTACAGGCGACGATGCGGCAGGCAGTGAGCATGGTGGCCCGTCTGGGCTTTCGCCTGCAGCAACTCCCTTCTGTCCTGAGTCGTCAGCTCAGCTGCGCACAGGTGGGATAGTGGGTGCTGGGTTTTGGAGCTGATTTTGGAGGGTGGGGGAGGGAGGCAGCCAGGGGCTAGGGCCCTGGTGGCACTAAGCCCTGCCGCCTGCAGGATGTGCTCCGCCGGACACCGCTCTATGATTTGCACCTGGCCCATGGTGGGAAAATGGTGGAGTTCGCTGGTTGGAGTTTGCCAGTGCAGTACCGAGACAGTCACGTTGACTCGCACCTGCACACGCGCCAGCACTGCTCGCTCTTTGACGTGTCTCACATGCTGCAGGTAAGCCAGGGGAGCAGGCTGGCTGCTGGGTCAGACCTTCCTCCCTGGTCACAGTGGTACACTCCTTGGCTTTGTTTGCTGGGAGCTGGATTCTGCAGATAGCCCTCCCAGAAGAGCTAGAAGCCTTGGTGGTGTCATGTTCAGACTGGCTCCAAGGAAATGATTTAAGAGGGTCTCCTGATCATCTCCTTTTTAATCTTTCCAGTCTGCTCCCACTAAGTGGCTTAATGTCCTAGGTTTTCCAGGGCGGACACCTACTCTTATCCACTGTACTGGGTATTGGAAAAGCAGGTATTTCAGGAGGTTGGTAAGTCCTCTCGAGTACCCTGACCTCCCCTGGTCGGGATGTGGGGAATCAGAAGGTGAGCCTCTGCTGCCTGTAGAACCAAAATGCTGGTCAGTCACTTTGGCTAGGCTGGATTGTGCTGTGCATGACAGGGAGGATACCTCCTTTTGGATTACAGCTGCTGCTGTGGCCTGAGGCTCTCAATCTCTTCCCCAGACCAAGATACTTGGTAGTGACCGGGTGAAGCTGATGGAGAGTATAGTGGTTGGAGACATTGCGGAGCTCGAGCCAAACCAGGTGGGCCTTTTTATTTCTGCTCAATGAATGTTCTTAGTCATGAGCCAGCAAACAGGCTGATTCCCTACCTTAGGCTTGGGGGCACAGAAAGAAATCAGATATAGCTTTTCAAGGCTTGCAGTTTTGGGGACAGTCCCAGAGTCATTTCTAGACATGTAGTGATCTACAGGGTGGGGCCTCGTCACAGCAGGCTAGGAGGCCAGAAACCAAGGTTCCTGTGCTGCTCTCTTGACCTGCACTGCTTAACCCCTCGCTATTCAGAGACGTGCTGAATCAGAACATTAATTTTAATAAAATCCCCAGGTGATTCATGTGACCTTTCAAGCTCAGGTTCTTCATCTACCCGGGGGCTAAGGGCAATATTTTTGGGGCATTGTTGTGGAGTGCTTGGGAACCCCTGAGATCATCAAGGTGGACTCTGAAGCTTTTGTCCTGGGGGTTGAGGCATGGGCTGAATTGCCTAAAGCCTGGGTGGGATGAAGCGGCAGGTTTTAGGTGTCACAGATTAAGCATGAGATGGGGCTCTCAGTACTGAGTGGGGAGGGATACATGGGCCCCACCACATCAAGGAGGCCCCTGCAAGTTGGGGAGGGGATGAAAACTTGCTCGGTGCATGAGGAAGTTTTTGTGTCCTTGCGTCCTTGACTTGGGGTCAGCCTTGCATACCCTGAGCCCTTAGCAAGAGGGCTCGTAAGTTTTCTGGTGGCTAAGTGGATCCAGGGGTATATCAGGCTCACCCTTGACCTTGGCCTTTTGGATCTGGAGGCAAAGATGCTCCACTTTGGTGCTAGGGGACACTGTCACTATTTACCAATGAGGCTGGAGGCATCTTAGATGACTTGATCGTGACCAACACTTCTGAGGGGTACCTGTATGTGGTGTCCAACGCTGGCTGCTGCGACAAGGACTTGGCCCTTATGCAGGTACAGCCCCTCTGTGTTCTATGCACCTTGTCTTCCTTGTTCATAGAGCAGCATCCTTGTCTAGGACAATCTTGGCACAGACAAGGGACAAGGAGCTCAGAACATGGCTCTTTGAGAGAATGAACAGCTATGAGATGGGTAGGCCCTCCCTGGAGCATGGCAGGGTTTGGTGGGGGCAGGGAGAGGGGGAAGTGAAGCTGACCCTGGCTCCTTAAGTGAGTATCCTTTGAAGTGGCAGTCCTGGCTTGGGTTATCCCTAGCACTCAGTAGCTATGTGGCTTTGTAAGATGGGAACCAAACCCATTATTCTAATACCCAGCTCTGCCATGTCCATCTCTAGGTGCTCAGTAAGTGGTCCCAGAGGCTCATGTAGTATTTCTTTCTTTTCAGAACAAGGTGAGGGAGTTTCAGAACAAGGGCAGTGATGTGGGCCTGGAGGTGATGGATAATGCCTTGTTAGCCCTGCAAGGTGAGAGGGCTGGGCTGGGGTTAAAGAGCTGACCTTTGTCTTCCTGGCTTTATTAACTGCCTAGCACAAAGGTCAAACCAAGAGGAAGGTTTGGATGGTGTGAAATTTGTGTGCCATTATTCTATCTTTTTTTTGAGACAGAGTCTCACTCTGTTGCCAAGGCTAGAGTGCTGTGGTGTTAGCCTAGCTCACAGCAACCTCACACTCCTGGGCTCAAGCAATCCTCCTGCCTCAGCCTCCCAAGTAGCTGGGACTACAGGCATGCGCCACCATGCTGGCTAATTTTTTCTATATTATTTTATTTGGCCAACTAATTTATTTATTTATTTTGAGACAGTTTTTGTTACCCAGGCTAGAGTGCCGTGGCGTCAGCCTAGCTCACAGCAACCTCAAACTCCGGGGCTCAAGCAATCCTACTGCCTCAGCCTCCCAAGTAGCTGGGACTACAGGCATGCGCCACCATGCCCGGCTAACTTTTTCTATATATATTAGTTGGCCAGTTAATTTCTTTCTATTTATAGTAGAGATGGGGGTCTCACTCTTGCTCCAGCTGATTTTGAACTCCTGACCTCGAGCAATCCGCCCGCCTCACCTCCTGACCTCCCAGAGTGCTAGGATTATAGGCATGAGCCACAGCCCTCGGCCTAAGTTCTTTCTATTTATGGTAGAGATGGTCTCAGGGTCTCACTCTTGCTCTGGCTGGTTTCTGAACTCCTGGCCTTGAGCCTCCTGGCCACCTCAGCCTCCCAGAATGCTAGGATTATAGGTGTGAGCCACCACGCCTGGCCTATTATTCTATTCTATCTTGCCCTCCCCCACCTACCACAAGGCTAGGGACAAGAGCATTGTCTCCTACTTGCTGTGTAAGCCTTGCTCAGGGCTTGTTCTGGTGGCTGAGTAAGGGCTGTAGTCTAGCTTTGAGGGGTGCTAGGACCTGGATGCCTGGTCACTGGCTTCCTTGGTCTAGGACCCACTGCGGCCCAGGTGCTGCAGGCTGGTGTAGCAGATGACCTGAGGAAACTGCCCTTCATGTCCAGTGCTGTGATGGAAGTGTTTGGCGTGTCCGGCTGCCGTGTGACCCGCTGTGGCTACACGGGAGAGGATGGTGTAGAGGTATGTCACATAGTGGGTGTGGGGTGGTACAGGGCACAGAAGGGGGAGGAAGCTGCCCACCTATTTTCTGGTGTCCTATGCAGATCTCGGTGCCAGCAGCAGGGGCAGTCCACCTGGCAACAGCTCTGCTGGAAAACCCAGAGGTGAAGCTGGCAGGGCTGGCGGCCAGGGACAGCCTGCGCCTGGAGGCAGGCCTCTGCCTGTATGGGAAGGACATTGATGAACGCACCACACCTGTGGAAGGCAGCCTCGGTTGGACATTGGGTGAGCTGGGCTAGCACTGAAGGATGGGGTCCTGGAGATTGGAGTGAACTTTAATGAGACCAGCCAGCCCAGGACCACTCTTAATGTTGCATAACCTGGAGCAAGTGACTCAGCTTTTCTGAGTCTCGGTTCTATGGTGTCACTGTGGGCAATGATTAGAAACTGAGGACCCTCAGCAGGTAGGTAGCATGGCCTCTAGGAGGTCAGAGGTGCTTGGCTGAAGAATGCAGTGCAAGGGAGGAATACAGCCTGTGGTAGCCCAAGTGAAGGGAACTTGATGCTGGTTAGATGTCACTTGGGGTCCTGGTAGCTAGGACCTCCTGCGGCCAGGGCTTTTATGGGCTGTGGCTTATGTCTAATGTGTCATGTTCTAGGAAAGCGCCGCCGAGCTGCTATGGATTTCCCTGGAGCCAAAGTCATTGTTCCTCAGCTGAAGAGCAAGGTGCAGCGGAGGCGTGTGGGGCTGATGTGTGAGGGGGCCCCCATGCGGGCGCACAGTCCCATCCTGAGCACAGAGGGTGCTGTGATTGGTAGGTGGACCAGGGAAGCTAGGGAGTCTTTGTCTCTTTCCCAGAAGGGTGGGAGCACTGGGCTGACAGGGTGGTGCTAACAGATAGCCTATGCCTGGACAGGTACTGTGACCAGTGGCTGCCCTTCACCCTGCCTGAAGAAGAACGTGGCCATGGGTTATGTGCCCTATGAGTATAGTCAGCCGGGGACACTGCTGCTGGTAGAGGTGCGGCGGAAGCAGCAGATGGCTATGGTCAGCAAGATGCCCTTTGTACCCAGGAACTACTACACTCTAAAGTGAGGATTTGGCTTAAGGTATATCATTTATTGAGTAAAAAAAAAAAAAAGAAAGAAAGAAAGAAAAACTAAGAAAAATAAAGTTAAAAAAATATATAAAAAAATAAAGTGAGGATGGCTCAGGGCAGGGCCCTCCCCCACAGAAGTCTTGCTCTGGAGGGCATCCTACAAAGGGTTGGTGAGGAAGCAGAGGCAGAACTCACTGGGTTGGGCAGGTAGAGTAGAAGCTGTCTATTGAGGGTCCTATACTATGTATTCCTCCTACCCAATCCATGCCACTCCAACTTTTAGGACCCCATTTCTGAGTGATAGACCAGCTCACCCAATGTCCTGTTTCAGTCCTAGTCCCACTGACCCTACTCCCTGCTGGAGGACATGAGAAACACTGGTTCTACCATTTCTCCCACTCTGCCAGGTGCTGATTCTGAAGTGAAGTCTCACTTTTGTGGGGAGGATAAAACCTGTCCAACCTACCTCACCATGGTTTCTCACATTGCAAGGGTTATTACCATGGGCAGTGTGGTAGGCCACCCTCACCAGTTTGCTTTCCATGAATGCAAACTGCTGCCTCTCCCTGGGTAGGAATGATTCCTGACTCATGGAGGGTTGGGTCAGTAGGGCTGCCGTGCCTGTGTGTAAACTTGGGGATGGCTGAGGGAACACGGACTCACCCTTCCACATTCCCAAGTAGGCCTAGCCTGCTGCTCACCACCTATTCAGAGCCCTAGGGCTGCTGTGGGGCAGGCTGGGCCTCCTCCTAGACTTGCCTTACCCTGGGCTGACCTTCAGCCCTGGGACCCATTACTCGACTGGAGTCCTGAAAAAATATTAAATGAACTTCCTTCTTGTTTGCTGTAGTCTCTAGCTTCATTGTGCTTTGTCCACAAGGCTCCTGAAGTGCTAACACAAAGCCTGCCTTCCTGGTCTCCATGACAGGCTTAGAATAGGTTCTGTTGAGAGGGGCCAGGTCTGTAAAAACTAATGGGGATATTGCCCCTTGGGCAACTCATCACTGCTGCTCCAGGAAGCTGGCATCACTTCTCCATCTCTGCAAGTTATTGCATCTGGGTCCTGAGGGGCAACAGCTTCCATAATGTTCCCTTTCCAGTTGCCGCACTTATATGCATACCCTTGTCCTGTCTAAATAACCACACAACTGATGCACTTCCATATTTAATAAGCCACATCCTCAGTTGAAACTGGGGTGAAATGTACCCCTGATTCTGTGTGTGGTGGTGTTAGTGGGTAGATCTGGGACTGTGAAGATCATCCTGCCAGCCAGAAGACATCACTGAAGTGGGGTCATGTACATGAGCTCAGTGCTGCCCCACCTCCAGTGCACCTCTGCCACAAAGATGGCCTAGGTGAAGGCAGCCAGCTGGAAATGTGACATCCAACAGAGGAAGCAGGCAGTAGGACATTAAGGTAGCTGGTGGCCCAGCAGAGGGTGGGAGAAGTATGGCCATCAGGGAAGGAGGCGGGTCCAGGGCCAGAATGTTTTCAGGAAGTGTTTCTGCAGGGGCATTTGTTACCTACACCTTGGGAAGCTCCCCGTGCTCATTGTAAAGGTGTTAAGGCTTGTCTGGCCTGTGGCTTTCCTGTTGGCTCAGATGGTGCTAGTGGTGGGGAGCTGAGCCTATAGGCTCTTAATGATGAGGCTGCAGGGCATGATGGAACCATTTTGCACTAACTGCTTAGTACTTCCCTATGAGAGGGCAAGGTACAGACCAAAGACCCCCTGGGTACTTAAGCAGTGGGGGTTACCCCAAGGGCTTAGCTGGTGGGCTCTGCCTCTTTGAGGCACAAGCTTACCCCTAAGAAGGACTGAGAGGACTATTAATAGGACAGTTGGGAGATGACAATTTTGCTTGGCTAATACCTGGAGAGGTCTGGCTGGGCCAGGGAGGTGGCTGGATGGTGCCAGCAGGGACACTCTGCCTTATACCTGAATGGTCAGCTAAGTAACCATAGAGTATAAGGCCTGGCCCAGGCCAGGATTTCCTGGCTCCTTGCCAACAAAGCAAAACCAAAGAAATTCAGGAAAACTCAGGGCTTAAAAGAAAACAGACTTCCCTTACAAATCCCAGAGCTGGTAAACTTCAGGCTTCCTCTTAGAGGGACAGATCTTTATGGGATCACATCCTAGGGGGATGGGGAGAGGGACAGAAAGGAATCAAGACAAAAAAGGGACTGTTGGCCTCCCCAACCCAGAGGCTTCTCCTGAGCTCTGACTCTTGAGCAAGGAGGAACACAACTTCTTTCCTTAAGGCACCCAGATAAGGGTAGAGGCAAACTCTTCACTTTCCCAGTGCTGAGAGCTGTTCAGGAGGCAAAGCCAAGAGCAGTGGAGGCCTAGCCCTGCAAACACTGGGATACTCTTTGTCTCCAACCCTGAGCCCCCTGCAGTCGTCTTTGGGGTCTGAGCAGCAGCAGAACCCAGTGTAGAAGCCAGCAGACCCAGTGATGGCCCTGGAGACACTTCTGCCTTCCCTTATTCTCTGTGGGTTTTGAGAGGTTCGTTTGCTGCCATTTCCCTGCAAGTGATGGAGACAGAGAGGAGAGAGGGGTTATTGCATGGACAGCAGAACAATCCTTGAGACTGGCTCTCCCCAGCCCCTTGGCTGAGCTGGGCTCAATAAGGCCACATTACAACCTAGACCTCCCTGCTGATCTCCCACAGTCCATCCTGGCCCACCACCTTCCCCCTGTAGACCCATTCTTCCTCCTGGGTTCCCCACTTTATAATGGCACTACCATCTTTCCCTAGGTGCCTGAGACAGAAACCTGGGCAGTGGCAGCCTAAGTGGCCTCTAGCCGTCACTCTTTGACCCTTTATTTACTTGCCATGAAGCAGGCAATTATAAGAGCAAATTAGATCAGGCCACAGCCAGCCTTGCTGAGTCAGTCCTTCAGTGGCTTCCTGGGCCCAACATGCTCCCATGCGTAAGCTCAAGCATCACAGCCTCATCTATTCTTCCAATATGTCACCCTCGTCTTTGCCCCTCTGTCTTGTTCTATCTATTCCCTTTGCCTAAAACACTTTGCCACCCCGTAGGCTTTGACCTCAGCTTAGGTGTCTTTCTTGGGAGAAGCATTCCCTGACCATCCTTGCCTCTGCACTGCTATTTTCCCCTTTCTCTGGCTCCCCCTGCAAGTAGGGCCTGGGTTGTCCATGTTCTCTGGGGCTAGTATGGCCCCTGCCATGTGGCAGGAGCTCAGAGATTAGCTGAATGAATGCCCTGGTTTGTGAGTTCATGTTTTACAGATGAGGAGGCTAACGCCTCATGAGGTCAGACAGTGTGCTAGGGACGGAGGTTCCTGCCTTCCCAACTAAGGGGCTTGCAGGGAGTGGAATCCAAAAGACCTGCCTGTTAATATGACAATACAACCTGGTACCCTACAGGTTGCTGAGGAACTGTCCAAACATTGGCGACACCCCAACTTGAAGCCTGGGCTCTACAGGCAGACTTGAAGCTTGCTACAAAAGCCATTAAGCTGTTGACCTGTATTGTGATAACTCTCCTCCTGGTCACCAGCACACAAGTGTCCTTGGACTTCCAAGCGTGGGGCAGGGGTAGAGACAGGTTTACTCACCACGAAGGGAAATGCGTGGAGCCATCAGGTGTGGATCCGTTCTGACTGCCCAGACCTGGAGGCAGGAACACATCCAGAGCTGCAGCAGGGTGGGGTTGGGGATCTGAGCAGCTATCAGCCCAGTTCAGGTTAGGGGCCGCTGGTACTGCTTGGTGGAAAGTCTGGTGAGGGTCCTAAGGGACTAGTGGTATTTCTGGTGAGGGTTTTGAGGATCGGTTACAATGTGGTGGAAAGACTGGTGGGGAATCTGGTATAAAATGTTATGGTGGCATGGGAGCAGGTACAACGTTAGGTTCTGATGAGGCTCTTGGGGGATTCTGGGGAACCCAATGGTACGGTCTGGTGGGGGTAGGGGCAGTCAGCCCACAGAGGTTCGTAGGGAGCCTCACCTGGGCGGTGATACAACCCGGTCACCGTGTTACCGTAGAACCCCCACGCCAGCTGGATGCCCAGGAGACTTAGCACCAACCACAGCAGCAGCAACTTGAAGAGGGTTACCCGCATGTCCTGCGCCTCCCATTCCCGCAAGAACTCGCCGCCTAGAGCGCCCAGCGCGCCTAACACCGTGGCCGGCAGAGTTTGCAAGGACTGCCCGGACCAGGGCTCCGCCATGACTGCCTGCGCCCTGCCCAGGGATACCGTCACCGTAGTCTCCACTACGCAGGCGTGCGGGCTTCCGGGCCAGGCTCCTTAGTGCGCACGCGTAAATCCGGACAGGGAGGGCGCTCCTCATTTGCGCGAAGAGTTGGCAGTTCAGGGAGGAGTATTAAAAGTGCGCACGCGCACCCAGCCTCCCCTCCCCCTTAAAGGATGAGTGACTCGGGGAGTATAAAATAGCAACCAGGTCTTTTATAGCCCCGGAGTTCCCATGATGCCCTACGCGGCTGCAATGATTGGTTAAGCATCTAGCTTCTAGGGCGTGGACGCGCTCCTGGGCAATCGTGGCTGGGCTGTGGGTGCGCGCCTGCGCGGGGTCGCGACTGTGGCCGGCTCGAGCCCGCTGGGCGGTCGGGGGCGCGCACGTCGCTCTCCGCCCTCCCGCCGCCGCCCGCCCTCGCTCGCTCGCGCTCCCCGCCCGCCGCCTGCGGTCCTCCGCCGGTTCTCTCGTTAGTCCGCGGTCGCCTCTTCTGCTACCGGCTCTCGTCTCCGAGCTTGCGACTGGCGGACAGAAGTCCTTGGTAGGAAGAGGCCGGACTTGGAGTCGTCGCCTGAGGTGAGCGGGAAGGTTCCCTCCTAGCGCCGAGACGCCCCGGGCCCGCCCGCCCGGCACTCTTCCGGCCACCCGCCTGCCGCCCCGCCGCGACCGCGCCCCACCTGCTGCTCCGGGCCGGCCGGCCTGCCCTAGCCCCAAATCTTGACTCCTCGCCCGTCCTAGGGCCCCGCGCCCCAAGGCGGCGGCCCCGCCCGCGCAGTCCCCGGAAGCGCGCCCAGTCGCCTCGCCCTCAGTGCCCCTTCCCCCGCCCGACCGGCCTGGTGGAGCCCAAGCCGCCCGCCCGCGGTCCCCGGCGCTTCCTCTCTCCTAGCAGCCCTGGGCAGGGCGGGGGCTCCGAGCCGGGCCCCGCGACCGCGCACTGTAGCTGGCCGCTGCAAAGCGCGCGTGGCTGTCAGAGTTGAAATGGGAAAGAAACTCTTTACAACTCCATTTTGCGTTTTGCATTTAATGTGAGACATGAATCACCGTTTAATACTGATTGAAGTCCAGTTATGCTTTGGTAGGTTTTCTTCTTTTAATGCAGTACTCCTGGAGATTGTGTAAGTGAAAGATTGTGTTGAAATCTTAGGATTGTCTGTATTGAAGAAAAGGGTATTTTCCAGTTGAAAATTAAAAAACGCTGTGATGATTTAAGCGATGTTGCATGAAAATAGATGGAGTTTTGCTTAGTCTAAATTACTACCTTCATTAGGAAGCACCTAAACATCTGTACTTACTGAATCCACGGTAACAGGTCGTCTTTATTAAATAGCACAACTTTCATCCAAATTGATTTGGCCAAAAACCGTATTTACTAAGTTATGGTGGAAAATTGGCATCCGTTTTATTTGTTCTGTTTTTTGTTTTGTTTTGTTTTTGAGACAGAGTCTTGCTTTGTTGCCCAGGCTAAAGTGAGTGCTGTGGCGTCAGCCTAGCTCACAGCAACCTCAAACTCCTGGGCTCAAGCGATCCTCCTGCCTCAGCCTCCCGAATAGCTGGGACTACAGGCATGCGCCACCATGCCCGGTTAATTTTTTCTATATATATTAGTTGGCCAATTAGTTTTCTTTCTATTTATAGTAGAGACAGGGTCTCACTCTTGCTCAGGCTGGTTTTGAACTCCTGACCCCAGCAATCCTCCCGCCTCGGCCTCCCAGAGTGCTAGGATTACAGGCGGCTCCCGGCCCCCACTGTGTTTTTTAGTACTTCTAATTTTAAAACTTTTGTTGGTGACTTGTTTGGTTCCTGTTTTTAAGACAGTCTTGAAATGTTTCTTGCAGGTGTGTAATCAGATTATACTTCTCTGCCAAATTTAAAGAGGAAAAAATATTTAAAAAACAAAAAAAACCATACTTTAAAATGTATGGTGGTTCACACACCCAGATGTGTAACGTGTACCATGTGGATGATTGTTACTTTAGACATGGCTAGATTGGTGGGGAAATTGTTTTGAGCATTTGGCACAAGTGATGTTGTTTGTACTGAAAATACTAGACTAGTTCTTAATTGTAAAGAATGGCATAATTGAAGGATCTCTTGATAAATTGTCTTGATTTGTTCCATCTGGGTTTTTTTTTGTTTGTTTTTTTTTTGAGACAGAGTCTCACTTTCTTGCCCAGGCTAGAGTGAGTGCCGTGGCTTCAGCCTGGCTCACAGCAACCTCAATCTCCTGGGCTCAGCGATCCTACTGCCTCAGCCTCCCTAGTAGCTGGGACTACAGGCATGCGCCACCATGCCCGGCTAATTTTTTTTTGTATATATATTTTTAGTTGGTCAATTAATTTCTTTCTATATTTTGGTAGAGACGGGGTCTTGCTCAGGCTGGTTTTGAACTCCTGACCTCGAGCAATCCGCCCGCCTCGGCCTCCCAGAGTGCTAGGATTACAGGCGTGAGCCACCGCTCCCGGCCTGTTCCATCTGGTTTTGTAGAGCACTGATGGCTTTTGGGGACATAAAATGGGTAACTCGCGACTTATTTTGAGTTAGAGTTTAGTGTTAGACTTACTCTTTGTTCTCATAAAAACCTGTGCTGGAAGGAAGAAGTGAATAGAAATACTATATAGCTATTGACCTTTTTCTTCATAGATCCAGAATTTTATATCTAAAAGGTCCTTCAGGACTGGTCACCCAATCCATTTGCAGTTGAGGAAACTGAGTTCCAGAGACTTAAATAAATTTCCCAAAATCGTATGTTTAGTCAGGAGCAGACCAGAACTATTTTTTTCTCTGTTAGGTTTTCTTCATGTACTCCCAAATAGCTGGCCTAGAGTGAGATACAATTCAGGACTTCCAGCTTATTCCAGTGTTTCTTCTTTTATACCTTGCTGATTGTGCTTAGTTTGGAGAATCTGAAAAATTCATTTGCCAAACAAATTCCAGTTCATTAGTTTTCACAGCCTTCTCTCCTCTAACTGGATGGTCTTGCAGTCCATTAAAGGAGATAAATGAATGCACAGGGTCCCTGGCTGACCTAGTCATAGCTTTAGGTGTTTGGTTCTTGTTGAGGGACCAACTTACAGAGCAAGGCTCAGACTTCCTGCTCCAAAGCCAACATAAATAGGTCAGGCTAAGATGCTTTTAGGTAACTGGTGGACCCTTTTGACTGTTGATTTGGGGTACTGCTTATATCAAGTAAACAATCCCCTATGCACATGTGTGTGGAATTGTTGGAGTATTTTCATAGTCCTGGTCCGTTTCTTTCAACTCCTTTTAAAAGTTTATCCTGGTCAACTCTGGGAGGCCGAGGTGGGTGGATTGCTCAAGGTCAGGAGTTCGAAACCAGCCTGAGCAAGAGCAAGACCCCCGTCTCTACTATAAATAGAAAGAAAACTAATTGGCCAACTAATATATATAGAAAAAATTAGCTGGGCATGGTGGCACATGCCTGTAGTCCCAGCTACTTGGGAGGCTGAGGCAGAAGGATTGCCTGAGCCCAGGAGTTTGAGGTTGCTGTGAGCTAGGCTGACGCCATGGCACTCACTCTAGCCTGGGCAACACAGTGAGACTCTGTCTCAAAAAAAAAAAAAAAAAAAAGTTTATCCTGGTCATGTGGGGCTGTAAGTTATTAGAGTAAAAACAGGTAGCTCTGGGAGGCCAAGGCGGGCGGATTGCTCTAGGTCGGGAGTTCGAAACCAGCCTGAGCGAGACCCGTCTCTACTAAAAATAGAAAGAAATTAATTGACCAACTAAAAATATATATACAAAAAATTAGCGTGGCATGGTGGTACATGCCTGTAGTCCCAGGTACTTGGTAGGCTGAGGCAGGAGGATCGCTTGAGCCCAGGAGTTTGAGGTTGCTGTGAGCTAG
This sequence comes from Microcebus murinus, assembly GCF_040939455.1. Lineage (NCBI taxonomy): Eukaryota > Metazoa > Chordata > Mammalia > Primates > Cheirogaleidae > Microcebus > Microcebus murinus. Next base: position 154,845,648 of record NC_134104.1, on the reverse strand, counting down.
GCTGATGCCACAGCACTCACTCTAGCCAGGGCAACAAAGTGAGACTGTCTCAAAAAAAAAAAACCCCAAAAAATCCAGGTAGCTCTTTACATATTGCTGATGGGGTGTAGTCCATGTGGTGGACTGGAGGAAGAGGAGGTTGGGTGGTAATTTGGTTTTTTTTTTTTTTTTTTAGACAGAGTCTCACTTTGTTGCCCAGGCTAGAGTGCTGTGGCACCAGCCTAGATCACAGCAACCTCAAACTCCTGGGCTCAAGCAATCCTTCTGCCTCAGCCTCCCGAGTAGTTGGGACTACAGGCATGTGCCACCATGCCTGGCTAATTTTTTCTTATATATTTTTAGTTGGCCAATTAATTTCTATTTTTAGTAGAGATGGGGTCTCGCTCTTGCTCAGGCTTGCTTCGAACTCCTGACCTTGGGCTATCCACCTGCCTCGGCCTCCCAGAGTGCTAGGATTACAGGGGTGAGCCCCCATGCCTGGCCTACTTTGGTCTTCTTAATTGTGCTAGAGCTGAGAGATTTATGTTAACTATCCTAATTTGAGCTTGATGGGCTTCTGTAGACAACACGTTGGGTTTAATTGCATTTTGTCTACTAGTGTTAATGATAAATGGCACATAATCACTGGATTTTAAAATTGGCTGTTTATAGTTTTAAGGTTCCTAAGTATTTTATCCTTCCCTACATTTAGTTTATCCCTTTATGCACCTGTCCAGTGAAACTGTTGCCTACACATTAATATAACTAAATTTTAAACTTGTTAAAAGTATTTTACTATATACTCTGCTATTTGGGGACATGCTCACTGTTAAGTATTAGAGTAATAAATTAAAATTCCAAGGCAGTTTGAAGTAGGTAATTACTGTAAAATCACTATTTTAAGTTTTTCTCTTTCAAGTGACTCATTTTTTAATCTGTGGTGCTATATTAAGTGAAGGCCTCGTATGCTCATAATTATGGTAGTCCTGTGTCTGAAAATCAGGCACTGAAGCTGCTTAAACTAGGTGTTGGTCTCAGTTTATTGGTGCTTCCTCCAAATGATTCTGAATACATTTTTATAGCTAATAATAATCAAAATATGAAATATACTCTATTAAATTGCAACCAGTATGCAGTTTATACCAAACTGAGATTGATTTTTTTTAAAAGAATGGATAAATGTGTTTAAGCGTATTTATGATAGTATCTTCAAGTGAAGGGAAAGAGGAAAATACAGGCAGCCAGTGAAATAAGTTTGGAGTGGAGTGAAAGGACAAATGGGAGATAAAATGAGATTAGAGAAGTGGGTAGGGGCCAGATCATGTAGGGCCTTTAGGAAGGAGATGGGAAGTTCTTTGGTTTGTTCTGAGATGTCATTCCATGTTTTTTAGTAGGGGAATGACAAGATCTGATATTTTAAAAAAACCCAAAACTAGAATCACTCACTGTGAGTAGGAGTGTATCTGGATCCATTCTGACTTTAAATAGTAAACTAATACTGATAATTTCTGACAAAAACATCAAAAAGATTTCCTAATCTTATTAATTTCCTTGACCTAATGACTTCAGCCTGTTTTATTTGAAGCCATTCGTTTTCTGATAGTTGCTTTTCAGTCTGTAAGTTCTTTTTCTTTTCTTGTCTTTTCTTCTCTCTCTCTCTCTCTCTTTTTTTTTTTTTAAGAGACAGTCTCACTGTTGCTCATTACTGGTCTTGAACTCCTGAGCTCAGTGATCCTCTTGCTTCAGCCTCCCAGGCTGCTGTGATTACAGGCGTGAACCACTGTGCCCAGCATCAATGTGTAATTTCTTTGTAATACCTGTTTGTTGTTGTTTTTTTTTTTTTTTTTTTTTTTGAGACAGAGTCTCGCTTTCTTGCCTAGGCTACAGTGAGTGCCGTGGCGTCAGCCTAGCTCACAGCAACCTCAATCTCCTGGGCTCAAGCAATCCTGCTGTCTCAGCCTCCCGAGTTGCTGGGACTACAGGCACGAGCCACCATGCCCGGCTAATTTTTTCTATATATATTAGTTGGCCAATTAATTTGTTTCTATTTATAGTAGAGACGGGGTCTCACTCTTGCTCAGGCTGGTTTCGAACTCCTGACCTTGAGCAATCCGCCGCCTCAGCCTCCCAGAGAGCTAGGATTACAGGCGTGAGCCACACGCCTGCCCGGCTGTTTTTGTTTTTTTTTTTTTTTGAGGCAAAGTCTCGCTTTGTTGCCCAGGCTAGAGTGAGTGCCATGGTGTCAGCCTAGCTCACAGCAACCTCAAACTCTTGGGCTCAAGCAATCCTCCGGCCTCAGCCTCTGGAGTAGCTGGGACTATAGGCGTGCGCCACCATGCCCAGCTAATTTTTTCTATATATATTAGTGGGCCAATTAATTTCTTTCTATTTATAGTAGAGACGGGGTCTCTCTCTTGCTTAGGCTGGTTTCGAATTGCTGACCTGGAGTAAAACACCCGCCTCGGCCTCCCAGAGTGCTAGGATTACAGGCGTGAGCCACCGCGCCCGGCCTATAATTTTTTTTGTTTCTTTTCTTTTACCATAGAAGATGGAATCAATGTAATACCTGTGTTAAAAAGGAAATGTAATTTTGTAATTTGATGAAACAAGTTATTAATATGTTGGCTGTAGTCTAGGTGTTAAGGATACAGGTGGTCACTGTAAAATCTTTTAGCTTTGATATATGTTTGAAAATTTTTATTATAAAATGTTGGGGAAAATGTTGAGGATTCATTAGCTTCCTTTTTTTTTTTGCTTTAAAAAGGACAACATTAATTTATAATATTTAGAAAATAAGGCTGATTGTGTTAAGTGAATGAGGCCAAGAATTGTATAAATGTGATAAATTTGATGGTATGTCAAAAATTAAATTCTGTACTTTTTCCCTTTCTTGGACTCTTCACTGAAGAGTTACTTAACGGAAGTTTGGGCAAGCCCATTTACATCCTGTCCTTTGTTTTTTTCCTTGTAAATTGAATAGATATAATTGCTGATATATTTTTTTTTCATAGCCTTTCATCTCAGAAGTTCAAGGTACTTTGTACAACTTCTGCCACCCAGGCCGTGTATCCTACAGGGCATTTGTAAGGTATGTAAATAGAAGTTTCTTCTTCCATTTCCCTTTCTCCATGGAAGAGAGATTATTATTAATGTAAATTCTGGAAATGTGGCTGTATCATCACTATTAATGATTCTCCATGAGTCTCCAATTGTCCATGAGTCTTGAGTTCTTTATCTTACTTCAGAACTTTTCTCTGTACTTATTTTCCTATCTCTCCATAAGATAGTCCTCTTAACTTCCTTTCTTTTGTTTTTTATTCCGAGAGACATTTTTCCTTAGATGAAGTTGCATTTCCAAACCTCTCCTTTGCTTAACCTTTAAGGAGATGAACTCACCATATGACACACGTACTTCTCTTACTTTTGAAAGATTCCCTTTTTATCTCTTCTGTTCTTCATCTTTAAATTTTCACATTGTTTCATTGAGTAGTCTGGTCATCTGTAATTTACTGCCTATACTCTGGATATGTCTAATTATCAAGAGAAAATGAGTCAGCTAGCAAATTAAGATCAAAAGATAATCCTCCCTCTTACCAGAGGGGTCAACAGTGATACTGGCTTGGGAGGGAGCAGTGTTAACTGTAGGTACCACAGCCTATCCAGGTCCTGTTCAGGTATTTTGAACTCATTACAAATCAGAGAAATAGTTGGAAGCTTATTTTATTTTACTTAAGAGGGAGGGTCTTGATGTGTAGTCCAGGCTGGAGTGCGGTGGCAGTTCACAGGCTTCATCAGAGTGCATTACAGCCTAAGAACTGGTCTCAAGTGATCTTTCCACCTCATCCTCCCTAGAAGCTGAGAATACATGTACATGCCTCCATGCCTGTCTAGTAGAAGTTTTTTAATTTAATTGGTAACATGTTAAGTATCCTGGTATTTTCTACAGAAAATGCAGAAGAGTAAATGCTGAGGTAGAGGTTTTTCCCCCTACTGTTAGTTGCTGCTACCACCTTTTTATAATTTAAAGGTTCTTGGACAACTATTTTTTGGGGTTAGGGGACAGAGTCTTTGCTTTGTTGCCTGGGCTAGGCTAGAGTGAGTGCTCTGGCATCAGCATAGCTCACTGCAACCTCCAGGCTCAGCCTCCTGAGGTGCTAACCACCATGCCTGGCTTATTTTTGTTTCTATTTTTAGTTGCCCAGCTAATTTTTTCTATTTTTAGTAGAAACCGGGACTCCTTCTTGCTCAGGCTGGTCTCAAACTCCTGACTTCAAGCGATCCTCCCACCTTGGCCTCCGAGAGTGCTAGGATTACAGGTGTGAGCCACTGTGCCCAGCCTTGGACAACTTCTAATCCATGTCCTTTCTGCTGTGTGTCTTTGGTAAACTGTGATCTAAGAGTCTTCAATCATGAAGTTAGAAGCATTTATTTCATAATGTACTAGCTATGCAGACTTTCTTTGTTTTTTTTTTTTTTTTTTTTTTTGAGACAGAGTCTCTCTTTGTTGCCCAGGCTAGAGTGAGTGCCATGGGGTCAGCCTAGCTCACAGCAACCTCAAACTCCTGGACTCAAGCAATCCTTCTGCCTCAGCCTCCCGGGTAGCTGGGACTACAGGCATGTGCCACCATGACCAGCTAATTTTTTCTATATATATTAGTTGGCTGATTAATTTCTTTCTATTTATAGTAGAGACAGGGTCTCGCTCTTGCTCAGGCTGGTTTTGAACTCCTGACCTCTAGCAATCCTCCTGCCTCAGCCTCCCAGAGTGTTAGAATTACAGGCGTGAGCCACCGCGCCTGGCCTCAAATTCTATTATTTTTAAAAATTGTTTATGTTTTTACTTTAAGCATATGGTTGAAAATTCTATTTTTGTTACATGTACATTATTATCTTCAGCATATTCTTATGGCAAATGTACCTAAGCCTGTATGGTGCAGATGAGTGTGGCTCTAGGGGCTTCTTCCATGGACCTTTAGAGCACATGCTCTGCCACTGGGGTACTTTTTTGTAACTCTGTTATTTGTGATGTAGGCTTTGAGAGACTAAGGAAGTAAATTTAAGATGGATATTTAATGTTGTAACATTTTGTTAATATACAGTATTATTATTATTTTTTTTTTTTGAGAGAGAGAGTCTCACTCTGTTGCCCAGGCTAGAGTGCTATGGTGCCAGCGTAGCTCACAGCAACCTCAAACTACTAGGCTCCAGCAATCCTTCTGCCTCAGCCTCCTGAGTACCTGGGTCTACAGGCATGCGCCACCATGCCCAGATAATTTTTCCTATATATTTTTAGTTGGCCAATTAATTTCTTTCTATTTTTAGTAGAGGCAGGGTCTCACTTTTGCTCAGGCTGGTTTCGAACTCCTGACCTTGAGTGATCCTCCCGCCTCGGCCTCCCAGAGTGAATATACAGTTTTTTGCTGCAAGACAATTTTATTATGTGATTTTGTAGCTTTGTTGGAAATACCATGTTGAGAGTTTTTTGTGGAAAAGTTTTTTTCTGGATGGGATCTCTTGTTTAACTTTTCTAGGTATTTAGGAGGAAGCTGTGTTTATGTTTTCAACATCTGAAGTTTAGAAAAGGCAGTAGAGTATCTTAGTTAAGAGCATGGGCTCTGGAGAGAGGCTGACAGTTAAAATACCAGCTCTGATGCTTGATAGCTTGAGACTCAGACCCCTTTATAACTTAGTTTTTTCTCTTCTGTAAAAAGGGAATGATAACAACAATGACAGGCTGAGAGAGAATCACTTAGCCCTAAAAGCTTTCACTATTCAGGTTATAGTCTGTAGTATCTAACAGTCATACTTCTTTTTTTTTTAGACAGTCTCCTTCTGTTGCCCAGGCTAGAGTGCCATGGTGTCAGCCTAGCTCACAGCAACCTCAAACTCCTGGGCTCAAGCAATCCTCCTGCCTCAGCCTCCTGAGTAGCTGGGACTAAAGGCATGTGCCACCATGCCTGGCTAATTTTTTTAATATGTATATATTTTTTTAGTTGTCCAGCTAATTTCTTTCTATTTTTTTTTAGTAGAAACAGGGTCTTGTTCTTGCTCAGGCTAGTCTCAAACTTCTCAGCTCAAATGATCCTCCTGCCTTGGCCTCCTAGAGTGCTAGGATTACAGGTGTGAACCACCATGCTCAGCCCATCACAGTTACTTAATTTGGAAGAGATTTTGAGTGGGTGGAGTGGCACCCTAAGAACTAATTCTTGGGAGAATAGAACAGGGATCATTACTGGGCTCCCGTGGTTAAGAACAGTGGTTCAGGCCGGGCGCGGTGGCTCACGCCTGTAATCCTAGCACTTTGGGAGGCCGAGGCGGGCGGATTGCTCGAGGTCAGGAGTTCGAAACCAGCCTGAGCGAGACCCCATCTCTACCAAAAATAGAAATAAAAATTAATTGGCCAACTAAAAATATATATACAAAAAATTAGCCGGGCATGGTGGCGAATGCCTGTAGTCCCAGCTACTCGGGAGGCTGAGGCAGGAGGATCGCTTGAGCCCTGGAGATTGAGGTTGCTGTGAGCCAGGCTGACGCCACGGCACTCACTCTAGCGTGGGCAACAAAGTGAGACTCTGTCTCAAAAAAAAAAAAAAAAAAAGAACAGTGGTTCACAAGGCTCTTCTCCAACTTGGAATTCAGGTCCCTAAATTGGAATCACCTTAGGTTTTTTTAAAGGTATAATTTGTATACAATAAAATGTACCCACTGTAAATAGCAGTGTGATATGTTTTAATAAATATATATACCCTTATAATTACCACTCAGTCACGATAAGGAACATTTCCCCAAAAGGCTTTAAAGTTTTTGTTTTTTGTTTTGTTTTTTTTTGAGTCAGAGTATCACTCTTGCCCTGGCTAGAGTGCTGTCGTGACAGCTCACAGTAACCCCTAACTCCTGGACTCAAGCAATAGTCCGTATATAAAAAAAAAAAGAAAGAAATCTATCTCTGGAAGGACCACAGGAAATAATCAAAACAGTTTTCTCCAAAGCCAAGTTACTGGGTTGCTGGGAGACTAAGATGTGAGAAGGACTCACAAAACCTACTGCCTCAGCATCCCGAGTAGCTGGGACTACAGGCACACACCACCATGCCTGGCTAATTTTTTCTATATATTTTTATTTGGCCAATTAATTTCTATTTTTAGTAGAGATGGGATCTTGCTCTTGCTCAGGCTGGTTTCAAACTCTTGACCTTGAGCTATCTGCCTACCTTGCCACCATGCCTGGCCAGCTTTAAAGATTTTTTAACTAGTTTTTTTATTTAAAAAAATATATGTACTTTGTAAAAATAAAATCCTACAATGAGGTTTACAATTTAAAAAATGTCAGTTCTTATTCTGGTATGGTGGTGTGCACCTAGAGTTCAGCTACTAATGAGGCTGAGGTGGGAGGATGGCTTAAACCCAGGAGTTTGAGTCCAGCCTGGGCAATATAGCAATATAAATAAGTGAATGAATATATGTATGTATTTATTCCTATCTCAGAGCCGAAGTCTTTCTTTCATAGTACTGTTTCCTTTGGGCTTTTGAAACCTACTTTACAGCAAGGGGGCAGACACAGCATGTAAAATGGAACATAATGCAAAAAGAGTAGAGTGTGAAAAGTAAGTCCTTCTCATATCTTAGTCTCCCAGCAACCCAGTAACTTGGCTTTGGAGAAAACTGCTTTTATTATTTCCTGTGGTTCTTTCAGAGATAGATTTATTTTTTTTTTATATACGGACTATTGCACATCACACTGTTGTGTATCCTATGCTCTCTCCTTAACGATAGATCTTGTTGATTATTTGCCCAGATATTTAAAAGTATACAGTGCAGAAATTGGTAGTTCCTCAAATAGTTAAGCATAGAATTACTCTGTGACCTGGCAATTCTGCTTCTAGGTAAAGGCACAAATTATCCAAAAGAATTGAAAACAAGTACTCAGATACTTGTATATATATGAATGTTCATAGTAGCACTATTCATAGTAGCCAAAATGTGGACGTAATCCAGATGTCTTATCAATGGAGGTTGATGTGGCATATAAATTATAACATGGTTGATCATGAAAATATGCTAAGAAGCTAGACATAAAAGGCCACATACTGACTTCATTTATATGAAAAACTGTGGAGTGGGTAAATCCATAGAAACAAAGCAAATTGTTGGCTGCCAGGTATCGGAGAAAGGGGGAACTGGGGACTGACTGCTTAATGAGTATGGAGTTTTCCTCTGGTGATGAAAATGTTTTGGAGTTAGGTAGAGTGGTTGTTCAACATTATCAATGTACTAAATACCACTGCATTGTGCACTTGAAAAAGGTTGATTTTGTGTTAAATGGATTTCACCTCTATTAAATAATTTAAATAATAGCTATTCAGGGCCCACCCTAAAGGGTTTCTTTCATTCTATAAATGGGTCCAGGTAAAATCCTCAAGTTTTTTTTTTTTTTTTTTTTTTTTTGAGACGTAGTCTCGCTTTGTTGCCCAGGCTAGAGTGAGTGCCGTGGCGTCAGCCTAGCTCACAGCAACCTCAAACTCCTGGGCTCAAGCGATCCTCCTGCCTCAGCCTCCCAAGTAGCTGGGACTACAGGCATTCGCCACCATGCCCGGCTAATTTTTTGTATATATTAGTTGGCCAATTAATTTCTTTCTATTTATAGTGGAGACGGGGTCTCGCTCTTGCTCAGGCTGGTTTTGAACTCCTGACCCCGAGCAATCCGCCCGCCTCGGCCTCCCAGAGAGCTAGGATTACAGGGTGAGCCACCGCGCCCGGCTAAGTTTTTCTTTTTTAAAAAGCAAGTTGTGGAACCTTGAGAGGGATAGCATCTGGGCCCTGCCTCAGAATGCAGGATGCCTGGCTTTATGTTTTCATTGGTGAAACACCCTAACAGGCCATTAGGTAGCAGGTAGGCCAAGTCTTGGGGGCAATATAAGTGGGGAATTAGGCTACACTAAGTCAAATCCTGATACTGGGCATCCATTTAAGGTTAACCTTGGAATATTTACATTTTGAGGTAGGTGATTTGGTGCTCTTATTTAGGAAACTTCAAAGTATATTACCTCAGGGAGTGTTCCTTGCCTCCCTTTCTCCAAAGAACCTAAGTTTGAAGTCATTTTCCTTTGACGGTAAATTGGAGGTTTTCTTCATTCTCCTGCCTTCATCCTCCTTGTGCCTTAGGCCTTCTGCTCTTTTTTTTTTTTTTTTTTTTTTTTTTTTTTGAGACAGAGTCTCACTTTGTTGCCCAGGCTAGAGTGAGTGCTGTGACGTCAGCCTAGCTCACAGCAATCTCAAACTCCTGGGCTCAAGCAATGCTTCTGCCTCAGCCTCTCGAGTAGCTGGGACTACAGGCATGCACCACCTGGCTAATTTTTTCTATATATATATATTAGTTGACCAATTAATTTGTTTCTATTTGTAGTGGAGAAGGGGTCTCAGACGCTCTTGCTCAGTCTGGTTTCAAACTCCTGACCTGGAGCAATCCGCCCACCTCGGCCTCCCAGAGTGCTAGGATTACAGGTGTGAGCCACTGCGCCCGGCCCCCAAGGGCTCTTAATGCTATAGAAAGGAAAGCTCTTGAACTGACATCTACCCTTGGCAACTGCTTGATCAAGATGGCCAAATAATAACAGTACAAGTTGAGCATCCAAAATCTAAAATGCTCTAAAACAGGGATCCTCAAACTTTTTAAACAGGGGCCAGTTCACTGAACCTCAGACCGTTGGAAGGCTAGACTGTAGTTTTAAAAAACTGTGAACAAATTCCTTGCACACTGTGCACATACCTTACTTTGAAGTAAAAAAAACAAATGGGCAAAAACACCCGCATGTGACCCACGGGCCTTAGTTTGAGGATGCCTGCTCTAAAATCTGAACTTTTTGAGCACTCACATGATGCTCAAAGGAAATGCTCAGTGGAGGATTTCACATTTCAAATTTTCAAAGTTGAGATACTAAACCATTAAGTATAATGCAGCTATTCCAAACTCCAAAGAAAATTCAAAATCCAAAACACTTCTGGGCACAAGCATTTTGGATAAGGGGTACTCAACCTGTACTAGGCATAAGCTTATTTCATATAGAGGGGGAGATGGTAGGTTGGGCCATTTTGCCAGGAATTTCCCCTTGCCAGGGATTTCCCCTTGTTTATTTCTCCAAACAAAATTAATAGCATAATGGGGGTTTTTTTGTTTGTTTTTGGAGACGGTCCAGCGCTGTTGCCCTGGCACTCTAGACATTGGCGTCAGCCTAGCTCACAGCAACCTCAAATTCCTGGACTTAAGCAATCTTCCTGCCTCAGTCTCCCAAGTTCCTGGGACTATAGGTGCTCACCACCATACCCTGCTAGTCTTTTCTATTTTTGGTGGAAATGGGGTCTCAGTCTCACTCAGGCTGGTCTGGAACTCCTGACCTCAAGCCATCCTCCCACCGCTGCCTTCCAGAGTTCTGAGATTATAGGCCCTGCCAATTTTTTGTTTTCAATTTCAGTTTCCAAATATTTAATGGTGTTTACTGTGTGTTACGCACAGTCCCAGGTGTGGGTGAACTTGGAGTTAATAGGACATGTTTCTACCAATTGCACTGAAACAGTTTTTTTTTGTTTTTTTTTTTTTGAGACATAGTCTTACTCTATTCCCCTGGCTAGAGTGCTGTGGCATCAGCCTAGCTCACAGCAACCTCAAACTCCTGGGCTCAAGCGATCCTCCTGCCTCAGCCTCCCAAGTAGCTGGGATTATAGGCATGCGCCACCATGTCTGACTAATTTTTTCTATATATTTTTAGTTGGCCAATTAATTTCTTTCTCTTTTTAGTAGGGATGGGGTCTCGCTCTTGCTGAGACTGGTTTTGAACTCCTGACCTTGAGCAGTCCTCCCGCCTCAATATCCCAGAGTGGTGGAATTACAGGCATGAGCCACTGCGCCTGGCTGAAAGAATTTTAGTATAGAAATTTTCTTCCTCTGACTTAATGAAACAATATATATTCTGTTCATTTTAGATGTTTACTTATTTCCTTCACCAAAGGAGGAAAACAGAGGAATGGAGGGTATTGGAGAATGGGGGAAGCTTGTGAAAAGTTTATACTTCTTTCAACCAGGTTTATTGTTTGAACAAAATCTTGTTCCAGTTTGGTTCCTTTTAGGCTGTTTGGAAAAAAGGCTTTATTTTGACTTTTATTTTTGGTTTTATAGATCTGATAGCTTTGCCTCAAGAGGATGCATTGTAGTAGGGCATTCTTTGAGTTTTTATGAGATTTATGCATGTTTAGGTTGGGGTGGGGATAACCCCTGTAGAAAAATTTTGATTGTGAACCACTGAAATAGTATCATTCTGTTCTAAAAATTTGATGCTTGCCTCTTTAACCTTTAAAACTTGTTTTATTACTTTAGTGGATGTTGTTTTCTCTGTCTTACAGTGTCTGGGCCCTGAGCTTCCTTGTGGAATGATGGACTGGTTTTTCCTCCTAAAGGAAATCCCCTCCCTCCCCCACAGACAGTCTCACTCTGTTGCCCTGGCTAGAGTGCTATGGCGTTAGCCTAGCTCACAGCAACCTCAAACTCCTGGGCTAAAGGGATCCTCCTGCCTCAGCCTCCAAAGTATGCACCACCATGCCCGGCTAATTTTTTCTATATATTTTTAGTTGATCAATTAATTTCTTTCTATTTTTAGTAGAGACAGGGTCTCGCTCTTGCTCAGGCTGGTCTCGAACTCCTGACATTGAGCAATCCTCCTGCTTCAGCCTCCCAGAGTGCTAGGATGCCAGTGTGAGCCACCACACTGGCCACCCCCAAAGGATTTTTGAGTTCTACCCTTGGGTCTTACTGTCCTGCTTTAGGACTCTGTTCTGCCCTAAATAGCACCCCCTTGTACCTCTGTTTTACATTTCTGAACCTGACTTTTTTTTGAGACAGGGTTTTGCTCCATCACGTGGGTTAGAGTGCAGTGGTGGAATCATAGCTTACTGCAACCTCAAATTCCTGGACTCAGGCTATCCTCCTGCCTCAACCTCCCAAGTAGTTGGGACTACAGATGTGTGCCACCATACCCGGCCAATTTTTCTAGAGATGGGGTTTTGCTCTTGTTCAGGCTGGTCTCAAACTCCTCGCTTCAAGCACGCCTGGCTGAGTCTGATTTTTATAGGGTTTTCTTTCTTTTTTTTTTTTTTTTTTGAGACAGAGTCTCACTCTATTACCTAGGCTAGAGTGAGTGCCGTGGCATCAGCCTAGCTCACAGCAACCTCAATCTCCTGGGCTCAAGCAATCCTCCTGCCTCAGCCTCCTCAGTAGCTGGGACTATAGGCATGCGCCACTATGCCTGGCTAATTTTTTTTTTCTATATATATTAGTTGGCCAATTAATTTGTTTCTATTTGTAGTAGAGACAGGGTCTCGCTCTTGCTCAGGCTAGTTTCGAACTCCTGACCTTGAGCAGTCGGCCCACCTCGGCCTCCCAGAGTGCTAGGATTACAGGCATGAGCCACCGTGCCCGGCCTTTTATAGGGTTTTCTATATTCTACATTCTCGTCACAGGCTACACCTCTTTTTCGCCCAAGTATGCATTTTTCTAAAATGCTGTGAACTCAGCTACTGTCCAATTAGACTTAGAGAGTTGTCTAAAATAAGAGCACATAATTTCAGAGGGAGGAACTATGTTTTAGCACTTTCTGTTACAGATACTTGAAACTTCTGATTATATGTGGAATTTCTATAATTCTATGAGTTCTTGAACGACTAAAACAAAGTATTCTAAGTGGTAGAATACTGTGTATAGCTGATCTCGTTGTATCCCTTTTTTTTTAATCTTTGTGCCACAGATTGCTTATATAATGTTTCTTTGCTTCTCGAAATTTGTTTTTTCATTGATTTATTTGAGCATGTATGTGCTTGTGCTTTATTGACATTGGTGAATAAGACAAATTCTTAAATTAATGGAGTTTGGTAGGAAGAAACATTGGAGGAAAATGATGAGTGAGGCATAGGGAAATGAGAGGTGCTAGGAGAGCACCTAAGGGTGGACCCATTTAAATTGGTGCTAAGTCTGGGTATGGTGGCTCATATTTAATAATCCCAGTACTTTGGAAGGCTGAGGTGGAAGGATCACTTGAGGCCAGGAGTTTTAAGATAAGCAAGAACAACATGAGACCCCATGTCTACAAAAAGTAAAAAGGAAAAAATTAGCTGGGCTGAGGCAGGAGGAGGATGGCTTGAGCCCAGGGGTTTGAGGTTGCAATGAGCTATGATATTATGATGCCACTGTACTTAAGCTTGGGTAACTGAGCAACACCCTGTCTCAAAAAAATATGAATAAATAAATGGGGAGCTCAGGCTGGGCGTGGTGGCACACACCTATAATCCTAGCACTCTGGGAGGCCAGGCAGGAGGATCGCTCAAGGTTAGGAGTTTGAGACCAGCCTGAACAAGAGTGAGACCCCGTCTCTACTAAAAATAGAAAGAAATTAATTGGCCAACTAAAAATATATAGAAAAATTAGCTGGGCATGGTGGCAGGTGCCTGTAGTCCCAGCTAATTTGGAGGCCAAGGCAGAAAGATGGCTTGAGCCCAGGACTTTGAGGTTGCTGTGAGCTAGGTTGATGCCATGGCACTCTAGCCAGGGCAACAGAGTGAGAATGTCTCAAAAAAAAGAAATTAAAAACATGTATAAAGTATGAATTGAACTATATAATTCAGGTGTATGAATATCAACAAGTATTGTGAACTCAGTAACTTCTGTGTCCTCTGTGTTTACTGTTAATTATTTTCTTTTTAAATGTTTTGTTTTATTCTGATTTATTTCAGACCCCTCTTGGAAAGTCAGATTATCTTTTGCATTTTCTTTTTGGTGTCTTTAGTATTCTATATGTTTAAAGTAATGAATGCAGTAAAAAAGTGAAAATTAAGTCATGTCTAAAGCTATGCTGTGTAGATTTTTATTTCTTGGGTGATTGAGAAATGGTAGAAAGCTAGCTGTAATCATCACTGTCCTTTGAAGAATTATGAGGTGGAGTTACAATTATCTTAAGTATGATTGAATTAGTCTCTTTTTTTTGAGACAGAGTCTCGCTTTATTGCCCAGGCTAGAGTGAGTGCCATGGGTTCAGCCTAGCTCACAGCAACCTCAAACTCCTGGGCTCAAGCCATCCTTCTGCCTCAGCCTCCCAAGTAGCTGGAACTACAGTCATGTGCCACCATGCCCGGCCAATTTTTCTATATCTATTAGTTGGTCAATTAATTTCTTTCTATTTATAGTAGAGACGGGTCTTGCTCTTGCTCAGGCTGGTTTCGAACTCCTGACCTAGAGCAATCCGCCCGCCTCGGCCTCCCAGAGTGCTAGGAATACAGGTGCAAGCCACCACATCTGGCCTGAATTAGTCGTTTTTTAAGGCCATGATTATTTTATCTGCATGGAAATTTATTCATTATCTTTCCAAAATATTGTAAAAATCTTGATCCAGCAGAAGCAGCATAGTTATTTACTCAGTTGGATTATTTCTACTTGTTTCTTGGCTAGAAAACTGTTTTGTGCCTATTTGTAATGATTGTTTGGCTAATAATTGTCTTTATGATACATTCATTTTAACCTGGTAGCCACACCTCAAACATCTTCAGTGGCTTCTTATATGCCATTAAAAGGTAAAAATTGTGCACAGAGGCAGATTTGATATGAGTGTAAGAAAATAAGTATTGTAAAATGTAGTTCATAAACAAGCTAACAAAATTATTTAGCTAATTTAGGTTGTAGAATTCAAATGTTTGTCAGCTCTGCACGTTAGCTTAAACATAGGCCACATCCAACCCCCAATACACCTCTCTAATTGTAAAGCTGACTTTCTTTTAATTTCTCTTGGGAAATATTAGGAGGGGCTCAGTCGTCTTCTCTAAGTAGCATGGTTGGTTATCAGTCATGGAAAAATCAGACTTGGGGGCACTGGTAAAGGTGTTTAAAAAGTATTGAGAGGGATGTGATTGTGTGTGTAAAAGATTGTCATTAAGGATTTTTATAACTGCAATTCAGAGAATTCTGAAAACCACACACTCATTTGATGGCAAAATTTGAACTGATGAAAGGTTGTTTAGTTTTTACCATACTTACTGTGATTACTCATTTATTTTACTGAAGAACTATTAACCCTCTGGTCCTTTTACATAATATTTGGCATTTGTACCATATTACCTTTCTAAAATCTGAAAAAATTCTGAATTTCTAACATCTGACCCCAAGGCTTTTAGATGAATTACAGGCCTATAGTTCTGTGCAGTAGGAGGTAAGCTGAGTGTTTTTTTATAGAAAAGAAGCGATTGAGAAGAGGTATGGATAGAATATGCACTTTTTAAAAAATAATTATTTGCTGGAAAAGTAAAAATTTCATTTTAGGGAAAACACCATTGTCTTCAAATTCGGCTATATTATAAACTGTTCTTCAAGTTGTGGACAGTTGGAATTTGAAGGAGGGGTTTACCTTTCATTCAAAATAAGCCCTAAATAATGAGGACAAACATTTAATGAATACTTAACACTCTATTCTTTTCTTCTAATCTTTTTTTTTTTCTAATCTTTTTTTGTATAATATTTTGCTTAATTTCTATGCCAACCCTATTTAGAAAGTTCCATTATTGCCAGTTGACAAATAAGGAAACTAGTAGTAAAAAGGGCCAAAGTAAATGATAGCATAGGTGATTTACTCTCAGGTAGTGTGGCTGGTTAACCATGATGGTAAACTGCCTGCTTTTTTACTCTATTGCTGCCTATAACTAAACTTAATTTCTAGTAGAACCTTTTACTTTGGCTGGTCTACGTGGGACCTATCTATGTAATGAATATTTCTGATTTTCTTGAGTTCCTGTGGTAGATGCCATATATTCATGAGACACATGTGCAGGGTGGGACTCAGATTTTGAAACTCGCATGTAATACTTGGTTGAATAAGTTTGGTGGTGTTTTGGATAGTGGTTTGGGGGGTGGATCAGAATTACCTGGAACTCTTTTTATTATTATTGTTGTTGTTGTTATTTTTTGAGACAAATTCTCACTCTTGCCCGGGCTAGAGTGCCGTGGCGTCAGCCTCGCTCACAGCAACCTCAAACTCCAGGGCTCAAGTGATCCTCCTGCGTCAGCCTCCCAAGTAGCTGGGACCACAGGCAAGCGCTACCATGGCAGACTGTTTTTTCTATTTTTGGTAGAGACAGAGTCTCGCTCTTGCTTAGGCTGGTCTCAAACTCCTGAGCTCAAACGATCCACCTGCCTCGGCCACCCAGAGTGCTAGGATGAAAGACGTGAGCCACCATGCCTGGCCTACCTGGAACTTTTTTAGAACTTGTGTCTTCTGGCACCTTCCAGAATTTGTGGATAGGTAGGGGTTGGAGTGCTTGTGATTATACCTTCCTCCAACTACAGTGAGTAATCATGATTACTACAAGGTAAGATATAATGATTTACCTTGTAATTTTAAGATAGTTGATGCACAATTTCCAGGCCTTTTCTCTTCTGTTCAGGAACTCTTAGTAGAATGCAAGAAAGGATTGCCACAGGAAAAATAATTACTTGCTAGGGAATAGTTTTATTTTAGAAAAAAAACCACAATATTCAGGGTAACCTTGAATCTGCTCTCATTTATGGAAAACATTAGTTATTTCCAATCTTTAGTACTTTAGCTGTTAGTAACAAATTATTTTTGATCCACCATAATGAATATCTTCATCATGGTAGAAAACCGCTCTCAAGGAATATTCCAGGCTGAGCACGGTGGCTCATACCTGCAATTTTAGCTCTTTGGGAGGCGGAGGTGGAAGGATCGCCTGAGACTAGCCTGAGCAACATAGTGAGACCCTGTCTCTACAAAAAAAAAAAATAAAGAAAAAGATATCTGGGCATGGTGGCATGCACCTGTAGTCCCACCTACTTGGGTGGCTGAGAAAGGAGGATCACTTGAGCCCAGGAGTTTGAGGTTGCAGTGAGCTATTACCATGCCACTGCACTCTAGACAAGGCAACAGAGCAAGACCTCATCTCAAAAAAAGAAAAAAGAGTTAGTTCCAGAGTACTAGTCTTCTCAAGGCTTTTTGTCCTATCTAAGATGATAAGATAGATATTAGGTCTTCCCCCTATCCCATGTTTTTGTTTTATATATGAATTTAGGGACTACAGAGTTTTATATAACATGGGTTGTTACTTGCAGTTCTTATTTGGAAAGAAGTAACTTCCTACTTAAATAATGAGACTTAAGGCTAATTCAAAAAATAAGGGAAGTAAGTTAGAGGAAGTAAATTTGAAGGCCAGGGTCTAATCTTAGTAATTTGGGCTTTTGAAAGTTTCCTTTTCAAAAGTTAGAAGATTAACTCTTTCATATAGGAAAACATTATAATCCATTAATTTAGGAAGGCTGTTTCTTATCCTTAATTTTTTTTTTTTTTTTTAGACAAAGTCTCCCTCTGTTGTCGGGCTAGAGTGCCATGGCGTTAGCCTAGCTCACAGCAATGTGCTACCATGCCTGGCTAATTTTTATGTGTATATATACATAATAAATATACATAAATATTATGTATATATTTTTTTAGTTGTCCAGCTAATTTTTTTCTTTTTGGTAGAGATGGTATCTCACTCTTGCTCAGGCTGGTGTCGATCAAACTCCTGAGCGCAATCTGCCCACCTCGGCCTCCCAGAGTGTTAGGATCATAGGCATGAGCCACTGCGCCTGGCCCTTAATTCATTTTTTTAACAAAATTTTCACATTCTCACTTCACAGAATATCTTTGAATCAGTGAAAACATACTTCTATTCAGTGCTATTTTTCACCCTGCTAGGCAGTGTAAGGAATATAGAAATGAAGATGTGTTGGCCGGGCACGGTGGCTCACGCCTGTAATCCTAGCACTCTAGGAGGCAGGTGGATCGCTCAAGGTCAGGAGTTCAAAACCTGAGTGAGACCCCACCTCTACTAAAAATATAAAGAAACTAATTGACCAACTAAAAAATATATATATACAAAAAATTAGCCGGGCATGGTGGCGCATGCCTATAGTCCCAGCTACTCGGGAGGCTGAGGCAATAGGATCACTTGAGCCCAGGAGTTTGAGGTTGCTGTGAGCTAGGCTGACACCACGGCACTCACTCTAGCCTGAGCAAGTGAGACTCTCTCAAAGAAAAAGAAATGAAGATGTGGTCCTTCGTACTAGTGGTTACAGATAATAGTACCCAAGGGTTAAGCACTAGCTAGTACATGCTAGGAATTTTTTATTCTAAGTGCTTTCCTGGATTAACTCATTTAATAATTAGCATTTTATTGTGAGTGTAGGGACCATTTTCCCCTGTTGGTACAAATGAGGAAGTGGAGGCACAGAGAGGTTAAGTAATTTGCTCCAAGTTTCACAGCTGCTTTTTTTTTTTTTTTTTTTTTTTTTGAGACAGAGTTTCGCTTTGTTGTCCAGGCTGGTTTTGAACTCCTGACCTTGAGCAATCCGCCCGCCTCGGCCTCCCATACAGCTGCTTTGAATCCAGTCACCTGGCTCCAAAGCCTTCTCTTTACCAGAACAGAGCGTCAAGTGATTTAAACTTACCTAGTCATTTTAGAAATAGCTCTGGGTATACTAAATGCTGTTGGAGTTCACGGATGAAGAAGAATTTACAGTGGATTGTACCCTCATAATATGCTGAAATTAAAAAAAAAAGAAAGAAAAAAGTTTGTAGTGAAATAATCAGGGAGGTCTCTGTGGGGAGGGTATAACACTTGGCCTTAAATAAGGTAGAGAGGAGTGTTAGGAGTAGTGGGAATCAGCCCTTGACTTGAACACTGTTGTTTTTCTATTTCCTTGTAGGGAAGAGAGGGGATAGCCAGTGTTGGTTGGACTGGAAAAACATGGGGGAGAAAGGGCAGTATGCTTGTTTAGTCTCAGGAGGTCAGATCCCAAGAAGATCTTTGCAACATACTGCTTTGTTTCTTCCTCCTTTCACCTAATATACTATATACATCTTTCCAAGTCTATACATTTTAAAATGTATTTATCTTTTTTATATATATATATTTTTTCAGCATATTATTGGGGTACAGATTTTAAAGTTTCAATAAATTCCCTTTCCCCCCTCCCCTGTTTATCTTTTTTATAAACAATAGTTTCATTTGGTAAATTCAAACAGTGCAAAAGGATATATGGTCCCTAGAGTTTCTTGTGTATTCTTCCAGAGATAGTCTGTGCATATACCAGTGTTCATCATTATTCAGTGACTATTGTGCACCTGTACCAAGCCCTGTTCTGTATATCTATACATCTCACCATTCATTGTACAATGGTATGACAGTGTATGACATACTTGGTACCTCACTCTTCATTTAATCTTACCTTAGAGATCGTTCATTAACACAAATCTTTTTTTATGATTATATAATAAACTGTTGTATGGATGTATCATAAGATACTTAACCAGTCTTCAAAAGGAACATGTAGGTTGTTTCCAGTCTTTGGCTATTATAAATACTGCTAAAATGAGCATTCTTGTACGTAAATGTTTGCATCCCTGTGACTATATAGGATCAATTTTTTTTTTCCTTTTTTGGAGATAGAGTCTCACTCTGTTGCCCAGGTTAAAGTGCCATGGCATCAGCCTAGCTCACAGCAACCTCAAACTCCTGGGCTTAAGTGATCCTTCTGCCTCAGCCTCCCGAGCAGCTGGGACTACAGGCCTGTGCCACCATGCCCGGCTAATTTTTTTTTTATAGATATGTTTAGTTGTCCAGCTAATTTCTTTCTGTTTTTAGTAGAGATGGGGTCTCGCTCTTGCTCAGTCTGGTTTTGAACTGACCTCGAGCGATCTGCCCGCCTCGGCTTCTCAGAGTGCTAGGATTACAGGCCACCATGCCCGGCCAGTATATGTAGTTTTAATTCTGATAAATGTTGCCAGTGGCTCTACAAAGAAGTTGGTCCCTTCTTTGTTCTTTTTCTGGCTTAATCCCTTTAATACTCAGACACTAAAGTTCTTCAGCCCCACTGGGGCTTAAAATCCATAGATCCTACACTTATTCACTTCCCCATACCTCTTTAGTTCATCACTGTAATTAACCCCTTGTATATATGCTCGATTCCCTTTCCCCTTTCTCATTTTATCTGGCAAAAAACCTCAGCCCTGGTTAAATCCAACACTTCGCGTATTCTGCTCCTGTAGCTAGAAAAGGAAAAAATACAGACTTTTCTCATTTTGAATTTTGAATTTAAGACCCCTATCCTCAAAGGTGGCCTTTAGCACTGCCTGAATTTCTTAGTCTGTTTATTCGCCTGCTTTTAGGACAATAAAGCACCACCTCTTTTAACTCAAACTGCCTGTTCCCCTTGCCAGCCTATCAACTGTGGTAATCTTGCTTCTTATTTAATGGAGAAAATGGAAGCAAAGGAAGAATGTACCACTACATCTACTCCCTCATCTACATTTTGTCTGTTATGGTCTGCCACCTCCTCTCAGTGTAAAGCAGTCCTTTGGGAGTTCATTGTCGTATCCAGAGTCAGCCCTTACACTTTCATGCTGAATCCCATTCCCCTCTAATTTCAAAATGTTGCGGTAGCAGTTATCTCCTCTACTGCATCATCTTCTGTGTACAGACCGTTAGCCAGACCTTAATGACCCTACCTAGCTGCAGTAGATGCTGGAAAGTGGCTTTATTACTAGAAGCCACATGACCAGGAAGGGGAAAGATGGATGTTGAGGCAAACAGCAGACAGTCTTTGCCACACCTTCCAGGCTTTTTTTTTTAACCAAGTTATTTTGGTAACAGTTTTATTGAGACATAATTCATATATCACACAGTTCATTCATTTGAAATAGTTCAGTGAGTTTTAATATATTCACAGAGTGTGCATCCATCACTATAGTCAATTTTAAAACATTTTCATCACCCCAGAAAGGAAACCTATACTCTTCATCTGTGCTCTCCAATCTCCCCATCACTATCCCCAGTCTTAGACAATCACTAATCCATAGATTTGCTTATTCTGGACATACCATATAAATGGAATATGAACTCTTGGTGCCCTTCCTTTGTCTCTCACTTTGCTGTGACAGTGGGTCCACTTGTCATCTGTGGCATATGTACCAAGCTCTATAAACTGTATCTTGCCTTTGCTCTATAATCCTATCTTTCTCTGCTCAATAAACCTCATTTTTGTGCTTGCCTAAAAAGAATAATATCATGTAGCTGACAAGCCTGAAAAAAAAAAGAAAAGAAAAAAATTAAAAAAGAAAACAAAAAGAATAATGAATAAAAATGAATAAATTGAACATGAGCATTTTGTGTAATATTTTATACAATATAATATTTTGTGTGTTTTTTGTGACAGTCTTTTTTCACTTACATGTTTTAAGGTTCATCCGTGTTGTAACATATTTTCTGACTTATTGAAAGAGGTTTTTTTTTTTTTTTTTTGAGACATAATCTCACTCTGTTGACCCGGCTAGAGTGCCATGGCATTAGCCTAGCTCACAGCAACCTCAAACTCCTGGGCTCAAGTGATCCTACTGCCTCAGCCTCCTGAGTAGCTGGGACAATAGGCATCCGGCACCTTGCCCAGCTAATTTTTTCTATATATATTAGTTGACCAATTAATTTATTTCTATTTATAGTAGAGACGGGGTCTTGCTCAGGCTGGCTTCGAACTCCTGACCTGGAGCAATCAGCCCGCCTGGGCCTCCCAGAGTGCTAGGATTACAGGCGTGAGCGACGGTGCCCGGCCCTGAAAGAGGTTTTTATACCGCACCTATTTCTGTGCCCACATTTTCTCAATCCACTGCAATCTACTCCTCCCATGGCCAATTGAAAAGATTTTCTCCTGCTGTTGGAGACCTGTGTCCTTTTTGCTAGCATGTAGTCTGGACCTTTCCTTCATAATACTGTCTTCCTTTTTCTTGGTGTTGGTTCTCATCATAACTTTCATGTTGCTAACAGTATCTATGGCTAGATCAGTGTGCCTCCCCATTCCACACACTTTAAACGTATGTTGTTTTTACCTGTCATAACAGCTTACTTGGGCACTAATCTTTTTCAGTGGATTGGGCGTAAATGTGTGTGGAGTTTGGAAAAAGCCTCCTTAGATTGTGCTCATTCTACCTTCTCTTCCATTAGGCTTTTATGTATTCTGGGCACCCTCATGCATTTACCATGGTCTTCTCATTCCCACCCATTTCACCACCCGGTCATTTTTCATGCTGCTGCCAAAGCTCCCTTCATAAATCACAGATCTGATCGTTCCAGTCCAGTGTCTTTCTCTTCCTTACAGAAAGGAATTCAGGTTGCTATGCATGACATTCCAGATCCTCCAGCTTCAGTTTATCATGATCTTTCCAGCCTCATTTTTTAAAGTCTCCCCTCTAAATTCTTATATTTAAGGTCATTGAGGTCATTTGCTCATGCTGGTCCCTCACCTTAGAAAGTATTCCTGGGGTCCTGGGGGGGGGGGGCAGTATTCCTGAGCCACAGTTCCTCTTTTCTAGCCTCTTCCAGGGGACTTTGTCCTCATTCTTTAAGGTCCAAGTGAGATGTCACCTTCTCTGAAGCCCTCTGGCAGAATCACTCAATTTTTCTCTCTATTCATACCAAAGTGGATAAGTTGTTATTTTTTTTTTATATCCCGTAATTTTTGTGGTGGTGGGTTTTTTGGTTTTTGTTTGTTTGTTTTGAGACAGGGCCTTGCTATGTTGCCCAGACTGGCCTCAAACTCCTGGGCTCAAGCGATCCTCTCACCTCCAGCCTCTGCAGTAGGAAGGACTATAGGCACATGTACCAGCATACCTAGCCTAAACTTTTGTTAGAGCACTTAATTACATTGAGTTGTTTTCCTTAAGAATGTCTTCCAGATAAGGCTGCATCTCTAGCACCTAGATCAGGGAATAGCCCATAGAAGACCTGTAGTTTGTGTGAGGCTGGTCAAGTGCAAAGGAGCTAAGAATTGAGACAAGGAGCTGGCTCAGAGACATGCTCCTGTAGTACCACCTACTCCTGAGGCTGAGGTGGGAGACCTTTCTCTTAAGAAAAGGAAAAAAAAAAGAATTGAGACAAGGCCATTGGGCCTTCTGGGGAGGAGACTACCATTACAGTACAGTGGTGGGTGGAAGAATGAATGACTGGGAAGGAAGTATGAAGGATAGATGAGAGTGCTTATTAGAATTTTTTATTTTATTTTATTTATTTATTTTTATTTTTTTTGAGACAGAGTCTCACTCAGTAGCCCAGGCTAGAGTGCCGTGGCGTCAGCCTAGCTCACAGCAACCTCAAACTCCTGGGCTCAAGCGATCCTCCTGCCTCAGCCTCCCAAGTAGCTGGGACTACAGGCATGTGCCACCATGCCCAGCTAATTTTTTCTGTATATATTTTTAGTTGACCAATTAATTTCTTTCTATTTTTAGTAGAGACGGGGGTCTCCCTCTTGCTCAGGCTGGTCTCAAACTCCTGACCTTGAGTGATCTACCTGCCTCAGCCTCCCAGAGTGCTAGGATTACAGGTGTGAGCCAAAGACCTGATGTTGGCATGGTGAACATTTTCTAGAAAAATCTACAATGTGAAATTATGGGTTTGTCGTTTTTGGCAGATCCTTATAGCGTTGAATAAGAATTCTCTCTCTGCCAAACAGCCATGGGAGAGAATTGTTTAGAGTAGACTTTCTTTTTTTTTTTTTTTTTTTTTTTTTTTTTTTTTTTTTTTTTTTTTTTTTTTTTTTTTTTTTTTTGAGACAGAGTCTCACTTTGTTGCCTAGGCTAGAGTGAGTGCCGTGGCGTCAGCCTAGCTCACAGCAACCTCAGACTCCTGGGCTCAAGCGATCCTTCTGTCTCAGCCTCCCAAGTAGCTGGGACTACAGGCATGCGCCACCATGCCCGGCTAATTTTTTCTATATATATTAGTTGGCCAATTAGTTTCTTTCTATTTATAGTAGAGACGGGGTCTCGCTCTTGCTCAGGCTGGTTTTGAACTCCCGACCTCGAGCAATCCGCCCGCCTTGGCCTCCCAGAGAGCTAGGATTACAGGCGTGAGCCACCGCGCCCGGCCAAGAGTAGACTTTCTGTGATGATCAACATGCACTATACTGCACTATCCAATGCCATAGCTGTCAGCCACCATGTGGCCATTGACCATTTAAATACAGCTAGTGTGAGAAAAGAACTGAATTTTTAAATTTTAATTAAAATAATAATAATGACTAGAGGCTACCATGTTGGTGCTAAAGCAGTGACAGTATCAGTTTTGGGATTGAATGCAGCCCAAACATTCTGTCCCTTGTGTTCACACTTTAAGCAGTGACTCTGCTCTGAGTGTATTTTTTTACTTTTTCTATTCTAATTTATACTTATCGTTGAAGTCTTTGGCTTCCTTCCTGCTTACGAATAAATTAGTTACGAGGGAAGTCTTATTTAAGAGGTTATTGAGGAGAGCTTCATATGCACCTCTTTTGAAAGCTGGATTTGAGGTTAAATTTTATTTCTATATATATCAGTCACTGGGAAATTATACAGTGGCTTCAGTTCATTCATTCAGCAAACACACGTGGAAAACCTATTGCTGTCTGGTACTACTTACTTAGCATTGGCGATATAAAGATGAGTTTAGTTGAGAGAGTCCTGTTTAGATAAGAATAATGGAGTGGTGAAAGGATGTTCACAAAGGAGGGGAGGGGAAGGGAAATTAATAGAAGAGGCAGCAGAGATCAGGGAAAATTTTATGGAAGAAGTGACATTCCATCGCCTTTTTTTTTTTTTTTTTTTTTTTTTTTGAGACAGAGTCTCACTTTGTTGCCCAGGCTAGAGTGAGTGCCATGGCGTCAGCCTAGCTCACAGCAACCTCAAACTCCTGGGTTCAAGCAATCCTTCTGCTTCAGCCTCCCGAGTAGCTAGGACTACAGGCATGTGCCACCATGCCCGGCTAATTTTTTGTATATATACTTTTAGTTCGTCAATTAAGACGGGGTCTTGCTCAGGCTGGTTTCGAACTCCTGACCTCGAGCAGTCTGCTGGCCTCGGCCTCCCAGAGTGCTGGGATTACAGGCGTGAGCCACTGCGCCCAGCCAACACTTCATCATCTTGAAAGGAAAATATCTTCCAAATAGAAGAGAGATGTGGAAGGAAGGAAGATATGTCTAGGAACAAACATGCTATTATTTTTTAAAAAACCGTTGTGGTGCCAGTAGAAATGAAACAGTTCTGTCAGGGAATTGGGCCCTTTAGATAAGATTACCTGGAGTCCTGGAAATGACTTAATTTCCAAGTACTGAGTTGGAAAACATTGCTTCTGCAGTGCAGTGTAGTTTTTGAAACCCAGATGGTGTTAATTTGTTGGATGGCTTTGTGATTCAGGCTTAAATTTTTGAACGTTCTTTGATTATTGAATGGATTTTTCTGTCCCACCATCCTTCTTACTTAACTAGTTCTGGTTTATTGCATTAGCTTATTGCTTAGGAAAGCCAACTTTGAAGGCAGTAATGCACAGTTATTAATGGTTAATGTATATAAACATAGTACATGCTTGATAAATTTTGTATTGGAAATGTCTGAAATCCTGTGGGTGCCTAAGTTTAAGCAGCTTTCTGTTTGTCTTTACTTTGTTGAACTGTTAGGTGACTTTCTCATTCTTCATTAAGGAAATTTTTAACTTTGACTCCCTATTTTCCCCTTTGGTTAAAAAAAAAATTTTTTTTTTTTTTTTTTGACAGTCTCACTCTGTTGTGGTTAAATAACCATGACTCCTTTTAACCTTTTTTTTTTTTTTTTGAGACAGAGTTTCACTATGTTGCCCAGGCTAGAGTGAGTGCCCTGGCGTCAGCCTAGCTCACAGCAACCTCAAACTCCTGGGCTCAACTGCCTCAGCCTCCTGAGTAGCTGCCTCAGCCTCCTGAGTAGCTGGGACTACAGGCATGCACCACCATGCCCGGCTAATTTTTTTTTCTATATATATTAGTTGGCCAATTAGTTTCTTTCTATTTATAGTGGAGACGGGGTCTCGCTCTTGCTCAGGCTGGTTTCGAACTCCCGACCTTGAGCAATCCGCCCGCCTCGGCCTCCCGGAGAGCTAGGATTACAGGCGTGAGCCGCCCGGCTGAGACTCTGTCTTAAAAAAAAAATACCAGCCTGAGAAAGAGCGAGACCCCATCTCTACTAAAAATAGAAAGAAATTAATTGGCCAACTAATATATATAGAAAAAATTAGCCGGGCATGGTGACGCATGCCTGTAGTCCCAGCTACTCGGGAGGCTGAGGCAGGAGGATCACTTGAGCCCAGGAGTTTGACGTTGCTGTGAGCTAGGCTGATGCCATGGTACTCACTCTAGCCTGAGCAACAAAGGGAGACTCAAAAAAAAAAAATTAAATTAAAAAAATTTTTTTTAAA
Organism: Microcebus murinus; assembly: GCF_040939455.1. Taxonomy (NCBI): domain Eukaryota; kingdom Metazoa; phylum Chordata; class Mammalia; order Primates; family Cheirogaleidae; genus Microcebus; species Microcebus murinus. The sequence goes on along the minus strand of NC_134104.1, from coordinate 154,819,348 downwards.
GATAGGGTATCTCTGTGTTGCCCAGGCTGGTTTTGGAACTCCCGCCCTCAAACCAATCCTCCTGCCTCAATATCCAGAGTAGTTGGGATGACAGGCCTACAGGTGCAAGCCTACCAGTTTGCCACCACACCTAGCTTTTGTTACATCTTCATTTTCTTGTTACTTGTTCACTGGTTCAAGCTGACTAGTATTTTAGGTAAGATCTGGGCTAAATCCTGACGTGGACTGTCAAGCTGATAGCCTCTTACAGACTCTGGACATTATAGGTGGACATGCACTTGCCAGCAAAGAAGTAAAACTGTCCTTTTGTGAAACTAACTTGCTCTGTCTTCTAAATCAGTGTGCAGACTTGGGCCTATCAATTAGTTTTAATAGTTTGCAGTCTTACTGCTTTTTCTGTACCTTTTATTCATTCTAAATGGTTAACTGTTGGAATTCTAGACAGAATAGAGCCCCTGAAGCATCAGTAAGAAGTGTCATGACAGTATTCACCAAAGGAAGAAGTCTCTTAAGGACATGTGGCTCTCTCACTGAAAACTCCACTTATTGTGGACTAAGTCTTTCCAGGGTGGGCCTAAGGTATCTGAGGAGCACGACGGACTAAAACTAGCAGGCTCCTCTCAGCAAGTGATAACTTAATTGAGCTTGCACATTCCTTTTTTTTTTTTTTTTTTTTTAAGACAGATTCTCCCTTTGTTGCTCAGGCTAGAGTGAGTGCCGTGGCATCAGCCTAGCTCACAGCAACCTCAAACTCCTAGGCTCAAGCAATCCTTCTGTCTCAGACTCCTGAGTAGCTGGGACTACAGGCATGTGCTACCATGCTTGGCTAATTTTTTGTATATATATTTTTATTTGGTCAATTAATTTCTTTCAATTTTTTGTAGAGACGGGGTCTTGCTCTTTCTCAGGCTGGTTTTAAACTCCTGATCTTGAGGGTTCCGCCCGCCTGGGCCTCCCAGAGTGCTAGGATTACAGGGGTGAGCCACCACGGGTGGCCTGCTAGGGTTGTTTTGTTAATTAAAAGCTATTAAGTAGGGCTATTACAAAGTGGTGGTAGGAGGCAAATCTTTCGTTTAGTTAGGTGCCAGTGGTTTGAAATATCTTACAAGGCCGGTCATGGTGGCTCATGCCTGTAATCCGAGCATTCTGGGAAGCTTAGGTGGGAGGATGGCTTTAGATCAGGAGTTCCAGGCCAGCATGAGCAAGAGCAAGACCCTGTGTCTACTAAAAATAAAAAGAAATTAGCCAGGCATGGTGGTGGACACCTATAGTCCTAGCTACTCAGGAGGCTGAGACCAGAGGATCACTGGAGCCTAGGAATTTGAGGTTTCTGTAAGCTAGGCTGATGCCAGGGCACTCTAGCCTGGGCAACAGAGCAAGACTCTATCTCAAAAAAAAAAAAAAAAAAAAGGAAGAATGAATAAATAAATAAAAAGATAAGAAAGAAGGAGGGAGGGGAAAAGTCTCAAAAATAAAAGATAACCTAAATAAATGGGAAGGCATCCGTGTCCATTGGTCAAAAGACTTAATATCGTAAAATTGACAATACTTCCCAAATTGATCTATAGGTTCAGTGGAATCCCTATCAAAATCCCAGCAGGCTTTTTTGCAGAAATCTACAGTCTGCTCCTAAAATACATAAAGAACTCCAAGGGACCCAGATTAGCCAAAACAGTCTTGAAAAAGATTAAAGTTGGAGGACTCATACTATCTCATTTTAAAATTTACTAAACCGATGGGTGAGGTAGCTTATGCCTGTAATCGTGGCACTCTGGGAGGCTGAGGTGGGATAGCTTGAGCTCAGCAATTTAAGACCATCCTGAGCAGGAGTGAGACCCCATCTCTACTAAAAATAGAAAAAATTAGTCAGGTACAGTGGTACATGCCTGTAGTTGTAGCTACCTGGGAGGCTGAGGCAGGAGGATTGTGTGAGCCCAGGAATTTGAGGTTGCTGTGAGCTAGTCTAATGCCCCTGCACCCTAGCCCGGGCAACAGGGGGAGAGTATCTCAAAAAAAAAAAAAAAAAAATTATTTCTGAGACTGAACCTAGCCTAGAACACATCTGGCAAAGAGAGCTCAGCCAGATTTCTTTTCTTTAGCTGGCAAACCAGGTACTTAAAAACATGCTGTATTATAGTAAAGTAGAGAACAAAGATAATTCTGTAAAAATTTTTCCTAGGTTGTTTCATGCAAAATATAGCAAGTTTGATTTTCTGATGTTTGTACTTTTTACTTCTTGTTATCATCTCTGTGTATATGGCCAGCCTCCTAGCATCTTAGAAATTACTTTATAATTGTAGGCTTTCATTTTGTCCCACAATCACTTGTAATTTCTTTGTCATCGTCACTGGTTGAAAATTATACGTTTTTCCTGGGCCAGAGATGCCCCCATGAGGTATTTTTTTGAGGGCCTTTTTGGTTGGTCCCTGGCATTTTCATTTTTTGTACCTTTTTGTTTTATTTATTTTATTTTTTTACTTGTACTTTAGTGGATGTAAAACTTTGTATCTTTAACCACATTAGATTGAGACAGATTATTTCTTGAAAATTGAGTGTCTTCTAGGAAGCGTGCTATTCAAATATTGTAGCCTTATCTTGAACCAGGGTATTCCTAATGAATTTTGTTTGTATCCTGTAAGGTCCTGGTTAGTTGACTTTGGACACAAACCAGTGCAAGTTAGGCCTGACAAGAAGTATAAAGTATATCAAATCCTGACATGAATTTGGGAGCATGAGGAAAGCAAAATTGGTTTATGAACCAGGTGCAGTGGCTCATGCCTGCAATTCTAGCACTTTAGGAGAGTTCAAGGCAGGGGGATCACATGAGTTCAGGAGTATAAGACCAGCCTGAGCAAGAGCGACACCCTGTCTCTACCAAAAATGGAAAAAATTAGCTGGGCATGATGGCGTGCACCCAGCTACTTGGGAGGCTGAGGCAGAAGAATTTGCTTGAGCTGAGGAGTTTGAGGTTGCAGTGAGCTATGATGACACCACTGCACTCTAGCCAGTATGAGACTCTGTTTCCAAAAAAAAAAAAATTTTTTTTTTTTTTTTTTTTTTTTGATTTATGAATCCTACCAAGATGTTAGCAGTCAGACTGAAGATAGAGGAAAGACTTCTTAAAATAAACCCATAGTGTCTGTGCCCTGGATTATTTCATAAGAGACCAAAAATGATCTTTCTTCTTTCTCATTTCTGGTTTCTTTTTGTTGTTGTTTTTGTTTTTGAGACAGTCTTACTGTTGCCCCATCTGGAGTGCAGTGGATCACAGCTCACTGCAACCTCTAGCTCCTGGACACAAGCAATCCTTCTAGCTCAGTCACCCCCCACCCCCGCCAACCCCCCAAGGAATGGGACTACAGGCATGCACCACAATGCCTGGCTAATATTTTTAATTGTCTGGAGAGATAGGGTCTTGCCATGTTGGCTAGGCTGATCTCAAACCCATGGCCTCAAGCAATCCTCCTATCTCAACCTCCCAAAGTGCTGTGATTATAGGCATTAGCCACCATAGCCAGCTATAGCTAAATTTTTTGTGTTTTCTGAACTAAATTGTGAGGGGTTTTTTTGTTGTTGTTTTTTGAGACAGAGTCTTGCTCTGTCACCCTGGGTAGAGTGCAGTGGTGTCATCATAGCTCACTGCAACCTTCAACACCTGGGCTCAAGCTGTCCTCCTGCCTCAGCCTCCCCAGTATCTGGGGCTGCAGGCGCATGCCACCACACTGGCTAATTTATCTGTTTCTAGTGGAGACGGGGTCTCACTCTTGTTCAGGCTGGTCTCAAACTCCGAAGCTCAAGCATTCCTTCTGCCTCGGCCTCCCAGAGTGCTAGGATTATAGGTGTAAGCCACTGCACCTGACCTAAAATAATTTTTAATTTTCTAATGTTTCCTTCATGTACCCCAGTGGATTGTCTTATCCACTCCAGTTGGGAAACATTCTCTTTAAATGATATAACTTTGTCAAAATTAGTGTATATTGTTTCTTTTTCTTCTTCTTCTTCTTCTTTTTTTTTTTTTAAGGTCAAGTGAAGTAGTGGGAGTGGCGAAGTAACGAAGGAATCTGTAACTGGTTGTGATCAACTAGTTGTAAGCACCACTGCATTCAGACCAGCCATGTATATTTTTTAGGATTAGTTTGACTACAGATAACAGAGACCTGAAAAATGCCATCTTAAGTAAAACATTTATTTCTCATTCTTGTAAAAGAAGTATGGAATTAAGGAAGTCTGGGGCTGAATGGTGGCTCCCAAGATCATCGGGGATCCAGGCTCCTTTTATTAATACCTTTTGTTCTTCCAACTTCAGGTTGGTGCACTCATCCTCACATTCCAGGATGGCTGCTTAGAAACCATCCCTAACTTTGGGTTTAAGCAGCAGGAAAGGAGAAGGGATGAAGAAGCATGTGACTTCACTTTAAGAAAGACTTCTGGAAGTCCCACAACATGCTGGTTCACATCTCATGGGCTAGAAGTTGGTCATGTCTGTAAGGGAAGCTAGGAAATAGTAGTCTGCAACAAAGTATTGCTAAAAATTGGAGTACAGTCTGAGAGGGAGAGAGGAGATTTGGGGTGTTCTCACCACCAGAGTCTGCTAGATAGAAGGAATCTACAGATCTCTCTTTTATTTTTTCTTGGTAACAGTTTTATTGAACTATAACCCCACATACCTTATAATTCACTCCATTAAAGTTTGAATGATAGTATATGCATAGAGTTGTATAATCATCTTCACAATTCTGGAAAAATTTCATCAGCCCCAAAATAAACCCCACTATTCCATTAGCAGTCATTCCCCTCCCAGCTCCCTGCTCTAGGCAGTCACCAGTCTACTTTCTGTCTCCGGACATCTCACATAAATGAAATCATACAACATATCGTTCTTTGTGACTGGCTTCTTTCACTTACATAATGTTTTCTAATATCATCCATGTTATATTGTGTGTCAGTACTTTATCCTAATATTCCATTGTATGGACATACTATATTTTATCCATTCATCAGTTGTTGGACATTTGAGTTGTTTACACTTTTTGACTATTATAAGTAATCCTGCTGTGAACATTCATGTTAATTTTTATGTATATGTGTTTTCATTTCTTGTTAGCTATCTATCTAGAGGTAGAATTGCTGGGTCGTATCTACTCAGATCTTTTACCCATTTTGGAATTGGATTATTTGTCTCTTTTTTTTTTTTTTTTTTTTTTTAAATGTTTATCTCCTGAACATAAGTAATGTTTAAGAAATAATATTTACTAAAGGAAATTTAGAATATAGAAGTTTCAGTAATATAATTACTTATCCTATTACAGCCAAAAGACTATTAATATTTAGTTGAGGTTTGCATACATAATTTTTTTCATGGAAACTATGTTGGTATTATTTTTTCCTTAACATTATGCGGATGCCTATGTCCCAGGCATTTTTAAGTAACATCATTTTTAAATATTTGTCTCTTTTATTGTTAAATTGTAAGAATATTTTATATAGTCTGGATTTCAGTCAGCATCTTGAGTGCAGCCTCATAAGAGAGCCTGAGCACCCAACTAAGCTGCTTTTTTGTTGAGTTGTAAAAGTTCTTTATACATTCTAGATGAGTCCTTTTGCTGTGCTTCGGGGGGCACAGAGCAGCAGGTGAGCAGCAGCAAGTGAGCACAGCTTCATCTGTGTTTACAGCCCCTGCTCCCCATGGCTCACATCACCACCCGTGTGCTGCACACCTCCTCCCCCCACCCCATGGGAAAATTGTCTTCCATGAAACTGGTCCCTGATTCAAAGACCGCCACTTTATCAGATATGTTATTATGTTAATTACAAGTATTTTGTCCTGTGCATTATCTTCATTTTCTTGATGATATCCTTTCAAGCACAGAAATTTTAAATTTTTATGAAATCCAGTTTTATCAGTTTTTCCCGATTGCTAGTGATGAATACGTTATTCACACTAGCCAAAAGATGAAAGCAACCCAAGTGTTCTGACAGATGAGCAGATAAACAAAATGTGGTATATACCTGCAGTGGAATATTATTCAGCCTTCAAAATGAAGAAAATTCTGACACATGCTACAAAATGGATAATCTTTGAAGACACTATGCTAAGTAAAATAATACAGTCATAAAAAAACAAATACTGTATGATTCCACTTATGTGAGGTACCTAGAATAGTCAGATTCCTAGAGAGACAGAAAGTGGAATGGTGGTGGTGATTAAGGGCTGGGGAGGAGGAAGATGGGGAATTATTTAATGGGTACAAAGTTTCATTTTTGGATGATGAAAAACTTCTGGACATGGGTGGTAGTGATGGTTGTGCAACATTGTCAGTGTACTTAATGCCACTAAACTGTATGCATAAAGTGGTTAAAATGCACTTGTAATCCCAGTGCTTTGGGAGGCCATGGCTGGAGGATTGCTTGAGGCCAGGAGTTTAAGACCAGCCTGGGAAACATAGTAAGACCCCTGTCTGTACAAAAAAATAATTTATGTATATTTTATAACATTTAAAAATTTTTTTTATGGTTTTAGCTCTTACATTTAGTCCTATAATGCATGTTGAGTTAATTTTTGTATATGATGTGAGCTAGGGATCTCACTTGATTCTTGTATGTTTCTGTTCACTTGTCTCAGCACCATTCATTGAAAACATTACTTTTTTCTTTATTCAGTTATTTGGTACCCATTTTGATAATCAGTTGACAATAAATGGCAAGAGCTTATTTCTGGATTCTCAATTGTATTCATTTTTTATACGTATTTCTGTCTTTATGCCAGTACCACACTGTCCACTGTCTTGATTACTTTAGCTTGTTGAGATAAAGTGTCACTCTGTCACCTGGGCTTGAGTACAGTGGTGTCATCATAGCTCACTGCAAACTCCAACTCCTGGGCTTCAACAGTCCTTCTGCCTCAGCCTCCTGAGTACCTGGGAATACAGCTACGTGGCACCATGCCCAGCTAATTTTTGTATATTTTGTAGAATTGAAAATTGAGAATTGTCTATTTTGTAGACAAGCCTCTTGATCAGGCTTGTCTCCAACTCCTGGCCTCAAGCAATCTTCCCACCTTGGCCTCTCAAAGTGCTAGGATTACAGGTGTGGCCACCTCGCCTGCCCTATAGGTATTCTTTTTGATGCTCTTGTAAATGAAATTATTTTAATTTCATTTTCACGTTGTTCATTGTAAGGTTATGGGAATATAATTAATTTTTTTATACTCATCTTGTATCTTGAAACCTTTCTGAACTTGTTTATTCCCAAAGTTTTTAAATGACTTCCTTAGGATTTCCCACATAAACGATTATGTCAGGTACTAATTGAGATAGTTGTACTTCTTCCTTTCCAAAATCTGGATTGCTTTAATTTCATTTCCTTACCTAATTGCCCTGGATAAGAAGTTCAGATGGCATGTTGGATAGAAGTGGCAAGAAGAGGCCAGGCATGGTGGTTCACGCCTGTAATCCTGCCTTTTTGGGCAGGGCTGATATTTGACTTTTTTGGAGTGATCTCACTGAGGTCACTTCCTGGCTCATCTTCCCCACTGCCTTCTGCTTCTGAAAGCTGCTCTTTACATTCTTCCTGATGCTCCATTTCTTTCTCATCTTCTCCTGGCACACAAATGAAAAACAGTGTGTATATAATGTCCCACCACTTCAATGTTAAAAATTTTATTTAGGCCGGGCGTGGTGGCTCACGCCTGTAATCCTAGCACTCTGGGAGGCCGAGGCCGGCGGATTACTCGAGGTCAGGAGTTCGAAACCAGCCTGAGCAAGACCCCGTCTTTACTAAAATTAGAAAGAAATTAATTGACCAGGCCGGGCGCTGTGGCTCACGCCTGTAATCCTAGCTCTTGGGAGGCCGAGGCGGGCGGATTGCTCAACGTCAGGAGTTCAAAACCAGCCTGAGCAAGAGCGAGACCCCGTCTCTACTATAAATAGAAAGAAATTAATTGGCCAACTGATATATATATCAAAAAATTAGCCGGGCATGGTGGCGCATGCCTGTAGTCCCAGCTACCCGGGAGGCTGAGGCAGAAGGATCACTCGAGCCCAGGAGTTTGAGGTTGCTGTGAGCTAGGCTGACGCCACGGCACTCACTCTAGCCTGGGCAACAAAGCGAGACTCTGTCTCAAAAAAAAAAAAAAAAAAAAAAAGAAATTAATTGACCAACTAAAAAATATATATACAAAAAAAAAAAAATTAGCCAGGCATGGTGGCGCATGCCTGTAGTCCCAGCTACTTGGGAGGCTGAGCCAGGAGGATCACTTGAGCCAGGAGATTGAGGTTGCTGTGAGCTAGGCTTACACCACGGCACTCACTCTAGCCGGGGCAACACAGTGAGACTCTGTCTCAAAAAAAAAAAAATTTATTTAGTGCCTAATTGTGGGCCGAGCATGGCAGCTCATACCTATAGTCCTAGCACTTTGGGAGGCAGAGGCAGGAGGATTGTGGAGCCCAGGAGTTGGAGGCTACATTGATTTACGGTGATGCCACTATACTCTACCCAGGGCAACAGCGTGAGTAAGACTCTGCCTCAAAAAAAAAGTGCCAAGAACAGACATCCTTGTCTTGTTCCTGATCTTAGGGGGAGTACTTTCTTTTCAGTCTGTCACCATTAAGCCCAATGTTAGTTATTATTTTTAGTATATAACCTTTTGGTACCAATTGAAATGGTATACTAGAATTTTGAATTTGGGCTTGTGCTGCATGGTTATAAAAGTGTGTGTCATAACCTGAGGTTTGTCTTCCTGTGGATTTCGGATAACATCTATGTTTTGTTTTTCAGCCATGGCTGCCATCAGGAAGAAACTGGTGATTGTTGGTGATGGAGCTTGTGGCAAGACATGCTTGCTCATAGTCTTCAGCAAGGACCAGTTCCCAGAGGTGTATGTGCCCACGGTGTTTGAGAACTATGTGGCAGATATAGAGGTGGATGGAAAGCAGGCAAGTACTCTTTCTATAACAACTGGTACCATTTTGCATGTCATAGAGCCTGTAGAGAATTAGGGGTTTTTTGTCTCTTTAGTATACAATATAACAAAATGTCAGAAAGAATAATCAATTCTGCCCGAGCGTGGTGGCTCACACCTGTAATCCTAGCACTCTGGCTCTGGGAGGCTGAGGCGGGTGGATTGTTTAAGCTAAGGAGTTCGAGACCAGCCTAAGCAAGAGGGAGACCCTGTCTCTACTAAAAATAGAAAGAAATTAGCTGGACAACTAAAAATATATAGAAAATTTAGCCTGGCATGGTGGTGCATGCTTATAGTCCTAGCTACCCGGGAGGCTGAGGCAGGAGGATTGCTTGAGCCCAGGAGTTTGAGGTTGCTGTGAGCCAAGCTAAGGCCATAGCACTCTAGCACAGGCAAGAGAATGAGACTCTGTCTCAAAAAAGAAAAAAAAAAAGAATAATCAATTCTTACCCTGCTGTTTTAGTCCAACTTTGTTCATTTTTAACTGCAACTCATCTAGACTTTGTTCACATTCATATGTATCTCACACAGGGCCCCCTTAGTATATGTGCTCTTTTTAAGTTTATTTATGTTTGAAATTTTGTTTGTTAGCACACAGATAATGCTCAAATGGACCTCTTTGCATGATTGTGCTTTTTATTTTTTATTTTTTTTTTGAGACAGAGTCTCACTCTGTTGCCTGGGTTAGAGTGCCGTAGCGTCAGCCGAGCTCACAGCAACCTCAAACTCAAGCAAGCCTTCTGCTTCAGCCTTCTTAGTAGCTGAGACTACAGACATGCGCCACCATGCCCGGCTAATTTTTTCTATTTTTATTAGTTGGCCAATTAATTTGTTTCTATTTATAGTAGAGACGGGTCTCGCTCTTGCTCAGGCTGGTTTCGAACTCCTGACCTGGAATAATCCACCGGCCTCGGCCTCGGCCTCCCAGAGTATAAGGATTACAGGCGTGAGCCACTGCACCCGGCCCACAGTTGTTTTAATTTCCTGTCATTGATGATGTTTCCCCACTTCTGTCTGGAAAACCCTCTGGCAAGACTAGAGCAAAGCTGTTGTGGAATTGGAATATATGTTTTTATCTTCTGTACCCTTTTGTTGTCAAAATAATACCTTAGTTGGCCTCTTACATCTTTTGAAGAGGAATACGATTACCATTGTAAATGAGTCACCTGAAAGGAAAAAAAAACCTGAAACAAAGTGTTCTTTAGCACACTCAGTCACATGTCTCATATGTTGCTAGTAATACTTTAGCTTCTATAATTCCATCTCATTTCTCCCTTTTTGCTTTCCTGCTTTACCTGCTATTTCTTTCTGTCCCAGGGTCACCTAGTCCCAAGGTAACAGCTCTGGCACTGTGCATGGAAAGTGGGTTGGGCCACCTGCTTGGAATTCCAGGGTCCCTCATAGTAGGGCTTGTTTCTATACACACCTATGTATGTATGTGTGTGTGTATATATATATAAATTTTTTGTTTCTATTTTTAGTAGAGATGGGGTCCACTCTTGTTCATGCTGGTCTTAAACTCCTACCTTCAAGCGATCTTCCTGCCTCAGCCTCCCAGAGTGCTAGGACATAGTAGGGCTTCTTGATAGTTCTGTGACCATCAGTAAGCTGTCTGACCTTTGAGTCTTCATATATAAAATGGTGGCTGGAACCTACATGTAGTCGCAACTATTCAGGATGCTCAGGTAGGAGGATCGCTTGAGGCCAGGAATTTCAGGCTATCCTGAGCAGCATAGCAAGACCTTGTCTCTACAAAAAAATTAAATTGTCCAGTATGACGGCGCATGCCTATAGTCCCAGCTACTGAGGGTGCTGAGGCAGGAAGATCACTTATTAAGCCCAGGAGTTTTAGATTGCAGTGAACTATAATGACACCATCACAAAAACAAAAAAAAAACCTTGTCTCAAACAAAAAACCCTTTTTATAGGCAACATCAGGGTTCTATGAAGTAACTAAAAGTGTTTGCAAGCACCAGAGCACTCCATAAATTAGAATTAATAATATGCTCAAAACCCTCTTTTATAGTTTATACTGTTTTATTTAAATGCAAAGTGTGCCACAATGATTGCTCCCAGGCTATTAGGAACCCCAAGGTACCTTCTTGGGTCAAATATAGAAGAAAAAAATACAGTAAATAGCCTAACTAACAGAATTTGGGGTCCCACCCTGAAGATGGCCCACCAAAGCAGAGTGTTGGCCAGTTGAACCTCAATTCTCTGCATGGATGCTAAGATTCAGATGTTTCTGCAGTCCTGATAGGTAGACTGGTTTTGTGTGGAGACAGGACTCAGAAGTTAAAACTAGGTAGAAATGTGCTGAGATCTTTGGGAACAATGTTAAATAATAGCCCTCTCGTCTATCTTAGATTTCTATACCATACATAGATCCATTGGCTTGGGGAAAGCAAGGTCAGGTTAGTATTTTCATAGCTTATTTCTCAAAAGCCTTATGAATGCTGGACAGTGTTGAAGAGGACCTGTATCCAGAGCCTAGGCCTCAGTTTACCCTCCTACCACAGGAGGGTGAGCAGATGTGAAAAGCAATACCCTCCTACTTGATATGATGTATTCTTCAGCCATTCAGACATTTCTTGAGCAGTAAAGGCAGAGCCAGAGGCCTTTCCTGTCAGCTCAGGCCTTAACCTAATACCTAGCATGGTGTCTTTTCTTACCCACCAACTTAAATATAGGATTGCCCTCATCTTCCAACATGAGAGCAGAGTGAGGAGACAAAGTAAGAAAATGGTTGATTGAGAGAATGTATTTTAAAAAGTTACTTAGTCGAATATTTCCCTCACTTGCCTTCTATACCTGCGGCATGTTATTAATATTTACAGTTTGATTTCTCTTCTTGTCTATCTACTTTCTTTCCTAGTAGAATGTTATTTGTAATGAAACACTTCTTATAAGCTACAAGGTTATTTTGGACTTATCGTTTTGAATTATGCCACTTTGTTCAGATCTAGTATCTTTTTATAGAATTTTCAATTTTTATTTTTCCCATTACAGGTAGAATTGGCTTTGTGGGACACAGCTGGACAGGAAGATTATGACCGCCTAAGGCCCCTCTCCTATCCAGACACTGATGTTATACTGATGTGTTTCTCCATCGACAGCCCTGATAGTTTAGGTGAGTGGCCCTGCAGTCAGATGTCTGTCATTGCCTGTGTACATGGCTGACATCTGCTGTCTTAAGGCATCTGGTTTCTGGGCATCAGGTGGCTAAAAAGCAGGCATGAGCTTCAGAGAAGGAATCATTAGTGGCCAGAGGCCTAGAGCCCTGGGACTGTAAAGCATGGTCCCTTGGTCCCCTTTCAGCCTAGGCCTGAAGCTACAGTGTTTAAAATGTATTTACCTTCTTGAGCACAATGGTACGCACCTGTAGTGCCAGCTACTTGAGAGACTAAAGCAGGAATATTACTTCAGCTCAGGAGAGCCAGTCTAGCTTGGGCAACAGAACAAGCCTTCATCTCTAAAAAATTAATCTTTTAAAAAAATGTGTATCTACCTTGTAAAGTAGGTGCATTCCAAATACTAAGCCATCTCTTGGACTAAGATTTGGGGGAAACTTTTTTTGGTTGCCCACATCTTTTATCAGTACTTTATATTTAGCCTGCTGCCTCCCAACATCTGGACTGGTAATTTGCTGTTTCCTAATAGTGTTTTTAAAGCCCTATCTTAGGCCCTTTCTAAAGTATCTTAGCTGGCTAGGTGCAGTGGCTCATGCCTATAATCCTACCACTTGGCCGGGTGGGGTGGCTCACGCCTGTAATCCTAAAAACTCTGGGAGACCAAGGCGGGAGGATTGCTCGAGGTCAGGAGTTCGAAACCAGCCTGAGCAAGAGCGAGACCCGTCTCTAATATATATAGAAAGAAATTAGTTGGCCAACTAATATATATAGAAAAAATTAGCCAGGCATGGTGGCTACATGCTGTAGTCCCAGCTACTCGGGAGGCTGAGGCAGGAGGATTGCTTGAGCCCAGGAGATTGAGGTTGCTGTGAGCTAGGCTGACACCATGGCACTCACTCTAGCCTGGGCAACAATGCAAGACTCTGTCTCAAAAAAAAAAAAAAAATCCTACCACTTTAGGAGGCCGAGGCAGGAGAATCATTTGAGGCCAGGAGCTCAAGACCATCCTGAGCAACATAGCAATACCTTGTCTATACAAAAAAAAAAAATATATATATATATATATAATTTAAATTGTCCAGCATGGTGGTATGAGCCTGTAGTCCTAGCTACTCAGGAGGCTGAGGAAGGAGGATCACTTAAGCCCAGGAGTTTAAGGTTGCAGTGAACTATGTTGATGCCACTGCACTCTAGCTAGGACAGCAGAGTGAGACCCTATCAAAAAAATAATAATAAAGTATTTTATCTGATAAAGAGAGACTTGAACCTGAGCATTTCACTAACTAGCCCAGGTAGCCTCATACTTTAGAAGCCACTGAATAATGCTGACTTCTCACTGTACAAAACAAGGTCTGAAACAGAACTTTCTTCAGTTTGTGCTGAAGATATGTCTCACTTGGTGCTGCAGCACTTTCTGTCATGACAGGTTACCAGTTGGGCCAAGGATGTTGTCATCATTCACAACCTTTAAGGCCTGCTGGTGGCCTGGGCTTATGCATGGTATTTAGAATTAAGAATGACTGTGTTGGCCGGGCGTGGTGGCTCACGCCTATAATCCTAGCTTTCTGGGAGGCCGAGGTGGGTGGATTGCTCGAGGTCGGGAGTTCGAAACCAGCCTGAGCAAGAGCGAGACCCCGTCTCTACTATAAATAGAAAGAAACTAATTGGCCAACTAATATATATAGAAAAAATTAGCTGGGCATGGTGGCTCATGCCTGTAGTCCCAGCTACTTGGGAGGCTGAGACAGAAGGATCGCTTGAGCCCAGGAGTTTGAGGTTGCTGTGAGCTAGGCTGACGCCATGGCACTCACTCTAGCCTAGGCAACAAAGCGAGATTCTGCCTCAAAAAAAAAAAAAAAGAATGACTGTGTTATAGTTATGGTTGTCCTCACCTTAATGACGATACTGGGGTTGCTCTAAAACATTGAGCCACTTGTACAAAGTCTTGCAGCCCAAGGAGCCAAGCGGAGATTCAGCCCCTCTGTACAGTGTGCCAAAGGATTGAGATGGAACAGGTATTCCCTTGCCATTGGTTCACTTTGGTCGTTTTCAGCAGTTATGATTTAATTTTGGTTTTCAAACTAATCTGGCTTCCTTTTGGGGGCTGCTGGAAGGCCCTATAGGCTGGGGCAGAGCTTTAGGCCACAGAGAAAATGGAGCAAATGGCTCAAGTGGACACTCTGCCTTCAGACACACATATGAATAACTTCACCTAAATCTCATGGGAATGAGGAGGGCTATGTACCCTGTGCCCCCATCATCCAGGAATAAAAATACCTTCAGAGCAAAAGATTTTTCTTTTTCAGTCTTAACTTTTTTATTTTAAGAACCTATCTCCCTGATCTTGAAGGAGGTGCTTGGCTTTTGACCTGTGCCTATTTACTAGCTGGACTGGTTTCTTCCTGGCCCCTACCCCAGAGAGCAGGCTCTGGGGAAGAGCTTAAAAGTAGAAAGTGAATAGGCTGGCCTCTGGTGGTAGCTCAAGCCTGTAATCCTAGCACTCTAGGAGGCCGAGGCGGGCAAATTGCTCAAGGTCAGGAGTTCGAAACCAGCCTGAGCAAGAGGGACCCCGTCTCTCCTAAAAATAGAAAGAAATTATGGCTGGGCACGGTGGCTCATGCCTGTAATCCTAGCACTCTGGGAGGCCGAGGCCGGCGGATTGCTTGAGGTCAGGAGTTTGAAACCAGCCTGAGCAAGAGCAAGACCCCGTCTCTACTATAAATAGAAAGAAATTAATTGGCCAACTAAGATATGTATAGAAAAAATTAACTGGACAACAGGCCTGTGCCTGTTGTCCCAGCTACTCGGGAGGCTGAGGCAGGAGGATCGCTAAAGCCGAGGAGTTTGAGGTTCCTATGAGCTAGGCATGACGCCACGGCACTGTAGCCTGGCAACAGAGTGAGACTCTTGTCTGAAAAAATATATATATATATGCATAAATGAATGAGAGTGGCTGTTCCAGTAAAACTTGACTTATAAAAATAGACTCCAGGCAAGATTTTATTTGCTAACCCCTGATCTAGATAAGGATTCCTTTTCTCTAACTTTGTAGAATTCCTAAAGTCTCCCCCAAATTCTTACTGTAAATCCACATAAAGTGATGTGCCCTGATGTAATCAGATCACCTTGGAGGTGGGAGGGATTATAGAAGCCTATGTCACTGAATTAAAAAGTAAAAAATTGGCCAGGCGTGCTGGCCCCATGCCTGTAAACCTAGCACCTCTGGGAGGCCGAGGCAGGAGGATTATTCAGGGTCAGGAGTTCAAGACCGGTCTGCACAAGAGCAAGACCCTGTCTCTGCAAAAAATAAAATTAGCTGGGCTTGGTGGCATGCACCGGTAGTCCCGGCTACTTGGGAGGCTGAGGTAAGAGGATATTTTCAGCCCAGGAGCTATGATGCCACTGCACCTTAGCCCGGGCAACAGAGCAAGGCTCTGTCTCTAAAAAATAAAGGTAAAAAATTAAACTCGAAAGTTACTCATAGAAAGTAAAGATAAGAGATAAGACAGAGAGAGGTAATTCGTTCTAATTCTACATGCCCCAAATTCCAGGGGTGGAGTGGAAATAACAGTAAATCCAATGTACTTTTTTTTTTTTGAGACAGAGTCTCACTCTGTTGCCCGGGCTAGAGTGCTGTGGTATCAGCCTAGATTACAGCAACCTCAAACTCCTGGGCTAAAGTGACCCTCCTGCCTCAGCCTCCTGAGTAGCTGGGACTACAGGCAGGTGCTACCATGCCCGGCTCATTTTTTGTATATGTTTTTAGTTGGCCAATTAATTTCTTTTTTTTTTTTTTTTTTTTTTTTTTTTAGTAGAGACAGGGTCTTGCTCTTGGCTCAAGCTGGTTTTGAACTCCTGACCTTGAGGGATCCTCCCGCCTCGGCTTCCCAGAGTGCTAGGATTACAGGCGTGAGTCACCGCGCCTGGCCAGGTGGCCTTTGAATGGAGACCTGAAGGAGGTGGTGGAGGCCCATGCAGATATCTAACAAAAGAGCTTTTCCAGGCAGGGGAAATGGCAGGCAGAAAGTTATTGAGGCAGGAGGAAGAAAGGAATCAGAACAACTTTATTAGAGGGGTTGTGGGTGAGGATTGCAGATCTCTGTGATTGGCAGGTACCTCTCTTTTCATTATGAGTAAGATGGTAGTTCTTGGAAGGTCTGAATGAGGGACCAAGGTGATCTCACCCTTTAAAGGGATCACTGTGGCAGCTGAACTGAAAACTGACTATAGGATGCCAGGGTGAGAGCAAGGTTCAATGCTGAGGCTGTTTAACTTCACAGTTAGATGTGCTGGCTCTTCTTTTTTTTTTTTTTTTGTTTGAGACAAGAGTCTCGGTTTCTTGCCCAGGCTAGAGTGAGTGCCATGGCATCAGCCTAGCTCACAGCAACTTCAAACTCCTGGGCTCAGGCAATCTTACTGCCTCAGCCTCCCGAGTAGCTGGGACTACAGGCATGTGCCACCATGCCGGGCTAATTTTTTGTATATATTTTAATTGGCCAATTAATTTCTTTCTATTTATAGTAGAGACGGGGTCTCGCTCTTGCTCAGGCTGGTTTCGAACTCCTGCCCTTGAGCAATCCTCCTGCATCAGCCTCCCAGAGTGCTAGGATTATAGGCGTGAGCCACTGCGCCCGGCCTCTTCTCTCTTTATTATTGCCTTGAAGACTGGGATACTCCACTTCTTTGGGAACCTCATTATTCCAGAATAAGGCTTTGAGTTTCAAGTTGTCACATTAGTGATATAATTGACCCTGTAACTGCTATAGCAAAGAATGGGTTTAGTATCCATCTTGAGTGCTAAAGAGTAGATTGGTGAATTATGAGAGATTTTCCTGACTTTGTTCATGCAGCTTCTTTACCTGATACAGTCTTTCGGCCAGAAGACAGAGCATCTTTCCATATTCTAAGTAATCCCTGCCTTTTGATAATTTGTCTTGAAGTCAGAGAATGAATAGTTTGCTTCCAAAATACATCTCAAATAACAGTACCATTTGAATGATTGTCATACTAAGCACTTTGTAGGTATTGACTTAAAATAACCCTGTGTGAGGTAAGTATTATAATCCCCATTTTAGAAATCATCCCTGACACTGAGATGACCAAGGTGGCATGGGAGGTTAAATTCGGGCCCTTTTCCACCATGATCTATTAACAACTTTTCTAAATTAGTACAGTATTGGCAAGAACCTATAGCTGCTTATCTTTCGGTTATTTTCAAAAGTCACTCTTGAGCTATTTGAAATACTAGTAACCCACAGGGTGGAGGTCATGCCACAGGCCCATGAGCAAGGTAGAAAGAGAACATGTGGACGGACCCTTGGCCAGTTGCTGCCCCAGAATGGGGACCCTTTCACTAATCTAGGATCAGAATCATCTGCCAGCAGTGACGGCCTGTAGGGAGCCTGCATGGTGGGGCAGGTGGTGCCATTGTAGAGCCACTCTGTATTCTGGATCCTTTGCTCCTCCAAAAGCCCTTACTTGGGCCCCATTTCCAGAGGAGTTGAACACTTTTGATGGGACTGAGAAAAGCTGGTGGTTCTATGTTTAAGGGTAGGGAGTTAGAGTTCGCCTTTCTCTGTGGTTTTAAAACTAATGGTATTCAGTCTGGACCTGGTGGCTTATGCCTATAATTCTAGCACTCTGGGAGGCCAAGGCTGGTGGATTGCTTGAGGTCAGGAGTTCGAAACCAGCCTGAGCAAGAGCGAGACCCCGTCTCTACTATAAATGGAAAGAAATTAATTGGCCAACTAAAAAAAATAGAGAAAAAATTAGCCGGGCATGGTGTCACATAGCTATAGTCCCAGCTACTCAGGAGGCTGAGGCAGAAGGATTGCCTGAGCCCAGGAGTTTGAGGTTGCTGTGAGCTATGCTGACGCCACGGCACTCACTCTATCCTGGACAACAAAGCGAGACTTTGTCTCAAAAAATAAATCAATAAAAATAAAATAAAAACTAATGGTATTCAATTAAATATATAGCATTCCTCTGAAGCAACAAAGGAATAGTGTTTGCAATTTAGCTAGTGCTCTTGGAGATTCTTCAAGATAGAATTATGTGCATCCCCAAATTCTGTGCATTTTTCTTCTTTCAGAAAACATCCCAGAAAAATGGACCCCAGAAGTCAAGCATTTCTGTCCCAATGTGCCCATCATCCTGGTTGGGAACAAGAAGGATCTTCGGAACGATGAGCACACAAGGCGGGAGCTAGCCAAGATGAAGCAGGCATGGTCTTGGGCAGGGCAGTGTCTTCCCCTGCCACATTTTTGAACCAGGGCCCCAAGATTAAAGGTTGGAGGAGCTTAGCAGAAACCTTCACAGGCTAGGTTTTAGAGGCCTAGAAAGCCTGTCTCTGTCCACCTGGCTCTCACTGACAGGGATCTGCACAGAGCATCCTTAAAACCCCTTGGTCTGTGAAATGGAATGTCTCTTATGAGGTAGTGCTGTGTCCCCAACAACTCTACCAGCCTGACAAGGAACCATCCCAGCAATAGTCATTGTTTCAGATACAGGAACTCTATCAGATTGTTGATTTCTTTCTCCAGTTATTACCTTGGTACATGTGAAGCCAAAGATAAATTAGTGGCAGTTGAAAGATCTCTTCTTGAAGGCAGTGAGTCCAGACAGAAAGTCCTAATTCCTTTATAAAAGTTACTAGGGAGGTGGCATCTTGGTTTCTCAAAAGCCAGGTGGCCTAATGACAGGACTTCCTCACTGCAGGAGTGTTGAGGTCTTCATTGTTGAGACTTAAAACCCAAGTTCTCTTACTAAGGTTTCTCTAAATGTCAAGGGGGACAGGCTTTATTTCCTTCCTTAAGCATTCAGTCCTCTGTGAATCTAACAAAAACTCAAGAGCTTGCCCTGGATCAGTAGCACGAGTAATTTTGCCCTTGATACTTTCCTTGACCTTTCAGGGTACCTCTGACCTCTTTCCTATTTTTCTCTACTTCCCAAAGAAGATCATGTTTAATAGATATTTTATATTTGAGGGTGAGAGGTAATCAGTGCATATTTTAAGAATTTCATAAAACAGCTCAAATCTGGGAGTTTGGCAGCTTTTAAAAGAAGTCTTTTAGCTGATTTGAATACTCTATACCTATTTCCATATGTATGTAACACTATCAGCTGAAAACACTTTTTTCTCTTTGCTAGGAGCCTGTAAAACCTGAAGAAGGCAGAGATATGGCGAACAGGATTGGCGCTTTTGGGTACATGGAGTGTTCAGCAAAGACCAAAGATGGAGTGAGGGAGGTTTTTGAAATGGCTACGAGAGCTGCTCTGCAAGCCAGACGTGGAAAGAAAAAATCTGGGTGCCTTGTCTTGTGAAACCTTGCTGCAAGCACAGCCCTTATGCGGTTAATTTTGAAGTGCTGTTTATTAATCTTAGTGTATGATGACTAGCCTTTTTCATTTATCTATAATTTACCTAAGATTACAAATCAGAAGTCATCTTGCTACCAGTATTTAGAAGCCAACCATGATTATTAATGATGTCCAACCCGCCTGGCCCACCAGGGTCCTTCTGACACTGCTCTAACGCCCCTTTTCTGCACTCCCACCTGACACACCAGGCGCTAATTCAAGGAATTTCTTAATAACTTCTTGCTTCTTTCTAGAAAGAGAAACAGTTGGTAACTTTTGTGAATTAGGCTGTAACTACTTTATAACTAACATGTCCTGCCTATCATCTGTCAGCTGCAAGGTACTCTGGTGAGTCACCACTTCAGAGCTTTACTCCTTAACAGATTTTCATTGGCTCTGGGGTGAGCATCCAGTTTTTTGAAAATGTGCTCAGCCAGAAAAGCCCAAGTCCATGCAGCTGTGGCAGAGTTACAGTTCTGTGGTTTCATGTTAGTTACCTTATAGTTACTGTGTAATTAGTGCCACTTAATGTATGTTACCAAAAATAAATATATCTACCCCCAGACTAGATGTAGTATTTTTTGTATAATTGGATTTCCTAATACTGATTTGTCATCCCCAAAGAAAGTGTATTGGTTTTTTAAAAAAGAAAGTGTATTTGGAAATAAAGTCAGATGGAAAATTCATTTTTAAAATTCCCGTTTTGTCACTTTCTCTGATAAAAGATGGCCATATCACCCCTTTTCAGCCCCACATGTCCCAGTACCCCTCTCTAGAGCTGGGCTAATAGGAATTGGTTTCACACCTGAGGCAATTAGACACTTTGGGAGGTGGCATAATCTGTCTGACCTGGACTGCAGCATCTGGCTCTAATTCACAGTGCTCCTTTCTCCTCACTGTATCCAGGTTTCCTCCCAGAGGAGCCACCAGTTGTCATGTGTGGCATTTGGTTTCTCTCTTCTCCAGCTGACTGAACTTTTTCTGTACCAGTTAATTTTTCCAACTACTTAATAGAATAAAGGCAGTTTTCTAAACTTCTGTATCCTGGTGTTTGTGTTGCTCTCTCCAGGGCTGGGGGCAGGAGAATGGAAGGACTCAGCCCTCCTGGCCTAGCTCCCCCTGGAAAGGTTCCTTCAGGGTGCTACGCACCAGCTTGGGCCCCAACCCCCACTCACCCAGCACTAACCATCTCTTGTGCCACATTCTAGTTGTGAGTTGGGTGGTGGGAATGCAGCCTGTTTAAATGAGGGGTCACTCTCTGTAGCTGAGTTTCCTTGGCCCCGGTGAGCTACTGGGATCCACTCCAGGAGACTGGGTCAGTGCCTTTTGGACACTATGCTGTTAGAAAACCTACTTAAGGCTGGGCCAGTGGCTCACTCCTGTAATCCTAACACTCTGGGAGGTCGAGGTGGGTGGATTGCTCGAGGTCAGGAGTTTGAAACCAGCCTGAGTAAGAGCGAGACCCCGTCTCTACTATAAATAGAAATTAATTGGCCAACTAATATACAGAAAAAATTAGCCAGGCATGGTAGTTCATGCCTGTAGTCCCAGCTACTTGGGAGGCTGAGGCAGGAGGGTTGGTGTGAGCTAGTCAGACGCCATGGCACTCTAGCCCAGGCAACAGAGTGAGACTGTCTCAAAAAAAAATAAAGAAACCTACTTAAGGGCGGTGCCAATCTGGGGGCAGAGGGAGTTGGGAGACCTGAGGCCTGGAGTCCTGGCTACCCCCAGCCAGTGTCCTACGCTGGAGCCCACACCCTAATTGAAGAAGCTTTGGGAAAGATTCCAGGGCCCACTCCTCAGCAAGGGCCAGGGCCTTGGCGGGTTAACCCGGAAGGAAGGCTACCGCCTGGCTGACACTAAGTTGTGCCTGTCCTGAGGTGTCCCGCGGCTCCTCCCGGTTTGGGCGGAGCCCGCATTCCACCCTGGCACACTCCCCCGCCTGTCTCCAGGCTGAAGGAGGGGCCAAGCCCTCCGAGGAGGGAGAAGGCCGGATGAGGCGGGACCCTCAGGTCCGGAAAAGTGCCTGAGCCACGTGACCTTACCGCGGAGCAGTTAAAAGGAGGCACCGCCGGGGCCTCTTAGCTGCTCTGGTCCAAAGTTCTTCCCTTGCCTCTCGGACGCTCTCGCCATGTGTGCTGCTCGGCTAGCGGCGGCGACCCAGTCGGTGTACGCCTTCTCGGCGCGCCCGCTGGCTGGCGGGGAGCCCGTGAGCCTGGGCTCCCTGCGGGGCAAGGTGCTGCTCATCGAGAATGTGGCGTCCCTCTGAGGGACCACGGTCCGGGACTACACCCAGATGAACGAGCTGCAGCGGCGCCTCGGGCCCCGGGGCCTGGTCGTGCTGGGCTTCCCGTGCAACCAGTTTGGGCATCAGGTGTGCCAGGCGGGGTGGGGCGAGGGTGGGCGTGCAGGCGCGGGCGGGTCGTGCGCCCGGCCCGGTGGCCGCGGCTCCCGTGCACCGAGAGGCGGACCACCGGCTCGCTTCCCTTCCCGCTCTCCTAGCGGCTGGAATTCCGGTCTGCCCTTGGGCTTGTGCCCTCGGTGACTCATCGAAAAACTCCCTTGTTTGTGGTTAGAATGTTTTCCTCCCCTCGCGCCCGGGATCCTACTGCTCTTCTCTCCCGTAGGAGAACGCCAAGAACGAAGAGATCCTGAATTCCCTCAAGTACGTCCGACCCGGTGGCGGGTTCGAGCCCAATTTCACTCTCTTCGAGAAGTGCGAGGTGAATGGTGCGAAGGCGCACCCGCTCTTTGCCTTCCTTCGGGAAGCCCTGCCAGCGCCCAGCGACGACGCCACTGCGCTCATGACCGACCCCAAGTTCATCATCTGGTCTCCGGTGTGCCGCAACGACATTGCGTGGAATTTTGAGAAGTTCCTGGTGGGTCCTGACGGTGTGCCCGTGCGCAGGTACAGCCGTCACTTTCCAACCATCGACATCGAGCCAGACATTGAAGCCCTGCTGTCCTAGGACGCCCTTCCTACCCCCGCGGCCTGGCAGTAGCAGCGCTGCTTTCTGGGGGGTTTCATTCATGATGGTGCTCCCTCCAAACCTGCATGAAGGAGCACCTGATGTCCGGGAAAACCCCCAGAGATGGGCGCTGGTGCTGTCCCTCCCAGCCTCCCCCTGCCAGACCAAGGCGAGCTTCCTCATTAATAAAGTGCTGGATGGCAACAGTACTGTGTGTATGTCGTGTGTCAGTATCTACTGGGGGTGGGAGCTTAGTCTCCTCTTCCCCCTTATTCTAGCCAAGTTTGAACTTCCTGTCTTTTTGTCTGCAGCATGTGGGATCCACGCTTTCCTATATGGGAAATCTGGCTCCTATCCCTGGGTTTCTCCCACTGCCAGGACACGTGATAGTCATCCCAAGGCTCTGTTACAACAAAGTTCTTACTCCTAAAAGAAGCCAAATGGTGGCCAGGCGCGGTGGCTCACGCCTGTAATTCTAGCATTCTGGGAGGCAGAGGTGGGCGGATTGCTCCAGGTCAGGATTTCTAAACCAGCAAGAGTGAGACCCTATCTCTACTAAAAATAGAAAGAAATTAATTGGCCAACTAATATATATAGAAAAAATTAGCCATGCATGGTGGCACATGCCTGTAGTCCCAGCTACTCAGGAAGCTGAGGCAGTAGGACTGGTTGAGCCCAGGAGTTTGAGGTTGCTGTGAGCTAGGCCACACTCACTGTAGCCTGGGCAACAAAGCAAGACTCTGTCTCAAAAAAAAAGAAGCCAAAAGGCAAGGATTGACTGCCTCATAGTAGGCCTCTCCTTGCTGAGTATTTATTGGTCATTGAATGACCTTCACAAAATAATATGCGCCTTTACTTATATTCGGAGTCTGCTGCCTCTCCATGTGTTAGACCCACACAACCCCGTTTTACACAGTTGGAAACTGAGACAATGTTACAAGTTTTTCCCATTACTTTGCTACATCTTTACACATTGCTACCCAGTGCTTTTGTCTGCTCTGATGCTGTTCTTATCAGTAGCTGCCTTTCATGTATTCAGTGAGAAGAGTGTTCAATTTCACTGGCCCTTCAGACTATGCCTGCCTAGGACTTATATGCAACTGTGCGTTAAGGCCCAGGATAGGGGCATATCTTGGAAGCCAGCTGCTACTTCTGGACCACTTGGTCCAACCTCTCCATCTGTTGGCCCTGATGCCAATTATCTTTCAAGACAGACCTGGAGTCATTTCCTATCACAGTGCAGGGGACTCTGCAGGGCTTGGATGCAGCTTCTGCTTGGGCACACAGGAACCCAGACACATGCTGGGAGTGTCACTCACCCACCCAGTCCAGAACATGGGCCAGAAGTTCTGGAGTCCTAGTGTTTGTGCTCAAATTGGTGGCTCAAGGCCTTTTCCTCTGAACCAACTCATAACTTTTCCTCTGGTCCTAAACAGGGATCTTGGCTGCCACCCTCTGCTACAAGGCCTCTTCACCTCAGCACTTTTTTTTTTTTTTTAGATAGTCTCACTCTCTTCCCCTAGAAGATGATGAGTAGAGTGAAATGGCATCTTCCTAGCTCAATGCAACCTCCAACTCCCAGGCTCAAGTGATCCTAGCACCCCAGCCTCCTGAGTAGCTGAAATTACAGGTGTGAGACAAGACACCTGGCTAATTTTTCTATTTTTAGTAGACGGGGTCTCACTCAGGCTAGTCTCCAACTCTTGTACTTAAGCATCCTCCTGCCTTGGCCCACTTCAGCATTTTTATTTTTTCCCATTTTGTTTATATATATATATATAATTTTTTTAACAGTAAAATATTTCAGGCTGGGTGCCGTGGCTCACACCTGTAATCCTAGCACCCTGGGAGGCCGAGGTGAGCGGATTGCTCGAGGTCAGGAGTTTGAAACCAGCCTGAGCAAGAATGAGACCTGGTCTCTACTATAAATAGAAAGAAATTAATTGGCCAACTAATATATATAGAAAAAATTAGCTGGGCATGGTGGCGCATGCCTGTAGTCCCAGCTACTCGGGAGGCTGTGACCGAAGGATTGCTTGAGCCCAGGAGTTTGAGGTTGCTGTGAGCTAGGCTGATGGCATGGCACTCACTCTAGCCTGGGCAACAAAGCAAGACTCTGTCTCAAAAAAAAAAACAAAACAGTAAAATATTTCTTTTTTTTTTTTTAATTTTTATAAAAGGAGAGAATTAGAAGTTTCCAGAAATAGTACAATATTTCATTGTCACACCTCAGCTTTTGAGTCCCACTTGGTGATGCAGGCAGGACTGTCCACACCTTTGGGTCCTACTCTACCTATGTTCCTCCTCTAAGAACTCCTGGGAGTCTCGATTGCATCTGTGAGTGACATTTGCTTTACCAGAAGTTGAGTCTAGCTATCCCAGGGCCCACAGGACCTGACATATGATATTCATCAGCAAATATTGGTTTATTGTAAGAATTTTCTACTCAAATGGGGCCAGGACTTCTTGAGGATCATTATAGACTTCAAATCTGACTTCTGAATGAGAGTACCAGCCTGCATATCTGGGTAAATCTGGGTGTACCCAGGCCACCTGTGACCCCTACACCCCACATCTCTCTTCCCTAAAAGCACTTTGCTCCCTTATGGCAACACTCAATTTAGTCCTGTACTATGTGCTCCACTGGGTGCCTCAGGAAGGCAGAAGGACAATATATAATTACTAAAAGTGGACCAGTGGATCATGCCTGTAATCCTAGCTCTCTGGGAGGCCGAGGCAGGTGGATCGTTTGAGCTCAGGAGTTCAAAATCAGCCTGAGCAAGAGCCAGACCCCATCTCTACTATAAATAGAAACAAATTAATTGGCCAACTAATATATATAGAAAAAATTAGCCGGGCATGGTGGCACATGACTGTAGTCCCAGCTACTTGGGAGTCTGAGGCAGCAGGATTGCTTGAGCCCAGGAGTTTGAGGTTGCTGTGAGCTAGGCTGATGCCACGCCACTCACTCTAGCCTGGGCAATAAAGCAAGACTCTGTCTCAAAAAAAAAAAAAGTATGTTTAGTTCTACAAGGTAGTACAGGTTGCTTTGAAAACAGAAGACCTCTAGTTGGGCATGCTAGCTCACACCTGTAATCCTAGCACTTTGGGAGGCTGAGGAGGGAGGATCACCAGGAGGCCAGGAATTTGAGACTAGCCTGAGCAACATAGCAAGATTCTATCTTACAAAAAATAGAAAAATTAGGCCGGGCACGGTGGCTCACACCTATAATCCTAGCACTCTGGGAGGCCAAGGCAGGCAGATCACTCAAGGTCAGGAGTTCAAAAAATTAGCCAGGCTTGGTGGTATGCACATGTAAATCCAGCTACTCTGGAGGCTGAGGCAGGAGGATCACTTGAGGCCAGGAGTTTGAGGTTGCAGTGAGCTATGATGACGCCACTACACTCCAGCCTAGGGAACAGAGAAAGACCCTGTCTCAACAAGAAAGGGGGGGAGAAAAGCAGTGGCTTGACCAAGGGAATAGTAGCCAGTGGAGAGGATGAGGTCACCTGAGAAAAGTGGCAAGTAAAAGATCAGGGGGCCTAGTCCTGAGGCCTATGAGTTCACAATCTTTTCATGTTAAGATGTTAAGTAACAGAGAGGTGTAGCTGGGAAGGAGCAAGGATGGAGTCAAGTACCCAAGGGAAGTGACATTTCATAAAAAATGGTCAGGTGGTGGCTCACACCTACAATCCTAGCTCTCTGGGAGGCTGAGGTGGGCGGATTGCTTGAGGTCAGGAGTTCGAAACCAACCTGAGCAAGAGCGAGACCCTGTCTCTACTATAAATAGAAAGAAATTAATTGGCCAACTAATATATATAGAAAAAATTAGCCAGGCATGGTGGTGCATGCTTGTAGTCCCAGCTACTCGGGAGGCTGAGGCAGGATTGCTTGAGCCCAGGAGTTTGAGGTTGCTGTGAGCGAGGCTGACGCCATGGCATTCACTCTAGCCTGGGCAACAAAGGAAGACTCTGTCTCAAAAAAAAAAAAAAAAAGGTCAGCTGGGACAAGTACTTGTGGACTGAGTAGTCCTTAGCTAATGCAGTCTTAGGGGAGCAGCTAGAACTGAAGGTAGATAGTCAATCTGGGATATACCAGGTCCTATTCTAGGAACTCAGTGTACAATGCCCAAAAATCATTTGGATGCTTGTGAAAACATATGTTCCATGGCCCACCTCCACAGATGCTGAATTGGAAAGTCTAGGGACCTAGGGTCCTCTCAGTGACCTTTCATTTAGAGTTTTAGGCCCATGAGGAGAAACTTCCCACTCTAACTCTCCCCTTTCCTGTATAGTCAGTGTGGCCTAAGCCATGCTCTCTCTCCAGGATGAGAACTCAGAACTTTTCAAACTCTACTCTCCCCAGGCTGCCTAGTGACTCACCCCTCACCCCTTGTCCACCTTTTTTCCCTCTCAGTTTATGCCATGAGCTGCCAGTGAAGGGAACTTCAACTACTGTATGTATTTTTCTTCATTTTTTAAAATAAGAGGCAAAAGCAAGAAAGGGAACTTCTGAACTCCTAATGTGGCTGATCCTGGCTGGAGAACATTCCTCCTTAGACTTCAAGCTGCTCCCTCCTTCAATTGAAAGTCCTTTCCAGCCGGGCGCGGTGGCTCACGCCTGTAATCCTAGCTCTCTGGGAGGCTGAGGCGGGCGGATTGCTCGAGGTCAGGAGTTCGAAACCAGCCTGAGCAAGAGTGAGACCCCGTCTCTACTATAAATAGAAAGAAATTAATTGGCCAACTAATATATATACAAAAAATTAGCCGGGCATGGTGGCGAATGCCTGTAGTCCCAGCTACTTGGGAGGCTGAGGCAGCAGGATTGCTTGAGCCAGGAGTTTGAGGTTGCTGTGAGCTAGGCTGACGCCATGGCACTCACTCTAGCCTGGGCAACAAAGCGAGACTCTGTCTCAAAAAAAAAAAAAAAAAAAAAAGAAAGAAAGTCCTTTCCAACTGTCTTTTCTTCAGGAAGACTCATAATAAAGTCAGTTAAGACATCAGGCCGGGTGTGGTGGCTCACGCCTGTAATCCTAGCTCTCTGGGAGGCCGAGGCGGGCGGATTGCTCGAGGTCAGGAGTTCGAAACCAGCCTGAGCAAGAGTGAGACCCTGTCTCTACTATAAATAGAAAGAAATTAATTGGCCAACTAATATATATAGAAAAAATTAGCCGGGCATGGTGGCGCATGCCTGTAGTCCCAGTTACGCGGGAGGCTGAGGCAGAAGGATTGCTTGAGCCCAGGAGTTTGAGGTTGCTGTGAGCTAGGCTGACGCCATGGCACTCACTCTAGCCTAGGCAACAAAGCGAGACTCTGTCTCAAAAAAAAAAAAAAAAAGACATCAATGTCTTCCCCCCCACACACAATATAGCCACACACACTCTCACATATGCACATTTTTTTTTTTTTTTGAGACAGAGTCTTGCTTTGTTGCCCAGGTTAGAGTGAGTGCCATGGCGTTAGCCTAGCTCACAGCAACCTCAATCTCCTGGGCTCAAGCAATCCTTTTGCCTCAGCCTCCTGAGTGGCTGGGACTACAGGCATGTGCCACCATGCCTGGCTAATTTTTTCTATATATATTAGTTGGCCAATTAATTTGTTTCTATTTATAGTAGAGACAGGGTCTCGCTCTTGCTCAGGCTGGTTTCGAACTCCTGACCTCAAGCAATCCGCCCACCTCTGCCTCCTCAAGTGCTAGGATTACAGGTGTGAGCCATGGTGGCCGGCCCACATTTTTATCATTCAACCATGTACCTGCTACTGACTCTGACCTGCACTCACCACACCCCATTGTATATTGTCAGCTCAAATGAAGAAGAATAGGAATCACATTCAATCTGCCTGAGGTACTGACTTTAGGTAGAAATGGCTGTAGGACGGTGTTTGCTCTGGGAGTCACACAGCAGCATCTAGGCCACAGACCTTCTTTCTCAGAGGGGGATGGGCCCTACTGTTACACAACTAAGTTCATAAACTTCTATTTTAGCAGTTCTTGCAGAACTGCTTTTTAGGGGGTTTTTTAAACATTAATCTGATAAAATTAGGTTTGGCACTTCTTGCTCAATTAGATCTTGGTCATATGACTTCCTTATTCTGACTCAATGTAGTCCCACAAACAAAGTTTAAAGCAAGCTTATTTTCTGAGAAACATTCCTGGCCTGATCAGTTAAATAAATCTCTTAAATTTTAACTTGTGGATAATACTGAGTAAAAAATACTAGCTAAAGGTTTCTCTAAGAGAGCACAGTGTGGATTTACACAGAGCAGTCCATGATCTTTGTTACAGTATTCTGAATTTGGCATGTTTTTGTTATTATACTCACCAAATAGGCTGGAAGAACATGCTTTCACACAGGCATGACATATCTGGGGTGGCAATAAAATAAAGCCCAACTCCAGTTGGCCACACAAATTACTGAATATCTGCCTCACATGTCAGGCACTGACAGATTGGGAGCAGAGGGCACAAGTGAGAGTAATCCTCGCCCAAGGAATGAGATTTCACAGGCCCTGTGCTGGGATGGCATCATTCTCACTGCCTGTCAGAGTGGTTGCATACAGGTCAGATACAGTGCTAATCTCTACCTGACAGCCATTCTGAGTCTTGGCTGCCTGGCAGAATCTGCTTTCCTAGCCAGCCTTACCTGTTGTAAAAGTAGGGGAAGGTGACCTGATCTTGGCTATAAAAAGATGCAGAAGTTCCTGGGAAAGCCACCATCACCCCAGGGAGCAAAAGGTAGTTTCCTTCCTCCCTACTAACTGGTGGGTATTGTTGAGGGTACCCAGGACGCTGGCACCAAGGCAGTTATCTTGGAGTCTTAAAGGGAAAGAAGGCCAAGAAGGCCCCAGAGAAGAAAAATCTGAGCCCTGACATCCTTCCGCTTTAACCTTCCCAAGAATTCTACTTCAGACTTGTCCTATGAAAAAAACAAAAACAAGAACCACCAAATGGGTAGACCATTTTCTACTGGGGATTTTGTTAGTTGCATTTGAAAGCACTGAGACTGACATTATTTGACAGTAGTTTGTTGGGCAAGGGCCCAGCAGCCTTTCTATCATTTATCCTGAAGACAGAGACCCACTCATAGGGCCCCTCCAGTGTAGTTGTGGCCCTCGAGACTAGGGTATGAGACCACAAAGCAGGCCCACTTGATCCATATGCCTAGAGCCTGAGCAGTGTCCAAGAGCACAGGCAGCCCACACTGGGTGGTGTCCTACGGTTCTGCAGATCACTTGGCACCACAGGGAGGTAAGTGGAAGGGATCTGAATCTCCCTGCAAAGGAAGCATCTGTTACCCTGTCCTCCTTTGTCCCCAGCATGCGCTTCTGTGTGTATATGTGTGCATGTACATGTATATTTGTGAATCTAAAGATCTGGTCTCCTGAGTATCCTTTGCAGACTTCATCATACATCCTCAAAGGCCAAGGGGAATGGTAAACATGCCTTTGCTCCCTATACCAATTGCTTAAGTTTTCCTCTCAGTGAAGTATCCACAAGTGCGAGCTTCCATGTTCCTGTAGCATGTTTATCACATAACATACAACACAGTATTAAATATGTAACTATTCTCCATCCCCAACCACACTATAAACCCCTGGAGATTAAGGACTGTGATCACATAACAGATACTTGAGTATTATTAGGCAAGTGAAAAAGTACTAGTATCTGGATAATTCTTTCATTAATTTATGGAAGAATGTCTACCGAGAATTTGTGCTGTGCAAAGGGCAAACAACACATATAAATTAACAACTGAATACTTGTTCATGGTTAAGATTTTTTTTAATTTCATAATATTATAGGAGTACAAATGTTTTGCTTACATGGATCACTTTTGTACTTTGCTTGAGTCAAAGTTATAAGTGTGCTGATCACCCAGATAGTTTTCATTGTACCCATTAGGTATGATTTCACCCATTCCCTCCTCCTCCATGGTTAAGATTTTGATGGTAGTAGAATTAGAAGAAGAAAAAACTGGCCACACTAGGGCCCAGGGTGCCACACCTTCCCTACCCAAACAGGGCTGGCCACCATCACAGTGGCATAACCAGAATGGAATCTGTCCATCAGCACAACTCCCCAACATAAGAAAAGTGATCCTACTTCCTCTCTATGAGATGCATTCAGTTTTTTGCTTCTATCACCTTCACCAGTAACTTAATCCTTCTATAACAGGTTAGAAATCACTGAGAAGACATTTGATTCTTCTGAAGTGTACTTATAGAGCATTTTTCTTTTACACAGTCCTCTGGACAGGTTAAGGAGGCACAGGCAGGAAGGTACCAACAATATTTCTTCCTTGTTTCCACCTTCAATTAAAAGATGTCCAGGCTGGGTGTCATGGATCATGCCTACAAACCCAGAACTTTGTTTTATTTTTTTGAGACAGAGTCTCACTTTGTTGCCCAGGCTAGAGTGAGTGCTGTGGCGTCAGCCAGCTCACAGCAATCTCAAACTCCTGGGCTCGGTTTTCTCATTTTAACCCCTACAATTTAGCTGAAGATCTTAGGCGAGTCAGCTGCCCAAACATGGTATTGGGGTTCCTGCCCCGGTGGCTCTATGGGGATTTCCAGCTACACCAATACCTTGGGACTGGACGGTGTGGTCTAGTCATTAATAATCGCCTTAGACAACCTGAACGCCAGAATCATCTGGCCCACAGCAAGATTCCATCAGCATTCCACACTGAGCTTCTTGCCTTTTCAGGGAGACAAGCAGTCTGAGAAGGGTGATAGCAGAAGCGAAAGGAGAAGTGCAGATGTGTACTCCACTTTAGGTGCCCAGGCATCTTCTTAATTGTTCCAGGAGTGAGATACAATGTCCTGAACACTGTTTTGCACTTGACCCCACACTTTTTTTTTTTTTGAGACAGTCTCACTCTGTCTCCCTGGGTAGAGTGCCATGGCATCATCGTAGTTAAAACACAGCTCTTGGCCAGGCGTGGTGGCTCACGCCTGTAATCCTAGCACTCTGGGAGGCCGAGGCGGGCGGATTGCTCGAGGTCAGGAGTTCGAAACCAGCCTGAGCAAGAGCGAGACCCCGTCTCTACTCTAAATAGAAAGAAATTAATTGGCCAACTAATATATATAGAAAAAATTAGGCGGGCATGGTGGCGCATGCCTGTAGTCCCAGTTACGCAGGAGGCTGAGGCAGGAGGATTGCTTGAGCCCAGGAGTTTGAGGTTGCTGTGAGCTAGGCTGACGCCATGGCACTCACTCTAGCCTGGGCAACAAAGTGAGACTGTCTCAAAAAAAAAAAGAAAAAAGAAGAGAATTTCCAGAACAGGCAGTACAGGATCAAAGACTGGGGATTAGGGCAGTTGAGCTGGGCAAAACTACAGGATCTAAAAGTAGATAGGCCAGAGGAACCCACATGTCCTGCCTTAAAAGGCAGGCAGGCATTGTAGGAAGTTTTGGAGCAGAGACAAAATGGCTGAGAGTGATTCGCACTCACAGTGGTGCAGCCCAGACAGAAACCCTTTAGGAACCTCTCACTGGGGAAGTGGCTCTGAGGAAGAAGAGGAGAAATAGATAAGCCATGTTCAGTGTTGGGGGTGAAGGAAGGGGAGCTGGCCCAGTAAAGGTAAGACAGGTCATTTGAACAGATTTACTATATTTATGTTGAGTTTCTGCTAATTTAAATTAATTTACCTTCCCCAAGACTTCTGTCATACACAATCTGGTAACAGAGGCTTCTTGGCAGTTGGGTAGATAGCAGAGGAATAACCGACCTTCTGATAGCAACAAATATCAAAAAAAGAGAGAGAAAGAGAGATAGTAAATGTGCAATTAAAACCAAAACTGCCTTAAATAGGCCGGGCACAGTGGCTCATCCCTGTAATCCTTGTACTCTCAGAGGCCTAGGTGGGAGGATCACTTGAGCTCAGGAGTTTGAGACCAGCCTGAGCAAGAGCCAGACCCCCCATCTCTACTAAAATTAGAAAAATCAGCCAGGTGTTAGTGACAACCACCTGAAGTTCCACCTACTTTCAAGGTTGAGACAGAAGGTTTTCTTCAACCCAGGAGTTCAAGGTTGCAGTGAGCTATGATGACACCACTACACTCTACCAGAGGTGACAGAGTAAGACTCTCTTTTTTTTATTTATCTTTTTTCTCTTTTCCCCCTATCCCAACTGAACTCCAAAGGACTCTGTCTCAAAAACAAAAAAACTGCCTTAAATAACCACATAGCAATTAATCTTCTACAGATGAGTTGCCACCATGTTTTGATGATTCTAGCTATGGGAAGCCAACCCTAACAAGACAAGTCCCCTTCTTTTGTTACAGCAAGTGTTACAGCGGGTGGTCCTGAGGACAAGCTGAGCAGCACTCTGAGAGTCTGAGAATCAAAGTTTATTTAGCGGCTGGGCCCAAGTGGTTCACACCTGTAATCCTAGCACTCTGGGAAGCAGAGGCAGGAGGATCACTCAAGGTCAGCAGTTTGAAACCGGCCTGAGCAAGAGCAAGACCCTGTCTCTACTAAAAATACAAAGAAATTAATTGGCCAACTAAAAATATATAGAAAAAATTAGCCAGGCACGGTGGCGCATGCCTGTAGTCCCAGCTACTCGGGAGGCTGTGGCAGGAGGATCTCTTGAGCCCAGGAGTTTTAGGTTGCTGTGAGCCACTCTAGCCCAGGCAACAGAGTGAGATCACTCTGTCTCAAAAAGAAAAAAAGAAAAAGCTTATTTCACTGGTGGGCTCCAAGGAGCTTTGCCACCAGATTCTGAGCACCACCTATCTGATTTTTCCCACTTTTATTAAGCTAGATTGGTCCCAGAGGTGGGATACCAGGTATAGGTTAGTTGTTGAGTCACCCAATAGGTTAATATTATGTTGATGCACTAAGGCAACAGATTTAGTGTTATGCTGATGCCAGGCAATAGACTAGTTGTTGGGCCAGGAAATAGGTTAGTATTATGCTCTTGTGGGTCTTCTGTGAGTGGGATAGGGGGGTGGTTTCTGGTGCCTGATACACCAAGTAACAGATGGGGGTTAAAAATGTTATCAAATGAGAAACACTACCTTTAGTCCTGTTATTTATGGAAAAACAAAGTTGGTTACCAACTTTAGTTCAGAACCTACATTAGAGGATGTCTGCTTCCCTATTTTTTTTTTTTTTTAGCAGTTTCTCCTATACCATTTATGGCAGTCTTAAGGAAGACAAGTAGGACAAGTCTCAACACTACTAGAAAAGGGGACAAAACCTAATTATAAAAATGAAAAATTTGGAAAGTATTTTTAAGCCAGGAGCTTTTCACTGCTATTAAATGGCAGTAATATAGTGTACTAATTATTATTAGTTCCTAAAAAATTAAGATTATAAAGTGCTAGCAGTTAAAATTTGAGGAACAAAGTGAGCTTCATAGTCAGAAGATCATCATTTCCAATATCCTTATTTTGTTAGGGAATTTGTTTGTTTAAAATGTATTTTTTTTTAATTGAGAATGAGAAACAAACATGTGCCTGTGTGTTCCTGCTGTTGTCAGAGTGACCTAGGAGCTTGAGAGGAAATGACAAGAGTGACTGATTCAGCTCAGGAGACATCTTAGCCCCAGGGCTGTGTTCTCTGTTGAACAACTTTACCCTAGGGAGAAGGGTAAGCCTAGTAGGGCACCCAAGTCCCAGAAATGGACAATTTATACATTGCCAGGAGAGTTTTGGCCACAAGAACAGAAGAGAAAGGGTTAGATAGATAGCAAGGGACCTCGGATTCTCCTAGGGAAAAAGCGGGTACCTTGCCTTGCTGCTGCCTTGAGCAATTGCCCCACCAGAGGAAGAAGGACAAAGGTGCACCCCCAATTCCCTACTCCCTCACCTTAATCCTGCCCCAAGCAACTGCCATGCCTGGGGATAAGGAAGTACCCTGCCAATCTGTAAAACAAAGCAGGAATTCCCCAACCCTGGGGCCCCAGCAGCCCAGACACAATAGGATCTGAGAAGAGACCTAGAGTAAACTAAGGCTAATTATCCTGTGGTTAACTGTCCATCAAAGTGGTTCAGTGGTGACATCTGAACCATGAGTAGGGCCTAATCCAGACACTATAAAACAAGACTCCAGACCATTACTAGAGCCTCTTGTTATAACAGGGGGCCCGTTCATAAATGTGGCGAATATATCTTGCTCTTGCTCTGTAAACCTATCTTGACCTTCCTCAGTAAACTTCGTTTCATACTTGGCCTTGCTTTTGGTGTATCTGGTTATTCTTCAGCCAAGAAAAACAGGAAGTGAGATAGAGGGAACAGGCCGGGTTTATTGGTCACATATTGCTTAATCCTGGACTGTGATGGTGTAATGGAGAAAATGGCCTGAAAAGGGGTAAAAATATTTTCTGTCTCTTCAAAACCCCCTCACCCTTTGTGAGAACTAAAACCTATATCCCTACTTCAGGCCAGGGGTCACAAGGGGCAGGAGAGTGTCTTTTGTTCTTTGTGCCACAGAAGATATCTCAAGGGAATTGTCTGGGTGGAGGTCACCAGATCATTTTAGCCAAAGATAGGATTGATCAGAACCTTTAAAAACTCTGTACTTATGTTTAGAAGCAGGCTGTTGGTACTTTGAGATGGGAGTCTGCCAAGCTCCTCATTTGCTGGCAAATTAATAAACTCCTCTTTCCTTCTCCTCAAACCACTTGTCCTTATTCTGATATGGCCACAGGGGCAGGTGCCAATGGTCTGGCTGGGCACGGTGGTTCATGCCTGTAATCCTAGCACTCTGGGAGGCCGAGGCGGGCGGATTTCTCGAGGAGTCAGGAGTTTCTTGAAACCAGCCTGAACGAGATCCCGTCTCTACTCTAAATAGAAAGAAATTAATTGGCCAACTAACATATATAGAAAAAATTAGCCGGGCATGGTGGCGCATGCCTGTAGTCCCAGCTACTCGGGAGGCTGAGGCAGAAGGATTGCTTGAGCCCAGGAGTTTGAGGTTGCTGTGAGCTAGGCTGACGCCATGGCACTCACTCTAGCCTGGGCAACAAAGCAAGACTCTGTCTCAAAAAAAAAAAAAAAGAAAAGAATAACCCCGAAGGCAGAGTGAGGTGCCCAAAGGGTCATGGGGCCTAATGTCTTACTCTTGACATTGCCAGGCAGGACAGAGCTTCTGAGATGCTGCGGGCGCCACCCAGGACAGAGGAAGGTGTGCCTGGCAGCCACAGGCAGCCACAGGCAGCCGGGCTGCCGGGAGCGGGCACAGAGCGCGGCTGGCAGGCCCGGAGGAAGGGGCGGCTCCTTCTCCCCGCCCGCCAGTCTACGGTCGGCCTCTATCTTCACCGCGCACGGGGAGAAGAGCTGCTGTGCGTGGGGGCGGGGAGTAAAGACTAGACCGGCAGGCGCTCGGAGGAGCCGCTCGAGGAGGGGTGGGGCGCGCGCACAGGCGTGCGTGCGTGCGTGCGTGCGTGCGTGCGTGCGTAGGCACGGCCCATAGCCCGCTGTGCGCGGGGCGGATGTCCGGGCCGGCTGGGTCGGGGCGGTGGATGAGATGGCGGAAGGCAGGGACTGTGGAGAGCGACCGGATGCGGAGACCCAGAAGTCGGAGGTCGGGGCCTTGATGAGGACCACGCTCCAGCGGGGAGCGCAGTGGTGAGCGGGTCCGCCACTCCGACGCGCGGTGCTGGGGGCCGGGGCTCTGGCTCTGAGGCCAGGCCCCTTTTTCTCGCCTTGGGTAGGGGCCGGCGGGGACGGTGTCTGGTGACTCTGAAAGAGTGGCTTGACACCTGCCCCTCAGGAGAGGAACCTCAGGATCAGCTCTGGGAAAGCACGGGCGGGTCTGGGAGTCGTCTCTGCCCATTCAGAGTCCCAGAAGGCAGGCCTGGTGGGGGCTAGGGCTGCAAGATGTGGAGAAGGGGATTGAGGGTGGGGAGAACCCTTTATAATTTAGGACTCACTTTGTACTCTTGGGCGAAGATGTCCACACCTCACAGACCTCCGTTCCTTACTGTTAAAAGCAGGGTAGCTCACTGCCCTCAGTGGGTTGAAGTGAAGATCAGAAGTACATACTTTGTAACTTGTAAACTGCTGAACAGATGTCAAGGTCAGAAACTGAACGAATGTCAGAAAGCCTTAGATTATTTTGGTAGCAAGTGTCAAAAATATTTGTGGCAGGAGTTTCTCAGTGGGAGAGGAGAATAGCCTAGATCCTGGAGTTGGAAGACTTAAAAGTCCAGGATTTGGAAGAGCAAGGCTGAGATATGAGGCTTGTTAATAAATTGTTTAGTAGAAGGGACAATACTTTCCACTAGTAGAGAATTCACTATTGTGTAGGAGTAGAAAACTAGGCTTAGGCTTTACATTGAATATGATTGAGTGGTATCCGTCTTTAAGGAACCTTTGTGGTGTTGATCTGCAGAGTAATTGATCAGGAAAAACATTGGAGTTAGGACAAGTTCGGATATGGCTTTATGGTGTTCATCTTGAGTTAGCCAAGCTGTGAAAGACAGGGCAAGCAGAGGTACTTTTGCAGTTATCCTGCATAGGGGTAACCAAGAATACTCAGCAGAATCAGAGGAAGTTTAAGATAGACTAAAATCACACAGTGAAATTGTATGGAAAGTATTACCCAAAGGATTAGAGGGAAGATAGCATTTTATTGTTTTGGATGTATTTATAGATTCCTGTGGCCTCTGGGAAACTGCCTGATCTCCTCTCACATTTGTTGGTTGTAAAATTTGGACTCACCAGTATTATTGTTGTCCTTTGTTGGCCCAGAGAAATTTTTCCCTCCCTCTGTCTTAATTGTGAAACAGCAGAGTGATACTTTTATTTTATATTATTTTTTTATTTTAGCGTATTATGGGGGGTACAAGTGTTAAGGTTACATATATTGCCCATGTCCCCCCTCACCCCTCAGAGTGATACTTTTAAAATGTAATCAGGTTTGCTTATATTTAAGTGTAAAAAGCAATAACTTGAATGTGAAGCACAACTTAATGCTTTTTGACAAGATGAACATATCTAGGCACTATTTTTTGTATATTTGTGTGTATATATATATACACACACACGTAGGTGTGTAAATTTTTGTATATCTCATTTGGTCGTCAAAGAAAAACTGAAACAGTTGGTGTTACTATCCTATTTTCAGAAGGAAAATTAGTTTAATACCGGTCATGTGAAGCAAAGCAGTGTAACCAAACTGCCTTGACAAGGACCTCTGTAAATAACATTATGAAATTAACGACTTGTTCATTAGCAAATATGATTTTACCCACAGAAAGACTCCATTTAAGTAGGCATTTTGAAAGCAATTATTTTCTTCCTTTTATTTATTCAGTGTTTCAACAATCATTTCACTTAATGGATGCCTGCCCTGGGCCAGGCCCTCTGTGCCATGTAGGGCCTGGCTCCTGCTCCTGCTCTAGTGAGTGTGTTTTGTTTTGTTTTTTGAGACAGAGTCTCACTCAGTAGCCCAGGCTAGAGTGCCGTGGTGTCAGCCTAGCTCTTAGCAACCTCAAACTCCTGGGCTCAAGCAATCCTTCTGCCTTAGCCTCCCGAGTAGCTGGGACTACAGGCATGCGCCACCATGCCCGGTTAATTTTTTCTATATATTTTTAGTTGTCCAATTAATTTCTTTCTATTTTTAGTAGAGACGGGGTCTTGCTCTTGTCAGGCTGGTTTTGAACTCCTGACCTTGAGCAATCCGCCTGCCTCGGCCTCCCAGAGTGCTAGGATTACAGGCGTGAGCCACTGCGCCTGGTCTTGAGTGTGTTTTTAGCAAGGATTATGTGTTCCCCAAGTGGAAAGACCATAAAAAAGATTAAGGGAACAGCTGCAGAAACCTTTTCTTTTTCTTAAGGGACAGTGTGTTGCTATGTTGCCTAGGCTGGTCTAAAACTCCTGGGTTCAAGCTATCCTCCTGCCTCAGCCTCCTGAATAGATAGGACTACAGGTATGAGTCATTGCTCCTGGCTAGAAACTTATAAGCTCAAATTTTTTGCTACAGTAAATTTTTGTCTCTCTCTAGGTATCTTATTGACAGCCGATGGTTCAAGCAGTGGAAGAAATATGTGGGCTTTGACAGCTGGGATATGTACAATGTGGGTGAACATAACCTGTTTCCTGGCCCTATAGACAACTCTGGACTCTTTTCAGGTGCAGTAAATCTTGCTTTTCTAGCTAGATGTTCACCTGAGTAGTGGCCTTAGGTCATGTGTATCTATAACATGGACATTGTGAGCCTGACTTTCCTAGTGTGAGGAAGTATCCAATTATCCTCAGTTTGCATCTGTAGCAGAAGACTGCAGAATTTTAGGGAACAGTTAAGCTGCTTTTGTTTTTCTCCTTTTCTTTTTTTATTTCAGCATATTATTGGGGTACAGACGTTAAGGTTACATACATTGCCCTTGTCTCCCCTCCCCCCTCGAGTCAAAGCTTCAAGTGTGTCCATCCCCCAGAAGGTGTGCATCACACTCACTATGTATGTACATTCTCATCCCTTCCCCCACACCTGACAAATGTTTGTTTTTCTTTTTTTCTTAACATTTTGGTTACATTTTTTTTTTTGAGACAGAGTCTCGCTTTGTTGCCCAGGCTAGAGTGAGTGCCGTGGTGTCAGCCTAGCTCACAGCAACCTCAAATTCCTGGGCTCAAGAGATCCTTCTGCCTCAGCCTCCCAAGTAGCTGGGACCACAGGCATGAGCCACCATGCCCGGCTAATTTTTTGTATGTATGTTAGTTGGCCAATTAATTTCTTTCTATTTATAGTAGAGACGGGTCTCGCTCTTGCTGAGGCTGGTTTTGAACTGCTGACCTTGAGCAATCCGCCTGCCTCGGCCTCCCAGAGTGCTAGGATTACAGGCGTGAGCCACCACACCGGCCCATTTTGGTTACATTTTATATCTTTGAGTTAAACTGCTTTTTTCTGAGATTAACTGCTTCCAACAAGAGCATACTTCTAACATTTTAAATTTCTTTCTTTGCAAATTAGTTCTGCTAGAGATTTCAGATCTTAGATGAGTATATG
Source organism: Microcebus murinus (assembly GCF_040939455.1). NCBI lineage: Eukaryota > Metazoa > Chordata > Mammalia > Primates > Cheirogaleidae > Microcebus > Microcebus murinus. The sequence continues at coordinate 154,779,973 of NC_134104.1, read as the reverse complement.
GAACGGAAAGCAATAGGATATCATTTTGAAATTGTATCTGAAATTTGGGAACCAGAAATTTTTTTTTTTTTTTTAGACAGAATCTCGCTTTGTTGCCCAGGCTAGAGTGAGTGCCATGGCGTCAGGCTAGAGTGAATGCCATGGCGTCAGCCTCGCTCACAGCAACCTTAAACTCCTGGGCTCAAGCGATCCTCCTGCCTCAGCCTCCCAAGTAGCTGGGACTACAGGCATGCACCACCATGCCCAGCTAATTTTTTCTATATATATTAGTTGGCCAATTAATTTCTTTCTATTTATAATAGAGACGGAGTCTGGCTCTTTTTGTTTTTTTTTTTTTTTTTTTTTTTTGAGACAGAGTCTCGCTTTGTTGCCCAGGCTAGAGTGAGTGCCGTGGCGTCAGCCTAGCTCACAGCAACCTCAAGCAATCCTTCTGCCTCAGCCTCCCAAGTAGCTGGGACTACAGGCATTCGCCATCATGCCCGGTTAATTTTTTGTATATATTAGTTGGCCAATTAATTTCTTTCTATTTATAGTAGAGATGGGGTCTCGCTCTTTCTCAGGTTGGTTCGAACTCCTGACCTCGAGCAATCCGCCCGCCTCGGCCTCTCAGAGAGCTAGGATTACAGGCGTGAGCCACCGCGCCCGGCCGGAGTCTGGCTCTTGCTCAGGCTGGTTTCCAACTCCTGGCCTCGAGTAATCCTCCCGCCTCCGCCTCCCAGAGTGCTAGGGTTACAGGTGTGAGCCACCGTGCCTTGCCCAGAAATTTTTTTTTTTTAAGACACAGTCTCTCTTTCTTGCCCCAGGTAGGATGCAGTGTCGTCATCATAGCTCACTGCAACTTCAAACTCCTGGGCTCAAATAATCCTCCTGCTTCAGCCTCTGGAGTAGCTAGGATTACAGGCACACGCCTTGATGCCCAGCTAATTTTTCTATTTTTAGTAGAAATGCTTTTGCTCAGGTTGGTGTTAGCCTAGCTCACAGCAACCTAAACTCCTGAGCTCAAGCAATCCTGTCTCAGCCTCCCGAGTAGCTGGGACTATAGGCATGAGCCACCATGTCTGGCTAATGTTTTCTATATATTTTTAGTAGGCCAATTAATTTCTTTCTATTTTTAGTAGAGGCAGGGTCTCGCTCTTGCTCAGGCTGGTTTCAAACTCCTGACCTTGAGTGATCTGCCTGCCTCTGCCTCCCAGAGTGCTACGATTACAAGAGTGAGCCACTGTTCCCAGCCTGTAGTGTTAAGTATTCATATTGTTGTTCATCCAATCTGTAGGACTTTTTCATCTTTCAAAACTGAAACTCCAGGCCGGGAGCGGTGGCTCATGCCTGTAATCCTAGCACTCTGGGAGGCTGAGGCGGGAGGATCGCTCAAGGTCAGGAGTTTGAAACCAGCCTGAGCAAGAGCAAGACCCCGTCTCTACTAAAAATAGAAAGAAATTAATTGGGCAACTAAAAATATATAGAAAAAATTAGCTGGGCATGGTGATGCATGCCTGTAGTCCCAGCTACTCGGGAGGCTGAGACAAAAAGACTGGGCCCAGGAGTTTGAGGTTGCTGTGAGCTAAGCTGACGCCACGACACTCACTCTAGCCTGGGGAACAAAGTGAGACTCTGTCTCAAAAAAAAACCACAAAAAAACCCCTGAAACTCCATATCTATTACCCTCTACTCCTAAGCCCTGGGCAGCTACCATTTTACTTGTTTTTATTATTTTGACTACTCTAGTTACCTCATATAAAGGGAAGCATATAGTATTTGTCTTTTTGTGATTGGCTTATTTTACTTAGTATAATATCCTCAAGGTTCATCCATAATGTAGCATGTATCAGAATTTTATTCCTGTTTAAGATAGAATGATATACTCCATCGTATGTATATGCCATCTTATTTGTCTACTTACCTGTCTTACCTTGGTATTCTCTCTTTCTCCAAGGTTGTTGAGTTTCTTTCCTTTTTTCTTAGAAAAGAAAAAGGCAGGCCGGGCGCAGTGGCTCATGCCTGTAATCCTAGCACTCTGGGAGGCCAATGCGGGTGGATTGCTCAAGGTCAGGAGTTTGAAACCAGCCTGAGCAAGAATGAGACCTGTCTCTACTATAAATAGAAAGAAATTAATTGGCCAACTAAAAATATATAGAAAAAATTAGCCGGGGATGGCGGCTCATGCCTGTAGTCCCAGCTAATTGGGAGGCTGAGACAGAAGGATTGCTTGAGCCCAGGAGTTTAAGGTTGCTGTGAGCTAGGCTGACAACACAGAACTCACTCTAGCCTGGGCAACACAGTGAGACTCTGCCTCAAAAAAAAAAAAAAAAGAAAAAGAAAGAGGCCAAGGTGGGTTATATTGGAAACCCACCCTGAAGAAGGTTGGAAGACATGATAGAGTAAGGCATAAACTATTGGGGGCATGGCGGGAAACCCTAATCACTTATGCTGTTTATAGTTTTTGTTTTTCGTTTTAATGTTGTCCACCTTAAGTTGCAGATGAGTTACACCATTGTGGATGCTTTTTTACTTTTTGTGGCTTCACTGGTTTGGGAGAGAACAGTGGCTTCAGTTGTTCTGGGAGTAGATGTTGGTGGGTCTAGACTTGGCAGGGAAACTACCCTTGGTGAAAGGTGATCAGTCTTCCCTTGGTCCTCCCTTGAAGGGAGTGTGTTTTTATTTTATTTTATTATTATTATTTTGAGACAGAGTCTCACTGTGTTGCCTGGGCTAGAGTGCTGTAGCGTCAAGCCCAGCTCCCAGCAACCTCAAACTCCTGGGCTTAAGCAATCTCCCTGCCTTAGTCTACCGAGTAGCTAGGACTACAGGCATAAGCCACCATGCCTGGCTAATTTTTTCTATATATTTTTATTGTTTTATTTATTTATTTTTTGAGACAAAGTGTCACTCTGTTGCCCAGACTAGAGTGCCTGGTGTCATCCTAGCTCACAGCAACCTCAGACTCCTGGGCTCAAGTGATCTTCTGCCTCAGCCTCCTGAGTAGCTATGACTACAGGCATTGGCCAACGTGCCTGGCTAATTTTTTTGTGTGTATATATATATGTAATTTTTTTTTAGTTGTCCACCTAATATCTTTCTAATTTTTTAGTAGAGATGGGGTCTTGCTATTGCTCAGACTGGTCTCAAACTCAGGAGCTCAAACAATCTGCCCGCCTCAGCTTCCCAGAGTGCCAGGATTACAGGCATGAGCCCAGCCTAAATGACTTTTTTTTTTTTTTTTTTTTGAGACAGAGTCTCGCTTTGTTGTCCAGGCTAGAGTGAGTGCCATGGCATCAGCCTAGCTTACAGCAACCTCAAACTCCTAGGCTCAAGCCATCCTCCTGCCTCAGCCTCCCATGTAGCTGGGACTACAGGCATGCGCCACCATGCCCGGCTAATTTTTTCTATATATGTTAGTTGGCCAATTCATTTCTTTCTATTTATAGGAGAGACAGGTTCTCCCTCTTGTTCAGGCTGGTTTCGAACTTCTGACCTCGACCAATCCGCCCTCTTCTGCGTCCCAGAGTGCTAGGATTACAGGTGTGAGCCACTGCACCCGGCCCATTTATTGGTTTTCTTAATCTTTCAGGGGAAGATGATGTCTGACTTTAAAGTGTTATCATTAAGAATATGATAAATATTCATGATTAATAGTTTTTTTTTTTTTTTTTTTGAGACAGAGTCTCGCTTTGTTGTCCAGGCTAGAGTGAGTGCCGTGGCGTCAGCCTAGCTCACAGCAACCTCAAACTCCTGGGCTCCAGTGATCCTTCTGCCTCAGCCTCCCGAGTAGCTGGGACTACAGGCATGCGCCACTATGCCCGGCTAATTTTTTCTATATATATTAGTTGGCCAATTAATTTCTTTCTATTTATAGTAGAGACGGGGTCTCGCTCTTGCTCAGGCTGGTTTCGAACTCCTGACCTTGAGCAATCCGCCCGCCTCGGCCTCCCAAGAGCTAGGATTACAGGCGTGAGCCACAGCGCCCGGCCTAACAGTTTTAATTGTCGAATTTGGAAGCACTTTGCAAATGTAAATTGGAACTTTTCTCTTTTATCCTCTCTTCTTCCAATTACAGAAGAAATAAAGGTTCTTCATAAAATTTTGAGAAAATGTGGCTGAGGACAAAAAGTAGTCAAGTCAGCTGTGTGTTATGGCCAGTGAAAGAATTTTGGAATTTTTTACCTGTTCCTGTAAATACTTTTCCTATTTCTGAAAAATACTTAAGAATCACGGCTGGCCAGTGTGGCTCACGCCTGTAATTCTAGCACTCTGGGAGGCCAAGATGGGCAGATTGCTCAAGGTCAGGAGTTCGAGACCAACCTGAGCAAGAGTAAGACCCTTCTCTGCTAAAAATAGAAAGAAATTAGCCGGACAACTAATAATCTATATAGAAAAAATTAGCCAGGCATGGTGGTGCATGCCTGTAGTCTCAGCTACTTGGAAGGCTGAGGCAGAAGGATCGCTTGAGCCCAGGAGTTTGAGGTTGCTGTGAGCTAGGTGAACACCATGGCACTCTAGCCCAGGCAACAGAGCAAGAGTCTGCTCCCCCCCCCCCAACAAAAAAGGGAAAAAAAGAATCTCGTAAAACAGCCGTTTTGGGAGATTAAAGTAGTGATTTATGTGCTATTTTCCTTTTTCAGATCCTGAGAGTCAGACCTTGAAGGAACACTTAATTGATGAACTAGACTATGTATTGGTCCCGACTGAGGCCTGGAATAAATTACTAAACTGGTATGGCTGTGTAGAAGGCCAGCAGCCCATTGTCAGAAAAGTGAGTATGTGAATTGTCACAAATGCTGGTCAGTGTCTATAGGTCCTCCCTGGCAAATAGTAACTAGTGTTGATGTCCTAGGAAAATGAACATACATCAGGTGCTTTAGGCCTTGTTTCTGGTTCTCTTTAGAGAATTGTAGTTGTGACTGGTGGTAAGTGAGTTTGCTCATCCAGGATATTACAGTAAGTAGTCTCCAAACATCAGAGCTGTCCAGTGGCTTGGATGTGTCCAGTGCTGCCATCATTGTACTGTTTGGAAATCTCTATGAGAGAAAGCTCATTTGGGGCATATGGACATACAGTAATGTACTGCTTCTTTTTTTTTTTTATTTTGAGTCAGAGTCTCGCTTTGTTGCCCAGGCTAGGGTGAGTGCTGTGGCATGAGCCTGGCTCACAGCAACCTCAAACTCCTGGGCTCAAGCGAGCCTCCTGCCTCAGCCTCCCAAGTAGCTGGGACTACAGGCATGCGCCACCATGCCCCGCTAATTTTTTCTATATATATTAGTTGGCCAATTAATTTCTTTCTATTTATAGTAGAGATGGGGTCTCGCACTTGCTCAGGCTGGTTTTGAGCTCCTGACCTGGAGCCATTCGCCTACCTCGGCCTCCCAGAGTGCTGGGATTACAGGCGTGAGCCACCGCGCCTGGCCGATATACTGCTTCTTTTTTTTTTTTTTTTGAGACAGAGTCTCACTTTGTTGTCCAGGCTAGAGTGAGTGCCGTGGCGTCAGCCTAGCTCACAGCAACCTCAAACTCCTGGGCTCAAGCGATCCTCTTGCCTCAGCCTCCCGAGTAGCTGGGACTACAGGCATGCGCCACCATGCCCGGCTAATTTTTTTTTTTTTTAATATATATATCAGTTGGCCAATTTCTTTCTTTCTTTTTTTTTTTTTTTGAGACAGAGTCTCACTTTGTTGTCCAGGCTAGAGTGAGTGCCGTGGCGTCAGCCTAGCTCACAGCAACCTCAAACTCCTGGGCTTGAGTGATCCTTCTGCCTCAGCCCCCCGAGTAGCTGGGACTACAGGCATGCGCCACCATGCCCGGCTAATTTTTTATATATATATCAGTTGGCCAATTAATTTCTTTCTATTTATAGTAGAGACGGGGTCTCGCTCTTGCTCAGGCTGGTTTTGAACTCCTGACCTTGAGCAATCCGCCCGCCTCAGCCTCCCAAGAGCTAGGATTACAGGCGTGAGCCACAGCGCCCGGCCTGCTTCTTAATCTTTAAACTTTTCTGGTATCTCTTTTTCCCCATGCTTAAGAATATTTATCTACACTGTTGAGTAATTAGTATTTATTTTATTTTATTTTATTTTTTTATTTGTTTGGTTTTTTTTAGGAGACAGGGTCTCGTTCTCTTGCCCAGGTTGGAGTGTGGTGGTGCAATCATAGCTCACTGTAGCCTTGAACTCCTGAGTTTAAGTGATCCTTCCACCTCAGCGTTTGAGTAGCTGGGACTACAGGTGCGCACCACCATGCCTGGCCTTTTTTTTTTTTTTTTTTTTTAATATTTTGTAGACGTAGGACTTTACCTGCATTCTCTAGTTCTCTTGTTTGACAAATGCTGCAAGAGAGGTATCCTGATCCCTACTTAGAGATGAACAATGACTTCTGTTTGGTGCAGTGTCTGGCCTTACGGACAAGTTATGCCTCTTCTGGTAATCACTTCTGTATTAATGGGTTAATTAGCTTGTGAACTGTGGGTAATGACCATCTGGTGGTTATCCCAGTGCTTTATTGTAGATATGATAGGTAATTTTTCTGTATATTTTGGCATGTATTTTTAAGGGGCAAGAGTAGTCCATTAGAGTATACTTTTGCTAAGTCTGAAAGAAGACCTTTCTGTTCAAAGCTGACCTCCTGAGACCTGCCTGGAGGCCCTTTTGTGGTATTAAAGCCAGTGAGGAATGGGCTTCTCTCTGGTTCTGTTAAGATGCTCTTGCTTGTACTGAGTGGAAAAAAGATTTTTAAACTCTTGGTATAGACACTGGTGGCTTTAAAAACCTGTACTTCTGATCCCCTGATTGCTGAAGGAAACTGATAACTCATGATTATCATCAGTAGGTTTGCTACTGATAAGAAGTGTTGCTTCCAAGACTGCCCTGGTGTGGAGCTGTGGCACTTTCACCCCTGCCTCTTTGTTCGCAGGTCGTGGAGCATGGCCTGTTTGTCAAACACTGCAAAGTCGAGGTGTATTTGCTGGAACTGAAGCTCTGTGAGAACAGTGACCCCACCAATGTGCTGAGTTGCCATTTCAGTAAAGCAGACACCATTGGTGAGCAGCTGGGCTGGGGTCTCAGTTATCAGGTGAGAGAGTGCAGGGCATTGTGGCTGATGGGAAGGAGGCTGGGGTGCCCTCTTCATATTTTCTACACATATCTTCTCAGGCTGTGGTTGCCAGTCCTTACCTGGGAGCCTATTCCCTAGGGGATTCTCTTGAAGAGCCAAGCCTGGGAATCATGTTCAGTAGAACACCCAGCATGGTCCTTGTCCATTTGTCATATGCTGGTGAAGATAAAGTAATGCAGATTCAGATAAGTTGTTTTTTTGTTGTTTTTTTTTTTGAGACAGAGTCTTGCTTTGTTGCCTGGGCTAGAGTGCGTGCCATGGCGTCAGCCTAGCTCACAGCAACCTCAAACTCCTGGCTCAAGCAATCCTTCTGCCTCAGCCTCTCAAGTAGCTGGGACTACAGGCATGCGCCACCATGCCCAGCTAATTTTTTCTATATATATTAGTTGGCCAATTAATTTCTTTCTATTTATAGTAGAGACGGGGTCTCGCTCTTGCTCAGGCTGGTTTCGAACTCCTGACCTCGAGCAATCTGCCCGCTCCGGCTTCCCAGAGAGCTAGGATTACAGGCGTGAGCCACCGTGCCCGGCCGTCAGATAAGTTAAAAAGTAACTCATTTAAAAAAAATCTCAGCAAGAAAGTGGCAGAGCTAGCTTTTGAAACCAAATCTTTCTTAAGTCCAAAGATAAGCTTTCTCACTTTCTATATTGCTTCTGTGCTATAAATGGGAACCACATCATCAGAGAAGAAGGATAGGCAAAGTTTCTGGGCATATGAATGCAAAAAGATGCCCATGGACGATGATTGGCCTTAGGGGTTATCAAGGGCCTGAGGTCAATCAGAACTTTTGATCCAAAGCACCTATGGGCATCCAAAAAGGAAGGAGGGTGAGCATTGGTTTTTCATGGCTGTCTTTAGCCTTGCATCTGGAGAAGGCCCTGAGTGATGTTTCTGCCTGTCCTTAGCGACCATTGAGAAGGAGATGCGAAAGCTGTTCAACATCCCTGAGGAGCGTGAAACACGGCTCTGGAACAAATACATGAGCAACACCTACGAGCAGTTGAGCAAGCTAGACAACACTGTCCAAGATGCTGGGCTATACCAGGGTCAGGTAGGAGGGCCCAGGCCATGCCCCAGCAGGCAGCTTTGCCCAGGGTGTGTGGCCACATACCATCTGGTTCTAAGCATGTTGGATGTGCAGTGGTTTGAACTTTCCTGATTTAGTTTCCCCTTTCACTCAGGTGCTAGTCATTGAGCCTCAAAATGAAGATGGCACGTGGCCCAGGCAGACCCTGCAGTCAAAGTAAGTATCTCCTTTGTGTCTGGGCTCATTTGTATAAGGGAGATAGTTTTTCCTGAGGCAGTTACTTGTACTAAGCGCAGTTGTTCTGAATCAGATGAAAAAAACATACTCAGTTTCATATCCAGAGTCCTCAATGCTGGATGAAGACCCTGGCATTTGGTAAGCAGCATGCCATCTAAGGGAAACCTGTCAGGGTATCTCAGCAAGGTGATGAGCATCTGTTTGTTGAGAATGAGAGGAGGAGGAAGAGATCTGAGGGGCCAAGATCTGATATTGCTGCTCTGCCATGAGCTGGCTTTGTTGTTTGTCAAGTTCTTTCATTTTCTCTACCTGTATGTAGTTAGAAGCTTTGATGGATAAGAAGAGGGCTCAGGCGTGAGGTCTTATGTATGACTTTAAGGTGATAGATGGATTCCATCCCAATCTGTCCAGTGGCCATTGTTGCCTTTTAGCTTGCTGGGGGATTTCTTTAGCAACTAATCTTGGACTCTAGGTACATCTATCTGAGAAGATGTTTATGTGGTATGTGGAACTGTGCATGTTTATAGAAGGGGAAAGAAAGAAGTGATAAATATTTCTTATAATGTAAATTAGGAAAATCATGTCTGTGTTCCAATAGTTATGGGGACAATGTTGGACTCTTCCCTCTTTCCTCAGTCAGGTCTTGGACTGTGACCATTACATAGTGATAGGCTCATAGCTCAATTTGAGAACCATGAAAACTACACCTTCTCTTGAGAAACATGAATGAAGACACAACATTTTGCAGTGTCAGGGGTTTCATAAACCCCCTGAAACCCAGGCACAGACTCCAGTTTAAGAAATCTTGGTCGCTGGTTCCTGACAGGATGACAAAATATGTGTGATAGGCAGAATAATGCTCTCCCCACCAAGATGTCTATACTGTTAAAACCCAGAACCTGTGAATATGTTAGTTTACATATAAAACCCAAAACCTATGAATATGTTAGTTTACATGGCAAAATGGACTTTGCAGATGTGATTAAGGATCTTGAGACAGTGAGATTGTCCAGGTGTGCCCAGTGTAATCACAAGGGTCCATGTGAGTTAAAGAGGGAGGCAGGAGAGTCACACAAGGAGGTGTGAGGATGGAAGCAGAGTCAGGGTGATAAGATGTGAGAAAGACTCAACTGGCCATGAGACAGACAATACAAGCAACCTCTAGAAGTCCCTAAAGCCTTCAGGAAGGAATTCAGCCCTGCCAACACTTTGATTTTAGTTCAGAGAACCATTCAGGATTTCTGACCTTCAGAACTGCAAGATAATAAATTTGTGTTGTGTTAAGCCACTGATTTTGTGGTAATTTGTGATAGTAGTAATAGGAAACTAATACAGCCCAGATAGTCATCTCCCTTCTTGGTACTGGCAGTGCCATAGAACTAAGAGAAAATAACATAAAACTGCAAGATCCCCCCCAGGGAAACAAAACGTGATTGAATTCCAGTCTGTGAGGTGTGGTTGGTAGCTCAGAGCAGTCCTGGCCAGAGGAGACCATTTTAGTTGTGCCTTTTTCTCTTCTCAACATTGCTTCTCCCTATCCTCCCCTGCCTACACTCAGAGGCCTAAGGGAGTCCAGTGAAAGGAGAGAGCTTTTGGATAAGAGCAGTGCCTCATTGAAATTACCTGAGATTAGAGTCTCCTAGTAAGGTGTGGCCAATGGGGAGTGAGCCCAGAGTGGAATTCCTGAGGTAGATTGCTCTTCTTCACTACCCCACATAGTGTTAGACACTGGTATAGGCACTGGGAATACTGTGATAAAACAGACAATCTCTTTATCCTCAAGGAACAGAAAATACATAAGTAAGAAAATCATATGTGTCCAATGTTTACATATACCATGGAAAAAAATCAGGGAGAAAATTAGCAAGTCCTGGGCTTTGGGGAAGGGGCAGATTTAGACAGGATAATGGGGAAGCCTCACTGAGGTGTCATTTGAACACGGTCATGAAGAAGATAAGGAAGTAAGCAATGAGTGTGGTACTTAATGGGGACAATAACAGAAGTCCCGAGGCAGAAGCATGCCCGGTTAAAAACCAGCAGAAGTTTGTTGTGGCTGGAGCTAAGGGACATGATAGGAGGGTGGGGGAGGATGAGGCCCAGGAATTGAGGAGGTGATAGGCCCCCTGGTCTTTGTGAGACTCAGGTCCTAACTTTGCCTCTATGTGAGGTAGGAGCCTGTTTTGGGGTGCAGTGAATGGAGCAGCAGTGCCATCTCATCTGGTAAGCAGCTCACAGGGAGTCAGAACGAGAGGCTGACAAGGGTAACAACATAAAAGGAAAATGACAAATTGACAGCTGGTGCTAGTTGGAGCATAATTCATGTTCCTGGAATCACAAGAGGATAGAATAAGCATAATAAATATTGTCAAGAAAATGGGGACATGGGTACATGAAACAGGAACATGTATGTAAACTTGGAAACAAAGAATTCAGAGGATGGGTTGAGTAGCAGAATGGATGTAGCTGAAGACTCAGTGAACATGGGCTGGTTAAATTCTAGAAGGCATTATGAAGGGATAAAGAGGTGGAAGATAATAGAAGAAAGGTTGTGGTGTGTAGGATGTCAAGATCCATATATCTGTATCAATATATATCTGTATGTCATTATGACATAATAGGGATTTCAGAAGCAGAGAAGAAATGACAGGACAAGGGGAAGAAAATGTTAGAAGAAATACCCAAGGCTGGGTGTGGTGGCTCATGCCTGTAATCCTAGCACTCTGGGAGGCTGAGGCAGTCAGATTGCTCGAGGTCAGGAGTTCGAAACCAGCCTCAGTGAGACTCCGTCTCTACTAAAAATAGAAGGAAATTAATTGACCAACTAAAAATATATATACAAAAAATTAGCCGGGCATGGTGGCGCATGCCTGTAGTCCTAGCTACTCGGGAGGCTGAGGCAGGAGGATCGCTAGAGCCCAGGAAATTGAGATTGCTATGAGCTAGGCTGATGCCATGGCACTTACTCTAGCCTGGGCAACAAAGTGAAACTCTGTCTCAAAAAAAAAAAAAAAAAAAAAGAAAAATACTGACCCAAGAATTTCTCAGAAATCATAAAAGATCTTAAATTTTTTTTAGCCAGTCAAATTTAGCAGTGGAGGGTTGTATACCAACTTTATATATTTATTTATTTGTTTGTTTGTTTGTTTGTTTGTTTGTTTGTTTATTTTGAGGCAGAGTCTCACTTTGTTGCCCAGGCTAGAGTGAGTGCCGTGGCGTCAGCCTAGCTCACAGCAACCTCAAACTCCTGGGCTCAAGCCATCCTGCTGCCTCAGCCTACCGAGTAGCTGGGACTGCAGGCATGCGCCACCATGCCCGGCTAATTTTTTCTCTATATATTAGTTGGCCAATTAATTTCTTTCTATTTATAGTAGAGATGGGGGTCTCGATCTTGCTCAGGCTTGGTTTCGAACTCCTGACCTTGAGCAATCCGCCCACTTCGGCCTCCCAGAGTGCTAGGATTATAGGTGTGAGCCACTGCGTCCGACCTATACCAACTTTAGTGACACTAATAATCATAAGTTCTGATAACCCACTATCAGACCAACCATAAAGATCTTAAATTTAAAGAATACCAAACATGACATATCACCTGAACCTAGAGACAGTAGGGTGAAATTAACAACAAAGATGAAGAGAAAATTCCAAATTACTTTGAAAGACAAAGTCTCTTATAAAAGAATAAGAAGCAGATTGATACCAGACTTCTCAGCAGCAACAATGGATGTAAGGGATACTTTTTCAGGGTCAAAAGCAGTTTAGAAATTTATATCCTGCTTCACTATTTAAATATAAACATGAAATAATTTTTATGTTCACAATATCAAGTTCAAAAAAAATGAATTTTCTCTGACAAGGTTTTCTACACAGAACTCCCTTATTTTTAATTTATTTTTTTGAGAAAGAGTCTTGCTCTGTTGCCTGGGCTAGAGTACTGTGGCATCAGCCTAGCTCACTGCAACCACAAAGTCCTATGTTCAAGTGATCCTCCTGTCTCAGCCTCCCAAGTAGCTGGGACTACAGGCGTTCACCACCATGCCTGACTAATTTTTTTCTATTTTTATAGAAATGGAGTCTCACTCTTGCTCAGGCTGTTCTCAGACTCCTGAGCTCAAGTGATTCTACTGCCCTGGCCTCCCAGAGTGCTAGGATTTGAGGTGTGAACCTCATTGCCCGGTCCAGACAAAACTCCTTTAAAAACGTCTTGGAAAAAGTACTGCTAGATCCAGAGGCATGCAGTAAAATCTTTAAGGTGTGAGGAAGAGTACACAACTAGTGAAGTGCTGTCTGGATCAGAAAACAAGGACCTCATGACTTCAGAGTAAGCAAAAATTTCTTACACAAGACACAGCAGCACCAACTATAGAGGAGGAAGTGGATAGAGTTTTAAATTAAGAATGTTGGCCGGTCACGGTGGCTTATGCCTGTAATCCTAGCACTCTGGGAGGCTGAGGCCGGAAGATCGCTGTCAAGGTCAGGAGTTTGAGACCAGCCTGAGCAAGAGTGAGACCATGTCTCTACTAAAAATAGAAAGAAATTAATTGGACAACTAAAAATATATAGAAAAAATTAGCCGGGCATGGTGACACATGCCTGTAGTCCCAGCTACTCGGGAGGCTGAGGCAGAAGGATTGCTTGAGCCCGGGAGTTTGAGGTTTCTGTGAGCTAGGCTGACGCTACAGCACTCTAGCCCGGGCAACACAGTGAGACTCTGTCTCAAAAGAAAAAAAAAAAGAATGTCTATTCATCAAAGAGTAAAAAGGCAAGCCACAGAGTAGAAAATATTTGCAATACATATGTCTCATAAATTACTTATATCCAGAATCTCCAAGAAACCCCTACTAGTTAATAAAAAAAGTCAGACAAGCCCACTAAAAAAGAGGCAAAATGTAGAATGATATGCATATTCTGCAACTCAGTGATCCCACTCCTAGGCATATAACCAACAGAAATGCATCCCATGTTCACTGAAAGGCCTGTTCAAGGATGTTTGTGATAGCGCTGCTTGTCATAATTGCAAACTTTGAAGCTAACCCAGATGCCCGCCAACAGTAGAATGAATAGGTAAATTGCAGTATATATACATAGTAGAATTCTGTGTATCAGTTGACAGCAACATCAAGTCTCAGAAACAGTGTTGAATAAGAGAAGGTGGACACAAAGCAGGGCATACTATATGATTCTGTTGACATAAAGCTTAATAACAGGCAAAATTAACATCTGGGGTTCAAGGATAATGGTGACTTTTGGCAAGAATTGTGACTGAAGGAAGCATGAGAAAGACACCTGGGGGCCTGGTACTGTCACTTGGTTGGGTACCAGTTACATAGATGTATTCACTTGGTGCACATTTCTTGATTTTTGCACACATGAGTTAGGTACTTGATTATATGATACTTTTGTTTGTTTCAGACAGTCTCACTCTGTTACCCAGGCTAGAGTGCCATGGCGTCAGCCTAGCTCACAACAACCTCAAAGTCCTGGGCTCAGGCAATCCTGCCCCAGCCTTTGGAGTAGCTAGGACTACCGGTGCTTGCCACCACACCTGGCTAATTTTTTGTTTCTATTTTTAGTTGCTCAGCTTATTTTTTCTATTTTTAGTAGAGACGGGGTCTTGCTGTTGCTCAGGCTGGTCTCAAACTACTGAGCTTAAGCGATCCTCTTGCCTTGGTCTTCGGGAGTGCTGAGGATTTATAGGCGTGAGCCACTTGGCCTGGCTGGTACTTGTCTATATAATACTTCAATAAAAGGTTTGAAAATAGGCTGGGCGAAGTGACTCATGCCTGTATTCCCAGCACTTTGGGAGGAAGCAGAGGTGGGAGGATCACTTCAGTCTGGGAGTTCAATACCAGTCTGGGAGTTCAATACCAGTCTGGGCAACACAGTGAAACCTCGTACCTACAAAAAAGAAAAAAGTTTAATAAAATAATCAAGGTTCAAAAAAGCAGCCAATATTCATAACAATTGAGAGGTAAATTCTGGGTAATCCCAACGTGGAATACAGGTGAGGGGATGGGCAGTAATAAAGAGCAGAGAAAGATGAGAATGTCCTGAACTGCTTCTCTTGTGGGACAGGAAAGATAAATATAAGTTTAAGTAATTTATTGGGGAAAATAAAAATAGCTAAAGCTCCTAATAAATTAATGAAACAACTAGTGGAAATATAAAACTAGAATTTATAACTTTGAAACACGTGGTTTCAGTTGGGAAAGGTTTGGCGGCAGGTAACAAAAACCTAAAAATCAATGTGTTAAAATATGGAGACATATCTTTCTCAAACAATTTCTGAGGTAGGCAGTTAGTGCCAGCTGCATTGCATTATTTGAAACCTAGCTGCTTTGTCTTTCCTGTTGTTCTACTGTGTGTGACTTCTAAGGTGGCCACCTTCTGGTCCAGGGTGACTTCTAGAGCTGCAGTAATTAGACTTGCATTCCAGTAGCTGGGGGAGGGAAGAGAGAAGGAGGACATACCCCTTCCTTTTAAAGATATTTCTCAGAAATTATATGTCAATTCTCCCTTTTCATCTCTCTGGCCAATCATACGATGATATCTGGCTTCCAGGGAGGCTGGGAAGTACCTTCTAGCAAGACTGCATGGTGTCCAGCCAAAAATTGGGATTTTTTTAAACTAAAAAAGAAGGGAAGAAGTGCTATCAGGGGACAACTAGCAAACCACCTGCAATAGGAAATTTAATGGAAGGCAAGAAAGAAAGGGGGGGAAAACTACTAAAAAGTACAGTAATTAGAAAACTTGAAATAAGGAGACTGAATTAAGTTCAATTAATTCTAATAACAATATTAGAATCACAGTAGGTGAGTTAAACTCACTGACCAAAAAACAAACTTGGCCAGGTATGGTGGCTCATTCTTATAATTCCAGCACTTTGGGAGGCTGAGGCGGGAGGATCGCTTTCTTTCAACCAGAAATGTCTCTTTTAAAAATTGATGGGTCTTGGATATGTATAATAGTTTGTATGGATTTTTGCCCTTTTAAGTTCAAGGCAATAGAATAAATTACCAGTGAATATAGTTATAGAATAGGAGAGTGTCAGGCTATGTATCTTGATTTTCTGTACCTTAAAATTTGAACTGTCCTATAATACCTGTCTTCAGTCTCTAGATGACAAGTCTGCCATTGCATATCATACCAGTCTTGGAAAGCATACTTTCCTACCTGCGTAGGAGGCTGGGAAATGATGTTAGACATTATGTTGGACAGGCCTGAAATGCATGCTTAAGTCTCCTGTGTGGAGGAAGAGAGTGGCCTAGACTCTGATGAGTCTCACTTAATGCAGTTGCCTGAGTTCTTGGACTCCTTTGTAGTGTGAGGATGAGGCTGTGTGAAGCAAATTCTCTTCAGGATTACAGGTGGTGCATTTCCCCATGGGAAGGTGAGGGGTTGGGGAATCCTCTTTCCCTCTCCCTCACTGCGACCAAAGTGTGGAGGAGAACTTGGTTCCTGATGCTCACTTAGGCCTCTGGATAATTTCTTGATGTCTGCCCACTGCTGGTGTGGGTATAGGATCATACCTTATCTTTGCTGCCATGTTTCACTTTCTTCTCACAGGGAAGCCTGATTGAGACCAGATCCCATGAGGCTGGGTAGAGTGCTGGGACAGCACATCTTCTCAATCATTTTCTGTATTCTAAAAATAAGCCAGTATTCTAGAAGGGAAATCACAGGTCTACATATTTGAAACACTTTCTTCTATGTGTTCTTATGTAGAGTCTAGTACATTAATAAAATTAATAGCAGTTTTAAGATTTGGAGCAATTAGGCCTTGAATTAATTAACCAATCAGAAATTAGGAATAAATCTAAAATAAGAGTCTGTGAAGAATATCGAAACATGAGTTTGAAACAGAGAGGTTGCTCATATTTGGCAAATTGAAGAAACAAAAGTAATTCCCCTTGAATGGCATAATTAAACCAAATTGCCATTTTCCTGTTCTAGTGTCTTTATAGCCAACTGTTTAACTTGTGTCAAGCATTTTTCAAGAAAGCCATCTCTTATTGCCATTTTTTCTATGCCATTCACTGGAAACTCTTAAAATTCAGGGATGCTTATGATTTGTAAATCAAACCAGGATGCCCTAAAGATCAACCTGGTGGTTTATCACACTAAAGAGTCAGTATATGACCATGTGGACTAATGAGACAGGAAGACCAATTAGTTTCTTTATTCTTTCTTAAATAAAATTTATCTTGAAATAGCATGAAAACAGGTTTTCTGCAATTTATTTTGAGTAACTGAATATGGAGAATGTTTATTTCTTGAGAAGAGACCTAAGGCATTAAATAGGGCTTGCTCTTTGCAAAAAGTCAGTGGCATTGTTTTTGCTTCTCTCTCCCAGATCAAGCACTGTGCCTAGCAGAAATTTTACTACCTCTCCAAAATCATCAGCAAGTCCCTATTCCTCAGTGTCTGCCTCTCCCATTGCAAATGGTGGTAGCACTAACACCTCTGGGATGCACAGTTCCGGTGTCAGCAGGGGGTAAGAGCAGGCCCTTTCACTTTGCTTCCCTTCCCTCTGAGTCCTTTCCCAGGCTGTACCTGGAGAGCTCATCTGCTGCTATACTAAACATAGTGGAGTTAGAGTTCCCCATGGGAACGTGCTGCATGTGGTTTCTCGCTCCATTTCATACCCATGGTAAAGTGTGCTTCCTGTTTCTGACCTGCGCTGCTTGTCCTCCTGCGAGCTGGTATTTTACCCACAGCTTAACTCACTGGTGGTCTTGGGGGGGGGTGTCACTGCATTTGTTTGTGAAGGGATGGGCTGGCCATATGACAGAATAGCTGTGAGGGGACAGTTCTCAGCTGTAGATGGCCATGATCATTCTCCATGTGTTTCAAGAGCACCTGCCACATGGCATAGACAAGGTGGAAGAAGAAAGTGAGGCAAGAGTGTGCGTGACCACTCAGCCCCAGTCAAGGCTGGATGTGGCCTGATGGGCAGTGGCAGATATAAGCTCTTGATCTCAGTAACTAAAATGTTCTTCCCTAAAGTCACCTGGCAGTCTTCTGGAGGGATATAAAATAGCATTTGGCAGAGCCTAAGAGAGAAAAATTCAAATAGCATTTCTTTCCTTAAGGGTGTTGCTTACCAGCTGTTAGCACGTCAAGTCAATGGTGGGATCAGGTCTGGAGGGCTGGAGAAGGGAGTAGAGAGAACTTATATCATGGGGTTACTACCAGACATGAGTTCTAGAGGCCCCAGAGGAACCCCAAAAGGCATTCTGAGGATATGTATGTAGTAGTTCCTTTTATTGTTGATGTGGGTTGTGTTTTCCAGTGGATCTGGCTTCTGTGCTTCGTATAATTGTCAGGAGCCCCCATCGTCTCACATACATCCTGGACTCTGCGGACTTGGAAACTTGGGGAACACCTGTTTCATGAACTCTGCTTTGCAGGTACAGGGGAAAGTGCCATCCAAATAACACTGTCTTGAGGCTTGGGTGGGAGAGGCCTGCAAAGGTGCTGGGTGGATCCTCTCCCAGGGGTTTCCCACCTACCCCTTCCATTCCTTCTCCCCTCCCCTCCCCTCCCCTCCCCTCCCCTCCCCTCCCCTCCCCTCCCCTCCCCTCCCCTCCCCTCCTCTCCCCTTTCTTTTCTTATTTCAGCATATTATGGGGGTACAAATGTTAAGGTTGTGTATAATGCCCTTGCCCCCCCTCTTTCTTTCTTTTTTTTTTGAGACAGAGTCTCACTCTGTTGCCCCACCCATGTAGAGTGCTGTGGCATTAGCCTGGCTCACAGCAACCTCAAACTCCTGGGCTCAAGTGATCCTCCTCCCTCAGCCTCCTGAGTAGCTGGGACTACAGGCATGCGCCACCATGCCTGGCTAATTTTTTCTATATATTTTTAGCTGTCTAATTAACTTCTTTCTATTTTTGGTAGAGATGGGGTCTTGCTCTTGCTCAGATGGTCCTGAACTTCTGAGCTCTAAGGATCTGCCCGCCTTGGCCTCCCAGAGTGCTAGGATTACAGGCGTGAGCCATCGCGCCTGGTCTAGCATCCTTAGTCTGTTCAATTTCTACTCCTTGTTAGTGCTTCGGTGATGTCTTTACTGGTACAGAATAGCTTAAGTGTTTGTGGCCCCAAAATGTCTTCTAAATCAGTTTTATGTTTGGTTTTATAGTAAAAACATTTTGAATTTTGTTTACAACTGGGGTATGATCTACATAGAAAATACTGAAATACTTGCCTGGATGGTCTCTGATGGGTTGGGAGGAACTAAGAGTAGCTGATGCCGAGTTAAATTATGTCTTGCTGAAGGCTGACTTTTCACCAAAAATATCTGTCTTACCTCATGCCGCTTACTGGAGAAAATTCTAAAATCCTCCCTTTGAAAACTCATTTATTCATTCATCAAATATCATACGTTATTCATTCATCAGATATATTATGTGACACCACTGTGATGGACATGGGCTACAAGTAGTTAGAGTCCAACTTCAAAATTAGGAAGGCACAGTTCTCAAGACTGCTCTCACTTCTGAAACCAGCTATAAATGTGGAGTTCTCAAGACTACCCTCAGTTTTGATAATTTGATAATCATATCCAAATTCCCATGGAGAAGAAGGAGAGACAACTCCTCAAATCATTTTTCAAGGCAGCATACTCTGATACCAAAATCTGATAAGGAGTTTTAAAAGAAAGAAAGAAAAAAAAAATGACTGTCTTCCTTTGTTCCTTCTCCACTCCCACTGCTTCACTTGAACAGAAAAAAAAAAAGACTGTCATATCTTATGACCATAGACATACACAACCTGAGTAAAATATTAGCAAATCAGATTCAGTGATAATAAAAGTGATAACATATAACTGTGAAGTTGTGGCAAGAGAATTAGATTGGGCCGTGCGTGGCGGCTAATGCCTGTAATCCTAGTACTCTGGGAGGCTGAGGCGGGCGGATTGCTCAATGTCAAGAGTTCGAAAGCAGCCTGAGTGAGACCCTGTCTCTACTAAAAATAGAAAGAAATTAATTGACCAACTGAAAATATATATACAAAAAATTAGCCGGGCATGGTGGCACGTGCCTGTAGTCCCAGCTACTCGGGAGGCTGAGGCAGCAGAATTGCATGAGCCCAGGAGATTGAGGTTGCTATGAGCTAGGTTGATGCCACGGCACTCACTCTAGCCTGGGCAACAAAGTGAGACTCTGTCTCAAAAAAAAAAAAAAAAAAGAATTAGATTGGTTTAGCACATGAAAAATTAATCAGTGTCATTTAACATAGTAACAAAATAAGTAGAAAACTATTTGATTATCTCAATAGAAATACAGAAAAATTATTTGATAAGATGCAGCACTCAAATTCAGTTTTCAATTTGAATGGTTAAAATTAATATACACTTGTATAGTGGTATTATTTAGTAGCTTCTGTACTATGTAATTTTTGATTCCCTCCCCTCAATGTTTTGGCTCTATAGTAAGACATTTTGCCTTCAGCTTATTTATATTTTGTCTTCTCATGAAACTGGAATTTCCCAGTCCCTTCCATTCAGAAAAAATTATCTTAAAAATTATTACCTTTCATTGAATAAAAAATTATTCAGCTTTTGCCCTCAGGTAATGGAGACGAAGTCTTAGGAAGTACACGTGAGATCCTTTCAGAATTTGTCCCTATGAGGTTCGCTGCAAGGTGTCATCAGCTTGGTGTCCTCTTTTTTTTTTTTTGAGACAGAGTCTCACTTTGTTGCCCAGGCTAGAGTGAGTGCCGTGGCATCAGCCTAGCTCACAGCAACCTCAATCTCCTGGACTCAAGCAATCCTCCTGCCTCAGCCTCCCAAGTAGCTGGGACTACAGGCATGTGCCACCATGCCTGGCTAATTTTTTTTTCTATATATATTAGTTGGCCAATTGATTTATTTCTATTTATAGTAGAGACAGGGTCTTGCCCTTGCTCAGACTGGTTTCAAACTCCTGACCTCGAGCAATCCTCCTGCCTTGGCCTCCCAGAATGCTAGGATTACAGGCGTGAGCCACCGCACCAGGCCAGCTTGGTGTCCTTGAATCCATGCCTTACTGTTGTTAGCCTTCAGAAAATCTGCTGATTGCCTCATTTTGTTGGGATTGACCCTCAGTGGCCCTTTAGAACTTGGTTTATGTTATAAATCTGTGTAC
Organism: Microcebus murinus; assembly: GCF_040939455.1. Lineage (NCBI taxonomy): Eukaryota > Metazoa > Chordata > Mammalia > Primates > Cheirogaleidae > Microcebus > Microcebus murinus. Next base: position 154,759,486 of record NC_134104.1, on the reverse strand, counting down.
TCCTTAGAAGGGGTGAATGCTCTGATCATGTTCTGTTTCAGTGCCTGAGCAACACTGCACCACTGACCGACTACTTTCTCAAAGATGAGTATGAAGCTGAAATCAACAGAGACAACCCTCTGGGAATGAAGGGGGAGATTGCAGAGGCCTACGCAGAGCTCATAAAGCAGATGTGGTCTGGAAGAGATGCTCATGTGGCACCTCGCATGTTCAAAGTAGGTTGAGATACATACAGGTTGACTATTCCTTATCTGAAATGCTTGGGACCGGAAGTGTTTTGGATTTCGGATTTTTTCAGATTTTGGTGTATTTGTGTTATACTCACTGGTTCAGCATCCCTAATCCAAAATATCCCAAATCCAAAGTGCTCCACTGATTGAGTATTTCCTTTGAGTGTATCATCTCAGTGCTCAAAAAGTTTTGGATTTTGGAGTTCAGATTTTCAGATTAGGGATACTCACCTATACTTCCTTTTTCCTAAATGGGGAGAATGGTTTAATGTTATGAGGAGGCATTCCTTTACTTGCATTTTGGGATTAAGATGGGGTTTGAGACTAAAAGCACCACATTGTCAAAAACTTTTTTCTGTCATGCAGTTTAGCACAAACATACACTTATCTTTTATTTTTATTTTTTAAATTATTTAAAAAATTTTATATATATTTTATTTTATTTTTCTTAATTCTATTCTATTTTATTTGCTTTTTCGCCAGTACAACTCTGCAGCGTACACTTGTCTTTTTTTTAACACACGCACACACTCGCACACACACCAGCCCCCAGGATTTCTTTGTGTTGCCCAGGCTAGAGTTCAGTGGCACTATCATAGCTTGCTACAGCCTCACAGGCCTAGGCTAAATTGATCTTACTGCCTCAGCCTTCCAAGTAGCTGGGACTACAAGCATGCACCACCATGCCTGGCTAATTTTTTTTCCTTTAGAAATAAGGTCTCGTTGTATTTATTGCCTAGGCTGGTCTTGAACTCCAGTGATGTTCCCACCTCGGCCTCCCAAATTGCTGGGGTTGCAGGCGTTAGCTAGGGCACCCGGCCCGTTGTTGTTATTGTTGTTGTTGTTTTTGAGACAGAGTCTTATTTCTCTTACCGGAGCTAGAGTGCCGTGGCATCAGCCTAGCTCACAGTAACCTCAATCTCCTGGGCTCAAGTGACCCTCCTGCCTCAGCCTCCCAAGTAGCTAGGACTACAGGCATGCACCACCATGCCCGGCTAATTTTTTTCTATATATTTTTAGTTGGCCAATTAATTTGTTTCTATTTATAGTAGAGACAGAGTGTTGCTCTTCATCAGCCTGGTTTTGTACTCCTGACCTTGAGCGATCCACCCACCTCGGTCTCCCAGAGTGCTAGGATTACAGGCCTGGCCCCCATTGTTGTTGTTGTTGTTGTTGTTGTTTTTTGGGAGACAGAATCTTAATCTGTTGCCTGGGCGAGAGTGCTGTGGCATCAGCCTAGCTCACAGCAACCTCAATCTTCTGGGCTCAAGTGATCCTCTTGACTCAGCCTCTCGAGTAGCTGGGACTACAGGCATGTGCCACCACGCCTGGCTAATTTTTTCTATATGTCTTTTAGTTGTCCTGCTCATTTCTTTCTATTTTTATTTTTTTGAGACAGAGTTTCACTCTGTTGCCTGGGGTAGAGTGCCGTGGCATCAGCCTAGCTCACAGCAACCTCAAACTCCTGGGCTCAGGCAATCCTACTGTCTCAGCCTCCTGAGTAGCTAGGACTACAGGCATGCACCACAGTGCCCAGCTAACTTTTTGTATATATATTTTTAGTTGGTCAATTAATTTCTTTCTGTTTATAGTAGAGATGGCGTCTTGCTAAGGCTGGTTTCGAACTCCTGACTTTGAACAATCCGCCCTCCTCAGCTTCTCAGAGTGCTAGTCTTTCTATTTTTAGTAGAGATGGGATCTCTTGCTCAGGCTGGTCTTGAACTCCTGACCTTGAGGGATCCTCCCACCTTGGCCTTCCAGAGTGCTAGGATTACAGGCATGAGCCACCAAGTCTGGCCCCCTTGTTGTCTTAAATGTTCTCAGGGTCCACTTCTGGGCTGTAATGCCCCAGAAGTCATTTGTAAGCTTGTTAGTCAGAATGCTGTATTCTGTGGTGGCAGTATTTAAATGGTCATTGTCCTAAGCTAGACTACAAAAATTCGGTTTATGCTGGGCTTGGTGGCTCATACCTGTACTCCTAGCATTCTGGGAGGCCAAGTCAGGAGGATTGCTTGAGCTCAGGAGTTTGAGACCAGCCTGAGCAAGCACGAGACTCTATACTGAAAATAGAAATAGCTGGATGTGGTGGCGCATGCCTGTATCCCAGCTACTCAGGAGGCTGAGGCAGGAGAATCGCTTGAGCCCTGGAATTTGAGGTTGCTGCAAGCTAGGCTAATGCCACTGCACTTTACCTGGGGTGACAGAATGAGACTGTGTCTCAGAAAAAAAAGTCAGTTCAACTTTCAGTATCTTCTGCAGGCTACTCCCATGTTTTCTGAGCCTGGACCACCCTACATCCCTGTTTGAGTTGGTCTCACTAAGTCAGGAACTAGGCTGACCATTCTTAGGAAGGTGATGTGAAGGGCAGTTCTCATTGGGGTTCCTCAGCCAGGAAGATTTGGGAGGTTATGTGTGGGTAAACTACAGTGGGCACTTGGAGCAGCTTGGGCATTCCATTCCCCTAAATGATTTTTCCTGCTGAGGGGGAGGTGCTTTGTTTCCATATGCTGAAATCTGAGAAATCTTGTTTAGCCTGCACCACTGGGGTTTGAGGAGCCTCTATCAAGCATGTGATAAGAAAGATGTGTGTATTTGTGATTCAGAGAGGAGTCAAAGATTCTGAACCAGAGAAGAACATTGTAGAAGGATTCATGTCAGTTATTTGGGTGTGGCTACTCAAGGTGCTACCCTTCCTCCCTAGCAGTTAGGTCCATGGCCTAGGTTCCTGGTCCTTCGTTGTCCTGCCTCTCTTGTGTGAGCCAGCCTTCTCCCTGGTGGGAACCACTGGCCTCCTGTAGGCTTCTCAAGAGTTAATCAGGTTCCTCTGCTAGGTGGTATTCTCTCTTACTGCCTAGCTGACTCTGCAGTGCTATTTTTGATGACAATGTCCTATTTGATTTCACTGGTTCCTTATATATTGTGCCTTCCGATGCTGTTGCTTTTGTTGTAGACCCAAGTGGGACGTTTTGCTCCTCAGTTTTCTGGCTACCAGCAACAAGATTCTCAGGAGCTGTTAGCCTTTCTTCTAGATGGATTGCATGAAGATCTGAACCGAGTAAAGAAGAAGCCCTACCTGGAGCTGAAGGATGCCAATGGGCGGCCAGATGCGGTATGATATTGAAGATGTCTGAACAATAATATTACAAAGAAGCTGCCTCCTAGTGAGAGTGTAGGAAAATCCTTTTGGTTTTTGAGTATTGGTACCAGGGCCCTGGTTACCTCTCACTGTTGCTAGTGATGGGGCTGTGGTCTCTGGTGGAGAAACACATTCCAGGTCAGAAAGGGTCTAACTCTCTTGTAACTCCTGACATTCCCTCTTGAACTTTTTCAAATTAGAGTCAGCTTATTGAGTATTTCATTGGTGAACTAGAGATTAGGACACTCTGAAAATTAAAGTGCGGGTCCTTAGGATTATTACTACTCTCCATTAAAATCCATCCATGATTATTAAAATAATTTGTTTTGTTTTGTTTTTGAGAGAGAGAGTCTTACTCTGTTGCCCCAGCTAGAGTACTGTGGCGTCAGCCTAGCTCACAGCAACCTCAAACTCCTGGGCTTAGGCAATCCTTCTGCCTCAGCCTCCCGAGTAGTTGGGACTACAGGCATGCACCACCATGCCCAGCTAATTTTTTCTTTATATTTTTAGTTGGCCAATTAATTTCTTTCTATTTTTGGTAGAGATGGGGTCTCACTCTTGCTCAGGCTGGTTTTGTACTCCTGACCTTGAGTGATCCGCCCGCTTCAGCCTCCCAGAGTGCTAGGATTACAGGTATGAGCCACCACGCCCGGCCACAATTTGTTATTAATATTTTTAGGGCGGCCGGGCGCTGTGGCTCACGCCTGTAATCCTAGCTCTTGGGAGGCCGAGGCGGGCGGATTGCTCAAGGTCAGGAGTTCAAAACCAGCCTGAGCAAGAGCGAGACCCCGTCTCTACTATAAATAGAAAGAAATTAATTGGCCAACTGATATATATATAAAAAATTAGCCGGGCATAGTGGCGCATGCCTGTAGTCCCAGCTACCCGGGAGGCTGAGGCAGAAGGATCACTCGAGCCCAGGAGTTTGAGGTTGCTGTGAGCTAGGCTGACGCCACGGCACTCACTCTAGCCTGGGCAACAAAGTGAGACTCTGTCTCAAAAAAAAAAAAAATATATTTTTAGGGCATTCTTTTTTTGCCTTGATTTTCTGATCTGTGAAAGAGGAATTTAATATTTCAGCTACTCTATCACATTAGGATGATCAGTATGAATGCTTTAAAGTAGCATTTAGATCTTAAAGGAAATACCATGATTTAGTTGAACTTTAGTGTAGCTTAAAGCCTTACTTTGGATCATTAGAAACACCATGGGAAGATTTACTTGGCCCTGGTCAGGTCTGTGTGCCTATAGTGCTTTCAGGGCTTCTGTTTTCCATCAGATGACACACAGACCTGTTATTTCCTATAGATCACATGTTGACACTGAATTTAAAAGTGTGGGGTTGGGTGCAGAAGTGGCATGTGGTATGAGCATGATAGGCTGAGTTCTGGCCCTTACTGGCCTGGACCAAGCTCTTGTCTATACAGACTACCTCCTGGTCTATTTCAGGGTTTGCTGGGAATCATTGTGTATATAGGGGGAAAGGACTGAGAAATGTTGAGAATGTACTGTCTATCCCTTCTTCCAGGTGGTGGCAAAGGAAGCCTGGGAGAATCATAGGTTGAGAAATGATTCTGTGATTGTGGACACTTTTCACGGCCTCTTCAAATCTACTTTGGTTTGCCCAGAATGTGCTAAGGTTTCTGTGACGTTTGACCCATTTTGCTATCTTACTCTCCCACTGCCCATGAAGAAAGATCGAGTTATGGAGGTCTTCCTGGTTCCTTCTGATCCTCACTGCAGACCTACGCAGGTAACAGAATGCACACCTCCTGGCACCCCTCACTGTGGGTAGTCTCCAGACCCTGATGGGATTACTCCCATCTGCTGCATTTGAAACTTATTGGCTCCCTCTGTGTCCCCTTGGCACTTCCCTGAATGGGTTCCCTTGCCCTCTATCACACCTTTGTGTAATCCCGTATCATTCAAGGCGTATTGTGAAGGTCTCTGGGCTTTTGATCACTTTTTTTCCCATGCTCCATTCACACAAATAAAGTAACTTGGTTGACCTGTTAAGTGGTTCTTGAATCTGAATGTTGAAGAACTAGAAGCAGGGTATTCTTCTTAGTCAGGTCCATCCTTAAATCAGGTAGGAGAGGTGAGGTGCTGTGGCTCATGCCTGTAACCCCAGTGCTTTGGGAAGCTGAGGGGGGAGGATTGCTTGAGGCCAGGAGTTTCATACCAGCCTGAGCAACATAGCCAGACCCCATCTCTAAAAAAAAATTAGCCTGGCGTGGTGGTGCACGCCTATAGTCCTAGCTATTCAGGAGGCTGAGGCTGGAGTATTGCTTGAGCTCAGAAGTTTGAGGTTACAGTGAGCTGTGATCACATGCCATCCTGGGCAACAGATTGAGACTCTGTCTCTTTAAAAAAAAATCAGCTAGAAGAGCCCGAGCATAAGAGGTCAGATAGCATGTGTGAAAAGCAGGTCTTAGTGTCCAGCCCTGCTGATGGCTTACCGTGTGATTGTATTGCTTAGTCTTCTGACTTTAGTTTCTTTATCTGATATGTAGGACCAGATGGCAGTTTGTATAATTTTAACAATTCTTTAAAGGAAGTAGCAAACTACTCCAAAAAGTTAAGAATAAAATATAACAATATTAGGGAGGGAAAGGGATGGCCTACTCTCATGCCTGAATGTTGAGGCAGGTGCTAACACAGACGACCTGGTTGTTTGCTCTGCCGATGATTCATCTGGGCCTTGACCTCACCAGATACTGTTTTTGGAAGGGCACCTCTTCCCCTGGTGATGGCTGCTCTTCCCAGCTCAACTCCCACTGTTTCACCTAAGACTACCTTTCACCTTAATCATCTCTCCCTTGCAGTACCGTGTGACTGTGCCGCTGATGGGGGCTGTGTCTGACCTCTGCGAGGCTCTCTCCAGGCTGTCTGGCATTGCTGCAGAAAACGTAAGGCAGGGTGATCAGTGCAACTCACTATTAGGGGTACTGCCTAGTCCTTTCAGCCTTGAAACCACTTTTTGGGGTAGTTGTTATTGGCCAGCACAAATGTGATTATTTGTTATGTCTGGATACTTCACAGCTCTTGGCTGTTACTCACTGTGCACACTATGGCCAAGACTGTCCTTTTTAGCTCCAGGAAACACGGTCTTTCTTCCATCCTGTTTACAGTAGTCATGGTTGGTCAGAGGGCCAAGAGTAGGGCTCTGCTCTCAGCACTGTGTGCTGAGTGTGGTGTTGAGCCTTTGGGCCCTGGATTACCGCACAGGCTTCTAGACAACTACTAGTGTCTGGTCAGCACTCCTCACCCTTCTTGCCACTCGAGGGTAGGTGTGGCCCCAAGCTCTGGGGCTGGTTGTGTGGGGGTTTCTCTAGAGGCCACACTTGAGTAGGGTATTTTTCTTTCCATTTGTTTCTGGGTTTTAAGCAGTAAGGGCACTCTTAGCCATCCTGTGATCTTTCTGTTACTGTTGATTCATAGATGGTGGTCACAGATGTGTATAATCACCGGTTCCACAAAATTTTCCAAATGGATGAAGGTTTAAACCACATCATGCCTCGGGATGACATTTTCGTGTGAGTACAACAGTTTCTGCTGCAGGATCTGCAGAAACATTTTAGGGATGCTCCAGAGCAGAAGTGCTGACAGTGCTCATGTGGAATTGCTTGCTGGGTGTATAGGGAATTGTGCGCAGCTTTCAGTGCTGAGCATTTACTGGCTTTGCAGAGCTAGACATTCTGATAACTCTCCTCAGCATGGACACCACCTTGTCATAGTTTGCCTATGAAGGGGCCCATTCAGTGGTCCTTCAGATGGTCCTGCTACCAGAGATGCCTTTCTCAAGAAGAGTCATAGCTGCATGAGGGTCATGGGAAGGTAGGAGAAGGGGTGTGGTGCAGCAAGATCTCGTTGTTCTCTGCCAGAGGCTATGGCTCCTCAGATAAGTGCCATGATACTACCATCTTCAGCTCAGAAATGACAGTGATTTAAATAGCCATTTTGAGGTCAAACATTCTGCGAGCTCTGAGACTCATTTTTTTCTATATCGGTATAGCACAGAGGTCTTCTCGGCCCTCCCACATGCTGCTTCATGGCTGGTCTGTGTCATTGTATGTGTCCTCTCAAGTGGAGTCTGGTGGGACATAAACTTGTCTGCAGCTCCCAGACAGCCACTTGCTTAGGCAATACCGAGCACTCCCAAGCTGTTCCTCCCTCTTTACCTCTCCCTCAGAAACATGCTTCTGCTGAGAAGGGTTTTTAGGATTTTGTTTTGGTTTTTACTTTTGGCTAAGGAATGTACTACACAAAAGAGATATCTCCTTCCCTTTACATTTTAGGTCCTATAACTTCTAGATCACTCTAAAAGGAATGGTTTCTGGTCATGCCCAAGATCTACTTCTGTGCAGCTTGGCGTGATAGCTCACGCCTGTAATCCTAGCACTCTGGGAGGCCAAGGCAGGAGGATCACTCAAGGTCAGGAGTTAAAGACCAGCTTGAGCAAGAGTGAGACCCTATGTCTACTAAAAATAGAAAGAAATTAGCTGGACAACTAAAAATATGTAGAAAAAATTAGCTGGACATGGTGGTGTATGCCTATAGTCCCAACTACTTGGGAGGCTGAGGCAGGAGGATTGCTTGAGCCCAGGAGTTTGAGGTTGCTGTAAGCGAGGCTGACACCATGGCACTCTAGGCTGGGCAACATAGCAAGACTCTGTCTCAAAAAAAAAAAATCTACTTCTGTTCACACTTGCGAAGAGACTCTGATAGCTCACACTTCAACGAAGGCTAGGACATGGAAAAGTCAGCTTTCATAGCTGTTCCTCTTTTTTTATTTTTTGAGACAGAATCTCACTCTGTCACCCAGGCTGGAGTGCAGTGGTGACATCATAGGTCACTGTGGCCTGGAAATCCTGGCCTTAAGCAATTCTTAAGTATCCGGGACTACAGGCATGTGGTACCACACCCTGCTAATTTCATAGCCGTTTATAATCCTAAATTATACCTTAACATGATCTCCCTCAATTTTGTAAACTAGTGTTTGCACATACCTGGGCTGAATGGACCTGGGGCATCACTCTGTGGGGAAATTGGTAGACCACTACCAAAAAGAATTTTCAGAGGTTTTAAGGGCCAACCAGTGGGAAAACAGCTTCTTTTTTAAGTTTTGTTTTTTTAAGATACAGGGTCTTGCTCTAATGCCCAAGTTGGAGTACGATGGCATGATCATAGCTCACTGCAGCCTCAAACTCCTGGCCTCAAGTGATCCTCCTGCCTTGATCTCCCAAAGTACCACAAATTCTTTTTTTTTTTTTTTTTTTTTTTTTTGAGACAGAGTCTCGCTTTGTTGCCCAGGCTAGAGTGAGTGCCGAGGCGTCAGCCTCGCTCACAGCAACCTCAAACTCCTGAGCTCAAGGGATCCTCCTGCCTCAGCCTCCCGAGTAGCTGGGACTACATGTACCACCATGCCCGGCTAGTTTTTTCTATATATATTAGTTGGCCAATTAATTTCTTTCTATTTATAGTAGAGACAGGGTCTTGCTCTTGCTCAGGCTGGTCTCGGACTCCTGACCTCGAGCAATCCTCCCACCTTGGCCTCCCAGAGTGCTAGGATTACAGGCGTGAGCCACCGCGCCTGGCCCACAAATTCTTTTTTTTTGAGGCAGAGTTTTACCCTGTCATTCTGGGTAGAGTGGCTTCATCATAGCTAACAGCAACCTCAAACTCCTGGGCTCAAGCAATCCTCTTTCCTTAGCCTCCCCAGTATCTGGGACTATAGGTGCATGCCACCACACCTGGGTAATTTTTCTATTTTTTGTAGAGACAGGGTCTTGCTCTTGGTCAGGCTGGTCTTGAACTCCGGAGCTCAAGCAGTCGTCTTGCCTCGGCCTCCTGGAGTGCTAGGATTGCAGGCATGAGCCACTGTACCTGTGGACCCCACAAATTCTTTTAAACATGAATTGATAGTTGTCTTATGAAAGCAATAGTAGCATCTGTTAATAATATTTTTCCAGTTGTTGTACACCGTGCTACTAAGTTATGTAATTCTCACCATACCTTGTAAGGTAGGTAGTCCCTGAGTAAACAAACTCAGAAGTTAGGATGCTTATTCTAGATCTGGCAGCCAGAAAATGGCAATGGTGGACCAGGACCCTGGGCCAGTCTCAATCTAAGGCCTGGTCTTAATCATCATGCTGCACTACAGTGCCCTTATCTTAGAGCACACCTTGGACCTTTTTGTGAGTTATTCTTAGAAATTCTTTCTGTGTACACGGTTGTCAGGACTATTTGCCAGGTATTTGGGGAGGAGTCTGTGTGTGTGTGTGTGTGTGTGTTTGTGTGTGTGTGTGTGTTTGTGTGTGTGTGTTTATAGTTTCAAAAATTGAATCAGTAAGTTTGTGTCTCCCCCTATAGGAAGAGGGAATGACTACAGTCGGTTGCCAGCAATTTTGGTAACATCTGTTCCAGGATAAAACATCTATAAATCTCCTCAATCCCATGTATTCACTAAGTAAGACATATTTTTCAAAATCATTGATTTGTATTTAGCAGTTTCTTTGGTTATCTCTGATTTTTAAAAAATTAGTTATTCTTTTACTTCAATGTTTTTAGCAAACATGACAATTAGTTTTATAAAGTTGCTTCCTTGTTTAAAAAAAAAGTATCTTTGGTTAATATTTCAGGTATACATCCTTTTACAATATTTGGTTTTATTAAAGGCAGTGCACTGAGAATGCATTTTTGAATGTTGAGCTCCTTGGTGACAAAGATGAACTTGGTTGCCGGCCCCCTCTCCCATGTGCCTTTCTGTCCAGAGGAGTGGTGGTCTGGATGGTGGCCATCATCTGTGTTGAGTCCCAGTTGAAGGACCACAAAGTTTGAGGCTTTGGTTGGGTAAGGAGCCTCATGGTTAGCCCTAAGGCTCGGTTTGTGTAGGTTCGTGTTGTGCTAATAATCCTTCTTGTGATTCCTGACTCAGCCTCCAAAATCATGGTGGAACTGGTTTATCCACCTTTTCTACTAAAGTATGCTTTGTCTCAGTAACCATAGTCTTGGCCACCACGTAGCTGCAGCTCAGATCCCCATTGCTAACAGGAACCTGCTGCTAAAGGTACCCTTTTGTGTGATTGACACAGGTACGAGGTCTGCAGTACTTCCATGGATGGCTCAGAATGTGTCACACTTCCAGTCTACTTCAGGGAGAGGAAGTCAAGGGCATCGAGCACTTCTTCTGGGGCAGTGTTATATGGGCAGCCACTGCTGGTTTCTGTCCCCAAGCACAAGCTAACCCTCGAGTCTTTGTACCAGACTGTTTGTGATCGTATCAGGTTGGTGTCAGGAATGGGATTTGGTTGTTACCTCAATTCAAGATAAGCAGAATAATAATAGTCATAACCCTTGCAGAGTGGCTGTATTGATCCCATGTGCTCACCTCTGGAAGAAATGCAGTTGCACTGCCTTCCATGGAAGGGCTGGAATAGATGGGGTGTATGGCATATCTTAGGCACCATGACCCTGGGTGCTCAAGCCTCTGGTCCTTGGAATCATGGTCCATGGAATCAGTCTCCTTTGTAAGGGAAGCTAGTGCTTTGATGGCATTTTGTATTTAGTATTATTTTTTTTTTTTTTTTTTTTTTTTTTTTTTTTTTTTTGAGACAGAGTCTCGCTTTGTTGCCCAGGCTAGAGTGAGTGCCGTGGCGTCAGCCTAGCTCACAGCAACCTCAAACTCCTGGGCTCAAGTGATCCTTCTGCCTCAGCCTCCCGGGTAGCTGGGACTACAGGCATGCGCCACCATGCCCGGCTAATTTTTTATATATATATCAGTTGGCCAATTAATTTCTTTGTATTTATAGTAGAGACGGGGTCTCGCTCTTGCTCAGGCTGGTTTTGAACTCCTGACCTTGAGCAATCCGCCCGCCTCGGCCTCCCAAGAGCTAGGATTACAGGCGTGAGCCACAGCGCCCGGCCAGTATTTAGTATTATTTTTATTATTTAGTATTATTATTTTATTATTATTTAGTATTATTTTGTATTTTGTATTTGTAATAGTATTTCTGAAGTACTTCACTATTGTTTTGTAACTGTTAATTGTGATTACTAGAAATATTTTTAAAATGATGATGCCACGTGACATTCATGGAGGACTTGAAACAGACTTTCAGAGTCTTCATTGGCTTGATAGATTAGACATCTGATCTCGAGTTCTTTTCCATCATTTCTTCAATTATTGAGCCATTACATGATTTTAAAGCTCTTTTATTTACATAAATTGCTTTGTGAATAGCTGAATATGTAAATTATGAACTATTACTAGTTGTATAGTGGAGAAAATAGGTAAATGTTACAACTAACAATTTATTTTTTCCTTTTTCTCTTTCTTATTTTTAAGCCGCTATATAAAACAGCCCTTGCCTGATGAGTCTGGCAGCTCACCTTTGGAGCCAGGGGCCTGCAACGGTTCCAGGGGTAGCTGTGAAGGTGAGCATGCCACACTGGGGCTGTGGGGCTGTGACTGACCAGATCCCTCCTGATTTCCATCATCTTCTGAAGGTGTTATACATGTGGGAGGGGGAGACTCTGAGTCTGAATGGGGGATCTGCCTATATCAGCAGAATTAGGAGGCAGGTCTGCATCTCTCTGCTCTGCCAGTCCCTGTTGTCCAGCTTTATACCTCATGGAATCTTCTTAGATACCTGGCAATGTAGGCTGTGTTTCACCTCAGGCACATAGAGGGATTGAGTCACTTGTCCCAGTCATGAGGCAGAGTCCAAAATTTGAATTCTGATCTGTTGGAATTGCAAAGTAGATGCTTACCTAGCCTGTGACTGCGTCCATGATCTGAACTCTTTGGGCAGAGCTATTGTTATCTTGGCCCTTACACACCATTTTGGTGTGGAGCTGCTACGCCTGGTTGATAAGCTTTCAGTCCCTCAGATGTCTTAGCTAACCAATCAGAGGGTACTTCTCCCTCCCTCCTTCACCTCCTTTTCTCCCTCCTCTCTCTTCCTTCCTTTTCCCTTCTTTCCTTTTCCCCTTCCTTCTTCTCTCCCTCCTACCTACCCACAAGTGGTGGCTGCCTCTAGAAGGGAAGGATGGAAGTCATAGCCTGAAAAGCAGTAGTCTAGGCTTATTGCAAGAAACCTAGAGCCCTCACTATCCTCCTGTGGCCAAGTGCTGACAAGTTCATCCCTAACCAGGGAGCCATGTCTGATCTTCATTGTGGTTGTCACTCTTTTTGGGACTTAGGTGACTCAGTGGCTTTATTCCTATAAAAATCAGAAATGTCCTCCAATCTAGTGCCATAAAATTTCAGTTACAAGTCCAAATTCCCAGATTTCTCCAAGATACCCAATCCTGCGAAGTGAGAATTGGCTTTAAAAATGACTATAAGGTTCCATATTCCAAGTTATTTTTGGTATTTCAGGGTTTGGTGAGTTTTATTATATTCAGATTTTTTTCTTGCCAAGAATGCTGTGTTCTAGTACCAGGGATAAAAAGGAGTATATTTTGTGCATAGTTCCTGTAAGCAGAGGTGTCAGAGTGGTAATAGTAGTCTCTGAGCAGAGCCTGTGTGACCTGTGGTGCTCTGGAAGCTACTGCACGGTGATTCCTGATTCAAGGTGTGGGTGGACTTGAAAAAATCACTTCTTCCTTCTGAAGCTTGGTTTACCCATCTGTAAAATGACACCTGTTCCACAGAGTCTAGATAACAATTTAACGAGACTATGTAGTTAAAGTACCTGACACATAATAGGTGCTTCAACAGTAACAACAGCTTGTGAATATTTGCTGTTATAGCCGGCCCTGCTTCTAAGACATTCCATCTGTCAGTTTCTGTTCAGGAAGAATGTTTGTCGTCTTTTGAACCCTACAAGTGAGTGTTGGTGCATAGACTTCGGACCCTGTTTAACCACTAAGTATTTGTAGCCTCTACTACCATGGCTTCTTTTTTTTTTTTTTTGAGACAGAGTCTCACTTTGTTGCCCAGGCTAGAGTGAGTGCTGTGGCATCAGCCTCGCTAACAGCAACCTCAATCTCCTGAGCTCCTGTGATCCTACTGCCTCAGCCTCCCGAGTAGCTGGGACTACAGGCATGCACCACCATGCCTGGCTAATTTTTTGTATATATATTTTTAGTTGGTCAATTAATTTCTTTATATTTTTAGTAGAGACTGGGTCTCGCTTAGGCTGGTTTCGAACTCCTGACCTTGAGCGATCCACCCGCCTTGGCCTCCCAGAGTGCTAGGATTACAGGCGTGAGCCACCGTGCCCGGCCTGGCTTCTTTTTTTTGAGAGAGAGTCTCACTCTATTGCCCCAGCTAGAGTGCCATGGCGTCAGCCTAGCTCACAGCAACCTCAAACTCCTGGGCTTAAGTGATCCTCCTACCTCAACCTCCCAAGTAGCTGGGACTACAGGCATGTGCCACCATGTCTGGCTAATTTTTTCTATATATTTTTAGTTAGCCAATTAATTTCTTTCTACTTTTAGTAGAGACAGGGTCTCGCTCTTGCTCAGGCTGGTTTCAAACTCCTAACCCTGAGCTATCTGCCCACCTTGGCCTCCCTGAGTGGTAGGATTACAGGCGTGAGCCACTGCACCCGGCCTTGCCAGGGCTTCTTGTTAGGCCTGTTGCTGTTGACTTCAGGCTCACTGCTGATTCTGAGTGACTTTGGGTAGCTGCTTTCAGTGAACATTGCCTTTTTTTTTAATCATCCTATAATATATACTTCATGGCATTTAGTTGTGACTACATTGGCAGGATGTTCCTGAGGTTGTGTAGCTAACTGGCTGCCAGTGGTGTGCCCAGGAACTAAATTCTTACAGTGTCAGGGTGTTTCCCTGAGTGAGGTTGGGGCAGTTTTTGATTCTGTCCATCTCTGAGAGGCAACAGGCAGGACAGGGTTCTCCTTGCCAGTGTAGGAGTGGGACAGGCTTACCTGTGCATAAAGGAGCGATGCCATTGCCTAGGAGTTAAGTTGGGAAAGGAACCTCCATTAGAGATGGGGTTTTCAGGGTTTTTTTTTTCTTTGAGACAGAGTCTCGCTTTGTTGCCCAGGCTAGTGTGAGTGCAGTGGCGTCAGCCTAGCTCACAGCAACCTCAAACTCTTGGGCTCGAGCGATCCTTCTGTCTCAGCCTCCCGAGTAGCTGGGACTACAGGCATGCGCCACCATGCCCGGCTAATTTTTTATATATATATCAGTTGGCCAATTAGTTTCTTTCTATTTATAGTAGAGACGGGGTCTCGCTCTTGCTCAGGCTGGTTTTGAACTCCTGACCTTGAGCAATCCGCCCGCCTCGGCCTCCCAGAGAGCTAGGATTACAGGCGTGAGCCACCGCGCCCGGCGGTTTTCAGGGTTTTTAAATAGCACATCTTCCTTTCCTCAGTTTCTGTTTTTACTGATTTCCTCCAGTTTATAAACTTTTTTTTTTTTTTTTTTTTTGAGACAGAGTCTCACTTTGTTGCCCAGGCTAGAGTGAGTGCCGTGGCGTCAGCCTGGCTCACAGCAACCTCAATCTCCGGGGCTCAGCGATGCTACTGCCTCAGCCTCCCGAGTAGCTGGGACTACAGGCATGCACCACCATGCCCGGCTAATTTTTTGTATATATATTTTTAGTTCGTCAATTAATTTATTTCTATTTTTGGTAGAGACGGGGTCTCACTCAGGCTGGTTTCGAACTCCAGACCTTGAGCAATCCGCCTGCCTCGGCCTCCCAAAGTGCTAGGATTACAGGCGTGAGCCACCACGCCCGGCCTAGTTTATAAACTTTTTATTTTAAATCTGCTCTCCCCTGTTACATTTGCATTACCTTTTGGAGTGGTCCCCACCTTGGCTGAAATACTTTATCTGATACTTTAACTTTCCCCTACACTATGAGCTCTCCTCATGGAGCCCTGGGACACAGCATGGTATCTGTATCTAAGAGACATTCAGTAAATACTAGGTAAAGGAGTATTCAGCACATATTTTTTCTGGAGGAACTGAATACTTTTACTGAATATTTGTGTTCATTATAATATTTCAAATTTGACTTTTTTCTTTTTACATATTAGGTGGTTTATTTTATTGGGTGTCATTGCCAATATTACAGAACACATTCTTACATTTAGGAAACTTCCCTGAGACACATGCCTAAAAGGCCTGTGAGGGATAGGACTGGGCCCAAAATTGATTTTTAAATTACATTTATTACCAAACTGTCTTCTGGAATGTTGAGTATGTGTCTCATTTTAGTCCCTTTTTCTCTGTGACCTAATGATGAAGTCAAAAGAGTGATACCATGTTGTGTGAAGTCCAGTAAACTACCAAGTGGTGAGGAGCCCAGATTGAAGACTGGCGGAATAGTTGAGTCACACTGTGCCTTTGGCTGACTCATTTAAGCTCTCTGAGCCTGCACTTCCTCATCAAGGAATAGCAGTGTTCACCTTGCCTCTTTCAAGGGTATGGTGAGGGTCACACATGAATTCAGTCAAGTGCCTTGTAAATGCAAGGGATGGATTAAGTTTTACATACACAGAATCTAGAAGGAAATGTCACAGTTAGGTTTTTTTTTTGTTTTTTTTTTGGTTTGTTTTTTGAGACAGTGTCACTCTATTGCCCCAGCTAGTGGTGTCATCATAGCTCACTGCAACCTCCAACTCCTGGGCTCAAGTGATCCTCCTGCCTTAGCCTCCTGAGTAGCTGGGACTACAGGCACATGCCACTATGCCTGGCTAACTTTTTGTATTTTTAGTAGAGATGGTGTCTTGTTCTTGGTTAGGCTGTTCTTAAACTCCTGAGCTCAAGTGATCCTCCTGCGTCAGCCTCCCAGAGTGCTAGAATTATAGGCGTGAGCCCCAACACCCAGCACACAATTAGGTATTAAATAAAAATTTTAACATTGAAGTGGTGGCACATTACATACATACTGTTTTTCATTTGTGTGCCAGGAGAAGATGAGGAAGAAATGGAGCATCAGGAAGAAGGTAAAGAGCAGCTTTCAGAAGCAGAAGGAAGTGGGGAAGATGAGCCAGGAAGTGACCCCAGTGAGACCACCCAAAAAAAGGTCAAAGGCCAACCCTGCCCCAAAAGGCTTTTTACCTTCAGTCTTGTGAACTCATATGGTACAGCTGACATAAATTCTCTTGGAACTGATGGAAAACTACTTAAACTCAACTGTAAGTATTTTTTCTGACCTTTCAAACTGGACTTTAGGGACTTAGGATCCATTTGAAAATCGTGCAGTTGACATTTACCTACATTGGGCTTTACTGTCTTTGTGTGGGTCCAGAGCAGACACTTGTATGATCCTTGGCTTGAAGCCACCTAAAGATTATTTCAGACACTACACTCTCCCACCCACTTTCAGACTTTTCTTCTTAGTGCTTGATTACCTCAAAGGAAAGTAGATCTCTCGCCACTTAATCCACTCTGTAGAACTTTGCTGTGGGTCAGTAACACTTCCTGTGGCCACCTTTGGTAGCAGCATTTCCCCAAACTTGTTCACTTATAAGAATAAATGCAAATGCATATTTCTTTTGTTCTATAATAATACTCATCAAATATGACCCATCCAGAAGATGGTCATAGATTTTGTGGACTGTCATGTGGAGCCTGTAATGGGCACTGCTGTACAGAAAGGAAGAGGCATCCACAGGGGTGTGGTGTGCCCTGTGTGTGAGAATCACGAATGGCCAGTCAGGATGCCTGTACAGGGCAGGGTGGGGGCACTACAGAAGCATCTTTGTGTCTTTCAGCTCCCTTCATTGAGGAGAACCTACCTAAGTTAACTAGCTGCCTTTGTGTTTGTTTTTTTGTTGTTGTTATTGTTGTCATACCTCATTTTTTCTTTCTTTTCTCTTTCTCTTTCTCTCTTTCAAGACAGGGTTTCACTCTGTCAATCAGCCTGGAGTAGAGGGGTGATCATAGCTCACTGCAGCCTTGAACTGGGGCTCAAGTGATCCTCCTGCCTCAGCCTCCTGAGTAGCTGGGACTATAATCTTGTGCCACCACGCATGGCTAATTTTTCTCTTCTTTTCGTAAAGATGGGAGTCATCTCACCATGTTGCTCAAGCTGGTCTCAAATGCTTGGCTTCAAAGGATTCTCCTGCCTTGGCCTCCCAAGGCAGATTGGTGGCTCATTCCTGTAATCCTAGCACTCTGGGAGGCCAAGGCGGGTGGATTGCTCGAGGTCAGGAGTTCGAAACCAGCCTGAGCAAGACCCCGTCTCTACTAAAAATAGAGAGAAATTAATTGACTGACTAAAATATATATATACAAAAAATTAGCCGGGCATGGTGGCGCATGCCTGTAGTCCCAGCTACTCGGGAGGCTGAGGCAGGAGGATCGCTTGAGCCCAGGAGTTTGAGGTTGCTGTGAGCTAGGCTGACGCCACAGCACTCACTCTAGGCTGGGCAACAAAGTGAGACTCTGTCTCAAAAAAAAAAAAAAAGCTTGAGACATATTTGGATTCTCTCTCTCTCTCCCCATAGCTCTGTCCTGTGCAGCTTCCTCTCTAGTACAATGTCTTGCAAATTCTAATCACCTTCTCAGTCTCCAGTCTTTGACTCTTGAACTCAGTTTTCCCCTCTTTCCTCTCTATGCTGTGGCATGGAAACTGCCTCCAGGCAGTAAGCTGAGGCAATATAGGGGTTGCTGTTTTTGTTTTCTTCTCTCAGGGATCTCCCTCCTGCTCTAATGTCTGAAAATAATTGTTTTATCTATTTTGTCAGCGTTTTTTTTTGTGGTTTAAGATAGGAGGGTAAATCTGGACCCTGTTACTCTATCTTGACCTGTGACCTTTCACAATTAGTTAGTGCCTGTGGACATTATCTGTAGGACTGAGGAAATCTTTGCCAAAGGCTTTTTGGGGATGGGTTCAGAAGAGCTGGCCCAAGGCAGAGCATTGCTCTTGGCAATGGCTGGTGATGGGTGAGCAGGTGTTGATGATGCAGCCTGATGTGGTCATACTCACTCCTGTCACTTGGGGAGCTGCTCCTGTTGCCATTCCATTATGAATGACACTTTGGTCCTCCTCCTCAGCTCGATCCACACTGGCCATCGATTGGGACAGTGAGACCCGGAGCCTTTATTATGATGAGCAAGAATCTGAGGTGGGTCACTCATCGTTCCTGGTCAGTGGGGTCTGCTGGTTTCTATTCTGGATTTGTATTAGGATCACTTTCACCAGTTGGACAGCAATGTAACAAGTTATGTTAAGACTTGACAATGAAAAGTTCTTCAAGATTTTGTCAACTTATGTTCAGAGGCTATAGAAAATATACTGTATTCCAAGCAGGAGAGCTTCTGTAGCCCTTTGTGTCTTGGTCCAGTAAGATCTGTCTGTCCAGCATAACTCAATGCTTTGTTTCTCACAGACATACGAGAAGCACGTGAGCATGTTGCAGCCTCAGAAGAAGAAGAAGACCGCAGTGGCCCTGAGAGACTGCATTGAGCTCTTCACTACCATGGAGACGCTTGGCGAACATGACCCTTGGTACGCAGCTCTCCACTCTGGGTAGAGGCACCATGCCCCCAGGACTCTGAGATCTGCTAGAGCCATCTGTGCACACAAAAACCCTTTTTATGTGGACATGTCATTTTTTTCACATGGCCAACCCTATGACATAGTTCTCTGTGTGAGTTATGTTTCTCAGACTAAGAAAGCCATCACCCTGTTCTCAAAGGCAGGCCCCTGCCCTGAAGCAGTAGTATTGAGTGCTTCCCGAAAGGATGGCAGGTGTTGTAGGACTGAGTGTCAAGGTGGCATTGGCTGTCTGCCTCCTCTGCTAAGTGGAGGTTTCTCTTTTCAGGTACTGTCCCACCTGTAAGAAGCATCAGCAGGCCACAAAGAAGTTTGACCTGTGGTCGTTGCCCAAGATCCTGGTGGTCCACCTCAAACGTTTCTCCTACAACAGATATTGGAGGGATAAACTCGACACAGTTGTGGAATTCCCAGTCAGGTGGGTTCCTGTGACTGCAGTATTAGGAAAATTGAAACACAGGCAGGAAATCTGGGCACTGATTGGCTGAGCATTTTGCCATGAAAAACTTTTCCAAATTAGGATGTGTATCAGCTCGGGGCTGTCAGCTCTTGACTGTCATTACCCCTTCCCTCCCCATCCTCCCATCTTTCAGGGAAAAGACTGGTAGAAGCACTGCCCCAGGCTCAGGGTGCTGGTGGTCATCTCTGCCATTTCTGCTTCCCCTCTAGCCCCTCATGCCATGTAAGTGGCCTGTTTATCCTATCCATTGCTTGCAGGGGGCCTGGCCTCAGCAGGGGCAGCACAACCACAGTGCTGCTTCTCCAACAGGGGGCAAGACACCCAGAGAGGAGACTCCAGGGAGAATCAGGTTATTGTCAGGGCTGCAAGTGGGCTTACAGACTCGCCACGGTCCTGTTCCTAGGGTGGGGCCTGGGACTGACTGACTACTCATATCCTCTCAGGCCCCAGGGTTCCATCTGTAACGGAGACAGGAAAGTAAGTCAACAAGATAGGAGTTCCCCATAACATACAGATTTTACATTTCTTTCTGGGGGGAATGGATAGATCCTTGAAGTATAACTATCAGCGGGAGAATCTTGGTGGCAGGTAATAAGTATTTGTTGTAAAATTCTTTTAACTTTTCTGTTAAGAGAAAATAATTTCTGTGCTTGAAATTTTTAAAACAAAATGCAATTGGGGGTCTTTCGGAGTGCTGTTTTGGGATTTAGTTGAAATTATTGTAGCACCAATTGTAATTCTCTTACTAATAGCCATTTCTGCATAGGTGTTAAAGCTCTCTTTGTCTGTCTCCAGACCATTTCTTCACCATTTGGTCTGGTGTTAGAGTTACCCAGGAGGCTTCTCTCATTTGCTTCTCCGAATAAATATGTCAGTGGTGAGAACACAGACTCTAGGGGTCCCTTCTATCATGGTCTTTTCATTTATTCATTCTCAAACAGTTTGAGTACCTCCTTGTGTTCTGGTCCTATTTTGTAAAAGGGATTGCTGGGTTACTCCAATTTCTTTCTCTGATTGTAACATATTTAAGAGCTATTTTTGTGTTTTGTGCTTAGAGGTCTGAATATGTCTGAGTTTGTCTGTGACCCGTCAGCAAGGCCTTATGTGTACGACCTCATTGCTGTGTCCAACCATTATGGAGCCATGGGGGTTGGTCACTGTAAGTATTGGCATCTGCTTTCTTCTGAAATGTTGAAATGCCCTTGGCTAGTCGTCATCTCTCACCAGTCTCTCCTGTATGCCAGTCATTGCCCTAAGCACTTATACAGTTCCATAGGCCTCAGACTTTAGACTTTTTCAGTACTGCTTCCCCTCTGTTCTTTTTTTAAATTATTTTTAATTTTCATATTCTTTAATTCAATAACCTTACCTCTGAGAATTTAATCTGAGGAAATAACTTGACATTGGGGAAAAGCTTTATGCACAAAGATAGTCACCTATTTTTAATTATGAAAAGGTAGTAACACCATTGGTGACCAACAGTTGGCACTACCATCCATCTACTTGGTAGAAGAATACATAGCCATTTCAAAATAAAATGAGTAACTACATAGAGATATGCCCATGGTACGTTAGGTGTGAACAAATTATATCAATACAGAAGGTAGTATCACGACTATGTTAAACCAAAAATCAAAGGACATATGGGGCGGGAAGGGGGTGGGCCTGGAAGAAGAGACACCAAAATGTTTACTTTTTTCTCTTTGCTCTACTTTATTTCCCCAAATTTCTATAACATGTAGGTTTACTTTTATAAAGACCCTGGTACATTTTGTTACTTGTTTATGGAAAAGTGCTAGTGATATTGGAGTAAGGAGCTGGCTTTGCTCCTCTACCATATCTCCATTTGGCCAACTGCCACTTTAGGACCCCAAGAGATGACACCATGGGAAGTGTCAGTTTCATTTATACCTCCCAGCAGGTTATGGAACTGCGCTAAACCCTAGTTTTAGCTGCTGCACTAATAAGTTTTCTCTTGGCCCAGTGGTCTGTTCTCCTGCCTTCCATTCACTGTATCCCCACCTGGCTGCAGATGGCTGCTCAGTCTCCAGCCCTCATATTTACATTCCATGCCATCAGAAAAAGGGGAAAAAAGGGTCAACTTTCTCTTTTAAGCAGACCTCCCAGAGGCCCCCTTCACCTTCTTTGCATACATCTCATTGGCTGTAAACTTGGTCACATTGCTATATGTAGCTGCAGTCACATTGCTACATGCAGAGCCTGGGAAATAAAAATTGTACCTGCATGAAAATTGGGGCCCTACTGAAGTGGCTGTTAAAGATGTCTGATCATATCATATCCTACATACAGTGCTCACTGTTCTGCAACTTGCTTTTTTCTCCCAGAATTAATTTTGATACCTGTCTGTTTTCACACATAATACTGGTCAAATGTATTTTTTTTTTTTTTTTTTTTTTGAGACAGAGTCTCACTTTGTTGCCCAGGCTAGAGTGAGTACCATGGTGTCAGCCTAGCTCACAGCAACCTCATACTCCTGGGCTCAAGCAATCCTGCTGCCTCAGCCTCCTGAGTAGCTGGGACTACAGGCATGCACTACCATGCCCAGCTAATTTTTTCTATATATGTTAGTTGGCCAATTAATTTCTTCCTATTTATAGTAGAGACAGGGTCTCGCTCTTGCTCAGGCTGGTTTCGAACTCCTGACCTCGAGCAATCTGCCTGCCTTGGCTCCCAGAGTGCTAGGATTAAGGTGTGAGCCACGGCGCCCTGCCAAATGTATTCATTTTAACTGCTGTTTTAGTACCCGGGCAAGTTTCTCAGCCTCATTTTTCTCATCCATGAGGTTAGGCTGGTTGTGTGAGGGTCCACATTGGGCCACAGTTGGAACTCCAAGATTGAGAGCCACTATTGCTGCTGTTATCTCAAGTATAGACAGTCTGAACAGGCCCTGAGCACCTTCTCTGTTGTTTTATCCCATGTTCCTCACCACCACTTGGTACAGTTGATGCTACACTGATATGTTAAACAGCTTGTCCAAAGTCATACAATAAATTGAAACTAGAAACCAGATCTTCATTAGATTTTGTAGTTTCTAAGAGTCTGGGTAGAGCAGAAATTAAGCATTGCCACTGGGATTGCTATTATAAACACATCCTGCTTGGAAATAGCATGAAAATCAAGACAGGAAGCATTGGCTATGGGAAATGTTTGGACCCTTGTGAGGAATTGTTACTCAACCACAGACCCTTGACTCTCATTTTAGAGAAAGAGAAATTTAAGGCTTCTCACATCCCAGCTCTGTAAACCCAAACACCTAGTGTTTCCCTAACTGGGTCCCGTAGGCTCCAGGACACTGAGAGCCTTCTGCTGATGGTAGTAGCCATCTGCCTACACGTGGTGGGGGGATTGACTTGGCGTGTGCTTTTGAGAGCTATTGTTTTGCTTAAATCTTAGAAATACCAGCTCCTTTTATGGATCCCCTGGCTCTGGATGGTTATATATAGCTATCCTGAAGACTGACACTGGATATGTATTCTTCCGATTTGTTTCCCAAAATTACAGTTTAAACAGCTCCATTCTTAACCCTTTAGAGCCTTTTTGAGAGTAATAGATTAGAAAAAAAGAGTTGTCTTTTGGTTGTTAAGACAAAAGCTGTAAGTTATTTTTAATGTCAGGGGTTTTGTTTTTGAGTTGTTTTTGCTGTGTACTTAGTGTAAGCCAGATTTATTGCCTGGTGATTGCTAGACTATTTTCTTTGTTGACTTGGCAGACACTGCTTATGCAAAGAACAAACTGAACGGGAAATGGTATTACTTTGATGATAGCAACGTGTCCCTGGCCTCTGAGGATCAGATAGTGGTGAGTAGCCCTGGATACCTGGTTCTTACTCTTGCTTTAACAGATTAAAGCTGGAAAGAGTCTCTTGTCTGACTTATTGGTCATTTTGTCATCCTGATGTGACAGTGGGAGCTAAGTGTGACAGAGTGAGTTGGCTACCATTCCTGTGAGGCCCTCTGTAAATAAGCTCCCCTCAGTTCTGTGTCCAGGGCACCTGCCTTCCCTTAATATCCTGGCAGGGGCAGCACAGCCAGCCTCAGGTGGAAAGGCCTTCCTAGTCTCCTCTGTGTAGGTTATAGGACAAAGTAAATATATAGGGCAAACTCTCCCTGAGTTTTGAACAGTGAAAGAAAAGCTGGGGAAAATGGGTGATTTTTCCAACCAGTGAATGGACTTTCCCCTTTTTGTGTTTTAGACGAAAGCAGCTTACGTGCTATTTTACCAGCGTCGAGATGATGAATCTTATAAGATGCCTTCACTCAGCAGTTTTCCTGGTTCCTCTGATGGAGGGTCAAGATCAAGCAGCTCACAGCAGGGCTTGGGGGATGATGAGGCTTATAGCATGGACACCAACTGACACTGACTTGGCCACCCTGCAGCACCAGTGCAGTCCCCTAGGACATCCTTCACAGACTGCTAGTGTTCCATCTAAACACCAGATGAGGAAATTCCCTTTTTTTATGAGCAGATGGAAAAAAAAAGACCCTATTTACTCGGAAGGGTTATGTCAAAGGCTGAATTATTTTTCTTTTTAAACAGGTGGTGAGAAATTTCTGTAAAACCTGTGAAGCTGAAAAGTGGGGTAGGGTGGGGGTACACAGGAGTATGTCTGATGGATTCCAAAGATTGGCTAGGAATGCACTGAGTGGTGCAGCCATGAAGAACCCACGCAGGGCTGCCCAAGCTCCTGGATTTCTGGTTCTGGTACAGATACTACTCCCCCAGTAGTCTGCCCGCCATCAACCAAGCCTCAAGTAAACTTGGTGTTGTCCCCTTCTCCCTTGCTGTGTGTACTGAGATGGGTTTATAATTTTCTAAAAATTAGCCACTGAAGCCCATTTCTGTTTCTCCTTTGAGTAATCTTGGAATTTTCAGCTTTATTCCCCCTAATGAAGTGAAGATATTTAGTGTTGGGGTCTCCTGCCCCTCAACCTCCTGTGGAACCTAACAGTTCTGTTGTGTCCCCCACTGTCCTTGATGAATTGAGACAGACATTGTGTGGAACTTTTATTAGCTATCACTTAAAAGAAGTCGGTACACAAAACTGCTGGGTACCGTGTCCCATCCAGTCATTTCTCTCCATGTTGGCTTGAGAACGGGAACTTCTGTGGGAGATGTCAGGCCTGGAAAGGGCTCTGGCCCATGCCGGTTTGGGGTGTTGCTTTCAGATATGGCCCCATACCCTCCGGCCCAGATCTCTCCTCCCCCAGCCGAGTCCGGCTCGGCCCCGCCCCGCCCCGCCCGGCCCCGCCTGCAGTGAGGCGGGCTCGCGTCCCGCTGCCGCCCTCTGTGTTGGGGCGGCCTCTGCCTCCCCTCCCAGCCACCTGCGTGTGGGCGGGCTTAAAGAACACAGTCGTCCGGGCCTTTTTGTCTGACCTTTAACCTAACCCGTGGGGGTGGAGGCCCCTGGTCTCGGGGCACGCGCGATCCGGGAGTGCGCGGTGACCGTTGGCGGGGGTGGCGGCGGTGTCGCCGCGCTGCGCGGTGAGGACGCGGCTGTGGGCGGGCAGCCGTGGGTGCCGGTACTACCGAGCCTGGGAGCTGGTGGGGGTGGCGGCAGGTGCCGGGAAACGATGGGAGGCGGGCGAGGCCCTGGGGCTCCTGTCAGGCCGGAATTCCTCCCGGAGAACTGTGGGCCACACCCGCCTACACTGGGAGGAAAGGGAAGAGAGTGCCCCAGTGCGGGGCCTCCTGCTATAGCAGGGGTCAACCTCTAGGAAATCATGGTGAGCACCCCATTCAGGGGTGGTCTGCAACCTCATTTGTAACATCGTTGTGTTGCTGTGTGCATCTCCAATGTATTACATAAAGACATGGTCACTTTTAGGGGAAATGTCCGAAAAACTAAGAAGATGCAGAAAGGAGCTGACCGCAGCCATTGACCGGGCCTTTGAAGGAGTCAGTCATTCCCAGGAGTGCACAGGCCAGCAGAGGCAGGAGCTGGACGCTGCTCCGCTTTCCTTCCCGCTGCCCGTGCACAGGCTCCTCTGCAGAAGACATCCTTTGGCAGCCTGCTCTGCTGCTGCTCCTTTTGCGGCTCTCCCATGTGCTCCTGAGAATGAGAACCCTGCCTTTGCATCAAACCATGTCCCAGTAAATGCAAAACCACATGTTTTATGCCCCAAAAGAAAACCTCTGACCAGCAAAGAAAATGTACTGATGCATTCCTCCATTTTGGCATCTGAAAGACAGTTTTGGAGAGTTGCAGGAGATGGGGAAAACTGGAGAAAAGAAAGTTTAAGGTGATTCTAATTTGATAATTTAATAGCTACAATTAAGAAGATTCTTGTTTCTAGAAAAAAATGTTGAAGATCCTAGATGTAGTTCATGACAGTGCTCTTGCCTCTTCTTGAGAGCTCTGCAACTGTATTTGGGAAGTTCACAGACATTTGACATCTGACCCAGAAAACAATTATGTTTTGTGTATGTTTTGGGGTTGAAGGGTTGGTTGTCAATCATGGATCTCAAACCAGTCATGGAAACCATTTTGCAGTATCCAGAGGAGTAATGAATGTTAAGTATACAGGTTTTATTTATTTTTTATTTATTTTTTTGTATATATATTTTTAGTTGGTCGATTAATTTCTTTCTATTTTTGGTAGAGACAGGGTCTTGCTCAGGCTGGTTTCGAATTCCTGACCTTGAGCGATCCACCCTCCTCGGCCTCCCAGAGTGCTAGGATTAGAGGCATTGAGCCACTATGCCTGGCCAGTATCCAGGTTTTAAAAATAAGCTTATTATTTATGCTATAGAAACAAAAATCTTTTTTTTTTTTTTTGGAGATAGAGCCTCACTCTGTTGCCCTGGCTAGAGTGCCGTGGTGTCAGCCTAGCTCACAGCAGCCTCAAACTCCTGGGCTTAAGTGATCCTTCTCTCCCGAGTAGCTGGGCCTACAGGCATGCGCCA
This sequence comes from Microcebus murinus, assembly GCF_040939455.1. Taxonomy (NCBI): domain Eukaryota; kingdom Metazoa; phylum Chordata; class Mammalia; order Primates; family Cheirogaleidae; genus Microcebus; species Microcebus murinus. The sequence goes on along the minus strand of NC_134104.1, from coordinate 154,733,255 downwards.
CCATACCCGGCTAATTTTTTTCCTATATATTTTTAGTTGTCCAGCTAATTTGTTTCTATTTTTTTAGTAGAGACAGGGTCTTGCTCTTGCTTAGGCTGGTCTCAAACTCCTGACCTTGAGCAATCCTCCCGCCTTGGCCTCCCAGAGTGCTAGGATTACAGGCATGAGCTATCACGCTCAGCCTAGAAACAAAATTTTTATTTTATTTTATTAAAATACTTTCTTCTTTTTTTTTTTCATCCTAATAAATTGGTCACATAGAAACAAAAATTTTTAATTCCATCTGAACTCTTGTGTTTGAACCTGGACACTTGGGGCCTTTGATACCTTTCTTTGCCCACATTTGGGGAAGGCTGAATCAAAGGCTGGGCCCTACTTCCTGGCTTCATCCTTACCTCTGCTTCCTTCCCCACCCTAGAGCTTTTTGTACTATTACCAGGTTAAAGTCTCCTCTTGGTGTTTTCTTCTCCCAAGTAACTTCAAACTGCCTGTTCCCAGGTACCTTGACTTGGAGTAAGGATGACATAGGATGAAACTTCTAGGTCCTGTCATTTTGGCTGCCCCATAGGCAGGGTATATAGAGTCCATTTAACTGGTTCAGCTCCATGAATAATATTGGTATTCGTAAACATTAATGCAGTCTATAATGCTTATGAATTTTATGATGATACTGTTAGTCTATTTCTTCACTGATTTAGCAGTTTCTGATTGCCCTCTAATCACAGTGTAAATGACAATTTGAAGTCACCAGTAAGTTTTTGTCTTTAGGATTATCTGAGTTCCCTCCAGTATTTTCTTGAAATAGTGTCTAATTCCCTACCTTCCCCCCCACACCTGGGTGCTGCAGGAAAGATACGGAGAAAGATTTGAAGGTTGACTCAAACATGCCACTCAACAATTCTAGCCAAGAGGTCACAAAGGATCTGCTTGACATGATTGGTGAGTACATACGGCCAGTCTCTCCTTTCCTTGGGAGGATAGGTCCTCCTTGCTGGCGCTTGAGTCAGCAAGTGTGTCAGATTGAAAAAAAATTATTTATTTGGTAGGTTTGTTTTGCTCACAGCAAACTCTGCATAGCATAGAGCCCTGCCCTCATAGAACTGATAATTTAGCAAGGTCACGACACATCCATCAGGTCATTTCATAAATGTCTAGTTACAGTGACTCCCTGAATGTAAGGGATGGTGGCCACCAGGACTTGGTGATTGAGCTTAGATTTATAGGGAATAGGACATAGGCAAAGAGGAGGAGAGTAGTCCAGCCTGGGTGGGTAGTAGTAGATTAGAAGAAAAATTCAAAGGCAAAAGCTGTGCTATAATTCTACCACCCAGAGATAGCCATTGTTAATATAGTATAGTATACATTCTGTCAGACATCTTTTTCTACACACAAATCTATATATACTTTGTGTGAACTACATGTGCCCTATTTTTAAATGACTCATCCTACACAGTACGCAAACAGCTCTTAGTGAAGGGATGCATAGCCTTGGGCGCGGCCTAAAGCTGTGGGCTCTAAAGGGTCTGTACATTATGGGAGAGGAGAGGGAGGCCTGGTGACGGGAGAGGTACACACTGTAGGCCACAAAGTATTTAATAAGACCCCTGCCAGCCTGTGACTTCAGTGGACTGCGTCTCCTCTGATAGCCCCAGGAGGTGAACTGAAGTCATTATTGCCTCTGCCCACTATCTACATTGGCCCTCACCAGCAGCAGGCAGCATTCTGATTACCCTAAAGTCCCTGAAAGCCAGGATAAGCATGTACATTTCTGTATCCTGTCACTTGCACCTTCCTTGGGGACTGGCAGGTTGTTGGGGCTTGATAAATGCTTGGGCCTGAAAGGAGGCACCAGGCCCACCTTACTTTGGCACTCTGACAGCCTGCCTGCCCTGGGGCAGAAATGCCTGGCTTTGCACAATCCCTGAAGAGTGACTACACATTCAATTGTTGGTTTTTAACTTGTGCCTGAAATGTCTTCAAAAACCTTTCACTGGATATTCTTATTTTTAAGACCATACAAACATCCGAACTATTGAAGAATTGGCTGGAAAACTAGAATTCGAAAATGAGTTGAACCGTGTGTGTGGTCGCTGCCAAGATTCACCCTTCAAGGAGGAGACCTGGGCTCTGCTTATGGACGAGAGCCCTCAGAAGGCAATGGATGCTGACCCTGGTAGTCTCAAGCAGGCTTTTGATGATCATAATGTAGTTGAGACTGTTCTGGACTTGGAAGAAGACTACAATTTGATGACCTCTTTTAAATACCAAATGGATTAAGGACAGTTGATCTTAGCTTTGATTCTTACAGCAGGAGACTGCCATTTAAGGAGCCTGAGTAGAAGCAGCCATGGTGGTTGTCAGGAGCCACATTTTTCAAAGGGTTTGCAAAACCTTTTTAAACTCCCAGTTATGTAGTTTTTTGAGCTGAGAGCCCAGTTTTTGAATTCTGTTGCTCTAATATGTTTCCTACTGTTGATTTTACTTTTCTTGACATCTTGAATGTGTTTTTTAAATTGATGTTCAATATACCCAGTATCCAAGGTAGGTGCAGGTTGTGGGCCTCTGCTGTGTCTTTTGGTGTTCTTTTCCATGGGCCCCTAAAAAAGTACAGGGACCACACCAGGGTGGGCTTTGTGCACCCCCAGGACCAGCCCATCCTGGGCCAGATCAGCCTACACAGATGAATTAGGGTCCACCTAGACCTTGGCCTGGGCCCTCTGCCATCCTTACACAATTTTCTCTCCTTGTACACTTTGTACATATAGCTCCCTGTTCCCTGCATGGGCCCCATGCCTTCCCGGTGTCTAGACCTATCTCCCCTCAATTCCCCCATCCCTGTCCCTGCCCAGCTTACATGCCTCTGCAGAGGGCTCCTGGTTGAATCAGAAGAGCTGGCAGGATCCCTGGCTCCCTCCTGACAGGACATTCCCGTGAGGCCTCCCTACCACACCTCACACCCCCAGACACCTGGGCCCTGAGCTGAGGGGGAATGGAGAGGGAAAGGTAAGTACAGGTCCTGCCCATCCACCTTTCTACCTGAGCCTTATCCATCCCACCACAGGCTTGGAGACCACAGGTGGTTCCTATGGCAATGACCCTGGTGGGGAAGACAGGGCAGGGAAGGAAAGAAGAGCCAGGCCATTGCCCTCCTAACGTCAGCATAATATCAAAAGTTTATTGGTTGCCAGGTGCGGTGGCTCACGCCTGTAATCCTAACACTGGGAGGCCAAGGTGGGTGGATCGCTCAAGGTCAGGAGTTCGAAACCAGCCTGAGCAAGAGCGAGACCCCATCTCTACTATAAATAGAAGGAAATTAATTGGCCAACTAATATATATAGAAAAAATTAGCCGGGCATGGTGGCGCATGCCTATAGTGCCAGCTCCTCGGGAGGCTGAGGCAGCAGGATTGCTTGAGCCCAGGAGTTTGAGGTTGCTGTGAGCTAGGCTGACGCCACGGCACTCACTCTAGCCTGGGCAACAGAGTGAGACTTTGTCTCAAAAAAATTAAATAAATAAATAAATAAAAGTTTATTGGCTCTAGCTCCACCCCTGGAAAGAAAGAACATCATCGGAAATTTTTTTTTTTTAATTTTTTTATTTTTTTGTTGAGACAGAGTCAAAGCCTCGCCTTGTTGCCCAGGCTAGAGTGAGTGCCATGGCATCAGCCTAGCTCACAGCAACCTCAAATTCCTGGGCTCAAGCAATCCTACTGCCTCAGCCTCCTGAGTAGCTGGGACTACAGGCATGCCCCACCATGCCCGGCTAATTTTTTCTATATATATTAGTTAGCCAATTAATTTCTTTCTATTTATAGTAGAGATGGGGTCTCGCTCTTGCTCAGGCTGGATTTGAACTCCTGACCTCGAGCAATCCGCCCGCCTCGGTCTCCCAGAGTGCTAGGATTACAGGTGTGAGCCACCACGCCCGGCCTTCGGAAATTATTTAGACATATATTTCAAAGCCATGATGTTCTTTCAGGACACCTAATAAGCTGTTGGGCAAGGTTTTCTGTATCCCAGAAACTGAGTCTCAGGGAAGTGCCACCTTCTAAGTTAATCAGGAAGGAGGATGGGGGCGAGGAGGCTGGCACTGGGCTATTTGGTGGACTCAAAGTCTGAACAAACCAAAGAGCTGGGGAGAAAGGCCCAACAGCTGAGTGACTGCCCACCAGGCCCCCTTCTAGGCCAGTGACCCTGACATAGGGGACGCTAGAGAGCCAGCAACACCCCTTTACCCCGGGTCTAGTGAATCCTCTGGCTCAGAGGTGGAAGCTGCACATCTACTTAGCAGAGCTCAGCCCAGGAACTGCCAGTGCTCCAAGAACTGTGTTGCAGCTAGATCCCAGCCACTTGGTCAGATGTACCTCCTCAGGGGTGTGCGCTGGTTCCCACCCAGTTGTGGCCACTGCCCTACCTTGGGCAGGAGGGGAGGACAAGGCTAACCAGAGGCTCTTCCTAGGCCACCTGCCCCACTCAGTCCCTGCAGGAGGTAGCACCCTCAATAAGCATTCACAGTATGTGGAGTTAGAGGTCACTTCTTCCAAAGCAGGAAGAATGGGAGCAAATGAGAAGAAATACAACATCCTTGGCTGGCTGTATGGAGAGATGTCAGATGAATTGATATTTTAAAAAGCTCTCAAAACAGTATGTTCCAAATATATGTGGATGTGGATACTCTCCTATGGAAGGAGTGGGACTTAGTTCTCATCCCTTCCCACTCACCACCCACTCTATCAACACCCTTTGAGGGTGAGCTAGACTTACGACTTTTTCCAAAGACTAAGGAAAGAGAAAAATCACAGGCTAACAGTGGAGAAACCTGGCATATACTACCTTAACCAAATGTTGAAAGTTAACCTCACCAGTGACGTTACATGAGTGTGACACATACCCTGATAGGATGCCACAAGAAGGGTGCTTCACCTCCCTGGTATTCTTACCAAATCTCCATCTCCCTAGTTTATGATCAGGAGACAAATGTCAGACAAACCCAAATTGGGGATGTTCTATAGGATACCTGGCCAGAACTCAAAACTGTCAAGGTAATGAAAAACAAGGAAAGACTCAAAAACCATCATAGACCACTAAAGACTAAGGAGACACAATGACTAAATGCAATTTGGAATCCTGAATTGCATCCTGGAACAGAGGTCATTAATGGAAAAACTAATGAAACCTGAATAAAGCTTGAAGTTTAGTTAATATATTGATGTCAGTTATGACCTTGGTCATGTCTGAGAAACTTTATGAATGTTTTACATCATTCAGTTCTCTCCCCCACAGTTCATCTTGCTAAGCCAAACAATCACTGAATTGTTTCCGTGGAAACACCAAACTGCAATTTGGATTACCAGAATCAAAATAGAAACAAGACAGCTTCAAAACTAAATAGGAGCTTTGGAACCTGCAAATTACAAACCAAAAATTCAAGCCATCGCACAAGGCATATAAGAAGCTGGGCCTATCCAACCCTATGAAGAGAGATTCCAGGACCCATAGATCCCACTAGTTTTCATGCCACAGCCACTAGAAACCAGCTTTATGAGCAGCCTGGTAGAATTGGCAACAATACTTAAGGCAGGAGCTGGTCTGCAGAGGCTGCTAGAAGGAGAGGCTGGAGGGCTGGAGGAGAAGGCTGAGGAAGAAAGAATAGGAACAAGGAGAAAAGTGAGTGAATGGCAGAGTGAAGGTCCAGGGGGGACCACAGAGTCACAGTTGAGGCCTGGGAGCATAGCAATTTTTTCAAAGGGACTCCAAGAGGCATGACCATGTGCTGCAAATGGTGACCCTGCCCTTAGTTCAGCCAGATTGTAGTGTTCCCCACACCCAAGCATGGCTGGCTGTTCAGCCTCATGGATCTGTTCTAGACTCTGAGCTCTGGGGCACTTAGCATGCCTCTGCATCTGTGAGGCTCAACCCAGCACCATTGGGTACTAGGACTTCTTCTCATCTTTGTGTCTCAGGGTTCCTCCTCCTCCTCCCTCCTGCTCTAAGAATAGGGGAGCCTCCCTGTCCCTTGGCATTTTCCTGGATCCCCTACTGGCAATTCCAAAGAAGACTCCAAAGGGATCAAAAGACCAGGAGGAAGGCGAGAGACAACCTAGGGCCCGTGTCCCCCACCTTTGCTCAAAAATGCTCTGGCAGGGCAATAACACCATCCCGATACTCATGAAGTTGTGAGCCATGTTCAAAGATCAATGAATAGGATTTGCAAAAGGAGCCTAACTCAGGCCAGTTTCCCTCCAGAAATGGTCAGACCAGGCCAGGCCCTCACCAGGTACCAGAGTGGTATTTTTGACTGAGCCACAAGATATTTAATGTGGCAAACAAGGGGAGCCTTGGGAATCTAGTGCACTTGATTATAGATGATTATTAAAAAGGCTCTGTGATGCTGAGACAATCTGAGGCTCTGGCAACTTGCTTTCTGCTTGGAATGTGTGGGAGAAGATTAATATTTTAGATTCCAGCTAAATATTTATAGAGGGAACAAAATTTTACTCAAGAAATCTATTTGACAATGGATCCCAGGCCTCGTGGGGAAGGACTCTCTGTCCTAGGGTGTTTGGAAAATGGCCTGATTTAATGAAGAGTTTTGGCCTAAGGCCTGACATAAAAAATTTTCAAAACTACCCAACCCTTGTAGGAAGCAGCTATCTTTTTTTTTTTTTTTGAGACAGAGTCTCACTTTGTTTCCCAGACTAGAGTGAGCGCTGTGGCGTCTGTCTAGCTCACAGCAACCTCAAACTCCTGGGCTCAAGTGATCCTGCTGCCTCAGCCTCCCAAGTAGCTGGGACTACAGGCATGCGCCACCATGCCCGGCTAATTTTTTCTATATATATTAGTTGGCCAATTAATTTCTATTTATAGTAGAGACGGGGTCTCCCTCTTGGTCAGGCTGGTTTCGAACACCTGACCTTGAGCGATCCACCCGCCTTGCCCTCCCAGAGTGCTAGGATTACAGGTGTGAGCCACTACGCCCAGCCAGAAGCAATTATCTTTTGAGGGCAGAGAGGCTGCTGTTTTCTGGGCAATTTGGGCAAGACAAAAGTTGCTGGAAACTGTCCTGGAGAGAGGAGCAAGCATCTTACAGGAGGCCCCTTATCAGGAGCCCTTTGGAGCTTCCAAGGCAAAACACCAAAAGGGAAGTTGCAAAAGGATGCTACAGAGAGGACCCACTTCCAGGACAGGCTTGCAGGGAAGTTGTTTGAATATAAAAAAGCAACTCCTGCCCTCAACAAGTTTTTTTTTTTGAGACAGAGTCTCACTTTGTTGTCCAGGCTAGAGTGAGTGCCGTAGCGTCAGCCTAGCTCACAGCAACCTCAAACTCCTGGGCTCAAGCGATCCTACTGGCTCAGCCTCCTGAGTAGCTGGGACTACAAGCATGTACCACCATGCCCGGCTAATTTTTTTTTTCTATATATATTAGTTGGCCAATTAATTTCTTTCTATTTATAGTAGAGATGGGGTCTCACTCTTGCTCAGGCTGGTTTCAAACTCCTGACCTTGAGCAATCCACTCGCCTCTGCCTCCCAGAGTGCTAGGATTACAGATATGAGCCACCGTGCCTGGCCCCTCAACAAGTATTAATCAAGTGTGTACCGATGTCATACACTCTCCTGGGTGCTGGGGACACAACAAGGACAAGGCAGATGCTACTCTTGCTTCTGAAGTTTATATTCCACTGGGCAAGGCAGGTGAAACACAGGTATACAAAGTAATACATAATTTCAAATGAACAGTATAAGGAAATTAAAACAGAGCAAGGGAATGGGTAGTGAATGGGGTGAGTTAGGTCAGGAAAGACCTCTCTTAAATTGGTACTTGAATGTGAAGACAATTGGGTGCTGTAATCAGCTTTATTTCCATTCTCAGGCTACAGCTGGAGTTGTATCAGTGGGAGGGGACCCTGGGTGGCTCTCTGGGCCCCAGGCCCATAGACCTCCCACCACATCCGCCCCCTGTGTAGCCACATACAGCTCCAGGAGTATCTGAAGAGCCAAAAACGTTGCATGCTCCCAGGGATGTGCCTGGGCTGTGTCACGCTCACCAAATCTGGCAGGAACACAGTAGTTAATTAAAAAAAATAAGCCTTACGAATAAAGTAAGAAACAGAATATCCTTTCCTGATGATTGCTAGAGATAGGCAGCGTAGTTTTAATAACCCAGCCTTTGTAGGAGATATGTTTACCACTTGTTCTACAAAAATACCTAATTCATGGAACACTGAGTCACTGACTTTAACTTTATTACACAAAATGAAATACTTCAGAAGAAATACAGGATTTCACAACTCACAGCAGAATCAAGGAACAAAGGGTCACATGAAATGCTTTGGCATTTCAAAGTTGGACAGACCCTTCAATAGAAGGCCACAAGGCCAGGTGCGGTGGCTCACGCCTGTAATCCTAGCACTCTGGGAGGCTGAGGCGGGAGGATCGCTCAAGGTGGGGAGTTCCAAACCAGCCTGAGCAAGAGCAAGACCCCGTCTCTACTAAAAATAGAAGGAAATTAATTGGCCAACTAAAAATATATAGAAAAAAATTAGCTGGGCATGGTGGCGCATACCTGTAGTCCCAGCTACTCCAGAGGCTGAGACAGAAGGATTGCTTGAGCCAAGGAGTCTGAGGTTGCTGTGATGCCACGGCACTCTAGCTGGGGCAACACAGTGAGACTGTCTCAAAAAAAATAAATAAGAAGGCCATAGTCATAAATACTGAGGGAATTCTCTCAACAGGGTCTCAACTTAGAATTATAATAACTAAACATTAAACTGTCCAACTTAGAGTAATAAAATTTCTAGATATAGACCCCTCTGGCCTACAAGCTTCATGCTAACAGCTCAATAGGCACCTGAAGTTTGTCTGAAAAGGGCTAGAAGGAACCCATTGTGGGGTTGGACATTTTCCTCCCATACCTTCCTTGTGCAAGCAATGAAAACCAGCAGGGAAGGCAGTAGAAGCTGGCAGAGAGCAGGGGGAGCAGACATCCAATGAGGCCCACAGGGAATGGAGAGGCCAGGACAGCCTGAGACACAGCCTATATCTGAACTTAACTGGCCTCAGAGAGTGTTCCTGTAGCTCCCAGCTACAGGCCACAGGAAACTCTTCATCTGGAAATGAGAGTGAGAGCAGTATAGGCTGGTGTCTGGCACCCCTGCCAAAGGTATCACAGGCAAATTCAACTCCTCTAGACTTTTATGGGACACACATCCCTGAAAATAATGTAAATAATTTTAAAAAATAAGAAATCAAGAACCATTGCTTTTTACCATGTTCCACTCAGTGGCTCCAATGTCATTTACCATACTGGCTTGGAAATGGGCAAATTCTGGAAGCTGTAGATTCCATGGGGATTTTCACTTTCATACAATACAGGCAAAGAAAGAAAACCAGGTTTAAATGGGGTGTTGTTTATTCAAAATCATCCTGTGAGAGCCTCAGGAACTAAAAATATGGTATGTATCTTATCTATTTTATTTAATAAGTAAACTTAAAAGATTAAACTGGGAAATCAGTTCAATAACCTTGAAAGAAAAAATATATATGTGTTAGAAAAATTCAAAAACTTCAGCAAGATATAAATGGAAAGCCGAAGTCTCATATAAGCCCACTGTTCTTCATAAATAATACAGGCAGGGCCTACAGACACTATCATTAGTTTTAAAAGAGTGATTGAAAAACAGAACGGGGAAAAAACAGCCAGGAAAAAAAATGGCTTGAGAACAGTGATGCTGTGAACATTTGTTTGGTACCTGCCACTTCTTTCATTGGCAGCCTTAACACTTTTTCTCTGTTCGCAAGAAGGTGGACTTAGTGTGTCCTGTAATGTGTCCACTGATAAAAAAAAAAAATACAAACACTCTGGCAGTGTAACTGGATTAAAATAAGAAAGAAAAAAAAAATCCTGAGGCCCAGAAAGGTATTGGTTATGTGTAGGGAATATTTTGAAGACCAAAAACATTGTTTGGGAGTCCTGCTGCCACAATAACAGTTTTATGAGAGCCCTTCTGCTGCTACACAATATTCCATAAGGAAGCCTGCCCCCTACACCACACACAGCCACTCTCCTCCAATGCCCCACAACCAGGAAGCAGCTCTAGCTTACATCACTGCTGTTTTCACAAATTTCATTCCAATAAATAAGGATGCACTTATCCCTTATGCCCTTGTCATAGTCAGCACCTGGTACCCAGAGTTCTGGATCTGCCCCGGGCACCCCACTGACCCCACCCAAGCAGGGCCTCTGACCCTGAGGGTACCAGGCAGGCTTCAGGGTCTTTCTGCTGTTGGTCAGCCCAAGTGTTCTGCAATTTGTCTTTCTAGCTGAGACCAATAAACCATCAGCTAAAGTCACTGTGGGCTCGTCAGAAGCCATCATCACTGCTATCAAAACCCAGGTCATAAAGCAAATTCTTCCCTGGCTCCTTGCACAGAGAAGGCTCTGAACTTCCAAGGTTGAGGTCACTGAACCAGCTCATCTGGTGGTCCCTCTGGGAACTGCTGGAAAGCAGGCTGTTGTCTTGGGAAGAGCACCCTCTGAGCTGCAAGAGGCTCCCTTGCACTGTCTTTGCTGTCTTACGGGGCATGACTGTTCCTCCCAGAACAGGGCAGATTGGCTTTGTGGGGCTTCTGGGGCACTGCAGACGCAGGGGTTGAGCAAGGGGTTCCTGCTGCTCCAGCGGGGGCCTCTGTGGGCCAGAAACTGGAGCCTGAGGACTCTGATATTTAGAATTGAAAACACAGGTCTTCCTTGGGGTTTGTTCCGTCTTCCTGGCTAGAAGCCTGCCTCTGTGGGCTTTCCTGGGCTGCTGCTTCTTGCCTTTCCCCCGTCTTTCTACAGTCCTGCCTTTCTGTTTAGTCACCAACTGTTCACACGGGTCACACAAAAACATGCTTTGGGCTTGATATTTTTGGCAGGTGTTCTTAGTGCTGATCGCAAAGTTGTTTAAGTCCAGGGACATGAACTGTGAGGCTCCTTGAGAAACTGGGTCCTTGACACCAGGAACTTTGTGGCCTGAAATGCTGGAGCCATGGTTGTTAGGACCTGTTTTAGAATTCTTGCAGTTAGTCTGCACTGCCTTGTCCTTCACATGCCCATTTCCTTTATGGGGCCCAGCTGTCGGCAATGCTTCCTTTTCTTGGAGAGCATCAATCTTTGCTCTTTCACCCCAGACACCACATTCTTCAGGCCTTAGGGAGTCCATACTGGGATTCCACACAGTAGGATGGGCCTGGGCTTGCCATACAACTGGTTCCTTAGAGGCGTATTTTTCCTGCCTGGTGAGACTGAGGCTCTGGGCTAGAGGTGGTGATGTCTGAGAAGTGCTGTCTTTCACATGCCCAGAAACCTGAGGCACTGAGATCAATCTCTTCAGCTCTGCTAGGACACTGGGCATATTCAGCTGGCCTAGCTGGTCACACAACTGCTGGTAGTCTTTACTCTGCTGGACAACTAGAGCTTCAAGGTGCTTCAAGTTGGATTTCATTTCTAGAAACTCTGCTTCTCTCTGGGGAGAGGAAGTTAGAAAACAGAGAGTGATGGACAGTGTAAGTCAGAATAGACAATAAAACACGAGAACAGATCAATGGATGTGCTAGAAGAACCAAGGCTTGCCCCTTGCAGGGCACCTCACAGGGTAAGCATAACTACACTCTGAAACTGGACCCTGGGGGGCCCACATCATGCCAGGGAACCTTGGATGAAGGAAGCTAACCTATATTGTGGCCCATTAACAAGGGGCCCGTACTAGCCTCTGGCCTTGGCTGAAAATTTGCAACTTTAAAGATATCTCTCTGGGTCTAGTGACAAAGCCAAAAATGCACTTGAGGAAGGCAGCTGGGGTTTACACTTACAGCTTCAAATCTCCTCTGCATCTCAAGGATGGCCTGCTCCTTGTTGCCTTTATCCTGTACTGCTTCAAATACCAGGTCATTTTGGGCCCGTGCAGTCTCTTGCACTAAATACAAAATAATGAGAATTCACCTTATGAAGACTATGGTTGCCCCACTTGCCCAGACCATAGAAGTTAAAGGGAGGAGCTGGATGCACACATGGACCACTTTGTCTTCTCTGCTAGCACCCAGGGCTCTTCCCTCCCAGACTAGAGTGGTTGATCCAATCTCTTCTTCCTTCCCTACCTAAGAAGATTCTGGCCAGGCCAGACCCAACTTCAGCACCTCAGACGCTGAGAATCTGTTGCCCAGATGGCAGCATCAGCCTCCTCCATGGCTTTCCTTCCAGGCCCTATCATCAGAGTGATTGGTGTAGAATGTAGAATGTAAAATGACCCCTGTAAAACCTTCACTGAAATTATCAATGGCACTCCACTGCCCACTGGACAAAATCTAAATCTTTAAATTGGCTAATAAGACCTGGGCTCACTTCCCTTTACTCACTTCTCCTCCTCCTCATCCCTAGGTTCTGTTTTCTGAGCAATTTCTCTCTTACCACTGGCCTTTGTGCGAGCTAATTCCTTAGCTTGGAGGAGTCCTGTTTCTATCCCTGTCACCCACTCCTCTCCACAGACACCACCTTAGTTCGACGAATTCCTATTCTTTCTTCTGCTCTCAGCAGTCACCTCCTCAGAAAACACCATTTCCCACCCAGCTTGGGTGCACCTTCTCTGTGGTGGCACCATGTGTGTGCTCTACCATCACTTATAGCCCTTCACTTATTTATCCCGTTTACTCTTGGACCCGTATAAACTAGGGGATTAGGTACTAACCACAGCAGGACTGATATTGATTTTTCTCTTTTGCATGAGAAATTTTTTTTTAATTTTATTTTTCACAGGGTGGGTTCCCTAGGATGCATGGGGAGATTCTATACATACACACATATATTTATTTAATGACACATTGTATTACAATTAATCATTGCTGGCCAGGCGCGGTGGCTCATGCCTGTAATCCTAGCACTCTGGGAGGCTGAGGCCAGCGGATCGCTCAAGGACAGGAGTTCGAAACCAGCTGAGCAAGAGCGAGACCCCGTCTCTACTAAAAATAGAAAGAAATTAATTGGCCAACTAAAAATATATAGAAAAAATTAGCTGGGCATAGTGGTGCATGCCTGTAGTCCCAGCTATTCGGGAGGCTGAGGCAGAAGGAGTGCTTGAGCCCAGGAATTTGAGGTTGCTGTAAGCTAGGCTGACGCCACGGTACTCTAGCCCGGGCAACAGAGTGAGACTCTGTCTTAAAAAAAAAAAAAATCATTGCTGTTCTCTTGCTAAACTATAGGTCACGTGAAGCTGCTCTTATATTTATTCAACAAATGTTTAATGAGCACATACTATGTGCCAGGCACTATGAAAATAACCATGATCAAGACAGATAAAAAGCCTTCTTGAAATTACAATCTAATCAGAGAAAATAGGTAGTTAATAAGTAATTATACAAATAACTATAGATATAATAAGTGCTCTAAAGGAAGGTATACCAAGCTTCAGACCATGTAACAGGCAGACTTAGTCAATCTCAGGGGTAAGATTTCCCTAAGGAAGTGATATTTAGCTGAATTACCATTAACCCATGGAGGAAAGAATGTTGCCAACAGAAGGAAAAGTATTTTGCAAAAAGAGGAACCATGAGATCAGTGTGGGTGAAGCATGGTGAGCACAGGGCTGGGAATCAGACCACAGCTGGATAGAAGAGTATGTGGGCCATGGAAAGATTTGTGAACTTGAACTTGATTCTAGACTTTATTCATAGACACAGTTAAGCAGAGAGTTTGCATGATTGCATTTTCTTTTTAAAAAGACACACTTTTTTTTTTTTTTTTTTTTTTTTGAACTGAGTCTCACTTTGTTGCCCAGGCTACAGTGAGTGCCGTGGTGTCAGCCTAGCTCACAGCAACCTCAAACTCCTGGGCTCAAGCAATCCTCCTGCCTTGGCCTCCCAGAGTGCTAGGATTACAGGCGTGAGCCACCGCGCCTGGCACTTTTTCTACAATTCAGATGATAAACTGGAGGATGAATGAACAGAACAGAGATCAGAAATGACCCAAATTTTAGGGGATTTTATGGCCAGGCAAGGTGGTGTGAACCTGTAGTCCCAGTTACTGGGGAGGCTGAGGCAGGAGGATCACTTGAGCCCAAGAATTTGAGGTTACAGTGAGTTATGATCACACCACTGCACTCTAGTCTAGGTGACAGAGTGAGACCATGTCTCCAAAAAAAGGGGAGGGGGCAGATTTTTAAGCAGTGGAAAAAAGATGGATTATTCAATTATAGCATTGGGACAAATTGGGTAGCCATTTACAAGATAAGTAACTTGACTCTCTACCATAATCCTGTTAAGAATATCAAAGCTCCATAATATGATTTAGTTTAGAAAAGATCTGAAGTTCTTTTATTTCTCATTCAGACTTATTTCAAAGTCTTTTTATTTTGGAGATAGAGTCTTACTGTGTTGCCAGGGCTAGAGTGCAGTGATATCATTGTAGCTCACTGCAGCCTCAAACTCCTGGGCCCAAGCAATCTTTCCGCCTCAGACAACCCCCTGAGTAGCTGGGACTATAGGCACATGCCACCACACCCAGCTGATTTTTCTTTTTTTTTGGAGACAGAGTCTCACTTTGTTGTCCAGGCTAGAGTGAGTGCCGTGGCGTCAGCCTAGCTCACAGCAACCTCAAACTCCTGGGCTCCAGCGATCCTTCTGCCTCAGCCTCCCGAGTAGCTGGGACTACAGGCATGAACCACCATGCCCGGCTAATTTTTTATATATATATCAGTTGGCCAATTAATTTCTTTCTATTTATAGTAGAGACGGGGTCTCGCTCTTGCTCAGGCTGGTTTTGAACTCCTGACCTTGAGCAACCCGCCCGCCTCGGCCTCCCAAGAGCTAGGATTACAGGCGCCCGGCCTGATTTTTCTATTTTTTGTAGAGACAAGGTCTCACTCTTAGGCTGGTCTTGAACTCCTGAGCTCAAGCGATCCTCCTGCCTCAGCCTCCAAAATTGCTAGGATTATAGGCATGAGCTACCACATCTGGCCTATTTGAAACTCTTGCAGAAGAGGACTATTATAATGGCCACCTCAAAAATCCTTTTTCTGGCTTTTTCTACTTTGGAGAGGACCTTTAAGAGATAAAGCACAGGGAAGCTCTTCTAAGTTCACATACATTTTATTTTATTTTATTTTATTTTATTTTATTTTATTTTATTTTATTTTTTGAGACAGAGTCTCATTGTGTTGCCTGAGCTAGAGTGCCATGGCATCAGCCTAGCTCACAGCAACCTCAAACTCCTGGGAGCTCAAGCAATCCTTCTGCCTCAGCCTCCCAAGTAGCTGGGACTACAGGCATGCACCATCATGCTCGGCTAATTTTTCTATTTTTAGTTGTCCAACTAATTCTTTCTATTTTTAGTAGAGACAGGGTCTCGCTCTTGCTCAGGCTGGTCTTGAACTCCTGAGCTCAAGCAATCTTCCTGCCTCAGCCTCCCAGAGTGCTAGGATTACAGGCGTGAGCCACCACGCCTGGCCTCGCATACATTTTAAATGTGTAACAAGTACAATTTACAAATAATCAGGAATAATCCCCCAGATATTCTTTTTGTCTTCTCATAACTATCTAAAGCCTGTTTCAAGATTCTTGCCAAAAATTTTTATTTTACATGGGTAAAAAACAATTTGTCAACAAGAGAGTTAACTCTTCACAATAAATGGAAGGAAAACCAGAGTATATCTGGTCCTCAGAGGGACAGGATAAGAAATTCAAATTTAGTCTCAATTTGATTAGCCAATAGGTAGCTGTTTTTGTTCGGCCCTTGTTCTAACTATTCTGTCTCTTTTGTCTTTTATCATCAAATGGATTAACCACATGGTACCTAAATATTCTTTTCTTTTCTTTTCTTTTTCTTTACTGGACAGCCTTCTTGAAGAGATAATGGTTCAAGTTCAAGTGATTTACTTCACAGTTTCTCTAAAATAAAACATAATTCCTTTCCTAGAAGGAGGCTTATATTTCAGATTTCTTATATTAACATAAATTCCAGATAGATTAATAATTTTAGCATAATTAAGTAAACTATTAATATAATAGTACCAGAAGGAAATGTGGGAAATTATATATAACCTTGTTGTGGGGAAAGCCTTTCTAAGGAAGACCTAGAGCCAGAAAAAAAAAAGAACAAGATCGGTGAGTTTTGTGTCCTTGTTAAGTTTATTTCTGGGTAGTTTATCTTCTGTGTTGGTTTTATAAATGGGATATTTTTTCCATTATGTATTTTGTTAATTTCTGCTACCTTGATGAATTATCTTAGGGCTTGTGGCACTTTTTGGGTTGATTCTCAGAATATCAAGGAAAAGAAGAGACTTGAAAGGTATATATAAAGGGGAGTCCAGGGAGGAACCCAGATAAGATGTAAAGGATTAAGGAACAAAATAGTATTGCTGCACATGTCACCAGGCCAACTAGAATTTTAAGACAATGGAGCAATGCCTTAGAAATTCTGAGGGCAAAGTATTTCCAATGTATACCCAAGAGGAGACAGAAGACATTTTCAAACATGCAAGGTATCACAAAAGTTACCTTCCATATACTTTTTGTCAAAGAATGACGAGAAGATGTGTATCACCAAAACACAAGTGTAAACAAATGGAATACAAAGAAACAAAGGGATAAAAGATGGGATGGGAAAAAAAAGAATTCCCAGAATAATGGAGAAGTCCTTCGACTAGGAAAATGGCTGTGCCACAGACCTAATGACTAATCTGCCCAATCTGGAGCTGGAAGACTGAAAGCTCCATGCAGGGTGTCTAATGAGAAAATGAAATGGAAAGAATTCCCAGTGTGTTTGAACTTTTTTTTTTTTTTTTTTTTGAGACAGAGTCTCACTCTGTTGCCCAGGCTAGAGTGCCATGGTGTCAGCCTAGCCCACAGCAACCTCAAACTCCTGGGCTCAAGCAATCCTCCTGCCTCAGCCTCCTAAGTAGCTGGGACTACAGGCATGCGCCACCATGCCCGGCTAATTTTTTCTATATATTTTTAGTTGTCCAGCTAATTTCTTTCTATTTTTAGTAGAGACTGGGGCTCTCTCTTGCTCAGGCTGGTCTCGAATTCCTGATCCTGCTCAAATGATCCATCCACCTCAGCCTCCCAGAGTGCTAGGATTACAGCGTGAGCCACCGTGCCTAGACTGAACATTTTTTTTTCAAGACAGGTTCTCTGTTGCCTGAGATAGAGTGCAGTGGCATCATCATAGCTCACGGCAACCTCAAACTCCTGGGGCCAAGTGATCCCCCTGCCTTGGCTGCCTGAGTAGCTGGAACTTGTAGTGTAGGTGGCACATGCCACCATACCTAGCTAATTTTATTTTTTTGTAGAGACAGACTCTCATTGTTGCCTAAACTGGTCTTGAACTCCTGGCCTCAGTGATCCTCCCACCTCAATCTCCCAATTTGCTAGGATTACAGGCATGAAGCCACTGCAGCTGGCCTGTTTGAACCTATTAATTGGAAATTTATAGTTTTATCTGAAAGTTTATTGTCAGACACTGTGCTAGGAGCATGGGAAACAATTGTGAACAAAACAGTCTACCTACATGAATTTTGCAGTCTAGAAAAGGACAAAAATAACAATAAACAAGTAAGTAAACATGCACATAAATACAAATTGTAATTGATGCTATATAGGGATTATCATAAAAATAAGTGGGCGGGGGCACCTATTTTAGATAAAGTCATCAGACATGGAGACAGTTAATGTGAAACCAGAACAATAAAAAGGAGCCAGCCCTGCAAAGATTAGAAGAAGAAAGTTGTTCAGGTAGAGGAAAGAGCAGGTATGAAAGTTTTGAGGCAAAAGAAAAAAAAGCCTGTTGTTACTAAGAATAGACATGGCAGTCTTGCAAAAAGCAGTAAAAATGGTAAATTTTATGTTTAAAAAAATTTTTTTTTAAATTTTAGAATGTTACAGGTGTACAAATGTTTCGGTTACATAAATTGCTTTTACACCACTGGAGTCAAAGTTAGAAATGTGCCCATCCCCGACATAGTGTAAATTTTATGTTATGTGTACTTTACCACAGTTTTAAAAGAATTGGGTCCAGGCCAGGCGTGGTGGCTCATGCCTGTAATCCTACCACTCTGGGAGGCCGAGGCGGGCGGATTGCTCCTGGTCAGGAGTTTGAAACCAGCCTGCGCAAGAGCAAGAACCGTCTCTACTATAAATAGAAAGAAATTATTTGGCCAACTAATATATATAGAAAAAATTAGCCGGGCATGGTGGCGCATGCCTGTAGTCCCAGCTACTTGGGAGGCTGAGGCAGGAGGATTGCTTGAGCCCAGGAGTTTGAGGTTGCTGTGAGCTAGGCTGACACCACAGCACTCACTCTAGCCTGGGCAACAAAGCCAGACTCTGCCTCAAAAAAAAAAAAAAAAAAAAAAAAAAGATAATATTGTTATCTTAAGCCTTATATAATATTGTAACTTGATTAAATCTATCCCTAGATTTGAGTCAAAATACTTAATGATTTTTCCATTGAAAATAACTGGGGCCTAGCTCTCTGGGAGGCTGAAGCAGGCGGATTGCTCGAGGTCAGGAGTTTGAAACCAGCCTGAGCAAGAGCGAGATCCCGTCTCTACTATAAAGAAAAAGAAATCAATTGACCAGCTAACATATACATAGAAAAAATTAGCTGGGCATGGTGGCGCATGCCTGTAGTCCCAGCTACTCAGGAGGCTGAGGCAGTAGGATTGCTTGAGCCCAGGAGTTTGAGGTTGCTGTGAGCTAGGCTGATCCCACAGCACTCACTCTAGCCTGGGCAACAAAGTGAGACTCTGTCTCAAAAAAAAAAAAAAAAAGAAAATAACTGGTAATAGAGAAAAGTTTCTGTTAGTTGTACAGCGTCAGATGAAGAACAATATTATCTTAATTTTGTATTATACTGCATTGGCTGGTGCTATTTTTATACAGTGAAGCAACAGCTTTCCAGCAAAATAAGACACAATTTAATAATAAAACATTCAACTTCATTTTTAAAAATTAAGAATTATTTAGAAAGCAAATTTTCTCCTCCTTCTCAACACAAGTACAAGTTAAATTCCAATGTGTCAATCAATTAGAAAGAGGCTGTTTACTTATGTACTGGATTCCTGCTCCTAAACTCAATTAGTCAAATATTTTTCAGACATCCACGTAGATATTTATAGCAGGGAGCAAATGTAATTATCCTTCCCTAGAAGAGTTCCTAAATAGCAATGTTTCTTAGCAACAGTGGACATCACCGACCCTCACAAAAGCAGAGGATAAGAAAGGCAAGCAAAGTGTTTGATTCTGGATTAAGTGTTCATAAAGCATCCACCTGTGATCCTACACATTTAGTCCTTGTGCCTAGGGAAACATATCTTTGGGGTCTTCTCCTTTACAAGAGCTTTTGCATGGAGCTCATTACTTCTAAAATCTATTCATTTTTTCTCTTTTAAAATTTTTTTTGTGTAATGAAAATAACTCAAAATCATAACAGGGTAAACAGCATACAATGAAAAAAGATTGACATGGCTGGGCACAGTGGCTCACACCTGTGATCCTAGCACTCTGGGAGGCCAAGGTGGGAGGCTCCCTTGAGTTCAGGAGTTCAAGACCAGCCTGAGCAAGAGTGAGACCCTGTTCTCTACTAAAAATAGAGAAATTAGCCAGGCATTGTGGTAGGAGCCTGTAGTCCCAGCTACTCTGGAGGCTGAGTCAGGAGCATATAGCTTGAGCCCAGGAAGTGGAGGTCGCAGTAAGCTACAATGATGCCACTGCACTCTTCCCAGGGAGACAGAGCAAGATTCTATCTCAACAACAACAAAAAAAGAAACTGATGAGAACTGAGAATTGGTGGGGAGGAGATCCACAAAAAATAATAAAATAAATAAATAAAAAATAAAAATGATTGAAGTTCTCCCTTGCAAACCTTGGGTCCCACTTCCAGATTTAACAATATTAGCAGTTTCTGGAATTTTACATTAATACACATGTATGTCTATGTATGTGTATACATTATAGATCCTGTGTGTATGTCTCTAGAAGAGAACTAAATTTCTGGTTTGACTATAAACATTAGATATTTTTAGCTTTTGTATAAAAATGTCATTTAAAATCCATTTCCATATTTTGGACAATATCTCTGTTTTCTTGTTAAGATGGTTTTTAAAAAATTCATTTCTATAATATTTTAGCAATGTGACAAAGGCTTGAGATGAGGTCAGATTCTGATGCAAGTTGGAAAGGAATGTTTTTCCATTGATGGCCAGTGATTTTCCTTTTACTCTAGTTTTGTTCTTCCTGCTGGGCTGATAAGAGCCTGAGGAAGGATCTGGGAGTCTCCTTGTATAAGAGAAGACCCCTCAGCCCCTACCTTTATTTTAAGGACACCCTTCCTAATTCTCATTGGCTTGAAACACCAAGAAGATGTGTCTTGGAGTAAACTATGTGTAGGAGAACAGCACCTTGTTGTTATCATTTAACAATGAACAGATATATCTATTCTGCCATATTCATATAGATGGATCTCATTCTTCTTCTTCTTCTTCTTTTTTTTTTTTTGAGGCAGAGTCTTACTCTGTTGCCTGGGCTAGAGTGCCGTGGCATCAGCCTAGCTCACAGCAACCTCAAACTCCTGGGCTCAAGCAATCCTGCTGCCTTAGCCTCCTGAGTAGCTGGGACTACAGGCATGCACCACCATGCCCAGCTAATTTTTTCTATGTATTTTAAGTTGTCCAGCTAATTTCTTTCTATTTTTAGTAGAGACGAGGTCTCGCCCTTGCTCAGGCTGGTCTTGAACTCCTGAGCTCAAATGATCCATCCACCTCGGCCTCCCAGAGTGCTAGGATTACAGGCGTGAGCCACTGCGCCCGGCCTGATCTCATTCTTCTTAACAATTATATGTATTTTGCTTGGAAAGGCTCTTCTAAAATTATAAAAATTATGGCAATGTTTTCGTCTAGTTCTTTTTATGATTTAATCATTATACTTAATATATTGACTTATATGAAATTTATTCTGATATATACAGTTACCTATTTTCCAAAAGAGACATTTTCTGATTTTGACACTGGCTACTTTTTATTTTCCTAATTATCATATTTTGCAATAGAGGTAACACTTATCAGGTGAAACTACTACCCTCTACTTAATTGGTCTACCTAAACTCCAGGTAAAGTAGGATGTAGGTGGCCTTGATAATTCATTTTATAACTCTGTTCCTTGGTGTCCTCAGCTGAAGAACAGGAGGAGATAGATTAGATGGCTACAGTGACCCTTCTGGTTGGGCAGGCAGACTGACTGGGAAAAGATTTCATAACCTTATTCTATGAAGACACCAACTGCATAATGACACAAGACAGCACTTCCACACAGTATCATTACTTCCCCATCCCTGTTGAGTGCAGTGAGTACAGATTGAAAGCCTGCAAAATGCACTGAGTGGAGTTTATTGTTCTAGGCCAGCAGGACTGGACCTGGCCATATGATAGAGGATTTGTCTCGTTCCTCTCTCAGTGACTAATTTTCTGCTCCTGATCATTGTGTACCAAGAAAGGGAATGATTCTGGACAGGCTATTTGTGCCCATTTTCAAGAATGACCTATCCTACCCAATATGATGCCACTGTATTTGTTACTATTTGCC
Source organism: Microcebus murinus (assembly GCF_040939455.1). Classification (NCBI taxonomy): domain Eukaryota; kingdom Metazoa; phylum Chordata; class Mammalia; order Primates; family Cheirogaleidae; genus Microcebus; species Microcebus murinus. Next base: position 154,711,648 of record NC_134104.1, on the reverse strand, counting down.
CTCTTAGTGTGGCTCCCTCTTCTAAGTTTTTCCCTCAGAAAATTAGAGAAAAACCAACAGGGGCAAAGGATCAGGATCCCTGTGCCTACTATAATGCAGATTCAGTTCTATTCCTCTCTCTGCCTTTAGCTTGTATTGGGGTCTTGGGCAGTTCCATTCCCTTTTCTGGGACTTAAATGCCATGCTTTTGCCGTAATCCTCCTTTTTGTACTTCACCCAGAACAAAAAACAGAGTGCTTTCCTTGGGCACTTACAAATGAGTTATTCTATCATGTTATACAAAGGAAGCATCCCTGATTTACTTCTGCTCTCTGCTTTGCTACTTCTTGTGGGGGTAACAGTCCTAGGCTTCCAGAACAACTTTCCAAACAGATGCTATAGTTGCCCTGTGTGTGGGATACCCAGGTTGAAAGCCAGGAGACAGTACAGTGCTTCTTTGCAAACAGATGGGGATTAATTTCTAGGCCACACAAAGGCATTAATTTCCGTAAATCATGAGCAATCCATCCCATGGCATTTTAATAAGTTGTTTTTAACTTGTTTAAAATAAAAAACACACAAAGGCAAACAAGTACAGATGCACTGTCATCACCTTACTATTTTGCTGAGAAACTGGTGATTCTAGAGAAGTATCCACCTAATGACAACAGTGTATTGGCTCTCTTGTGTTTATAAGGGCCAGGCCCATGGTTTCATCTAAATGTAAATCACTAATTGGCAGAGTAGAGGATTTTACAAACAGCAAGCTGTAACTGAAACTGAAATTGAGAATGATGTGATTTGCTACAAAATAGCTCTCACTGAAACCAAGGCAGCAAGAAGAACAGTGGGTGACTGGTGTATTTCTAACTCCTATGGGGGCAGTGTCTCTACAGACAACACAGGCAGCAATTCATTTGGGACTCAGGGATGCTGTTGATTTACTTCAGCAGCATCCCTGAGTGAGATGAGAAAACTGGTGGATCTACCTGCCCTGAGGCAGCAGGTTTATTGGGTGGGGGAATTTGTACTTCACAAAAGGCATCAAGGGACCACAGCATTGTCACATAGAGGTGAGTCCCACTACTAAACTTAGTGAACCCCACATTTCTTCAGTACTAACCTGATGTACCCACCCTCTCTCATCTGAAACCCTGTATGGAATCTCACCACTGGAAACCTGGCTGAGGTCAGAAAGTTCACGCTTACCACTTGGCCAGTGCCCTCTGCTGATAATCTCAAACATGAGGCACTCACATGTCTTGGCCACAGTTTCCAAAGAATCCAAAATAGATTGGCTTCTTGAACTAAGATGTTCCTCAGACTTTTCCACAGATGTCTGTAACTAAGAAACCCAAAATTAATAAGAGTTCATAGACTGTTACCTTATTTTATTAACCTGGAGAATTTTCATTTAATGATTAAAAGGGGTAAGTTAAATATTGCTATTCTACATGAACTAAAGCCAATACAATATAATTATTAAACTTCTTAAAATGTAAGATGTTCTAACTCCTTGAAATGCAGTCATACTTACCCTGTGAATGCTTTCTCTGACATGGGAAACAAAGTTGTATAGAGTCTCACTAAAATAGGAGAGAAAAAAAAGAAAACAAATCTTTGTGAAATACTGAAGTGATATGTAACAATTGATTCCATTAATATGGCATATTTCCACCTAGGTTAGCATCAAAACACTACTTGATCAGAGTTGGAGACTTGAACCTGAGAAACCTTAGTACCCAGTCAGAAAAAAGGTTACTTTTTGTAACCTTGATTCCAAGGAGAATCACTTTTTTCTTTTTAAAACCCACTTTTTATGTATCTTAAATGAGGTTAAATTTTAGCAGCTTAAGTAGTTGGCCAGAGTAGAAAAGACCACCTTTCCTGTTTATGGCAAACTGGCTTCAGAAGGTAATAGCAGCTTCTTTCTGGTAGTCTAAAATTCCCGGACACATCTTAGTCTTATCATCATTTTGACTATAAAAATGAGGTTAGTATAAAAATAATTTTGAGGAAACATATGTTACCCAGGTTGGAGTGCAGTGGCACCATCACAGCTCATTGTAACTTCAAACGTCTGGGCTCAGGCAATCCTCCCACCTCACCTTCTTGAGTAGCTGGAACTACAGGTGCATGCCACCACAACCGGCTCATTTTTTTAAAAACTTTTCTGTAGAGACTGGGTTTCACTACATTGTCCAGGCTGGTCTTGAACTCCTGAGCTCAAGCAGTCCTGCTACCCTGGCCTCAAAATGTTGGGATTATAGGCATGAGCCACCACACCTGCCCAATTTCATGCTCTTAAAGAAGATTCCACAACTGAAAGATGACTTTTAGAATCAGAATAAAAAATAAATAAATAAATAAAAAAGAAGACTCATACATGATTGTCATTAACAAAACTGTACATATTTTGTTGCTTTAATCTACAAAATACAAATGCAAATATCAAATTTTTTTTTTTTTTTTGAGACAGAATCTCGCTTTGTTGTCCAGGCTAGAGTGAGTGCCGTGGCGTCAGCCTAGCTCACAGCAACCTCAAACTCCTGGGCTCGAGTGATCCTACTGCCTCAGCCTCCCAGGTAGCTGGGACTACAGGCATGCGCCACCATGCCCGGCTAATTTTTTATATATATATCAGTTGGCCAATTAATTTCTTTCTATTTATAGTAGAGACGGGGTCTCGCTCTTGCTCAGGCTGGTTTTGAACTCCTGACCTTGAGCAATCCGCCCGCCTCGGCCTCCCAAGAGCTAGGATTACAGGCGTGAGCCACAGCGCCCGGCCCAAATATCAAATTTTGAAACCCCGAAAGACAACTCTTCATACCAACTCCTTTGGAAGCACCACCAGACCAACTAAAAAGGTGTTTTTAGAAATCTATAAACCATATACTTTATGTGAAAGAGATTGGAACATTACTTGAAAATAACATATATATATATATATATATATATATATATTTTTTTTTTTTTTTTAAAGAGACAGAGTCTCACTTTGTTGCCCAGGCTAGAGTGAGTGCCATGGCGTCAGCCTAGCTCACAGCAACCTCAAACTCCTGGGCTCAGGTGATCCTCCTGTCTCAGCCTCCCGAGTAGCTGGGACTACAGTCATGTGCCACCATGCCCGGCTAATTTTTTGTATAAATATTTTTAGTTGTCCAATTAATTTGTTTCTATTTTTAGTAGAGACGAGGTCTTGCTCAGGCTGGTTTTGAACTCCTGACCTTGAGCAATCGGCTTCCCAGAGTGCTAGGATTACAGGCATGAGCAGCCACTGCACCTGGCCTTTTTTTTTTTTTTTTTTTTTTTTTTGTGAGACAGAGTCTCACTTTGTTGCCGAGGCTAGAGTGAGTGCTGTGGTGTCAGCCTAGCTCACAACAAACTCAAACTCCTGGGCTCAAACAATCCTACTGCCTCAGCCTCCCGAGTAGCTGGGACTACAGGCATGGGCCACCATGCCTGGCTAATTTTTTCTCTATATATATTAGTTGGCCAATTAATTTCTTTCTATTTATAGTAGAGAGGGGATCTCACTCTTGCTCAAGCTGGTTTCGAACTCCTGACCTTGAGCAATCCACCCGCCTTGGCCTCTCAGAGTGCTAGGATTACAGGTGTGAGCCACCATGCCCGGCCCAAATATATTAAAAATGAAAACAGTTAATAAATTAAGGGTGATAATAAGAACAGAATATTATTATATTATAAAAGCAGAGAACAAGAAAGAGTACCTAGAAATTTAAAATAGCAGAAATTTTAAAATTAAGTACAATAATTAGAAGATACAGTCAAGCACATATGATAGAAAATAGAAAAAAACCCAAAAGAGATCAAAAGTAAATGAAAGATTAAAAAAAATTAGAGGATCAATCCAGGAGATCCAGCACATCCTCAAAATTGGAGATACAGAATAAGAGAGGAGTGAAAATAGAAAGAAATACAAGAAGATGTCCTAGAGCTGAAGGAAACAAGTTTATAGATCGAAAGGAATAATTCAATGCCCAGACAATATAACATGCCACACCAAGGCATGTTACTGCAAACTTTAAAAACTCTACAATCAGAAGATCCTAAAAACTTCCAGGAAGAAGTACTCAAGTAATATATATGGGTTCAGGGGGGCAAGGGTAATATACCTAACCTTAACATTTGTACCCTCACAATATGCTGGGGAAAAAAAAAAAATATATATATATATATATATGGGTTCAGGAATAAGAATGTCATTAGACCTCTTAAAAGGAACATAGGAAATGATAAGACAATGGAACAATGCCTTAGAAATTTTGAGGGAAAATAATTTCTAATTTAGAATTCTATATCCAGCCTAATTTGCAATCAAATGTGAGAGGAAAATAAAAAATCAGATATGCAAGCTCTCAAAAATTATTTAGGTGCTATGTACTAGTTCTCAGGAAATTTCTGGAGTATGTGCTCCACCAAATCCAAGGAGTAACCAAGAAGGAAGAGGATGTAAGATCGAAGTAACAGAGGATCCAGCATAGGAGAGAGGAGGTAGGAATACCCAGGATGGGTGAGGGGAGGATTCAGAATAACAGCTGTACTATAGACCTAGAGAGTACCAAGTTCAGATTAGAGTCAGGAGAGAGGCCTCCAAGAAGAAAATAATAGAGCTCTAGGGGACTAGTAGCAGTGTCCAGGACTACACCAGCTGTGGTACAGGGAAGGGTGTAGTGTACTCTGGCACTGGACAGAGGAAGGAGTGAAGTAGAATCTACACAGGACTAATTCTGAGACTTGATTTGGGGAGTTGTCCGTGGCAGGCAGCCCTTGGTAATTGTATGAGCCCGGCAGAGACTTCCAGTGGTCTAATTTTCTTCCTTGGAAACTAGAAGCCTGATTTCCACCCCCTACCCCTGGATACATTGTTACCCAGATAAATGACATTCCCAGATCACTTTGCAGCTAGCTATATCCATGTGAGTAAATTTTAGCCAGTAAGAGATATAGCAGAGTGCTGCATGCAAATTCCAAGATTTCTAAAGGGAAGGGAAGATACCCTTCTTCCTTTTCAATCCATTAGCTGTCTGGAACCCTGATGTAACATCTGGAGCTCCCACAGCCATAAAGCACCATGAGGACAGGAGCCACACTTTAAGGATGAAAGACCAGAGTTCGGGGAGAATCCAGGTCCTTGACCATGAAGCTATGATTCTAGCCCTAGACCACGCACTTCAGGATAAATTTACATTAAAGAGAAATAAAGATTTTTAAAGCTTCTGTTATTGTGAGTATGAATGTATATACGTTATAAGCAGTTAAACCTAATTTTAACTCATAAAATGAGCCACCCAATATTCTTTTAAAAATATTTTACTTAAAAAAATTTTTAAAGTGGCCGGGCACGGTGGCTCACGCCTGTAATCCTAGCACTCTGGGAGGACAAGGTGGGCGGATTGCTTGAGGTCAGGAGTTCGAAACCAGCCTGAGCAAGAGCAAGACCCCGTCTCTACTAAAAATAGAAAGAAATTAATTGATCAAGTAATACATACAGAAAAAAATCAACCGGGCATGGTGGTACATGCCTGTAGTCCCAGCTACTCGGGAGGCTGAGGCAGGAGGATTTCTTGAGTCCAGGAGTTTGAGGTTGATGTGAGCGAGGCTGAGGCCACAGCACTCACTCTAGCCTGGGCAACAAAGCAAGACTCTGTCTCAAAAAGAAAAAAAAAAAAGTTTTAAAAGTAACATGAAATTAATATGTGTCTGTGAGTGTGTGTATATACACTATATGAATTTTAACACATATTTAGGATTCATGTAACCATCATACTACAATCAGAATACAGAATACCTCCATCACCCCCAAAAAATCCTTCATGTTATTCCTTGGTGATAAAGCCCAGCCCATATCCCTAAGCCTTGTTAACCACTGATCTATTCCCCATCCCTACAGTTTTGCTTTTATCAGAAGGCCATATAAGTGGAATCATACAATATATAACCATTGGGACTTATTTCTATCACTCAGCATAATGCCTTTGAGATTCATCCATGTTGTAATGGTTATCAATAGTTTATTCCTTTTTATTGCTAAGTAGTGTTCCATTGTATGGGCATACTATAGTTTGTTTATCCATTCATACACTGAAAGACATATGAGTTATATACAGTTTTTGGTGGTTATGAACAAAGCTACTATAAACATTAGTGTATAGATTTTTGTGCAAATATAAGTTTTCATTTATCTAGGGTAAATACCTAGTAGTAGAACTGCTGAAAGGTATAGTTAGTTATGCTTAATTTTATAAGGAACTGTCAAACTTTTCCAGAGTGGTTGTATCATATTGCATTGCCACCAGCAAGAGTTCCAGTTGCTCATATCCTTGCCCAGTATGTGGTATTTTTAGTTTTGTTTGTTTTAACTTTAGCCATCCTAATAGATGCTTAGTAATTAATATCTCATTGTGATTTTAGTTTATATCTCCATAATGTCTAATGATGTTGAGTATCTATTCATGTGATTTTTTTTCTTTTGAGACAGAGTCTCACTCTGTTGCCCGGGCTAGAGTATCGTGGCATCAGCCTAGCTCACAGCAGCCTCAAACTCCTGGGCTCAAGCAATCCTCCTGCCTCAGGCTCCCAAGTACCTGGGACTACAGGCATGCACCACCATGCCTGGCTAATTTTTTCTATATGGTTCATGCCTGTAGTTCTAGCACTCTGGGAGGCCAAGGTAGGCGGATTGCTCGAGGTCAGGAGTTCAAAACCAGCCTGAGCAAGAGCGAGACCCCATCTCTATTATAAATAGAAAGAAATTAATTGGCCAACTAATATATATAGAAAAATTAGCTGGGCATGGCGGCACATGCCTGTAGTCCCAGCTACTCGGGAGGCTGAGGCAGTAGGATCGCTTGAGCCCAGGAATTTGAGGTTGCTGTGAGCTAGGCTGATGCCACGGCACTCACTCTAGCCTGGGCAACAAAGTGAGACTCTGTCTCAAAAAAAAAAAAAAAGTTAGCTGGGTGTGGTGGTGCACACCTGTAGTCTCAACTACTTGGGAGGCTAATCAGGAGGATCATTTGAGCCCAGGAATTTGAGGTTCCAGTGAGCTACGGATGATGCCACAGCACTCTAACCCTAGCAAGAGAGGAAGACCCTATTTTAAAAAATAGTATTAATAAAAATAATAATATAGCAGTCCTAATTTATCTCACATATTTTCTAAAAAATATATATCTACTGCACAGCCAAAGAAACTGTCATGAGAGTAAACAGACAACCTACAGAATGGGAGAAAATTTTCACAAGCCACACATCTGATAAAGGGTTGATAACTACAATCTATTTAGAACTCAAGAAAATCAGTAAGAAAAAATCAAACAACTCTATCAAAAAGTGGGCAAAGGGCCGGGCGCAATGGCACACCTGTAATCCTAAAACTCTGGGAGGCCGATGGGGGTGGATCGCTTGAGGTCAGGAGTTCGAAATCAGCCTGAGCAAAGAGCAAGACCTTGTCTCTACTATAAATAGAAAGAAATTAATTGGCCAACTAATATATGTAGAAAAAATTAGCCAGGCATAGTGGTGCATGCCTATAGTCCCAGCTACTCCGGAGGCTGAGGCAGCAGGATTGCTTGAGCCCAGGAGTGTGAGCAAGGCTGATGCCACAGCATTCACTCTAGCCTGGGCAACAAAGCCAGACTCTGTCTAAAAAAAAAAAAAGAATTCATGCATTATATTCTTGACCCTAAAATAAATAATGTTGTCTAACTTCCTAATCCTGATGATCTAAAAAGAAAACGGGAAGGCAGAATTTTAGGCAGAATAAATATAACATTATTTTTCAGAGAAACCAAAATTGTAACAGTATATTGAAATCTACCGCAAATCACAAGTGGACAAGAGGACAAAGAGTAATTATTAGATGAACTACAAAGGCAAGAGTTCTATGCAATGGTTAATTTATGTGTCGACTTGATAGGGATAAGAGATGCCCAGATAAGAGATAAAACATTATTTCTGGGTATGTTTGTAAGTGTGTTTCCATAAGAGATTAGCATTTGAATTAGAAGACTAAGTAAAGATGACTGCCATCATGGATGTGGGTGGGCATCACCCAATCTGTTGGGGGCCAAAATAGAATAAAAAGGCAAAGGAAGGGCAAATTCACTTTCTCTTCTTAAGCTGGGACCATCTATCTTCTCCTTGGACACCAGAGCTCCTGGTCTTCAGGATTTTGGACTCAGACTGAATTACACCACCGTCATTCCTGGCTCCCTAGCTTGCAGATGCAGACTGGAACTTCTTGGCCTCCATAATCTCAGAAGCCAATTCCCATAACAAATCAATGCTATCAGGCAGAAATTGAATTATTTGATTATCGACATGCTGTTTCCTGTTTTGTTTAGAAAAGATGTGCTCTCCCATCCACTTGAAAGGTTTGCATACCTGTCACATTTGTCTTTTGCCCTTTTCTTTTTCTCTTCAAACTCTTCCAAGAGGCCTTTTGATTTTCCAACTGACAAAGGAGGAGGAAATAAGCCTCCATCCTTTGTATCTCCTCCAAACAGCTGGGGTTTTGACTGGTACTTTGTGAAAACACTAGGTTCACTCTGTTAAATGAAAAATAAAAAAAACCAATATAGTATTTCATACATAAAAATATATATAGCATTCACTATTTTCTGTATAATGCAGTTACATTTAAGTGCAAGCCATATTGCTAAAAAACAACATAGCATGTAGTACTTCCTTCTTATTTATTTATTTTTTGAGACAGAGTCTTTTTCTGTCACCCAGGGTAGAGTGCAGTGGCATCATCATAGCTCACTGCAGCCTCAAACTCCTGGGCTCAAGTGATCCTCCTGCCTCAATCTCCAAAGTAGCTAGGACTATAGGCACACACCAGTAGTGCCTGGCTACTTTTTATATTTTATATTTTTTGTAGAGAGAGGGCCTTGCTCTTGATCAGGCTGGTCTCAAATTCCTGGCATCAAGCAATCTTCCCGCTTAGACCTCCCAGAGTGCTAGGATTAGAGGTATTAGCCACCATGGCCTGGCTAGTATTTCCTTTTTATTTTTGTATACAACAGAAAATTATATTTAAAATGTTGGCTTAAAGATATTTAAAATGTCAGCTAAAATGGCTTATAATCAATTGCATAAATTTAAAGGCAACAAGAGAGAATTATTTATGTTATCTCTGAGATGATGAGTTAAAGGTTTTTTTTGTTTGTTTTTTGTTTTATTTGAGACAGAGTCTCACTGTTGCCCTGGCTAGAGTGCCGTGGTGTCATCCTAGCTCACAGCAACCTCAAACTCCTGGGCTCAAGCGATCCTCCTGCCTCAGCTTCCTGAGTAGCTGGGACTATAGGCAGGTACCACCATGCCCGGCTAATTTTTTGCTATGTATTTTTAGTTGGCCAATTAATTTGTTTCTATTTTTAGTAGAGACGGGGTCTTGCTCTTGCTCAGGCTGGTTTGGAACTCCTGACCTTGAGTGATCCACCGGCCTTGACCTCCCAGAGTGCTAGGATTACAGGCTTGAGCCACTGTACCTGGCCAAAGTTTCCATATTAATAAGTTTAACACAAATTGCTGTTGCTCAGCTGCTAGTGAACTAAAGACATGTTGGTAAGTTTGGCATGGATTGAACAGTGGGCATGCTGGCACATGGAAGCCATTTTCTTCATTCTTAGGCAAAATTTACTGTGAAACATTCGGGGGAATTCATTTACCCCTTCATACCACTAGATACCAATTGTCATACTGAAATACTTAGAGCATATTCTACTAACTTAAAGTACTGACATATTCTTTTTCATTAAGTCCCTTTTTGATGCAGGTAAGTCTATATATAAAATTCAGTCTAGTTCTACACCCCAAGAAAAACTCAAATATTTCTGACTCATCAGAAAAGACTGGTCAGTTTAAAAAAAATCAAGCATTCTTGTAAGAGACTCTGTTCTTCATTATGGCCCTTTTTCATTAACTTGGGCCTCAGAATCCTCATTTCCTTCTTCTTGAAGGACATAATATAGTATAGCTGACTAAAGTCCACAAAGTACATGAATTTCTTAGGAAAAAATGTCCAACTAAAATAAAATTTATGTTACTTTATTCCTATTTTATAAAAATACCTTTTTCTTATGAAATTCTCACAAACAACAGTATTGACTAGTCTTAGGAAATGTCATGCAATATTTGCCTCTCCCTAGGAATGGTCAAGGGACTGACACTATTCTATGTTGCTTTGGTAATAGAAGAAACTGCAAATATAAATATTTTTCCATTTTAGACTACACCAAGTCAAATGAGTCACCAATCAAGCACAAATCCATTTAAGAGAGCAATTCTTAAAGATGTATAAATCTAAAATATATTCCAACAGAATCAGCATTCTTTATAGTTTATCTCCATAATGACTGTGAAATGTGTGCAGAGAAATTCTGAAAATCAGACTCACATCCAGAGAATTCTGTTGTGACTGTTTTGGATGTCTCGGGTGGGCACCAAAGTCCAAGGGTGCTAACAGGGTCTCTGAATTTTCTGGACAGAACTGAGATCCAAAGAGGAATTGGGAATCACTGAGACTAGAATAATCAGTCTGATTATTAATCCAGTTAGATGACTTAGTGGTCCTGAAATTAAGCAAGAAAAGTATATTGAGTGGACAAATATCCTGAAAAAGTGAAATCATAGTTCACAAATATTTTCAGAATTATTTCAGAATATTTTGGGCAGAGTGCTAGCTTGTTCTGACTTTCAAGTCTCATGCACATTGTCAATACTACCTACAAAGAAACACAAGGAAATACTGAATTCCACACATTTTGATTACAATAACTTGGGAACAACCAGACAGAAATTAAAACAGAAAGGACTGACACCATTATTTATTATTTAATAGTATTCTGGGCTATACCACCATCTTGGAGTTCAAAGTTCATAAAATTTTAGGGATTAAGAGAGTATTTTCTCCTAGCACTCTGGGAGGCCGAGGTGGGCAGACCACTCAAGGTCAAGAGTTCAAAACCAGCCTAAGCAAGAGCAAGACCCTGTCTCTACTAAAAATAGAAAGAAATTAATTACCCAACTAAAAATATAGAAAAAATTAGACGGGTTTGGTGGCGCATGCCTGTAGACCCAGCTACTCGGGAGGCTGAGGCAGTAGGATCTCTTGAGTTGGAGGTTGCTGTGAGCTAGGTTGACGCCATGGCACTTACTCTAGCCTGGGCAACAGAGTAAGATTCTGACTGAAAAAAAAAAAAGAAAGAAAAGAAAGAAAGAAACAGTATTTTCTCTGGGAGGTTGAGGCAGGCAGATTGTTTGAGCTTAGGAGTTCGAGATCAGCCTGAGCAAGAGTGAGACCCGTCTTTACTAAAAAAATAGAAAGAAATTAGCTGGACAACTAAAAGTATATATATATAAAATTAGCCGGGCATGGTGGCACATGCCTGTAGTCCCAGCAACTTGGGAGGCTGAGGCAGGAGGATCGCTTGAGCCCAGGAGTTTGAGGTTGCTGTGAGCTAGGCTGACGCCATGGCACTCTAGCCTGGGCAACAGAGAGAGACTCTGTCTCGGAAAGAAAAGAGAGAATATTTTCTCTTTTCCTTATTTCAGAACAATTTTCCTAGGAAAAGAATATTATCTTTTTTTTTTTGTTTTTCTTTTTTGACAGAGTCTTGCTCTTGTCACCTGAGATAGAATGCAGTGGTGTCATGATAGCTCACAGCAACCTCAAACACCTGGCCTCAAGCCATCCTCCTGCCTCAGCCTCCTGAGTAGCTGGGACTACAGGCACATGTCACACTGACCAGATGATATTTCTATTTTTACTAGAGACAGGGTCTCACTCTTGCTCAGGCTGGTCTGGAACTCCTGAACTCAAATAATCCTCCCACCTCAGCTTCCTAGAGTGCTAAGATTATAAGTGTGAGCCACCAGGCCCAGCCTTTCCTTTTTTTTTTTCAATTTAAGAGACAGGGTCTCACTCTGTTGCCCAGGCTGGAGTGTAGTGGTGTGATCATAACTCACTGCAGCTTTGAACTTCTGGACTCAAGGGATCTTCCTGCCTCAGCCTCCCAAATAGCTAGGACTACAGTTGTATGCCACTATGTCCAGCTAATTTTTAAAAAATTTTCTTAGAGGCCGGGCATGGTGGCTCACGCCTGTAATCCTAGCACTCTGGGAGGCCAAAGCGGACGGATTGCTTGAGGTCAGGAGTTCGAAACCAGCCTGAGCAAGAGCGAGACCCCGTCTCTACTATAAATAGAAAGAAATTAATTGGCCAACTAATATATATATAGAAAACATTAGCCGGGCATGGTGGTGCATGCCTATAGTCCCTGCTGCTGGGGAGGCTGAGACAGGATTGGATTGCTTGAGCCCAAGAGTTTGAGGTTGCTGTGAGCTAGGTTCCATGGCACTCACTCTAGCCTGGGCAACAAAGCAAAACTCTGTCTCAAAAAAAAAAAAAAAAAAAGAAATTTCTTAGAGATGGGGTCTTGCTATGTTGCCCAGGCTGTCTCAAACTCTTGGCCTCAAATAATCCTCCCACATTAGCCTCTCAAGTAGCTGGGATTATAGGCTAGAGCCGTCATGCCCGACAAGAATATTATCATTTTATTTTATTTTGAGACAGAGTCTCACTTTGTTGCCCAGGCTAGAGTGAGTGCCATGCCATCAGCCTAGCTCACAGCAACCTCAAACTCCTGGGCTCAAGCAATCCTCCTGTCTCAGCCTCCCGAGTAGCTGGGACTACAGGCATGCACCACCCTATGGTGCATGCGTGTAGTCCCGGCTAATTTTTTCTATATATATTAGTTGGCCAGTTAATTTCTTTCTATTTATAGTAGAGACAGGGTCTCGCTCTTGCTCAGGCTGGTTTTGAACTCCTGACATCGAGCAATCTGCCTGCCTCAGCCTCCCAGAGTGCTAGGATTACAGGCGTGAGCCACCGCACCCGGCCAAGAATATTATCTTTTTAAAAAATGATTCTGACCAGGCTCAGTGGCTCATGCCTGTAATCCTAGCATTCTGGCAGGCCGAGGCGGGAGTATCACTTGAGCTCAGGAGTTTGAGACCAGCCTGAGCAAAACTGAGACCCTGTCTCTCTAGAAGGTAAATTGGAAGGACACATATTAACTCCTTTAGAGTGTGTGTCTACAGGGAAGGAAGGGAACAGGACTGTAGGGAAAAAAGGAGCCATAATAAAACAAGATAGGTCTTGTTATGGACTGAATGTTTGTATCCCCCATTCCCAAATTCATACATTGAAGATAGTATTTGGAGACGGCCCCTTTGAGAGGTAATTAGAGTTAGATGAGGTCATGATGGTGGAGAACTCATGATAGAATTAATGTCCTTATAAGAAGAGATACCAGACAGGTAGTGTGTGCTCTTATGTGCCATGCTCCACCGGCCTACCTCATCTCATCCATGTTATCTGAAGACACAGCAAGAAGGGGATGCCCGCAAGTCAGGAAGCCAACCATGCTAGCACACTAATCCTGGGTTTCCAGCCTCCACTTAGTCTATGGTATTCTATTATGGCAGCCTAAGCAGACATATACAGGTCTCATCCAGACTGAAAAATATGATCAACTCATAACTGTGCATAAGAGGATCCATTAAAAAATGTTTTTAGGCCGAGGTGGGCAGATTGCTTGAGGTCAGGAGTTCAAAACCAGCCTGAGCAAAAGCGAGACCCCGTCTCTACTATAAATAGAAAGAAATTAATTGGCCAACTAATATATATAGAAAAAATTAGCCAGGCATGGTGGCACATGCCTGTAGTCCCAGCTACTCGGGAGGCTGAGACAGGAGGATTGCTTGAGCCCAGGAGTTTGAGGTTGCTGTGAGCTAGGCTGACGGCATGGCACTCACTCTAGCCTGGGCAACAAAATGAGACTCTGTCTTAAAAAAAAAAATGTTTTTAAAATAAGATATTGTTCCCTTCACCCTTTTTGGCGACTTGTCCTTTCTTGCTTTAAATAGTTCCAGCTGTGAACTTCCACCTTGCTTCCCACAGATATCTATGCCAGTCTTGAAACCTCAAATATGAAGTGGATGGTGATATCAGTAATGATAATGATACAATCACACTTGAATATAGTGCACTGGGCCTACTACAGAAACAACATAAGTAGACAAGATAGTCTTCAAGTTTTTAATTTGAAAGACATCTCTATAGCAATTTGTGTTACCTAATGGTGTTGTGTAACCTGAGAAAACATACTTTTTATTAAAACACATACACATAAATTTAACTGGCTACAAAAAAACACAAAAACCCAGATACACATATACACACAAATCATTCCTTTTCCAAATGTTAAATTTAAAGTAATTAGATAACATATAAGTACATATTCTAAACTGAAGGAACTTTAATATTATTAATACATACTATTTGTTTATATGTTGATGTAACCAAACACATTATTGTTATTATTATTTTTTTTAGAGACAAGGTCTCGAAATGTTGTTCAGGCTGGCCTCTAACTCCTGGCCTCAGGCAGTCCTCCTGCCTCAGCCTTCTAAATATAGCAGGGTCTACAGATGTGTGCCACTGTGCCCAGCTTTCAAATATATTATTAATAAAACAACAAGAAACTCTAACAGTTCAGGATAGCAAAGGGTAATTATTTTTACTCACAGAACCTATATATTTCCTGAGATAACTAAGAAAATAGACTACACACAATATAGTGTAATATAGTTTACATAATCATTGCTCAAAATAGGTCTCTATGACTCCCCCTTTAGGGCCAAATAGAATAATCAGCTGGGCTGGGAAAAAAAAATAGCTCTGTAAGCCTACTGAAATCATGTAGCATTTATATCTTAAATCTATGATCAAGAATTAAAGATAGATTTTCTCTACTCTATCTCAACTTTAAGCTTTTTTTTTTTTGAGAAAAAAAACAGTGCCCTAGGTTTTTGATCAATTAATAACTCTATTCAGAAAAGTGTTAGGGAGGAAAGAAACTATCCAATGATAAGAGTATACCTGGTATGGACACTGGTGCTTATTAGCTTCTAATTACTTTCTCAAAGACTATGGATTTACCATTCTCAAACCAATGGTAATCCAATTAGAAATCTCTTAAACCAATTAGAAATCCCTTAAATATACACTACTTCTAAGGTGCACCCACCAAATTACCAATGTCAGGCTTATTAAAGGATGGTAGACACCAATATAAATACCTGGGTGGAATAGCATATGGGACAATAATTTCATAAGCCTTGTCAACAGCTGGAATGACTCTTATCTCCACAATACATACAAATAGCACTATACAATTGAACACACATCTTAACATTGTCTTGATTTTGTTCCTTGCTATTTCTTTTCTTCATTTTTTTTTTTTTACACCTGTGCTGTAAGAACTCCTTGCTATTTCAATAGCAGTCACTCCAACTGAGGTGAGTGTCTAGATGTGAGACCATGTCTGACTTTTATAGGCCCAGTGCTGGATACAGAGTCATTACTCAATTAATATACAGAACTGGGTTGACATCATTTTTAATTTCAGAAAATGGGCAAAAGGAAAAAAGAAGTATGGGAAGGTACAACAATGACAGAGGAGAGGAAGACAAGGAGAAGAGGCTGTATGGGGTACCTCTATTCTTGTAAGAAGGGGTACTCTTTCTGAGAAATCAGTGAAACCATAAGATCCTCTTAAGTATCAGAGAATATAACCAGAAGACTTACCCAGAGCCTGAGGGAATACTGAGCATCTCTTTGATATTCCAGACATTAAAATTCATTTCTTATGATTATCCCTATTTCAAAGAACATAAAAATATTAAGAAAATTAACATAGTAAAATTTTTTCCAAAGATTACTAGTGATTATTATATATAGATGAGGACATTTCAGCAGTTACATTCACATCCAATTGGTGAAAATTTCCATTACCTATGTGCTAGAAACAGGTATTTTCTGCTGTTAAATTGCATACAATTCTCATCCATCTTAATACCAGGGAAAGACCAAGATCACCTGTGAAACAGTAAATTTGCCTTCCATCTTCCACTCTTTTGCCCTTTTTTCTTGCCACCCTATTAATAATCTGCTTTTAAGAAAGGACCAATAAACCCCATCTTTCACTGACTGACCCAATGAATGACTTAATCTATTACATTACTTCTCTCAAGAAGACTAGTTCTCCCCAGACCATGGGATATTGGAATGCAAAGTCATCTGTGGAATTCGGGCAGTACAGAAGCTGCATGAGGAAGGAAGGAGTTCTTTGGACAAAAGTGCCTTCCCACACCTCTCATATAAGCAGTTGCCTACTACTCTGTTTACTGACAACTCAACATGCTTATATTAGAGTTCATTATAATGATCATATAGCCTAGATTTTAGAAACAAGATCAACTTCTAAATTTTGTCTCTTTAATCTCACAAGAACATTCATATTTATCAGATTATACACTATCATTGTGGCATTAGAAAATATGATTTTCCATACATATGGTGGATTAAAGACCATTGGACATCAAATACTGTTCCAACACAAACCTAGGTAAAATGAAACAAGTTCTGAAGATAGACATTTTAGTATATTTTTATATAATTTAAACTTAAGGAAATCTGTTCTAATTTTCTAGAAAAATAGATGCATTTGAATGATTATAACCAACAATTTGTTTTGTAAGAATATTAATCAAGGTACTACCACTTACTTAGCCACTACCACATGCCAACACAATGCTAGGTTTTATATATGGCCATTTATTTAAATCCTCACGATGATTTTGTGAGGTAGTTGTTATTATGCCCATTTATAAATTTGTGATCAAATTCAGATAGGTTTAAATAATTAGCTCAAGTCCTCTCCAATAATTAGGGGTAAGTAGGTTCAAAGCCAGGTCAGTATAGTATAAAAGATCACAGTGTTTCAAGTATACATATTCTGTTTCTCAACATCTGCTCTATTTTATGGCACTTTTTGGAACTGAACAGCTCTTAATGTCTTGCTTTATGAGCAGCAAGGTAATGAATTGAAAGGGTAGGGCTGTAGAGGCAACCAGACCAAGGTTCACATCCTGACTGACTCTTGTCAGAGTCAAGAGTCAAAGAGTACAAAGTGTGAAGTTGGGTAAATCACTTAACTTCTTTGAATGTCAATTTCCTCATTAGTTAAATGAGGATAAGAGGATAATACCTACCTTAAATAATATGGGTAAGAATTAAAGATCATGAATATCTAGTGCCTGGTATGGACACAGGTGCTTATTAGCTTCTTAATTACTTTCTCAAAGACTATGGATTTACCATTCTCAAATGAATCCATGGTCTCCTGGGGCCTTCCACATTTACTCACTCTCAGTTTAAAAGACTCATTCATAACAGACAATGGCCAGAAGCAGTGGCTCATGCCTGTAATCTCAGCACTTTCAGAGGCCAACTGGGGAGGACTGCTTGAGGCCAGGAGTTCAAGACCAGCTTGGGCAACACAGCAAGATCCCCATCTCTAAAAAACCAAAACAGACCATAGACTCTCACATATATTTATGTCAGTTGAGAATGAAGTTTGCTGCAGGTTTGGACTAAATATTAAAAGTTAATTTTTTTGCCTCAATCCTACTGAACACAGTTTAGATAATTTCTTTTTTGTAGACTACCTTCAAAGAAGTTCAGTGCAATATTATTTTCCCACAAAGCAAATAAATTAATAAAATACGTCATTGGGATAACAACTGAAATAAATTCATTTGAAAAACCAGCTACATTGCCCAGTTGGGGTTCACAGGTGAATTCTACATTTTAAAAAACTAATTAATTAATTGAGATAGTGTCTTGCTCTATCACTCAGGCAGAAGTACAGTGTGGCCCAATCATAGCTCACTGTTATCGTCAAACTCCTGGGCACAAGCACTCCTCCTACCTCAGCCTCTCAAGTAGCTGGGACTATAGGCACATGCCACCAGGCCTGGATAATTTTTTCTTTTTTTTTTAGAGACAGGGTTTCCCTATGTTGCTCTGGCTGGTCTTGAGTGATCCTCCTGCCTCTGCCTCCCAAAGTGTTAGAATTACAGGCATGAGCCACTGTGCCTGGCCTGAATTCCACATTTAAGGAAACATTTAAGAAAATAATTATGCCAATTGTCTACAGTCTCTTCCAAAAGATAGAAGCAAAGGGAATACTTCCTAATTCATTTTATAAGGCCAGTATTACCCCAAACCAGACAAAGACATTACAAGAAAAGTACAGACCAATATCTCTCACGAACAGGAATGCAAAGTCCTCAACAAAAAATAAGTATATACAATCCAACAATATATAAAAATAATTATACACTACAACTAAGTGGGATTTGTTCCAGGTATGCAAGGCTGGTTCAACATTCAAAAATCAATTACTGTGGCCGAGTGCGGTGGCTCATGCCTGTAATCCTAGCACTCTGGGAGGCCAAATCAGGAGGATCACTCAAGGTCAGGAGTTCAAAACCAGCCTGAGCAAGAGTGAGACCCCCCCGTCTCTACTTAAAATAGAAAGAATTGGCTGGACAACTAAAAATCTATAGAAAAAATTAGCCGGGCATGGTGGCGCATGCCTGTAGTCCCAGCTACTCGGGAGGCTGAGGCAAGAGGATTGCTTGAGCCCGGGAATTTGAGGTTGCTGTGAGCTAGGCTGATGCCACGGCACTCTAGCCTGGGCAACAGAGAGAGACTCTGTCTTAAAAAAAAAAAATCAATTACTGTAATCCATCACATCAATAGACTAAAGAATAAAAATCACACAATCATATCAGTATATACAGAAAACTCATTTGACAAAATTGACCCATTCCTAATAAAAATTCTCAGGAAACTAGAAAGAGAGGTGAACTGTCTAAACTTGATTTAAAAAACTACAACAAACTTACATATATCATCACACTTAATGGTAAGAAACTAGGCGGGGTGCAGTGGCTCACGCCTGTAATCCTCACTCTGGGAGGCTGAGGCGGGAGGATCGCTTGAGGCCAGGAGTTTGAGATCTGCCTGAGCACAAGCGAGACCCCATATGGCTCTACAAAAAATATAAAAATTAGCCATGCATGGTGGCACAAGCCTATAGTCCTAGCTGGTCAGGAGGCTGAGGCAGGAGAATCACTTGAGCTCAGAAGTTTGAGGTTACAGTGAGCTATCATGATACCACTGAACTCTAAGCCCAGGTGACACGGTGACCATAACCCTGTCTCAAAAAAAAAACAAGAAACAAACAAACAAAAACTAGAAACTTTCCCACTAGGATCAGGAACAAGGAAAGGATGTCCCCTTTCACCACTGCCATGAGTATACTGGAAGGAAGCCCTAGCTAATGAAATAAGAACAAGAAATTTTTTTTTTTTTTTGAGACAGAGTCTCACTTTGTTGCCCAGGCTAGAGTGAGTGCCATGCCATCAGCCTCGCTCACAGCAACCTCAAACTCCTGGGCTCAAGCAATCCTGCTGCCTCAGCCTCCCGAGTAGCTGGGACTACAGGCATGCACCACCATGCCCGGCTAATTTTTCTATATATATTAGTTGGCCAATTAATTTCTTTCTATTTATAGTAGAGACGGGTCTTGCTCTTGCTCAGGCTGGTTTCAAACTCCTGACCTCGAGCAATCCACCCGCCTCGGCCTCCCAGAGTGCTAGGATTACAGGCGTGAGCCACCATGTCCAGCCAAGAACAAGAAATTTAGGCTGGTTGCTGTGGCTCATGCCCATAATCCTAGCACTCTGGAAAGCTGAAGCAGAAGGATTACTTGAGCTCAGGATTTCGAGACCAGCCTGAGCAAGAGTAAGACCCCTGTCTCTACTAAAAATAGTAAAAATTAGCCAGGTGTGGGTGGTGCACACCTATAGTTCCAGCTACTCGGGAGGCTGAGGGAGGAGGATCGCTTGAGCCCAGGAGTTTGAGGTTGCTGTGTGCTAGGCTGACGCCATGGCACTCTAGCCTGGGCAACAGAGTGAGAAATAAAATTAGAAATAAAATTAAATAAAAAGTACACAGATTGGGAAGGAAAAAATTAAACTGTCTTTGTTCACAGATGACATGATTATCTATATTGAATATCTAAAAGAAATGACAAAAATTCCTGGAACTAATAAATGATTATAGCAAGGTCACAGGATAGAAGGTTAATATACAAAGTCAACCACTTTCCTATATACCAGCAATGAATAAGTAGAATTTTAAATTGAAAACATAAAACCATTTACATTTGTATCCTCCCAAAATGAAATACTTAGTTATGTATAACTCTGGCAAAATATGTACAAGATCTATATGAGGAAACTACAAATTGATGACAGAAATCAAAAAAACTAAATAAATGGAGAGATATTCTTATTCATGGATAAGAAGACTCACTATTGTCGAGATGTCAGTTCTTCCCAAACTGATCTACAGAGTCAATGCAATCCCAACCAAAATTCTAGCAAGTTTTTTTATGGATATTGACAAACTGGTTCTAAAGTTTATGTGGAGAAGCAAAAGACTCAGAATAACCAACACAATGTGGAGAATAAGCCAGAGGAATAACACTACCTGGCTTCAAGACTTACTATGGATCTACAGTTGAATCTTAAAGTCAGCTGATTAAAAAAAACTATAGTAGTCAAGACAGTGTGGTATCAGTAAAAAAAAAAAAAGAAAATAGACAAGAGATCAATGGAACAGAATAGAGAGCCCAGAAATAGACAAACACAAATATAGTCAACTGATCTGTGACTAAGGATTAAAGATAATACAATGGAGAAAAGATAAGCCTTTTCAATAAATATGTTAGAATAACTGAACAGCAAAACACACACACACACACACACACACACACACACACACACACAAAGGACTCTAGGACATAAATCTTACATTCTTCACAAAAATGAACTCAAAATAAATTATAGACTTAAATATGAAATATGAAAAACTCCTAGAATATAAAACTCCTAGAAGATAACATAAGAGAAAATCTAGATGACCTTGTGATTGTCAAGATCATCTTGGCAAGATGAATTGTCAAAAGTGCAAAAGAGGCCGGGCGTGGTTACTCACACCTGTAATCCTAGCACTCTGGGAGCCTGAGGAGGGCGGATTGCTCGAGATCAGGAGTTCGAACCCAGCCTGAGCAAGAGCGAGAACTCGTCTCTACTATAAATAGAAAGAAATTAATTGGCCAACTAATATATATATATTATATATATATATAATTAGAATTATTAAATATATATATATAATTAGCCAGGCATGGTGGCACATGCCTGTAGTCCCAGCTATTCAGGAGGCTGAGGCAGGAGGATGGCTTGAGCCCAGGAGTTTGAGGTTGCTGTGAGCTAGGCTGATGCCACGGCACTCACTCTAGCCTGGGCAACAAAGTGAGACACTGTCTCAAAAAAAAAAAAAGTTAGGAACTTGAATGTCAGTTACATTCAGTCATGATTCCCCCCCCCATCCCACTCCCCTGTGCAAACACGTCTTGCACAGATCATTCAATTTTATACTTTTTTTTGCAGTCCCTCTGTCACCTGGGCTAGAGTGCAGTGATATCATGATAGCTTACTGCAACCTCAAACACCTGGGCTCAACCCATCCTCCTGCCTCGGACCCCTGAGGAACTACAGGAACGAGCCACCATGTCCAGCTAATTTTTCTATGTTTCATAGACACAGGGTCTCATTCTTGCTCCGGCTGAACTCCTGGCCTCAAGCAATCCTCCTGCCTAGGCCTCCTGGAGCGCTAGGATTACAGGTGTGAGCCACCATGCCTGGCCTTCAATTTTATACTTTTATACTTTATATACTTTTATACTTTCTACAAAGTATGGAGTTTTTCAATGGCTTATAGAAAAAGAGCAAGAAGCAGTCTTCTTGCTCCTGGCTGAGTCAAGCCCCAGGTGTCCTCTCTGCTGGTGATGGAGTTGAGATGGTAATGTTTGCTTTTACAGAGGCTGCAGTTTGAGGCAGCAGTAGAAGTGGGGAAAACAGGATGGGAGCCAAGAAAAGAAGTTCTTTGCTAGCTGAATAAAGACAGAAAAGCACATAAAGCTGGTTATGGGTCCAATGAGCAGAATATGGCTAAGTGGTGCTTTCTCAGGATGGAGAGCAAATTCCTTATCTTCTCTCGGGCAGTGGGTCACTAACTTTGAGTCCTAGAGAACTAACTTCCTTTGTCTTGGAGGTCTGATTATTCTATGGGGCAGAAAGAACATTGTGTGGAAGACAAGAACACAGAGAAAGGCAGTTTGCCCTTGAGAGATACAAGTTATTGCTGAACCCAAACTGATTTAAAAATATTATATGTAGGAATTACAAATAAAGGAATCATGAAAATCATTTTTATTTAAGGAAAGAGGCTATAAGGTTTAAATTAGATTAGCCAGCAAATTACATGGATTGAAAAACAGACACTTCATTAGAAACAATCACTATTTAATTTAATTTAATTTATATTTCTTTAGACAGTGTCTCACACTGTTGCCCAGACTAGAGTGCCATGGCATCAGCCTAGCTCACAGCAACCTCCAGCTCCTGGGCTCAAGTGATCCTCCTGCCTCAGCCTTCTGAGTAGCTGGGACTATAGGTGCTCACCACCATGCCTAGCTAATTTTTTTTTCCTATTTTTATTAATAAACAAATAAAAGCCACCTATAGCTAGTAGAGAGAAAGTTAAATAGAACAATTTTTCTGGAAAAAACAGAAAGATAATACCAATGCTATTTCACTGTTCCAGAGTATCATAAAACAAAAACTTTCAAATCATTATTATTTTTTTTTTAGATACAGAGTATTGCTCTGTTGCCCAGGCTGGAATACAGTGGCAAGATTACAGCTGTCTGCAGCCTCAAACTCCTGGGCTCAAGCAATCCTCCCTGCTCAGCCTCCCAAGTATCTAGGACTACAGGTGCACACCACCACACCAGCTAATTTTTTAATTTTGTAGAGACAGGGTATGGCTATGTTGCCCAGGCTGGTCTCGAATTCCTGGCCTCAAGCAATCTTCCTGCTTCAGCAGACAAAAGTGCTAGGATTACATGCCATTGTCCCTGGCTCCAAATTATTTTTAAGAATTAAAATACTGACTCCAAAACTTGGATTGCATTAACCATTAAAACTATAGACTAATGTCAATGTTGAACATCAAAGCAAAAATCTTAAATATTAGCAAATAATGACTAAGAGATGACTAGATGATTTCCTGCATAGAAGTAGAAAAGGCATTTGATAAAATTCAACACAAATTCATTTTAACAAAAAAGTACTCAATAAAACAGAAGATTGATATATACTTCCTTGAACACTAGAAGCCTTCTTGATAAAGTCAGGAACAAGACAAGGATGCCCACTATGACAGATGGAATTGTGCCCCCCTAAAATTCGTATGTTGAAGCCCTAATCTTCCATGTGACTGTATATGTAGATAGGGCCTTTAAGGAGATAATTAAGGTTAAATGAGGTCATAAGTGTAGGGCTCTAATTCTTTTAAGGTTTGGTGTCCTTATAACAAGAAAAGGAAACATCAGAGATCTTTCTTTCTCTCTTTCTCTATGCACACAGAAGAAAGGCCAGGAGAGGACAATGCAAGAACGTGGGCTACTGCAAGCCAGGAAGAGAGGCCTCACCAGAAACCAACTTTGACGGCACCTTAATCTTGAACTTCTAGTCTCTAGAACCATGAGAAAATAAATTTCTTTTGTTTAAGCCACACAACAGGTATATGAGAAAACTACAAACCGTTCCGTGTTTTTTTTTGGTTTTTTTTGAGACACAGTCTCACTTTGTTGCCCAGGCTAGAGTGAGTGCCATGGCGTCAGCCCAGCTCACAGCAACCTCAATCTCCTGGGCTTAAGCAATCCTCCTGCCTCAGCCTCCCGAGTAGCTGGGACTACACACATGCGCCACCATGCCCGGCTCATTTTTTGTATATATATTAGTTGGCCAATTAATTCCTTTCTATTTATAGTAGAGACGGGGTCTCGCTCTTGCTCAGGCTGTACAAACCGTTCCTGAGCAATGGGAAAGATATATCATGTTCTTTGATAAGAAGATTAAACATCACAAAGATGTTATACCTCTCTAGAGATTTTAAACTTTGTGAAATGATCTCAATAAAAATGCCATTAGATTTTTTTCTGCAGGTAGAAAGTTGATTATAATGTTCACTTGGAAAAACAAACAAGACTGGGCAGCAAATTCCCAAAAAGGAAAAAAGGAAAGAGGGAGAGGAAAGAGAGAAAGGGCCTACTTTTATCAGGTAGTAAAACATATAATAAAGCTTCTATAATTTTTCACCTTACATTGGCACATGATTAGAGAGACAAACCAGTAGAACACAAGATAAAACACAGCAATAAATTTAACTGAAAACAGAAATGTAGTACGTACATGATAAAGGTAGCATCTCAAATATATGGAAGAGAGAGAAGACATTTTAATAAGTATAGTTGGGGTAACTGAATAGCTATATGAAAAAAGATAAAATTCCATCAAGTCTTTACACCAAACACTAGAATATATTCCAAATGAATCAGAAATAATGTAAAAATGAAACCATAAAGGTACTGGAGAAGGCCAGGCATGGTGGCTCACGCCTGTAATACTAGCACTCTGAGAGGCCGAGGTGGGAAAATCACCAGAGCTCAGGAGTTTGAGATCACCTCAGCAAGAGTGAGACCCCGTCTCTACTAAAAATAGAAAGAAATTAGCCAGGTGTGGTGGTGCACGCCTTTAGTCCCAGCTAGTTGGGAGACAGAGGAGGGAGGATAGCTCGAGCTTGAGAATTTGAGGTTGCTGTGAGCTAGGCTGACGCCATGGCACTCTATCTTGGGCAACAGAGTGAGACTCTGTCTCAAGAAAAAAAAAAGAATAAAGCAAATAATTGTATTAATGTGGCGGGAACCAAAAATTTCAGTGTGTGATAAGAAGTACACATATAAAATCAAAGGAATTAAGCAAAATCCCTGTAATCCTAGGTTTGGTATAAAATAAATATCATTATTAACTTAAGGTATCTTTCTCTTTAAAAATGTATTTTAAGGTTGGGTGCGGTGGCTCACGCCTGTAATCCTAGCACTCTGG
This sequence comes from Microcebus murinus, assembly GCF_040939455.1. NCBI lineage: Eukaryota > Metazoa > Chordata > Mammalia > Primates > Cheirogaleidae > Microcebus > Microcebus murinus. Next base: position 154,686,643 of record NC_134104.1, on the reverse strand, counting down.
GAGGCTGAGGCGGGAGGATCATTTGAGCTCAGGAGTTCCAGACCAGCCTGAGCAAGAGCGAGACCCCGTCTCTACTAAAAATAGAAAGAAATTAGTTGGACAACTAAAAATATACAGAAAAAATTAGCCAGGTATGGTGGCACATGCCTGTCTGTAGTCCCAACTACTTGGGACGCTGAGGCAGCAGGATCGCTTGAACTCAGGAGTTTGAGGTTGCTGTGAGCTATGATGATGCCATGGCACTCTAGCCCGGGCAACAGAGTGAGACTCTGCCTCAAAAAACAAAAAATGTATTTCATAACTCTGTCCACTGAAAATGCTAGGAAACAATGACCGACTCAGTAGCAATGATCTCCCATAATACCTAGCTTTTGTCTTGAAATGCCATTCCTTACTAAAAGGACCAGGTCTGGGGCAAGAAATGTGGAAAACAACCCTGGAGCTTTTTTTTTTTTTCTTTTTTGATATGGGGGTCTCACTATATCACCCAAACTGGTCTCTAATTCTTGGGCTCAAATGATCCTCCAACCTAAGCCTCTCGAGTAGCTGGAATTATAGGCACAAACCATCATGCCTGGTCAGAACATCTTGTCATACCAGAGAACAAGGAAGTTATCAAAGACTACTAGGGCCAAGGACTACTGGAGAGATAACGTATAGGGGCTTCCTTTGTTGAATTCATAATTATATTTTTTAAAACTTTCACTAATCACTTTGGAAGATAGGCAATCAACTCATTATTCTGAAAACTGGTGGAGAAAGAATCAGTCATTTATCTTACCTTTCTAGAACAAACTGTACCTCAAGATAACCAACAAATAGATGTGAGAAAATTCTTTTTTTTCCCCGAGACAGGGTGGCTCCGTTGCCTGCACTGGAGTGCAGTGGCATCATCATAGCTCACAGCAACCTCAAACTCCTGGGCTCAAGCAATCCTCCTGACTCAGCTTCCCAAGTAGCTGGGGCTTCAGGCAAGTGCCACCAAACCTGGCTAAATTTTCTCTTTTTTGTAGAGATGGGGGTCTCAGTCTTGCTCAGGCTGGTCTTGAACTCCCGATCTCAAGCAATCCTCCCGCCTTGGCCTCTCCCAAAGTGCTAGGATTATAGGCCTGAGCCACCTCGTCCAGCCTGATGTTTTCAATTACTGCATTTCAAGTTCCTAGATTAGCACAGACTGTATTATGTGTTTCAACAGAGGTATATTTATGTAAATACAGGATTCTTGGGTCTCATGTGTACTTGTTTGATAGTCTGTCTTTCTTCCTTTCATGCTAACAGAAATTCCCTCTAGAATCTAAACAATTTTACACACATCACTACATCAAGTCCATTATTAATGTCATTATTACACTTAGATGCTAAATCCTCCATCGTTTTCTATCTCTGTTTATGTTGACAGAGGATGGTAATTTACAAGTCTGTGGCTTGGGGTTTAGAATACTCCCTGGGTTCCAGAACCTAATTAATTCTTTTTTTTTTTTTTTTTTTTTTTGAGACAGAGTCTCGCTTGTTGACCAGGCTAGAGTGAGTGCCGTGGCGTCAGCCTAGCTCACAGCAACCTCAAACTCCTGGGCTCAAGCAGTCCTTCTGCCTCAGCCTCCCGAGTAGCTGGGACTACAGACATGTGCCACCATGCCCGGCTAATTTTCTATATATATTAGTTGGCCAATTAATTTCTTTCTATTTTTTTATAGTAGAGACGGGGTCTTGCTCTTGCTCAGGCTGGTTTCGAACTCCTGACCTCGAGCAATCCTCCCGCCTCAGCCTCCCAGAGTGCTAGGATTACAGGCGTGAGCCACCGCGCCCGGCTCTAATTAATTCTTAAGAGGGTTTTTAATGAAGTTAAAGTCCATGGTTACACCCTTAATTCTTTTTCCCAAAGTTTAAAAATTGTGGTAAGTACACCCTTATTCTCAATATGTCTAAGGAATACCTAGGGCTTGATATACCCAACCTCAGGTTTATCTCTCTTCTCTGCATTTACCCATCTCCATGCTACCTGTATAGCCTTTTAAATTCCCAGAGGGTAGTAGAAATCCCATCTGTCTAAAACTCTCCTTGAAGATGCTACTACAACACTAGTAATGAAGAGGCAGGCATTCTAAAGTAGAACACTAGTCATTCCAAGATAAATGAAAACTTAAATGAAAACTTAAAAACTTTTAATGCACACCTTTAAAACTTTCAAGGTCAGGATCCCCCCGTCAGTTCTCACCACCCCAACCTTATTAAAAGAAGCATAAAAGGGGAGGATAAATTGACTGCATGCCACGAATGGAACCATTCAGACAGGAAGGGCCCTAGCAGTGTGGGTAAGCATGGGAGGCTCTGAGGGGTATAGACTTCCCCCATCTGACCCTGTCTTTCAACCCTGAAAATCTTTTTTTTTTTTTTTTTTTTTGAGAGACAGGGTGTCACTCTGTTGCCCTGGTTAGAGTGCAGTGGCATGATCATAGCTCACAGCAACCTCAAACTCCTGGGTTCAAGCGATCCTCCTGCTTCAGCCTCCCAAGTGGCTGGGACTACAGCCACCTGCCATCACTCCTGGCTAATTTTTCTTTGTCTGTAGAGATGGGGGTCTCGGTATGTTGCTCAAGATGGTTTTGAACTCTTGACCTCAAGCTATCCTCCCGCCTTGGCTTCCCAAAAGTGCTGGGATTACAGGCGTGAGCCACTGCAGCTGGCCAACCCTGAAAATCTTGAAGCCCGGGCGTGCAGTCCCTCCAAGTGCGACTCCCTTTCCTCCACTGCATAAAGACCAGAAAAAAGTCTCTTCCTCAGACTTCAGGCCTGGTCAGGCCCTCCTCAAGCATGAACAGTCTTCCTCTCTCAACTCCAGCCTCTTTTCTTTTTCGTTTCTTTCCTTTTTTTTGAGACAGAGTCTCACTCTGTTGCCCAGGCAAGAATGAGTGCCGTGGCGTCAGCCTAGCTCACAGCAACCTCAAACTCCTGGGCTCAAGCGATCCTCCTGCCTCAGCCTCCCGAGTAGCTGGGACTACAGGCATGCGCCACCATGCCCAGCTAATTTTTTTCTATATATTTTTTAGTTGGCCAATTAATTTCTTTCTATTTTTAGTAGAGACGGGTCTCACTATTGCTCAGGCTGGTTTCCAAATCTGGACTTTTAACAATCCCCCGTCTCCCAGAGTGCTAGGATTACAGGCGTGAGCCACCGCGCCTGGTCAACTTCAGTCTCTTTTCAACCCGGAGACACTCTCTGAGCTCCTATCATTCCGAAGTCTTTTCCAGAGGACTCCTTAGGATTTTCCATAATAATAATCAAAGATAAATCCCAGTGGGCCTCTCTGAGTGTCACTCAGACTTCCCAGGCCAACTCTCTTCCTTGAGTCTCCCAGGTGGGAACCTACGATGGGAGATCAGACCCTCCGAAATCTGACAAAAACTCCTCAAGGACTAGCGCCGAAGTAGGGCCTCCTTCAAGAGTCACAGCAGCCTACCACCACAGGGAAAGAAAGGGCAGCGGGGGACTCCAAAGCCGGACTCAGGTGCAGAAGCCAAACTCTCGGGAAACCCTGCAAGGCCCCCAGGAATCCCGAACCTATCCCCAAGTCCCCGTTAGGCTCCTCGACCCTTCCCCCCACCTACCCCCACCTCCAACCCAGTCTAGCCCACCCTGCCCAAGGCGCTCCTTGTCCCCACCTCTGGCTGTTGGGGCACGCCGCCATACCTGGAGTTGCCCAGACCTGACTTGGAGAAGCCCCGGTTCCGCCGCGACAGCCAAAGCATGCGCGGCTCCGCCCCCAGGGCCTCCTCTGGCCAATGGGATTCCTTCCCGTCCTCAGGGCCCCGCCCCCATCGGACACGCGGCTAACGGTCTTAACGGTCCTAACGGTTTTAACGCTCCTAACAGTCTTAACGGTCCTAACGATCTCAACCCGTCTAATTGCGGGCCGGGCAGGAGGCCTACATCGCGCCACACACAGCCACACGCCACATCCAGCCCACGTTGCCTCGCGTAAGACGTAACCTCACATCCCCACCCTCACACCCAGCGGCCCACCTGCAACCCACCCGGCATCCCCTTGAAAGCCTGGACACACTCGCTAGTCGCCTGACCCACACTCCACTGCATGTGCCAAGAACAGGGAGGCCCAGAACCCCAGAGCTGGCGAGCTGGCGTCTGTGAGGGCAGCATGTGGGCTGGACCTGGTGGCCGAGCACATGGCTCAGAGCAAGGGCAGGGCAAAGGGGAGCAGCTGGGCGAAAGGGGCCGTGAGCAGATGGGGACACAGAACTGGGGCCCTGGAGGAGACAGAAAGGAAAGAAATCGTCTGAGGCTTTTGGCCTGCTGGATGCTGGAGTGACCTAAGGGCAGGGACAGCGAGTGTAGGGCAGGCGGGATCTATTTACCTCTGCCTCTGGTGGTCGTAGATGACTTAGAAAGCAATGAAATAGGATGAGATCACCAATGAAGGAGTCTAGATGGAAAAGAGATTGTATTGAGCCCCAGGACGCACAACTAGTTTAGAGTCCTTGGAGATGAGGGAAAAGCAGCCAAAGAGTTGGAGGGAGTGTTCAGGGACGGGGGAGGGACACCAGGAGAGTGAATTTCTCTGGAAGCCTCCTGGAACTGCTTCAATGAGGAGGAGATCAGCTGTGACAAATGCTGCCGGTATGTTGAGGGAGATAAGTGAGAATTAATTTTTCAGGAACATAACGGTGTAATGGGGACAAAAACCTGATTGGTGTATGGATTCAGAAAAACAGAAGGAGTGATTTGGTACATGCATACAATGGAAAACTACTAAGCAATAAAAAGAATTGACCCACAACAAAACGGATAAATCTCAAAATAGTTATGCTGAATGAAAGCCAGACACAAAACAATACATACTGTATGATTCTATTTATATAAAATACTAGAACATGCAAATCTATAATGACAGAAAACAGAACAGTGGTTGCCTGAGGCAAATGAGTGCCATAGAGAAAGATTACAAATGAGCAGAAGGAAACCTGAGAGTGATGGTCCTGTTTACTATCTTGAAGATGATGTTTCATAGGTATATACATATATCAAAATGTATCAAGTTACACACTTTCACTATGTGCAGTTTATTGTGTATTAATTACCTAAGCAAAGCTTTAAAAATGAATACAGATAGAGTTGTGAACTTAAAAATAAATACAGATAGGTATAAGGAAGGGCTCCATTCTGCCCTTCCTGATATCATTACCCTTGCTCCCCTACCTAGGTGACTTTTATCCTGAATTTGTTGCTTATCATTTCTATGCATGCTTGTGCTTTTTACTCATAGCTCATATATGTGTATTCATAAATAATATATAGCATTATTTTCCATTTTTTTTTTTTAGAGATGGGGTCTGGCTCTGTCACCCAGGCCGAAGTGCAGTGGCGAGATCATAGCTTACCAGAGCCTCAAACTCCTGGGCTCGGGCTCAAGGGATTCTCCCACCTCAGCCTCCTGAGTCTCTAGGATTAATAGGCTTGAGCCACCTTGCCCAGCTCTAATTTTGCATGTTTGTATCATTTTATAAATAGCATACTTTGCACATCTTTCTATAATTTCACTTTTTGACTCAATATCTTTAAGATTTATCTCTATGGATTCAAATATCTATAACCCATACATAGTAATCATAGTAATTCCAGTATTTCATTGTGTGATTATAGCCCAGTTTCCTCATTGTCTTGTTGGTAAATAAACACATGCACTACTTACAATTTTTTCTTTATGTAGATACTACAATGAACATTTTAATACCTATGAGTCCCTGTGAGAGGATTACACTACGATAGCCTTTCTGGTTATTAGGGCTGGTGCCATTGATACTAGCAGGGTCTGAGTGTTTCCTACTGTTGAACTTTTTATTTATTTATTTAGAGACAGAGTCTCACTCTGTTGCCCAGGCTAGAGTGCCGTGGTGTCATCTTAGCTCACAGCAACCTCAAACTACTGGGCTCAGGCGGTCCTCCTTCCTCAGCCTGCTGAGTAGTTGGGACTACAGGCATGCTCCACCATGCCCAGCTAATTTTTTTTTCTATATATTTTTAGTTGTCCAGCTAATTTCTTTCTACTTTTTTTTTAGTAGAGACGGGGTCTCGCTCTTGCTCAGGCTGGTCTGGAACTCCTAAGCTCAAACGATTCTCCCGCCTCGGCCTTCCAGAGTACTAGGATTACAGGTGTGAGCCACTGAACCCAGCTTGTTGAACTTTTTAGATGCTGATTACCAGCTTCTTTTGGTTAGTAAAGAGGATGAACTATTCATGTTTCTTTATTACAAATAAAAGAGAATCAGTCAATAATTTGCCCAAGTGTAGCTCAGAATGAAACCATGTCAAATCTTTGCATTCTCCTTCTTATGCTCTTCTGTTATGCTCTCCTCCTTCACTCAGCCCTTGCAACAATCACCTGTTATGATCTGGTCACCACAAACTCCTATGAAAGAGATAAGTTGGCAGAGCCTTATTCTGAAGCAGCAATTTTATCCTGAGAAATTCCAATCCCTTTAACATTTCTTCTGACTCCATGGAATGCTTTCTAAATTTATATATATATCCCTGGCAGTATGGATGCATAGTTTTCTAAATGCAGGATTTGCCTCTGAAATGTTCTTTAATATTTCATTGGCTGTGAGTCCATCAGACTCTACCGCTTATGTTTCTATATATAAAGGCTCTCCCAGATGGTTAAAGCCGGGGGGCAGATTTCTCTCACAGAGAAGAAATAGAGCAGCAAGGACAAAAGGGCAACAGGCCAGGTGCTGCCTCAACAAACAGCAGCATTGTGCAGTCATAACTTCCCTTTGTCACTAAGCAACAAGAAGTTGACCTCCGGAGATTCTCTTTCCTCAGATGTAACCTCAAAAAGACAAGAGGAAAGTTTGCCTTTTCCGCTCCCTTCCTGGAAAGATGCAAAGAGCTTTAGTAGGCTCCTGGGTAAGAATGTGCTTTATAGTTAATCCTGGCCCCTCACCTTCAGGTTGTACCTGAAATCTGAGTGAAGTGAGAAGGGTTGCATCCAGCATCCAGCCTAGCCTAGTGGAAGACCCTGAGCTGCCCACTTCGCCTCCACTATCCTGAAGTCACCCATGGAGGCTGCCTACTCTTCCTGACACTATGCCTCCTTACATGCATCCTGGTCTCCTGCGAGCCATATGAAACTCCTAGTCCTCTGGCCACACCATTTTATTCCCAGGTTATTGTTTGATTCCCCCCTCCATGCTCCCCTCCCCCCTGCCAAACTTCTAGAATTTGACTGCTCTCTAATCTGGGAACATTTTGAGGGAAAAGACTGTGTTTTTGTCCATCTATATTTCCTATGCCCAGCCCCATGCCTACAATACAGTAAAGGTCCAGTAAATACTGTTGAATTAACCTGATAGAGGGCAAGGGGTTCTTGACAGATAGCAGAGGAATGGACAGACAAGTAAAGTGACTCAAGTCTTCAGTAGGATAAAAAGATAGGGACTTCCTAGACCTGCTGAGAAGCCCACTGTGATTGTCAGAGGCCAGACTCAGGGCAGGTTCCTCTGGTCAGAGTTATGACTGTGGAGAACCAGACATACCCATCCTCTCTACAGAGGACACAGGACAAAGAGGTTGGGCCATAGGAATTCCCAGGCAGGTGTCCACCTAATGACATTGGCACAATATAGCCTCTTCTATAGCCCCCTGATAGGTGCTCATTTCTGTCTTCTGCCAGTGCCTTTCTCTGAAATTCTCTCCAGAAGGTATCCTCTGTTGATGAAATTTTCCTTGTGGAAAGTTTATCCCTTGCTTAAGTGCTCCAGTTTCAGGGGGTGCCCCTTTTACTCCAGAATAGCAGGGTGTGTGGCAAATGAGTATTCACAACTTTGTCAGTAGAGGCAGAAGGAAGATCCATTGGACCTTCTCTCATCAGGGACCCTTGATTAGGGAGGACAACAAAGGAGACTTCTCAGACTCCTTAAGGAAGGGCTACACCACTGGATAGTGGTCCTGCCCACAAAACTCTGCTCTGAGTGAATGGTACCCCTTCCCCACACATGCATAGCCCCCCCCAAGTGGGTCAATGCACCGAAGGCCAATTGTCCTAATGATGCATGGTGATGCTTCTCTGCTGGCCCCTCTCCAGGAGTTTCCCAATTCCTCAGATTATTTCTGTTTTGTCAGGAATTCCCGTCAGGGGCTTCTGGCCTAGCTTCCCTAGAAACTTCAGATGGGGTCCTGAGGTCTGGGGCC